>NC_056433.1:18269309-18937642 GCF_018296145.1 Oncorhynchus tshawytscha
GAGAATGTATCGGAGAGTGCTTGGTCTCAGCCCCTCAAATATCAATGCCTGCGTGAAGGCCACATATGTTCTCCACAACTACCTGCGGAGGTCATTCCAGGAGCCGTTCCAGATGGAGACAGGCACGCCAAATGGTCACCTACCTGATGTCACCAGGGCAGGTGCCAACATGCCCCCAGACAGGCACTTCAGATGACCACCTACTTGTCATCCCCAGCAGGTGAATTCCCATGGCAGTATGCCGTGGAGTGAAACAGCTCTTTTTAGAACCCCCTAACACTAAGGTTATTTTAAGAACCATAAAATAGCATTTTCCCCCAAATTATTTTACATCTCCTTGTCTCTTTTCATTTGGAAGTTATATTTAAGTGAAATTTGGGAGTAAAGGTGTGTGCATGTAAAAATACAAAAAATTATGTGTAGCCTATAATCTGTAAGAGAACAACAAGAGCATGTATTTTTGGCACAACTGCAGACAGATTCAGGGACTACTCATAAAGCCTAGACATAGTAGGGGAACTTCAGACATGGCCATAAAGAGAGAGAGGGCAGGGCACTGGAGATCTGAGGTTCAGAAAGGAGTGGAGGAGACATGTGTGTCTGAAAAAACTAAAAGTGAATGTGTAGCCACAATACAGGTAAACACACATTTCACCTTTAGTCTTGTAAAAGAAAAACAAGAGCATCTGAATTCTCCTGTGTGTCAGTTTCAATTCCGTCAATTTTCTTGAAATCTATGTACAACTAATAATGAATTGCTGTCCTAAGTATTGAGAAACTACTAACAATGACATAGTAAGTGGAATAAGGACAGTTGGAAAATCCCATTGGAGGAGAAGGTCAAAACAAAAAGTAGACAACTCCTCTTCCTGTCCTTCCTGTGAGCTTGTCTGCTAAATTGACTCCAACTCTGGAGGGGAAGAGAAAAACAACACATACAAGCATTACATAATATAACACCATAAAACGTGAGATTTATGTTAACTAAATACTGCTTGTAAAGTGTACTTAGTGGCATAAATAGTGGAACAGTGTGGTAAAGTTGGTAATTCTTGCTGTTTACTCATGGGATTTGTATTTCAGATCAGAAGATGAATATGACAGGCAAATATTTAGACAGCAAACTGTTTTAGGATATTTTCTAACCCAGAAACAACAGCTATATATTTGCCTCATATTAATCCTTTGATCTGAAATACCAATTAGCCTGTAACTTAGAAGTCCGTCACTGGCCACGGGCAGCATTTGGTTCTATGACGCACGCACGCATACATTCATCACTCCTCCCTGCTCCATTATCAGATAAGGTAACAATGTGGGTCGACACACAAGTTAACTTCTCTGTCTTAGTACATACATTTCACACTTGTGTCAATGTTCATATTTAATATAAGTAATATGTATTATACTTATCTATGTTGTGGATGAGCGCGTTTGTTTGTTCTGTTCCTCTCTCTATCTCTGTAGCTTCCAGGTATGCTGGATAAGGACCCGAGCAAAGGGAATTGGGCTGACTTTGTAGTGCCTGTCCCAAATGGCTCATTAATGTCAATGTGCATATTGAAAGACACTGTCAGTAGTGATATAATGTTGTAAATGTTATGTGGTGATATTGTTTAAAAACGTGTTGCAATGTATATCCTTTAGTATGTTTAGTTAATGGAAAATGTAGGTTTGACGAAGTAATTGCTTAATTAATTAGGGTTAAATATTCTGAGGGGAGGGGCTAGCTCTACAAAAGGAGACTTTCTTTCAGTTCATGGAGAGGCCATTTTGGATGGAGTTGTGAATGGGGCAGCATTGTGTTTAGCTGACCCATAAGGTATACGTTTAATGGTAGTACTGTTGTGTTTGTTCTGGAATCACTATGTAAACAAACACCCTTGCACAGAAGAACTTTTGCGGCTCTGCCATCTATTTTGACAGAGGTTAGGTTTTCCTACCTCTTTGTTAGTCTCCATGTTTCTATCCTCATTACTCTTGTTTGTCTCCACGGCCACATCCTGTTCAAGATCCTCAGGGGTCACTTCCTTGAGGGTCATAATAATCTCAGGTGGTCATAGATCCAGAGGTGATTCCTCCATTTCATAATCTTCCATGGCTGCACTGGTGGTGGTCATACTTGTGGATGATGTAGACGTTATAGAGGGTGTCGCTGCACCGGTGATGGTCGCACTAGTAGATGACATAGAAGGGCTCGCTGCACCAGTGGAGACGGTGATCTCACTTGTAAATGACGTAGAGGGTCTTGATACATCGGTGGCGACAACACTTGTGGATGATGTAAGGGGTCTGGCTTTAAAATTGCCACTCGTTGCCCGAGGCACAATAAATGGATCCAGAAAAGAAAGAATGTGGCAGAAGCGCCAAGGCTGCTGGCCTGAAGCTGCTGACCCAGACCTCCTATCTTTCTCTGCCCTTCTCTCTCTCTCTTTGATACCTGTTCCTGAGTCCTCTCCACTTCCTCCTACAGTCTTCTTCTACATAGACATGAACATGATAAGCCAAACCACTACCTAACATAACTATAGTTTTTATATAGCTATCATGGACATGTCACCTACTGTACACACATGGTTATCTGACAATTATCAGTGGTACAGTAGTATCTACCATCTACCAATTACTATTTATACACACACTCTTTCAAACATGATTATTTGGGCAAGTTAACAGGGGTAGTAACTAGCATAATTTATATTATTTATTACACACACACACACACACACACACACACACACACACATAAGCTAGGTTAGCTAGCTAACTAGCCACATCTAGCACAAGCTCACTACTAAACTGACCTGGCAATCCTACTATCGTGGACAGTTGTCTCCAAGCAGCATTTTTTGTGTTTATGTTCCTGTTGCTGTCAGGTTGTCAAAAAGACACGGTTTTGAGGATACTGCGAACATGATTCTCTCCATGTTTCCAACCGCATGCGACCATCTGCAAAAGATACCTGCATCAGTATAGTTGCCTATCTGCGCAAAATGTTATGCAGCATTGATGCCAGGATGCAGTCGGTGTGTTTATAGCGTAACGTTGGGGAGGTGCATCTGCAACAGTCAGACGCAGATGTGGTTTTCCAACAGCAAGGCTCAATGCAACATGGCAGTGTTGCCATTGTTTCTAAAGTTTTTCTTTGTAATGACGAGTCTCCAACTCCCATATCACACATTCACCAACTGTTAATATACAGTATGTGTGTACATTGTACAATCAATTCAATTGGTGATAGAACCTCAAATCACATACACTTGTACATTGAAGTCTATACACAAGCGTGACTGAAACAGGGAACAACTTTTCTGTGATTCATGTGGTACATTTTTTTATTATTTGAAATAGCACAATAATGATTGGTTGACAATGGCGCTGGCTGCAGGATGAATTTGATGAAGAGCAACTGCAGAAATTTGCAGTCAACTGCAGTCAACTTTATGACCTTTGATCACATGGTTCTTGTAAGATTCACACAGTCATGTAGGCGCAAGTTGGACAGTTTTTATCCCATAATGCAACACACTTTGGAAGATGGAGACTAACGACAGTCACCGACTTGACAAAAGTTATCTGCTTGAACACGCCCAAAATCAATGATGAGTCTGCAGCTTCCAATGGCAATGGCCGTGTTCGAGAGGCTCAACATTGCAATGTATAATGGTAAATTGTGACTGACTGACTGATTTCAAAATAATAATGAGTTGTTACTTATGATGCAAGGTGATTTGTTGATCAGTCAGTCAGCAGTCGACTGCAGTCGTGTTGATGCTCTGGAACATAGCCATTGTATTTATCTCTCCGGAAACATGTGGGATGTTACAAAAGGCAAGGGGATGCATTGGAGGATTCCTCCAACAACCAGACAATATTGTACAATTTTAGTTAATCAGGTCTATGAATTATGTATCTATAGTTTGATATTGTTTATCAACCGCATCAGTGATATATCTGGTGTAGGTGCGCAGGATGCAGGATGTGCACAAAAGGTTTGTGCCAGAGGCTTCCCGGTGTGCCGTAGTACATGTAATAAATGTACATGCTTTAGCCGAAGAGTGGAGAATTTCAAATGGGGGTCACACGTGCACGACACCAGAGCATACTGACAACATGCATATGGAAGGCTACCCAAAGATGCAAGTTGCCTAAAAGTGTTATTTATAATATTAAATAATTCATCACATTTTTAATAAAAGCTATTCATCCTATTCAATTTAGTCATTGAATAAGATGAATTTTATCAAGTCTTGCTTAATGCCTACAGGTAAAGCAGTTCTTAAAAAGTTGTAGCCTTAATTAGTTAGGCTAGATAATTAAAGCCTTGCAGTCTTTTTATTTTTTAAATCATCAATGTATGTCTAGTAAATCACTGTGTGTGTGTTTATTTAATGAAAATAACTCGAAAATATATTGTCATAATTTATTTCACTGGGCCCCAATTTATTTCACTGGGCCCTTTGGCCATTGAAATCCTGAGGCTGGTTGTGTGGGTTAGGATAACTAACTAAGTTGTTGACAACTGTACACAGGGGGATGGGGGCACCTTAATTGGTGAGAATGGGCTCATGGTGGTGGCTGGAGCCATCAATTGGTTTCCATATGATTGATGCCATTCCAGCCATTACTATGAGCGGTCCTCCTCTCAGCACCCTCCACTGCAACTGTAGCATTGTAGGGTCAATCGATCAATAATATAATAATACTCTTAGCAAAGGTGTTTATCTTTCATTTACAATCTGTAGAAACTATGAGAATAGAATGGTTCAGAACTTTTGTGGAACATCACAGCACAGTAGGAAAATATATGGCAATATATGTCAGAAACCAAAACTGGATGGTCTTCAGAGATAGATGGGAGGGGTTGAGGGTAGGCTGGGACTAAAAACAAACAAAGATAACTAATGTAAAATATACTGTCCGTTATATGTATATAGTATGTATATGCTGGAAGTGGAAGCCTAAGTATTGTTTTCCATTAGTTTACTCCAATTAGGGGAGGGTGAGGGGTATATTTAAAATAATATATTTCCCCAAAAAAATATTTTGGGGATTGGAAATGATGCAGACAATGACATTGATAGAAGCTACAATCTATCTGCAATATTAAATAAATAGTAATATATTTATTTAACCCTAACCCCTTTCCTAACCTTAACCTCAGTCTCCTAACCTGCCACGCTATTTTACTTAGCCTGCCATGTTAGTTATCCTAACCTGAGACGTTAGTTATTCTAACCTGCCACGTTAATTATCCTAACATGCTATGTAAACAAATAAGGGCTGCATTCATTACGTTTTTACGTTCTGGAACACACAGGTACAGACACATGCATAAGCACACACACGCGTACATTGTAATATTGTTGTATAGTGGTATTATACATTTTGTATTGTAGATATGTAGTGGTGTAATAAGTGATGAATATGATGTACTGTTTTATGTGTGATGTAAGTGCCTTAATGTGATTGGACCCCAGCTGCTGTAATGGGGATACCGAATAAATACAAATACAATTGAACAGAAATGGTGCTGTACTGAACGACCAGTTGAAAAACTGAGAGGGGTTGGGTATCGCTGTCAGCATGGCCACTGCCCATTAAATACGTTACTCGTTACTTCAAGCGACACCCACCAAACCAGAACAAACGTACCTCTCAGTCTGCTCAAGAACGTACACGAACGTTTTGTGGAACCATGTAGTCCAGTACAAACCGTTCCGCAACGCAGAAAAAGTTCAAGCGACCTGAATGCACATCATCTATGTCGAGAAACCATCAGTTTCCATAACACTGGAACTGCCCAATGGCAGGTATCAATTGGCGTTTACTGATATGAGGGAACACCCACACCAAGAAACGCCTGGAATTTCGGTCTGCAATTACACCATTTTCCCCAGGTGAATGAGACATAAAGGTAACCAGGAAACACTGTGACGCGGTGAGTTGGCCTCGGGCAATAAATCATTTTATTTTACTGCTAGTCAGTGTACTAAATTGTATTCCAGTCCAAAGACCAGGTTTGACAAGTGTTTGGGAAATGAGTCAAACTTTCTAGGATCCAATTCATGATGTGAGAAAATTCATTCGAACCGCAATGGAATATGAGCGCAAAAATATAACTTTGACATTTTATTTGATAACAAAATGATTTAGTGCGATTAACCCGGGAGTCTTCACAATGGACATTCGAGAGAATTGTTTTTTGTGTTGTCAGACTGTTTTCCCGTGTTTTAATAGACCACGGTCAGATTCAGAGTCGGCGACTGAAAAGAGAGAAATCTTTGTGATTAAAAATGATCACGCGCAGGGTCCCCAAAACAGGGTTTTGCCACCTATACCCCTTGAGAAACCGGGATACGTTTATATCGCTCTCTATGATTATACCGCCCGAACAGTGGAGGACTTGAGCTTCAGTGCTGGGGACAAGTTAGAAGCTTTGGAAAAAAGTGCTGGCGATTGGTGGTACGCAAAAGCGCTCACTGGGATTTCAGCCGCCAAGATGGGTTACATTCCAGCCAATTATGTGGCACCTGTGGAGAGTCTGGACGCTGAGCCGTAAGTAGCCTACAGTCACACAATTATGCACTGTATGAATTGTTCTGTTGAAATGCTTGACATACTGTATGTAGTAGGCTATACTAGACCAGAACAGCAACCGGTAAAGTTTGAAGAATGACGGTGTTTCTATGGCTTCATTCAAAGAAGTGAAGAGAACTGAAAAGGCTACAGAAAAGTACATTGTATCATTCTTCAGTTATACAGTAGGGTAGCCTATTCAAATTCAGTCGACATCACTAAATCATCTTTACTTATTATGGATATTGGGTTACTTGTTGCCAGAATAAAAGCAGTATTGGCATAGACTCCCACACAGACTTGATGCATGTTCCAAAGGGGCTTATTTACCCTTGGTCCTACTGATCACTTTACCATAATATTTTTGAAGGGGACACTAGCGTACACACTTCTGTTGTGGTTATTTGATTAACCACCATAACTGACCTGTTGTTATCCCTTAAACAACTGGACCATACCAAGATGGATTTGGCAAATATTTGCATACATTCACAGTTAATGAGAATGAGCATGTTCTAGAGTCTAGATACTTTGGTACATTCTGGTGTGTTTATATTATGGCAATTGAAATAATTGCTACGGCCAGAGTTGTGGAATATGATGAGTCACAATGTTGGTGGTTAATGGATTAATGTCTGTGCTTTATGGATTCATATAATCTAGTTTTAGGTAAGGCCTCAGATTTGGGTGACTACTCCTTAACAAACACATGATACGACTAACCAGCTGTTGACAGGCTACAGTAATGTAATTGTTTTGAAAATGGTAAAGCACTAGTTTGGTTTAATGCAGGTCTACTTTGGATATTGTGAACAGATTTGGTCAATAGGCAAATGCCACGCTATTGGTGCCGTTGCATGTGTGTAGACCTAAGTGGGAGGTCAAACTGGTTAATGATTGTCAATGACCAGGAAGTACAATGGATTAGTTAATAATTCCCCAGATCACAGAGGAAAATGCATCTGGAAAATGCAGAGGTCCAACCCTAAAAATATGAATAGTTCATGTAGCTGTTTCATACTGTGTTTACAACTGTGTGTAGCATCAAAACACCATACAAGTGTACTGGTTAAATATAGAAAGAAACTGGTTTAGCAAGGCAATTGCACTTGGCATGACATGACCGAGAGTGAAATGTCACTTTGTCGAAACCAAACACTCTGGGTTTCTTGGTGAAGGTGAATGTTTTGTTGACACTTTGGAATCATGGAACGGGTACCATTCATAAGTAAATGAGCTTTTCAAGAGGAAAATAATTTAGCTTACGATACCCTATTTATCAATGCCTTTTTGAGACAAAATGATTCTTATGGAAATTAGGTGTCCATCTTCTGAACGACGTCAGTACTCTTGGCTGTGACTTACCCATGTTGTCGTCTTATCCTGTTGATCTTCCCCATGAAATAGCTTTCCGTTCAGCTGCAATCACGTTTTTCCATATTTTTTTTCACACTGTCTCTGACTGGAAAAATCTTGAGGGTTTTGTCTTGGTAATTAGGAGTAGTTTCCCTGAAGTATCAGAGTGGCTCATATACACTGTACGTAACCTGATTAGTGGATGTGTAGAGTACGGTACCAATGCAGCTGTTAAAAAAATAAATAATAAGAAATGTTTAAATCTCTATCAAATCATTTCAGGGTAACAATTAAGTGCCTTACTGTGATGTGTTTTCTATTAATTGTTTTAAAAAATAACAGTAATTTCTCATGCAAGATTTTTGCTAGGACTCTCTGGGATTGGTCACAGTGGGGAGGGGAAAACTAGATGTTATTGGCAGAGGATTGGAACTTTTTTTTCTTATTGATTTATTAACTCATTTACCGCCTGGTGATTTTAAAGTGTATTTTTTTTAATGGATCCTTTATTTAACTAGTCAAATCAGTTAAGAACAAATTCTTATTTACAATGACAACCTACTGTTCCTAGGCGAACTGCCTTGTTCAGGGGCAGAATGACAGATTTATTTTACCTTGTCAGCTTGGGGATTCGATCTAGCAACTGTTTGGTAACTGGCCCAATGTTCTAAGCATTAGGCTACCTGCCACCCCCAGTTATGGCCTATCTGGTGACATCACCTGGTAGGCCAAAACAGGCTGACATTTCAAGCTGCCTTTTCAAACAGCTCTTACACCAGAAATAGCATATTCATCAATTTCACAGTAATATTCCAACCTCCATAGTGTAGCGATGTATATGAAAACCACAGTTTTGACAGGACTGGGCCTTTAAGCTTATTGATTACATCCACATTGGCCATTTATTTTTTATAGGATTCATATTATATTCAATGTAGTATGGTACATCCCATTTTGACCAAACCACTTTCTAACAATGATTTAGACATGAGGAATCCAAAGAAATGGTCAAAAGCCTCCCACAGACCCTCCACATCCAAGTCAATGGCACCTAATATTAGCATGTTCATGAATCACACTTCCTGTTAAAATCATCCTAAAGTATCTAAAACTTGATTGTGTAACTCAATGATGTTACTTATAGATGATCTGGATATGAAGCATGCCAATGCTAATATATAGGTGTCAGGTAAACAACCAAGGCATGGGTTGCTGTCATACTTTGATACTGCTGTTGTGTTGTTTCTTCCTGTTCTGGTATACAGATGGTACTTTGCAGACACCAAGAGACTGGATGCTGAGAAGCTGCTTCTGTCAGAGGGAAACCAGCATGGAGCCTTCCTCATTAGACACTGTGAGAGTCAGAAAGGAGAGCTCTCACTCTCAGGTAAATCTCAGCCTCATGTCCTTGAACTTGTTGCATCTGCAAGAGACTACAGGTCAAACCTGTATACTACCATAGATGTACACAGATCAGTATACTCACAATGCTGATATTAGGTTTAGAATGACTTTGTAATGTCTGTTTATTTTTTGTTCAGGAATGCATTTTATGGTTTTATTGTGATCAATCTATTTCTATTACTGGTATGAGAACGGAACTCGATGCACAAAAAACACACGTTGTTTCCTCATTCCTGAACAATCCCCAATTTGTTCTGTGTAAATCAGTTTCTCATAGTCCACTGAAGGGATTGAAGGTTCAAGGTCTTAAAGTAAACAAACGTATACCTCTGCTCTCAAAGAGACTGATAACATCACCTAGAACCACATGAGTCTAGCTGGCCATTCCCTGTCAGTCTGACAGAAACAGTCCCTTGATTATACATTAACAGTTGGTTGTAAACTTAGTCTCTGCAGAAGCAATAATGGCATAGCAACCTGATTACAGGAAAGTACAATTCTGTTCCTATCAGCCTCTACTACTTTACATGTTTATAATTTGTGATTTGATGTTCCAACATTTCTCACTACAGTGCCTTCAGAAAGTATTCATACCCCTTGACTTATTCCACATTTAATTGTTATAGCCCGAATTCAACATTTATTAAATAGTTTTTCTTCTCATACAATAAACCATAATGACAAAGTGAAAACATATTTTTAGACTTTTTATTTTTATTTTTTACATTTATTGAAAATGAAATACAGAAATATCAAATTTTACATGAGTATTCACACCCCTGAGTCAATACTTTGTAGAAGCACCTTTGGCATCGATTACATTTGCACATGAATCTTTTTAAAAAATCTTCAAGCTCTGTCAAATTGGTTGTTGATCATTGCTAGACAACCATTTTCAGGTCTTGGCATAGATTTTCAAGTAGATGTAAGTCAAAGCTGTAACTCGGCCACTCAGAAACATTCACTGTCTTCTTGGTGAGCAGCTTGTGTGGATTTGGCCTTGTGTTTTGGGTTATTGTCCTGCTGAAGGTTGAGATCATCTATCCACTGTCTGGTGGAAAGCAGACTGAACTAGGTTTTCCTCTAGGATTTTGCCTGTGCGTAGCTCCTTTATGTTTATTTTTTAAATCTGGAAATATTCCCCAGCCCTTAACGTGTACAAGCAAACTCATAGCATGATACAGTCACCACTATGCTTGAAAATAAGGAGAGGTACTCAGTAATGTATTGGATTTGCTGCAAACATAACACTTTGTATTCAGGACCAAAAGTTAATTGCTTTGCCACATTTGTTGCAGTGTTACTTTAGTGCCTTGTTGCAAACAGGAAGCATGTTTTAGGATATTTTTTATTCTGTACAGGCTTCCTTTTCACTCTGTCAATTAGGTTACTATTGTGAAGTAACTACAATGTTGTTGATGCATCCTCAGTTTTCTGCTATCGCAGCCTTTCATTTCTAACTGTTTTAAAGTCACCATTTGCCCCATTGTGAAATCACTGAGTGGTTTCCTTCTGCTCCGGCAACTTGAGTTGGGAAGGATGTGTGGATCTGTATACTGTATATATATTTTTTCTACCAATGGGTGTCGTTCTTTGTGGCATTGGAAAACCTCCTAGGTCTTTGTGGTTGAATCTTTGTTTGAAGTTCAGGGCTGGACTGCGGGACCTTAAAGATACATTTATGTGTGGGGTACAGAGATGAGGTAGTCAATCGACACTTATTGCACACGGTGAGCCCATGCAACTTATGTGACTTGTTAAGCAAATTTTTACTCCTGAACTTACTTAGGTTTACTATGTAAAAGGGGTTGAATACTTGGACTAAACATTTCAGCTTTAAATTTGTAAACAATTTTTATATATATATATATAATTCCACTTTGACATTATGGGGTATTGTTTGTAGGCCTTTGACCCCCCCCTTAATCCATTTTAAATTCAGGCTGAAACACAACAATGTGGAAAAAGTGAATGGATGTGTATGATGAAAATACCTGAGTTTTGGCTCAGGTACAGCAGATATATATATATATATATATATATATATATACACATATACACAAATTGATGCTTGGAGTCAAAGTATCTATGTAATATCGTCCAAAAATATTGCCATTTTCTTCCCACCTCACTATTTCTAATGGTACATTAATTATGTAATGTTTGAATGTCTAGACAAAATACATAAGTTCAGTCAAATCACCCAAAATAGGGTTTTTAATGTGGTCAGCCCTGGGTTAAGTAATTTATGTCATAACGGCCATGTACTGTACACATTTCAATATCATAATTTCCCTATTCATTTACAATTCGGCACAGATTAGCATGACCATAGTTGATTTTGCTGTTTTCAGTATTGTGCCCTTATGCTTTTGCATGTATCTTTCAGTATTGGACAGGGACAAAGTGAAGCACTACAAGTTAAGGAAGGTGGACACTGGAGGCTACTATGTGTCAAGATCTAGGACCTTTCTGACTCTGAGGGAGTTAGTGGAACACTATTCCAAACTGGAGGATGGTCTCTGTGTGCGTTTGCTTGAGCCATGTAAAAAGGTATTTACTTTCTTTTAACTATCATGTGACTGTGATTAAGTACATTTGTTTAGCAACCCTTTTGATCTGAATTCAAGAACCAAAACATTGCCTGGCAAATTTGCTAAAGATATCTAGTTGACAGAAACACCCTTCAAATATTGGGGATAATGCATTATCCTGATAATTTTCAGTGTCAACCATATACACTCACTTGCCAGTTTATTATGTACACCAATCTAGTACTGGGTCGGACCCCCCCTTTGCCTCCAGAACAGCCTGAATTCTCCAGGCATTCTACAAGGTGTCGGAAACATTCCACAGGAATGTTGGTTCATGCTGAAGCAACGGCATCACACCGTTGCTGTAGATTAGACAGAGGTACATTCATGCTGCGAACACCCCGTTCCTTTTCATCCCAAAGATGCTTTATTGGGTTGAGGTCTGTGGGCTGCACAGGCCACTCAAGTAAACTGAACTTGCTCTCATGTTCCAGGTGATATTTTTCCACTCAATTGTCCAGTGTTGGTGTTCACGTGCCCACTGGAGCCGGTTTTCTTGTTTTTAGCTGATAGTAGTAAAGCCCCGTGTGGTCGTCTGTTGCAGTAGCCCATCTGTGACAAGGATCGATGAGTTGTGCATTCCAAAATGTTGTTCTCCACACCACTGTTGTACTGCTGCTTTATTTGTCTGTTTGTGGGTGTGTTTCGGTTAACACTGGGGCGCAGAAATCCCAGGAGGGCAGCCATCTTTGAGATACTGAATCCGGCCCGCCTGGCACCGACGATCATATCGTGCTCCGTCGCTTAGGTCATTCGTTTAGCCTATTTCTAACGTCCAATCGAACAGTAACTGAATGCCTGTCTGTCTGCTTTATGTAGCAGGCCACCTGACTCAGTCAGTAGGAGCGATCATTTTTCGTGAATGGGGTGGCATAACAAATAAACTGGCAGATGAGTGTTTAGCGCCATCAACCGTTCACGAAGGACAATAGAACAACAGTAATGTGGTTTTACTGAAATATAGAGAGGACAGTTTGTCAGGTCTGTTCTGACTCTTCTTATGGTATAAATGTTGCCTCTCTCTCTCCTGTCAGACGGAGGCTCCTCAAACCCACGGTCTGTCCTACAACACAGCCGACCACTGGGAGATTGACCGGTCGTCTGTCAAACTGTTGAATAAACTGGGCGCTGGACAATTTGGAGAAGTCTATGAAGGCATCTGGAACGACACCACTTCAGTAGCAGTGAAGACCCTGAAACATGGTAAATGGCCTGTTTTGCACGAGCACTGGATTCAAACCCAGAAAATCACTATTTCAAATCTATGATTATCTTCCATTATTTTATTTATATATGCGTATACAGTTGAAGTTTACATACACTTAGGTTGGAGTCATTAAAACTAACATTTTAGAATAATGCTATACCCTAAGAAAAGGGGTCTGAACATTTTCTGAAGGCACTGTATGTGTGATAGATCTATATATATACACACACACACACACACACACACACACACACACACACACACACACACACACTACCGTTCAAAAGTTTGGGGTCTCTTAGAAATGTTCTTGTTATTGAAAGAAAAGCAAAATAATTTGTCCATTAAAATAACATCAAATTGATGCAAAATACAGTGTAGACATTGTTAATGGTGTTAATCATTATTGTAGATGGAAATGGCTTTTTAAAATATATATTTTTTTAATGGAATATCTACATAGCCATACAGAGACCCATTATTATGAAAAACAACTATTTAATCTAAGGTAAGATAACATTGCAGCCGGTGCTACTGTGCAGTACAACTCCTCATGTACATGTTATTCTCCTAGGCTCCATGGACGCTAAGGACTTCCTACAGGAGGCCCAGATCATGAAGAAACTGCGGCACCCCAAACTGATCCAGCTCTATGCTGTGTGTACTGTGGAGGAACCCATCTACATCATCACAGAGCTCATGAAGAATGGCAGTCTGCTGGACTACCTTCAGAGTAAGAACACTGTTGTATTGCATTATAACCTACCCACGTAAAAGCCCACCGCACCTTCCTTTTTAATGGGATGTTTAGATTAGAACACCATCTCAATGTGCCTACTGTAGCAAGAGTTTAAATAAGGTGCAGAAGTTGAACTTGTATTATGTGTGTTATGGGGAAGTGAAAGTTTGGCAACAATCAAAGTGATACAAAGTGATGTTTTTTATTTTATTTCAATGTGGCCCTTTATCTACTTCTCCGGAATCAGATGAACTTGTCGATACATAAAAATGGTATCTGCGTTTGAAGGAAGTTTCTAACTATCATTAGTGCAATGACTGGAAGTCTATGGGTATCTGCTAGTATACTAGTAAATACCGATAGACTTCCAGTCATTGCGCTATCTGTAGTTAGCATTGGCTCACAAAACTACCTCTAACTTCCTTCATAATTGACACAGAGACGTATGACATGTGACCACAGGACCATGTCTGGCTGACGTGTGCCATGCTATGGACTAGCAACACGTGTAAAATTTGAAGGAGATAATTCAAGCAACCTGCTTTGTGCCATCTCCTCTCCTTTAGCTGTGCTACACCACAAAATGCTGATCTTTGTGGTTTAGCATGATTGTGATTGTAATGGTGTTTAACACTATTGCTACTGGGGCGGCAGGTAGCCTAGTGGTTAGTGTTTGACTAGTAACCGAAAGGTTGCAAAATCGAATCCCAGAGCTGACAAGGTAAAAATCTGTCATTCTGCCCCTGAACAAGGCAGCTAACCTACTGTTCCCCGGGCGCCGATGACGTGGATGTCGATTATGGCAGCCCCCCACATCTCTGATTCAGAGGCGTTGGGTTAAATGCGGAGACACATTTCAGTTGAATGCATTCAGTTATACAACTGACTAGGTATCCCCATTTCCCTTACATAATTACATGCATTTCATCATTGCTCTAAATGAGTGCATTGAATTCCATCTATATTTACCAGTTGCATTGCTAGATTATCTGATGTCCACTCGCATGACAGATGCTGTGCCATTGCGTGAAAGATGCAGTAACATTGCCTGTCAGAGTGATGGTCCCCCTTTTGAGGTGGTCATATGAAATTGATGTTTGTGGCCCTGAGACTGTCTGCATTGCATCCCCCATATTTCACCAGTCTTTTACGAACTCATTTTTTGGGAACTAAACTTCGGAAATGTTTACAAAGAATCGCATAGTCATACTTTTGCTTACACACTCCGTTACGGCGAATATTTGTTTGTTATTCAAGTGAAAAACATCTAGACGTAGTACTATACAATTTTACGGTAGTACTCATCTTTAATGAGATGCCTGTTTTTCTCATCCTGGTCCTTTCCTTCCCTCTGTTAAAAAGAAAAATGCTATTGCAACCTCTTTGCAATAAGGAATTGAGACCAAAAGCTCGAAGATTCAAGTGTTTAATACCAAGGATACAGTCAGCTGAGTGCGTACATTTAGAAAGATCACAACACATTTTATACTCTTCCCTTGTAGGCATCACCTCTCCAGCTATGCATTTTATGACCCCAGTGAGTTTCCCTCCTTTCCCCTGTGGAATGTCCATGGTCCTCTCTTTGTTTAGTCAGAATCACACCCTGTCCTTCTGTTCTGGGCCTGACCCTGCTCTCTGATCGTAGGCAATTTCCTCTTATCTGATTAGGTCTTTTTTTTTTTTTAATTAGCATACACACAGTTCCATGGCCTAAACTCCATTCATACTCACAGTAATCATTCACTACACAGGATACAAACTAACTACAGTTTAACTTGAAACATGTTACGTTTTGACAGAATCCAATAGTTCTTCCTCCAAGGACATGGGTATGAAGCTTGGTGTCTCGGACCAGATAGAGATGGCTGCTCAGGTGGCTTCTGGGATGGCCTACCTGGAGCAGCAGAACTACATCCACAGAGACCTGGCGGCACGCAACGTTCTGGTGGGAGAAAACAACGTCTGCAAGGTGGCTGACTTCGGACTCGCCAGAGTCTTCATGGTCGGTATCTCTTTATTTTTCTAAGAAAAACAAGGAGGGACTTGACTGTTTGTCAACCTTTCAGCACTAAGGTGTTACTCAAGACCAGTCTCAATTTCTTTATTTTGAAGACATGACACCAAACTGTGGGAAGTCCACAACAATGATTAATTCTACTCTTTAAAGCCCATTGAATATTTTTTTGTTTTGTTGCCATTTTAGATGGAGAGTGAGAATGTGTATGAAGCCAAAGAGGGAACTAAGTTTCCTGTGAAATGGACCGCCCCTGAAGCCATCCATGGCAACAAGTTCACCATCAAGTCTGATGTGTGGTCCTTCGGCATTCTGCTGTATGAGATCATGACCTTCGGTCAGATGCCCTATGCGAGTAAGACATAATAACATGTTCTTCTCTTTGGTAGGAAAGCTTATCAAATCAGTCAGTGTTAATCCTGTAATTTACTACCATGGAATGTTGTGAGTGAGGAGCATGCCCTCTGGTTAACAGTTAAAAATGTATCTGGCACCTGTTCATCACCTGGTACAACTTGCATGCAACCTGCCATTGCAGTTGATTGTCCAGAGAGTGTTTCCAGCCTAGACTGACCCAACATGTACTTTAGCAGTACTAGTGTATGTTTTTGCATATCCTAGGTTTCATTGTGTGACATCAGTATCATAATAATTATCCCTTCTGTTACTGTTCCAGCCATGACCAACTACCAGGTGGTCCAACGTGTGCCCACGGGTTACAGGATGCCCTGCCCACCAAACTGTCCCAAGGTGATGTATGAGATCATGTCTGACTGCTGGAAGGACAATGAGAATGACAGACCCACCTTCGAAACCCTGCAGTGGAAGCTGGAGGACTTCTTTGACCTGGATGTGACCTCTTACGATGATGCCAACCGTTACTAGTACTGCGTTGTATTGAGTGTTCAATGATGCTCTCCTCATACTCATAGCAAGAGTCAGCAGAGGAAAGTACAGTATGTCCACTGTCACAGGTAATATAATCATATGCCTAAGATAAATGGCATTTCATTCTCCCAACAGTTAGTATCCAGAATGCAGGTGCTATTGATTTTAGCATAGTTGAACCGTCTACTTCCTGATCACATTATGGTTGGATATGTATTTGTTAGGATTATATTATGAGGTTGAACACGTGTGACCACAAACGGTTTGATGAGAATGTTGTATGTGGAGGTTTTATTTGGCTGCTTGTGTATCGTTGTCGTGACTACGATGGGGAATCCTCTATTGGAACCGTTTGACACTCCCGCTAGTTTTGATTTGTTTGCCAATTTAATGCACTTTTTAAGTGGGTTTTACTGAGGGTGACATCTCATATCCAGCTAAACTCACTAGACACACTGGCCGAAGTCAAAACCCTGTCCATGGCCCGGTCGAGCTTCCAGAACAGCCGCTGTTCTCAGGTGAGCCTGACCGAACTATCAAGCCGGGCAAACCGGTTCTGTGTTCACTCTGCATAGCAGTCATTCTTCCACTACACTGGTTGGCTGCCAAGTATTTATCAGGAGTCTCCTGTAAGGATGTGCTTGAGTCACGTTCACTAAGAAGTATTTGTTTTATCTACGTCTCTGAAGCATAGTGAGTGATCTGTTATCTCTGAGCACTTATCAATACACACACCATAGGAATGAGAGGATAATGTAGTTAGAATATGTTCACATAAATTGTAGATTTGATTCTGACTGGACAGAATTGGATTTGAATTCGATTGAACCTTACTGTGCAGTCACCAATGTCTGATCTTATAGTGGGGATACTGTTATTCTGCAATAGGACCTGGAACTTAATAACTGGAAAGACTGCTTGCTCGCCACACCTCAGTGACCATGTTGATTTGAATTATGAACTGGTATTTTATGGCTCAATGACTGAAAGTAAGTTTTTACACTGGACTTGTTTGATGAGACTGGAATTGTACAAGTGCTTGTTGATCATGTCTTGTTCTGATCATTTTGTGCAATGTTTTTAAAACATTTGAACAATGTCTAATTGGTCGTAACCTGTCAGTGTACACTTGATCAGAAAAATGAAAATATTTATTTAATTTTGTTCATTGTAAGATTAATTTAATGTTACATTTGAAGCATAAGAATAATTTAAATTTAGCTATTTCATTTTTCATATGACATTAGTTTTAATTATTAATCTGGGGTGAGTCTACGTAATACTATTAATAAACGGTAGCATCATTGTGTGCCATCCCTAGTTCTGAATAGCTGAGTTAATTTAGTTAATAATCATTTAGAATTATTTGTTTAACATATGTTGCCAAATGATTTGGTCAAGGGACACTGAATCCTCTGTGATATTTTCTGTTTTCTAATAAATTATAGTTATAATCCAAAGCGATGGTCATTTCTATCTGATTCCTGAAGTGTAATTTGCCATAATGGCCACACGATGGTGCTAACATTCTCCTAGTGCTTAGAGTAACTTTGCCTTGCTGTGACATGAAATCAGTTGTAAATATGCCACATCAGGTTATCAAATAACTCATCTATAACTAAACCAAGCCATTTAAAGGAT
This sequence comes from Oncorhynchus tshawytscha, assembly GCF_018296145.1. Lineage (NCBI taxonomy): Eukaryota > Metazoa > Chordata > Actinopteri > Salmoniformes > Salmonidae > Oncorhynchus > Oncorhynchus tshawytscha. The sequence goes on from NC_056433.1 coordinate 18,287,732, forward strand.
TCTGAATAGCTCTCCATAATATAACAGGTTTCCAGTAGTCCTAAATATTGAATAGGTTTCCTCAGTGTTCATGCTGAAATCCCAGTTTGTATTAATTTGTTCAAAACGGTCAACTGTGTGTTCCCTGCATAAAAAAAAATAGGGCTGCCGGAAGCCTCATAAATGCTCTGTGCATTCCAAATTGCACTTTATACCCTGTACAGGCTCTGGTCAAAGGTAGTGCACTATATAGGAAATATGGTGCCATTTGGGACACAGAGGCTGTCATTGCCACATTGACCCCAGTAGCCTCTGACTCCTCATGAATATCCTATTCCATAGATTGCATTTGTAAATCTAAGAATGTATGATATCCATGTTATGACATCATATAGTTACAGCAAGTGGGGGATATACAGTGGGGCAAAAAAGTATTTAGTCAGCCACCAATTGTGCAAGTTATCCCACGTAAAAAGATGAGGCCTGTAATTTTCATCATAGGTACACTTCAACTATGACAGACAAAATGAGGGGGAAAAAATCCAGAAAATTACATGGTAGGATTTTTAATTAATTTGCAAATTATGGTGGAAAATAAGTATTTGGTCACCTACAAGCAAGATTTCTGGCTCTCACAGACCTGTAACTTCTTCTTTAAGAGGCTCCTCTGTCCTCCACTTGTTACATGTATTAATGGCACCTGTTTGAACTTATCAGTATAAAAGACACCTGTCCACAACCTCAAACAGTCACACTCCAAACTCCACTATGGCCAACACCAAAGAGCTGTCAAAGGACACCAGAAACAAAATTGTAGACCTGCACCAGGCTGGGAAGACTGAATCTGCAATAGGTAAGCAGTTTGGTTTGAAGAAATCAACTGTGGGAGCAATTATTAGGAAATGGAAGACATACAAGACCACTGATAATCTCCCTCGATCTGGGGCTCCACGCAAGATCTCACCCCGTGGGGTCAAAATGATCACAAGAACGGTGAGCAAAAATCGTGAGATTTTGAGTGAAAACCTCCTTCCATCAGCAAGGGCATTGAAGATGAAATGTGGCTGGGTCTTTCAGCATGACAATGATCCCAAACACACCACAAGGGCAACGAAGGAGTGGCTTCGTAAGAAGCATTTCAAGGTCCTGGAGTGGCCTAGCCAGTCTCCAGATCTCAACCCCATAGATAATCTTTGGAGGGAGTTGAAAGTCCGTGTTGCCCAGCAACAGCCCCAAAACATCACTGCTCTAGAGGAGATCTGCATGGAGGAATGGGCCAAAATACCAACAACAGTGTGTGAAAACCTTGTGAAGACTTACAGAAAATGTTTGACCTCTGTCATTGCCAAAAAAGGATATATAACAAAGTATCGAGATAAACTTTTGTTATTGACCAAATACTTACTTATTTTCCACCATCATTTGCAAATAAATAAATAAAAAATCCTACAATGTGATTTTCTGGATTTTTTTCTTTCTCATTTTGTCTGTCATAGTTGAAGTGTACCTATGATGAAAATTACAGGCCTCTTATCTTTTTAAGTGGGAGAACTTGCACAATTGGTGGCTGACTAAATACTTTTTTGCCCCACTGTATATACAGTTGAAGTCAGAAGTTTACATACACAATAGCCAGCTACATTTAAACTCAGTTTTTCACAATTCCTGACATTTAATCCTAGTAAAAATCCCTGTCTTAGTTCAGTTAGGATCACCATTTTATTTTAAGAATGTGAAATGTCAGAATAATAGTAGAGATTAATTTCAGCTTTCATTTCTTTCATCACATTCCCAGTGGGTCAGAAGTTTACATACACTCACTTAGTATTTGGTAGCATTGCCTTTACATTTTTTAACTTGGGTCAAACGTTTCGGGTAGCCTTCCACAAGTTCCCCACAATAAGTTGGGTGAATTTTGGCCCCTTCCTCCTGACAGAGCTGGTGTAACTGAGTCAGGTTTGTGGGCCTCCTTGCTCACACACGCTTTTTCAGTTCTGCCCACACGTTTTCTATGGGATTGATGTCAGGGCTTTGTGATGGCCACTCCAATCCTTGACTTTGTTGTTCTTAAGCCATTTTGCCACAACGTTGGAAGTATGCTTGGGGTCGTTGTCCGTTTGGAAGACCCATTTGCGACCAAGCTTTAACTTCCTCACTGATGTCTTGATGTTGCTTCAATATATCCACATATTTTCCCGCCTCATGACGCCATCTATTTTGTGAAGTGCACCAGTCCCTCCTGCAGCAAAGCACCCCCACAACATGATGCTGCCACCCCAGTGCTTCACGGTTGGGATGGTGTTCTTCGGCTTGCAAGCCTCCTCCTTTTTCCTCCAAACATAATGATGGTCATTATGGCCAAACAGTTCTACTTTTGTTTCATCAGATCAGAGGACACTTCTCCAAAAAGTAAGATCTTTGTCCCCATATGCAGTTGCAAACTGTAGTCTGGCTTTTTTTATGGTGGTTTTAGAGCAGTAGCTTTTTCCTTGCTGAGCTACCTTTCAGGTTGTCGATTATAGGACTCGTTTTACTGTGGATATTGATACTTTTGTGCCTGTTTCCTCCAGCATCTTCACAAGCTGTTGCTGTTGTTCTGGGATTGATTTGCACTTTTTGCACCAAAGTACATTCATCTTTAGGAGACAGAATGCGTCTCCTTCCTGAGCGGTATGACGGCTGCATGGTCCCATGGTGTTCATACATGCGTACTATTGTTTGTACAGATGAACGTGGTACCTTCAGGTGTTTGGAAATTGCTCCCAAGGATGAACCAGACTTGTGGAGGTCTACAATTTTTTTCTGAGATCTTGGCTTATTTCTTTTGATTTTCCTATGATGTCAAGCAAAGAGGCACTGAGTTTGAATTTAGGCCTTGCAATACATCCACAGGTACACCTCCAATTTACGCAAATTATGTCAATTAGCCTATCAGAAGATCCTAAAGCCATTACATAATTTTCTGGAATTTTACAAGGCACAGTTAACTTAGTTTATGTAAACTTCTGACCCACTGGAATTGAGATACCGTGAATTAGAAGCGAAATTGTTACGGTTTTCTTCCGTCGAAAGAAAGTCGGACCAAAATGCAGCGTGGTAAGTTAGATACATGTTTAATAAACGAATAAACACAAAAATACAAAACAACAAATGGAACGTGAAAACCTATACAGCCTATCTGGTGAAATACAAAACACTGAGACAGGAACAATCACCCACAAAACACTCAAAGAATATGGCTGCCTAAATATGGTTCCCAATCAGAGACAACGAGAATCACCTGCCTCTGATTGAGAACCGCCTCAGGCAACCATAGACTTTGCTAGAACACCCCACTAAGCCACAATCCCAAAACCTACGAAAAACCCCATATATAAACACAACACAAAATAAACCCATGTCACACCCTGGCCTGACCAAATAAATATAGAAAACACAAAATACTAAGACCAGGGCGTGACAGAAATAATCTGTCTGTAAACAATTGTTGGAAAAATGACACAAAGTAGATGTCCTAACCGACTTGCCAAAACTATAGTTTGTTAACAAGAAATGTGTGGAGTGGTTGAAAAACGAGTTATAATGACTAAGTGTATGTAAACTTCCAACTTCTATTGTGTGTATGTGTGTATATATATATACACACACACACACAGTGGGGAGAACAAGTATTTGATATACTGCTGATTTTGCAGGTTTTCCTGCTTACAAACCATGTAGAGGTCTGTAATTTTTATCATAGGTACACTTCCAACTGTGAGAGACGGAATCTAAAACAAAAATCCAGAAAATCACATTGTATGATTTTTAAGTAATTCATTTGCATTTTATTGCATGACATAAGTATTTGATATACCAGAAAAGCAGAACTTAATATTTGGTACAGAAACCTTCATTTGCAATTAGAGTTCATACGTTTTATGTAGTTCTTGACCAGGTTTGCACACACTGCAGCAGGGATTTTGGCCCACTCCTCCATACAGACCTTCTCCAGATCCTTCAGGGTTCGGGGCTGTCGCTAGGCAATACAGACTTTTAGCTCCCTCCAAAGATTTTCTATTGGGTTCAGGTCTGGAGACTGGCTAGGCCACTCCAGGACCTTGAGATGCTTCTTACGGAGCCACTCCTTAGTTGCCCTGGCTGTGTGTTTCGAGTCGTTGTCATGCTGGAAGACCCAGCCACGACCCATCTTCAATGCTCTTACTGAGGGAAGGAGGTTGTTGGCCAAGATCTCGCGATACATGGCCCCAGCCATCCTCCTCTCAATACGGTGCAGTCGTCCTGTCCCCTTTGCAGAAAAGCATCCCCAAAGAATGTTTCCACCTCCATGCTTCACGGTTGGGATGGTGTTCTTGGGGTTGTACTCATCATTCTTCCTCCAAACACGGCGAGTGGAGTTTAGACCAAAAATATATATTTTTGTCTCATCAGACCACATGACCTTCTCCCATTCCGCCTCTGGATCATCCAGATGGTCATTGGCAAACTTCAGACGGGCCTGGACATGCGCTGGCTTGAGCAGGGGGACCTTGCGTGCGCTGCAGGATTTTAATCCATGACGGCGTAGTGTGTTACTAATGGTTTTCTTTGAGACTGTGGCCCCAGCTCTCTTCAGGTCATTGACCAGATCCTGCCGTGTAGTTCTGGGCTGATCCCTCACCTTCCTCATGATCATTGATGCCCCAGGAGGTGAGTCCTTGCATTGAGCCCCAGACCGAGGGTGATTGATCGTCATCTTGAACTTCTTCCATTTTCTAATAATTGCGCCAACAGTTGTTGCCTTCTCACGAAGCTGCTTGCCTATTGTCCTGTAGCCCATCCCAGCCTTGTGCAGGTCTATGATTTTATCCCCGATGTCCTTACACAGCTCTCTGGTCTTGGCCATTGTGGAGAGGTTGGAGTCTGTTTGATTGAGTGTGTGGACAGGTGTCTTTTATACAGGTAACAAATTCAAACAGGTGCAGTTAATACAGGTAATGAGTGGAGAACAGGAGCGCTTCTTAAAGAAAAACAGTTCTGTGAGAGCCAGAATTCTTAATGGTTGGTAGGTGATCAAATACTTATGTCATGCAATAAAATGCAAATGAATTACTTAAAAATCATACAATGTGATTTTCTGGATTTTTGTTTTAGATTCCGTCTCTCACAGTTGAAGTGTATCAAATACTTCTCCTCCCCACTGTATATATAAAGGTCCTGCCGGCCAGACACCTAGGTCAGGCCTGCCAGACAGAAGGCCGGTTCTATCTAACCAACCAGTTATCTGCTATTCTAGGTGTCCGGTTGGCCAGATTGGTATGCTGGACCTAGCTATCTTGCTGGTCGTCTGGACCTAGCAATATGGTCCATGTGTTGCGGCCCGACCGAGCTCTCTGGCCGGCCTGGACGTACATATCTGGCAGACCGGACCTAGCTATCTGGTCGTCCAACCGGTCCTGGCTATCTGGCCAGATAGGTCCTGTTGGCAGGCCGGATGGGACCGGTCTACCCGCTAGATGGGCCCAGTCGGCCAGATAGGACCATTCTGTCTTCCAGATTGGTCCAGTCGGCTGGCCAGATGCTACCAGCCGGCCGGCCAGATGCTCCCAGTCGGCCGGCCAGATGCTCCCAGTCGGCCGGCCAGATGCTCCCAGTCGGCCGGCCAGATGCTCCCAGTCGGCCGGCCAGATGCTCCCAGTCGGATGGCCAGATGATACCAGTCGGACGGCCGGCCTGATAGTATCACTCGGCCTGCCAGATAGGATCAGTCGACCAGCTAGGACCTGTTGGCAGGCCGGATGGGACAGGTCTGCCCACTAGACGGGCCCAGTCGGACAGATATGACCTAGCTGTCTGGACGGCCTGCCGGACCTACCTATCTGGCAGGCCGGACCTAGCTATCTGGCCGTCCGGTCCGGTCCTGGCTAAATTCCCAATCTGGCCCTCATACCATCATGCCACACCTAATCATCCCCAGCTTCCAATTGGCTCATTCATCCCCCCTCCTCTCTCCTTTAACTATTCCCCAAGTCGGCCGGCCGGCCAGATAGGACCAGCTACCAACCGGCCAGATAGCTAGGTCAAGTTGGCCGGCCCGATAGCTATGTCTGGCCGGCCCGATAGCTATGTCCGGCCGGCCCGATAGCTAAGTACGGCCGGTCGGCCAGATAGCTAGGTCCGGCCAGCCAGATAGCTAGGTCCACTTAGCTCTTTCCGGCCAGATTGCTAGGTCGTGCCATGCCAGATAGTTAGGTCCAGCCACCCAGATGCCTATTACCGGTCAGCCAGATAGGTAACAGTCGACCTGCCAGATAAGTCCAGTCAGCTGGTCAGATGGGACCAGTCGGCCGGACCAGTCGTCCAACCAGAGGTCCACATCCGGCGCCGACAGAGATGGCCGCCTCGCTTCGTGTTCTTAGGAAACTGTGCAGTATTTTGTATTTTTATATTTTTATTACTTACACTGTTACCCCAGGAAATCTTAAGTCTTATTACATACAGCTGGGAGGAACTATTGGATATAAGAGCAACGTCAACTTGACAACATTATGACTAGGAATATGACTCTGTTTGGTCCACCATCCAGGACAATGGATCGGATCCCAGCAGGTGACCCAAAACATCGAGAACTTTGAGAACATAATTTTCCTAACAAGGATCCCGTATTGAACGTTGCTTTTCTTGAGTGCCGTAAAAGGGTTAATCTGTGAAACTGCTGAAGAATCCTTCTGAATAATGAATGTAGGTTGCTGCCATTTCTGAATCTTTTGGTCCAGCCTTTGGTCCAATAGATGAGATGAGGATCTAGGAAGATCTACTGTAGCTAGGCTGGTATATTTTAATCCAAACAATTAGCTAGTGTATTGGAGAAATGGAGATGTAGCCAAATATGATAGCTAATTTAACGATGATTTAAAAAACTATCAAAAAAACAATAAAAAAAACAATACACATTACAAACACTTAAAACAAATAATGAAGTATAATTTTGTAATGACCATTGGTGGAAGAAGGTGAGGACCAAGGTGCAGCATGGTACGTGTTCGGCATTTTATTAAATATAACTGAACACTAAATACACCGTAACAAAAGGTACAACCAAAACAGCTCCGTCAGGTGCAACACACACTAAACAGAAAATAAACACCCACCACCCATAGTGGGAAAACAGGCTGCCTAAGTATGGTTCTCAATCAGAGACAATGATTGACAGCTGCCTCTGATTGGGAACCATACCAGGCCACAAACAAAGAAATACAAAAACATAGAAAAAAGAGCATAGAACGCCCAACCTAGTCACAACCTGGCCTAACCATAATAGAGAATAAAAAGCCTCTCTATTGCCAGGGCGTGACAGATTTTGCAGGAGTGAACTACCAAGACTGCCACTAGGCGCCACGGCATCCATGGAACTATGCAGTCTTCTAAAACTGTTCAGAATGATAAACTATTTGCATATTTGGGATATGATTTATCGAAGATGCACAAGTGAGCAACGCACAATAATCAATCTTCTTTTCAGTGTCTGAAAAAAGGCACTGGGATGGAGATCCACCTCGGAAACTACCTGTCTGTTCCAATTAAAAGTGTACTTTTCCCCATTTACCATAACATTTCACAATAACACAAAGTAGGTCTTCCTAGGCATCCCCGTAGAACCATGGTGGATTTGACTGTGGTCATAAATTACAAGCAGACAAGGGGTGATTGCTCCTCAAAGGGAGAACAAGTGGATGAGACAGGTTTAGGGAGAATTATTAAAATGAATTGCTCTTGTTTGCAGAGAGAAAGAGGATTGTGAGATGACGGGCTCCTTAGAATGGGATGGGTAATTCTTCTTCCCCCAACATATTTATGTGTCCAGAGTTAATTCCCTTATTCACAGAGACAAACTCGGATTTAACTCTGTGTGCATCTCCTTTCCCCTCATCCTCACCTCTTCTATCCTCTCCCCTCCTCTCTGTCTGCAGGCATCTATGATTGACTTTGACAGAGTAACAGTATTGAGAAGTGATATAGAAGGCATTTGGAACGCCATTCAATACAGAGTCTAATTAAGCTCTATGACTTACAGTACGTGGTTTTGATATGAGGCCCCCATATCAAAAAATCAATTTGAGAGACAACAAAACAGTATCCCCTTTCATGGTGTAATATACTTTTTATCATCGTTGGAAATCTTTTGTTTGTTGTTTGCTTTTAAAAGGAACATGAATATAAACAATTGGGATTCAAATTAGGCCAGAGTTGCAATGGTTGCTCGTAGGATTTTAATACATAGTAGATTTAGCTATGCAAAATAATCTCTTTGATCGTTTAAACAAAAAAATATTTTTGCGAGTTATCAAATGAAACTCTTTCAATTAACATATTCGAAAGATGCAGTGTAACCCCCAGGAGGAGTCAACAGCCACCTCCTCAGCATCAAGAGCCAAACCTTGCTTGTTTGTCTGCTCCATGTAGTTAACTCCCTGATTAATTCTCTCAGAAATCACACTCTGCCATTTTTTCTGCAGATCAATCAATCACTTAAAGTCTTATCTGCAAATGTCACTGTGCGTCTGAGGAAAATGCCCAGGGAGGAGAGACAATCAGACTCACTCTGTCACCATCCAAATGCTGGCCTTTCCTTATCACAGGAAAAAAAGGCACGGGAAGGCTATTTTTCAGAGCCCCTAACGTGCCGGCCAAAATGAAGGAGTGTTTCCAGGAGTGTTTCACCATAGAAATGGACTAATCTTCTGTAAATAATAAGCAGATAGTACACAGGAGGTATAGCATTTTCTTATGTTTTACTGCCGACCTGGAAAAGGGATGTTTTTGAAGGGATAAAAAAAGAACACCCTGTCAATTAAATTAGCTTGCATTAGTCAAGGTTGTGTCGTGTCGAAATTGGATTCGGACATGAATGGCCATCTTGCATCCTTTTTTAACAAAATAATTTCCAATCTCAGGTAGCAATCTAGATGAGATCAGAGGTGCTGTTGACATAAATGGGTGGGGGGGGGGGGCTTATTAACCAATTATGTTTCACAATCATGTCAGTCCTCCTTTGATCCTTTGTGTACTCTGAAAGTGATGGTGGTGGTCCACATCTAGTCTGATATAGTCTTGCAGATACACCTTATTTGATCAAGTCAGGCATGAATTTAAACCAGAACACCACTGATTCTCACAAGGCACTACAGAAAGTTAAGAGAAACTCCAACCTCTGTCGTCCTTGTAAATGTATGCTATTTCATGTTACCTTATAGATCATAGTCAGATGAGGCAGAGCAGAACTAGATCATGACAGACAACCACCAATTCTCAAGCATGCACATGATTATAATTCCCTCTCATCAGACAGACAATTCCCCTTAATCAGTTACATTTACTTTATTTACCAGATGGACAATCAACAACTCACAACAACAATAGCGACCTCTGTTGTCTTCAAAATAGAAATGTCATGTGAGTGGAAGAGGTGGAGTCCAAGAGAGACTGAGTGTAATTACATGTGTGGTGGGTCAGGCCAGGTTCACAGTCAGGGCCAGCTCCAAAAGGGACATCATGAGTGTGTGGGTGGCTGACATGATGGATGGACTTCTCCCTGGCTGGCCCTGCCTGGTCATATTGATCCTGCCAGGCATAATTGCCCATAGGGCCCTGGTCAGAAGTAGTGCACTAAATAGGGAAAAGGCCCTGGTCAAAAGTAGTGAACTAAAAAGGGAATAGGTTGCCACTTGGAACGTAGTCTGGGACTCTGGAGGTTCGGGGTAGGAGGGCCATCCATCATTCCTATCCCGGGGCCCCACCACCATATTTTAATCACGCCTCGATTGGTGGCCGATGATAAATACCTGGTGGCGGTGGCCGGCAGACAGCCGTGGGAAGGGAAGAGGACACTGCCTGGCCATGTGGTAGCCTTCATTAGCAGTGTTAGCCAGGCCACTGTGGTTCTGACCTGCCATTAGGGATCTCTTTTTTCTCTCTCTCTCACTCCTCTGGTTGTGAGTGGCTGGGTCCTGAGAGGACCAGGGCAGCTGCTGCTTTTGCAGGATCAAGGTCATCACACAGGACAGGACAGAGCAGGACTGGACAGAGCAGGACAGGACAGAGCAGCCAGGCGTGTGAGTCCCAAATTGCACCCTATTCCCTTTATAGTGCATTACTTTTGACCAGAGCCCTATTGGCCACGATCAGATTAAGATGCCATTTGGCACGTAACCTGCCTGGGACAGTGACAGCTTTCTTTAGCTCCCATCACGCTGGCATGGCTGGAATATGAACATCTGGAACCACATCAAATGTGCACTCAGGAGAATAGGCAATATTATCAAAGGATGCAAATGAAGATTGAGTGTCCGCCGAGCATCTGTGTTCTGCAGGTGGGAAACAGGGATCTGTCTAGAAACCTCATCTACTGGGTTATCTATTTAACATGTAGAGCTTCTTCATTCTTTGATTGACATAACATAACACAGACCCCCCTGTACTGTAGGCCCACATTGAGGCACCAGAGCTAAACCACTAAACTAATCAGCTATGCTGAGTCACATGTATGCTTTTTCAACAATTCTTTAAGATTCAAATGAATATATCGATAGATATGGCATAGAATACTCCTCTTTACGAAACCAGTGTTTAATCTGAGTATTTGTTCTGACGTCTCACAGGATTCCTCTCTCTCTCTCTCTCTCTCTCTCCCTCCCATTCTCTCTCTCCCTCCCATTCTCTCTCTCCCTCTCTCTCTCTCTCCCATTCTCTCTCTCTCTCTCTCTCTCTCTCCCTCCCATTCTCTCTCTCTCTCCTCCCATTCTCTCTCTCTCTCTCTCTCTCTCCCCTCCCATTCTCTCTCTCTCTCTCTCTCTCTCTCTCCCTCCCATTCTCTCTCTCTCTCTCTCTCTCCTCCCTCCCATTCTCTCTCTCCCTCTCTCTCTCTCTCTCTCTCTGTTTAAACATTCAGAACATCCGCTCCAATACCTAATTTCCTCAATTAAATAATATATATGCATGTTAATTGGAATTATATAAACCCATTTAACAGTTCGTGTCATGCATTTTTTATTCAGGATTTTTTTTTTGTCTCATCCTAAAGAAAAAAAAATGCCTTATGGTGACATTAGTTTTTTTTTTTTAAATCACATTTTATTTCACCTTTATTTAACCTAACAAGTTAGCAGAAGGGCCTTTGGGGGACGTTGCGATGGAGGTAAGTCTGTTTTTGCCTCTTCATGCGGTGACGTCAATAGACCAGTCGTGGATTAGTAGGGTTCCAAGTAGCTCTAGGTAGCTAGCAGGCCGCGGTTAGCAGAATGGGCCTTCAACGGACGTCGCGCCTGAGGGGCCTGTAGGAATCCTCGGGCAGATTATGTCGGTATTTCAGTCGTAGAGAATCGGCGGGGTTCCGGTACTTGCACAGGAACCCTACCCGGGCTAGCTTCAGGCTAATTGGTGCTTGCTCTGGGATGGAAAAGCTAGCCAGGAGTAGTCACCCGGGATTGCGGTTAGCTAGTTGCGAAGATCCAGATGAAAAGGTTCAGAGTTTGCAGTAGGAATAAAGAGAGAAAAAAATTGGTCCGTTATTTATATATTTTTAAAAGATGTAAAAATATATATCCAAGGGACACGACAGGACAAAGACGTCTGACTGTTACGCCATCTTGGAAATGAGGCAGATGTCATTGGGGTTCTGCTGTAAAGTGTTATTTCTCCAGAGTCTCAGTAACACCTACCCAGGTGCTGCTCTCACCGTGTCAAGCTATTAGCTCTGTGTTTTACCATGGCCACCTGCTCCAACCATCGGCCAGCAGACCCCAGCGGACCCCTAAAAGAGAGCCATGGCTATAGAGATGACTCTTCACTGCTGAAGCTGCCCTGAGCACTGAGGAGACAGTAGCATCTCTGATTACACAACACATTATCAGGCTACTTGTCCTGAACCATCAGACAAAGAGGGAAATGACCCCCGAGTCCAACATTACAGGTACTGTTTGAATATTCATCTTCATAAGCTACACACTGAAAAGGCCTTGGAAAAAAGCCCTTCCAATAAAGTATTTGCATTCTATTCTTATGAAGTAACTCATATTTATAAATGTACACTGAGTGTACAAAACATTAGGAACACCTTCCTATTGAGTTGCACCCCCTTTTGCCCTCAGAACACCCTCAATTCATTGGGGCATGGACTCTACAAGGTGTTGAAAGCTTCCACAGGAATGCTGGCCCATGTTAACTCCACTGCTTCTCACAGTTGTGTCAAGTTGACTGGATGTCCTTTGGGTTGTGGACCATTCCCGATACACATGGGAAACTGTTGCGCATGAAAAACACAGCAGTGTTCAAATCGGTGCACCTGGCACATACCCCGTTCAAAGGCACATAAATATTTTGTCTTTGAATGGCACACACACAATCCATGTCTCATTTATCTCTAGGCTTAAAAATTGTTATTTAACCTGTTTCCTCCCCTTCTTCGAAAATCATTGAAGTGGATTAAACAAGTGAACTCAATAAGGGATCATTGCTTTCACCTGGATTCACCTGGTAAGTCTATGTCCTGGAAAGAGTTCCTAATGTTTTGTCCACTCAGTGTATAAGTTGAAGTTACTGTACAGTAGTACTTTAGCTGTTATTAGAGTGGTGTTAGAGTAGTGTTAAGTCATTAAGTGGTGTGTTATAGGACAATAATGTGAACTTTCTTCTCCTCGTAGCAAGGCTTCATTCTCATTCTGAGTGATGACAGCAAAGGGGGTGAAATCACCCAGAATCCTGCTGTGTGACCATATGGTTGATTCATTTTGTCAGAGGCTCACATTAAGGAGCTGTCTGCTGCTAGCTGGATGAGACCAGCGGAGGAAGAGTCCCACAGATAGAGGTCCATTAGCAGGGAGAGAGAGACTAACAGACTGAAACAAAGGTTTACATGGTGAAAACCTCACTCTGTCTACTCCCCTACTATACTGATGGTCTTGGACCAATTCCATTTTTTTGTGACATACTGTCTAGTTTAAAGTACTGTTTTTTATCTTCTTTCTGGGGGAGTAAGGAAAAACAGTACAAGCATGCAACCAGTGAATGGAATTTCGAACCCCTTGAATCTTCTAGAATGATCCTCTAAATGTCCATGGACCTGTAATCAACTTCTCTTCCATTCGGCAAATGAACTTAACGGATATTGGTCAACAGTAAGTGTTTCTTACAGATATAAGAGACCTAAACAAAAGCCAGAAATGTCCCTCTCCAGCCCTGGACAATAAAGCATCAGCCTTGCCAAGTACTCTCTGACAATGACACAGATGTCCAAGTCTATCAAATGGTGTTCAAGGACTGCCATGATCATTGACAAACCTGGCCAAGAAAGCACTCGGATATTCTAATCTGACCACGAGAAACTCTTCTCACTTTGAATAAAAGGATAACGCCCTTCGACTTGGACGTCCTCTTGCTTTTTATTTGCTAGATTGGTGCTGGACATGGCACAGGAACGTGATCTCAGGGCAATTTCTATGATTCTGTATGTAAATCTGTGCCACTCCATTTAGTATGATTCTGCATGTTAAGTTATATTAGGTTACATTATGAATATAATAGACATTGTACAATATCATACAAATTATAGCATTTACTCTATAGTATCATAAGTCTTACCTGTTTGTACAAATGCATACAAATTGGATGACGTAACATATCACAACGTCTTGCAAAAAAAGAAATAATTGAAGATTAAACAACTGCTAGTTTTTTTGCAGTCATTCCATCTTCTCGGTTTAACAGTTGGCATAATGGGACAAAGGAGTACAACACAATTTCTCATCCCTGGATTGAGGTATGTTTTCAGACCCATCCCGCGCCGGCTCTGAGGTGTCATAAGCTAAACAGGAAGTCTGTCCGACCCTAGTGCAGCTGTAAGCAAGCATAGGGTTGGAATGTATTCTCGCTACCTGTCAAGCTATCCTCATGTATGTATAGGGACCTGAACAGTATTGTTGAGTTTTTTTCCGGAGAGAGTAAGATGACAGCATTTTCATGAAGCAATCTCTCTTGGATATTTACAATCAGCCTGTAAACAGGTTGGACAAGCAAGGTTAATGAAAGACTGATTCACATTTTGTGAGAATTTATCAAGTAATTTTACTCTCCTTTTGTGTGACCCTCAAGTTTCTGAAACCTCTAGCCTTAATTTGAAGAGAGAGACTAGAAGCCTACCTTGCAGTGCTGCTGTTTGTAACACAGTGAAAGAAAGATGGACAATTGTTCAGCAAATGAAAGAATTCAATCATTCCATAAGCACTGAACATGGAATAAAACATTTTTTTTACTCCACTTCTCTGCATAGTTCTTATTCAGCGGTGTAACCTAAAGTGTGTATTTCTCCACCAAGCTGTAGCACATGAGACTCTTCATAACCTTGTCCTCAGGCTCAATTGCTACCACATATAGAGCCTGAAAACACTGTGAAGCAAAGTGGGTCTTGAGGGGCGTGGATTAAAATTGAGGCGGTAGAGAGAGAGAACCTGCTACAGCTGTATTAGATGGGACATAAAACAATTCAGAAAATAGCCAATCAAAATAAATGTTATATCACAGTGAACATGTTATTTTTGGGAAGCCCAATTGATTCTGAGTTCGGGCATATAAAGTTTATATGTGAAACTATTTCCATGATACACGCTTTCAGATTTCCCAAACTCATTTCCTTGTTTAGCATTAATCACTTGCGCTGCTTGCACTTGGAAATCCAGCGGGGAGGTTCCAAGGGTTATGCTAGATGGTGATGGACTGAATGATCAGCCAATTAAAACCGCCGTTTGTTTCGTCCGCTCTTGCCATAGACTTCCAGTCAAGTCCCATTCTTATGCACTCGGAAACCAAACGTCTCGACAGAGAGAGAGCCGGCTGGTGGGTGAGATTAGATTCTTCACAACCTGTCACAAATCCCTCTCATGCTATCAATCCTGCTTTTCCTCATTCCACTTCATTGTCTCTTTATTTCGGCACTTTCCTGCATGGGGAAGCTTGATTGATTCGGCCTTATAGGCCAGGAGACAGGGGTTGGGGGGCTAGGCAAATTGTTTGGGAGCATCGAATAAACTCTGACACAGACAAATGGCGTGATTGCCTGAGATGAATCATTTGACTTTCTCAAAATTGCATTGGTTCCCGCTCAGACAAGTGGCCTCCTCATGCGTTTACAACCAGCAAGGTAATGTGACGGCACCCACATCTGTTTTCCTTTGGCCCACATTACTTAGTACAGACACATGATGATATCCTAACTTCCTGGGCCTTCTGTGCAAGGCAATAGGGAGTCATTTCACAGTGAACACAAAATTGTGGGGAAATGGCACCCAAAGGGGTAGTGCAAAGCAGAACTAACTAGAAATCACCTACTTCTATTGACACATCACTGTGTAGAAAAAAGTTATTTGATCAAATTCAGGTTGTGTGTACACGTGCATTTGTGTGAGAGTGAGCGAAAGAGACCACAGCAATATCATTAAAATGTGAAAGCAATATTTCTGTGTGCTTGCACGATTAGCCCATTTGACAAAAGTCCATATTGCCTCATGTGGCCCACACACTTTCTCTTTTCGATGCTCAACTGTTTTATCTCCAAGAGGAAGGATTTCCAAGCCTAAAGTGCAAAGTACAAAATGACATATGCATCATGTATCACCAGACTTTATACAACGTATTAATCGACACCACTAGGAATTTTTAAATATTTTTCTCATAGTGTAGTTTGCCTCGTTGTAGAAACCACAGCATTAACACTGTGTTAACACTGTGTGCAGATTAGTCCATGGGAGCAGAGAGGCTACAGAGAGCCACAGTGTTGGACAGGGACTTGGCGGCAATTAACAGCACTGACACCATTTTGTGTGTTCTGCCTGAGCTCACATTGCACAGAGAAGCCCTCCACCCAACCCTCCCCATCTAATCCTCGCAAGATTTCCATTTTTAATTAAATTCATATATTTTAGTTAAAGGCGTTTAAACGTAAATGTCCCCCCGATGCAGGGACATTGCTTGGGCTGATGCTTTTCTAAGTACATAAAGAGTAGAGCTGGGGCTTAGCCAACTAGATGCAAAACACATATTGCAGAATGCTAAGGCTCTGGTTCACATTCACAGCATTTATGAGCATTTATAACTGTAAGGACAATATCAGTTAACTTTGTCCTGAAATAACATTTTAGAGTTTACATTACAACCATCTTTATATGTATCTTTGATGATACAAACACCCCTCCACATCGACTTGGAACTGGTTCTCCCACTGTATTTGTTCCTTGTGTCACTATTTCATTTATAACAATTTTAATGTTTTATCGTTATCTTTTAATCTGCATTGTTGGAAAATGACCCTTAACTAAACATTTAACTGTTAGTATACACCTGTTGTTTACTAAGCATGTGACAAATTCAATTTGATTTTATATGATACAGTATATGTCTGCATTGTATTGCTCTATGACTGATTAAGTCCTCTTCAAAATAGAATGCTAATATTTCTATTGCCACACATTGCAGTCTTAATTTGGACAGACAGGAAGCCATTCTGCAACTGTGAATGTGTTGGGCCTGGTATTTAACTGGGCTATTTAATAGTCCCCACTGCATGTATAAATCATCATCCCCATGCAGCGTGGGCCTAATCTTCTGGCTGGCTGATAGGGACCTGAGGCTTCTGTCTGCTATCAGTGTTTGACAGCCAACACACCAATTAGGAGGGTCACTGGAAGCAAATGGGGCTCTAGTCCAAATGGAGTGAGGGAGGAGAGGTTTGGTCGTGGGTGGGTGCGCTGAGGCTGGGGGAGAGGGCGAGGCTGTGCAGAACTTGTCCCCAGTAGCAGAGCATGGCATGGCAGGGCTGCCCAGGGCAGACGGACGATGAGGGCTAACAGGGGGCACCATCTGTGGAGGGCCAGGCTGTTTCCCATCCATCCATCCCCTGGGCTCAAAGAATAATCAAAACATTTAGTGTCTCATCCTCCCTCTGTTCCTCCCGCTCCGCTCGGTGCCTCAGCCTCTTTAGAGGGGCAATTGGCTGAATGGAAAAACAAAGCATTATGAAAACTGGATGTTTTGGGCAGGAGGCCGAAACAACACTCTCGACACTGGGCTGCATAATGTTTCCTTCTGAAAACACAGATTTGTTAATTTCCTATCATGTTTATGAGAATCTCAATCATATTTTCTCACTTACTGTAATGAATTGGCTTTGACATGCATTTGTGTAGAACCATTGACATGATGGGGTGATAATAATTTGCTTACCGTCCCATAGATCCACAGACGATCCAATCGCCATCGCACTGCACACTGCCCTATCTGGACAAGAGGAATACCTATGTAAGAATGCTGTTCATTGACTATAGCTCAGCATTCAACAGCATACAGAAGTACCCTCCAAGCTCATCATGAAGCTCGGGCTCCTGGGTCTGAACACCACCCTTTGTAACTGGGTCCTGGACTTCCTGACGGGCCACCCCCAGATGGTGAAGGTAGGAAACAACACTTCCACTTCGCTGATACTCAACACAGGGGCCCCACAAGGGTGCGTGCTCAGTCCACTCCTGTACTCCCTGTTTACCCATGACTGCGTGGCCACGCACGCCTCCAACTGAATCATCAAGATTGCAGACAACACAACAGTAGTAGGCCTGATTACCAACAATGACGAGACAGCCTACAGGGAGGAGGTGAGGGCCCTGGGAAAGTGGTGCCAGAAAAATAATCTTTCACTCAACGTAAACAAAGCAAAAGAGCTGATCGTGAATTTCAGGAAACAGCAGAGGGAGCACCCCCCTATCCACATCGACGGGACCGCAGTGGAGAAGGTGGAAAGATTCAAGTTCCTCGGCATACACATCACTGACAAACTGAAATGGTCCACCCACACAGACCGTGTGGTGAAGAGGGTGCAACAGCGCCTCTTCAACCTCAGGAGGCTGAAGAAATTTGGCGTGGCATCTAAAACCCTCACCAACTTTTGCAGATGCACCATTGAGAGCATCCTGTCGGGCTGTATCACATCCTGGTACAACAACTGCACCGCCCACAACTGCAGGGCTCTCCAGAGGGTGATGCGGTCTGCCCAACGCATCACCGGGGGCAAACTGCCTACCCTCCAGGACACCTACAGCACCAGATGTCACAGGAAGGGCAAAACGATCATCATGGACAACATCCACCCGAGCCACTGCCTGTTCACCCTTCTATCATCCAGAAGGCGAGGTCAGTACAGGTGTATCAAAGCTGGGACGGAAAGACTGAAAAACAGCTTCTATGTCAATGCCATCAGACTGTTAAATAGCCATCACTAGCACATTAGAGGCTGCTGCCCTATATACATACAGTGAGGGGGGAAAAGTATTTGATCCCCTGCTGATTTTGTACGTTTGCCCACTGACAAAGACATGATCAGTCTATAATTTTAATGGTAGGTTTATTTGGACAGTGAGAGACAGAATAACAACAACAAAATCCAGAAAAACGCATGTCACAAATGTTATAAATTGATTTGCATTTTTATGAGGGAAATAAGTATTTGACCACCTCTCAATCAGAAAGATTTCTGGCTCCCAGGTGTCTTTTATACAAGTAACGGGCAGAGATTAGGAGCACACTAATCTCAGTTTGTTACCTGTATAAAAGACACCTGTCCACAGAAGCAATCAATCAATCAGATTCCAAACTCTCCACCATGGCCAAGACCAAATAACTCTCCAAGGATGTCAGGGACAAGATTGTAGACCTACACAAGGCTGGAATGGGCTACAAGACCACCGCCAAGCAGCTTGGTGAGAATGTGATAACAGTTGATGCGATTATTCGCAAATAGAAGAAACACAAAAGAACTGTCAATCTCCCTCGGCCTGGGGCTCCATGTAAGATCTCACCTCGTGGACTTGCAATGATCATGAGAACGGTGAGGAATCAGCCCAGAACTACACGGGAGGATCTTGTCAATGATCTCAAGGCAGCTGGGACCATAGTCACCAAAAAAACAATTGGTAACACACTACGCCGTGAAGGACTGATATCCTGAAGCGCCCGCAAGGTCCCCCTGCTCAAGAAAGCACATATACACGCCCGTCTGAAGTTTGTCAATGAACATCTGAATGATTCAGAGTACAAGTGGGTGAAAGTGTTGTGGTCAGATGAGACCAAAATGGAGCTCTTTGGCATCAACTCAACTCGCCGTGTTTGGAGGAGGAGGAGGAATGCTGCCTATGACCCCAAGAACACCATCCCCACCGTCAAACATGGAGGTGGAAACATTTTGCTTTGGGGGTGTTTTTCTGCTAAGGGGACAGGACAACTTCACCACATCAAAGGGATGATGGACAGGGCCATGTACTTTCAAATCTTGGGTGAGAACCTCCTTTCCTCAGCCAGGGCATTGAAAATGGGTCGTGGATGGGTATTCCAGCATGACAATGACCCAAACACATGGCCAAGGCAACAAAGGAGTGGCTCAGGAAGAAGCACATTAAGTTCCTGGAGTGGCCTAGCCAGTCTTCCAGACCTTAATCCCACAGAAAATCTGGGGCGGGAGCTGAAGGTTCGAGTTGCCAAACATCAGCCTCGAAACCTTAATGACTTGGAGAAGATCTGCAAAGAGGAGTGGGACAAAATCCCTCCTGAGATGTGTGCAAACCTGGTGGCCAACTACAAGAAACGCCTGACCTCTGTGATTGCCAACAAGGGTTTTGCCACCAAGTACTAAGTCATGTTTTGCAGAGGGGTAAAATACTTATTTCCCTCATTAAAATGCAAATCAATTTATAACATTTTTGACATGCGCTTTTCTAGATTTTTTTGTTGTTATCCTGTCTCGCACTTTTCAAATAAACCTACCATTAAAATTATAGATGGATCATTTCTTTGTCAGTGTGCAAATGTACAAAATCAGCAGGGGATCAAATACTTTTTTCCCTCACTGTAGACTTTAAATCACTGTCCACTTTAATAATTGGAACACTAGTCACTTTAATAATGTTTACATATTTTGCATTACTCATCTCATATTTATATACTGTATTCTATTCTATTCTACTCTATCTTAGTTTATGCCGCTCCAACACTGATTGTCCAAATATTGATATATTCTTAATTCCATTCCTTAACTTTAGATTTGTGTGTATTGTGTGTGTTGTTGTGAAATTGTTAGATATTACTTGTTAGATATTACTGCACTGTTGGAGCTAGAAACACAAGCATTTCACTACAACTGCAAAAATATCTGCTAAACACGTGTGTGTGACCAATACGATTTAATTTGATTTGAACAGTTCTGAGCTTGCGAAGATGAATGCACACATTGGAGTAAAAGTCAATCAAGCTTATTCATGATCATGTTGACAATAATGCTTTACTTTTGATTGTTTAGGGCTGAAGTTTGGAAAATAACCAACAACCGCCTGGGGCGGCAGGGTAGCCTAGTTGTTAGAGCGTTGGACTAGTAACCGGAAGGTTGCAAGTTAAAATCCCGAGCTGACAAGGTACAAATCTGTCGTTCTGCCCCTGAACAGGCAGTTAACCCACTGTTCCTAGGCCGTCATTGAAAATAAGAATTTGTTTTTAACTGACTTGCCTAGTTAAATAAAAGGTAAAATAAATAAAAAATGTAAAAACAAAAATGGCAACAGTAAACATGTCGTATTCCAAGATAGATGCAGTGCCCCACCCTTGGGCCAAATTAGATATTGCGTGTGACTGGCACATTTCGGTTAATTGCTAAAGCTCCCACCTTGGGCCAATCAGCGTAATTTTGTAAATGCCAGGTCTCTATGGCAAGACGCATCATTCTTTCCAGGTTTTGTTAAATCAGGCCAGCGCTGTCTGAGATATCGCGTGTGACTAATGGATGGACAGAGATAGAGCCCCAGTCCCCTCCCGATAGCATTGTGGGGGACAATTATTTTTTTTAAACTATGTTTCTACCAAGTTACACTGTTGCCTGTCATGTGACATTCAACCTTGTCCAATAGTAGCTCTAGTAGCTGAGACATTGCTGTAACGTTTTCAGTCATTAATGAGATGAGAAGTAATTGAGCTTGATTGGACTGGCCCTCTGCCACATCATTAGAGTGATAGATGGAATTGGCAGATCAGACGAGGTAAGGCGGGAAGCGCTTAAGTCATAAAGCAAGGTCATTTTCACCATGTGACATTTGCAATGTTTGTTTCCAGTTGCCTAGGCGCAGTGCGCGAAATGTAAATGATTAGAACACAAGCCATGGCAGATATGTCACTTTTAGGGGTGACCATCCACTTGACGGCAGCATTGTAAATGTAAATTGAAAACAAGACCGGTCCATGAATCAATATGCAAATTCACTGTGTACAAAACATTAGGAACACCTGCTATTTCCATAACTGACTGACCAGATCAATCCAGGTGAAAGCTACAGTATGGTCCCTTATTGATGTCACTTGTTAAATCCCCTTCAATCAGTGTAGATGATGGGGAGGAGGCAAGTTAAAGAAGTATTTTTAAGCCTTGAGACAATTGAGACATGGATTGTTTATCCGTGCCATTCAGAGGGCGAATGGGCAAGACAAAAGATTTAAGTGCCTTTGAACGGGGCATCGTAGTATGTGCCAGGAGCTGGGTTTTTCATGCGCAACAGTTGACACAACTGTGGGAAGCACATGCCCCAATAAATTTAGGCTGTTCTGAGGGGAAAGGGGGGGGTTGTACACTCAAACATATATCCATACTGTATTAAATGGTATATTCATACTGTATGACATGCTATATTCATACTGTATGACATGGTTTATACATACATACATACTGTATTACATGGTTGATTCATATTGTATGACATGGTATATTCATACTGTTTTACACGGTATATTACTGTATTACATGGCTTAATCCTGCTGTATTACATGGTATATTACTGTTTGACATGGTTTATTCATACTGTATTAAATGGTATATTACTGTATGACATGGTTTATTCCTACTGCATTACATGGTATATTCATAATGTATGACATGGTTTATTCATACTGTATTGCATGGTATATTCATAATGTATGACATGGAATATTCATACTGTATTGCATGGTTTATTCCTACTGTATTACATGGTATATTACTGTATGACAAGGTATATTCATATTGCATTACATGGTATATTCATAATGTATTACATGGTTTATTGCTACTGTATTGCATGGTTTATTCCTACTTTATTACCTGGTATATTACTGTATGACATGGTATATTCATACTGTATGACATGCTATATTCATACTGTATGACATGGTTTGTTCATACTGTATTACATGGTATATTACTGTATGACATGGTATATTCATACTGCATTACATGGTATATTCATACTGTATGACATGGTATATTCCTACTGTATCATATGGTACATTCATACTGTATTACATGGTTTATTGCTACTGTATTACATGGTCTATCCCTACTGTATTACATGGTATATTACTGTATGACATGGTATATTCATACTGCATTACATGGTATATTCATACTGTATGAAATAGTATTTTCCTACTGTAATGACATGGTATTATCCTACTGTATTACATGGTATATTTTCCTACTGTATTACATGGTTTATTCATACTGTATTACATGGTATATTACTGTATGACATGGTATATTCATACTGTATGACATGATATATTCATACTGTATGACATGGTATATTCATACTGTATGACATGGTATATTCATACTGTATGACATGGTATATTCATACTGTATGACATGGTTTATTCCTACTGTATTACGTGGTATATTACTGTATGACATGTTTTTTCCTACTGTGTTACATGGTTTATTCCTACTGTATTACATGTTTTTTTCCTACTATATTACATGTGTCACGAACCGGCTCAGCGTTCATAACAAAAAGGGAGACAACGTGGAGATAAGGAATAACAAAATATATTTATTAACTAAAGTAAACTCAATATAATTAACAATGGTGTGTGTAGTCAGTAATCAGTGGTGTAAGTGAGTGGTTGTGTGCATAAATGTGTTATGGTTTATTCATACTGTATTACATTATATAATACTGTATGACATGGTATAGTCATACTGTATTACGTGGTATATTCATACTGTATTAAATGTTTTTTCCTACTACATTACATTGTATATTACTGTAAGATATGGTATATTCATACTGTATTACATGGTTTATTCATACTGTCTTACATGATATAATACTGTATGACAGATTCCAAGAACACAGGATGAGATGTTACTATCCTTTGTGCAAGCACTTCCAAGAGTTAATGAACAGTGAGCGTGGTGAAATTTGGGGAGCGCATCGTCAGTAGTGTACCTTTTGGTTCCTAGGGTGTTTCGGCCTTTCACACTATACACCCTCCCCAAAGGCGGCCAGCGACAGGGTGATCAATCCTACGCTTGCGTCCCATTCCCAATTAGTCATAGGAGTTGCCTTGTTGTTGATAGCCAACATCCCATGGGACTATGCATGGCAGGGGCGTCCTCCTCCCTGAGTCAAGCATTGTTGACCGCATACCTCCTGGCCCTCTCACTTCGGGGCCCAGCTGGGGTCTTTCCTATTCATCCAGAGCCACTGACTTCTGCCTTCTGCCGCCTCCGATACAGCTTTGATTGCCGAACGCTGGCTCTGGCCCTTAATTCCCAGGTCTCTAAGCAGTCTGGTTGTAGATGTTGCCACAAAACCTCTGCAGCCCACCTCCACTGGTCGGACTTCTGTGTTCCAGCCATGATGCCGTGCTTCGGCAGCTAGATCAGCATAGCGCAGATGTTTTCGCTCATAAGCCTCATCTACTGAGTCCTCCCAGGGTACTGTGAGCTCAATGATGAAGACCTTATTGAGCGAACGGGACCAGAGCACCATGTCAGGTCTTAGGGTGGTGGTTGCGATCTCCGGAGGAAACACAAGTTGCCGGCCAATGTCAGCTAGCATTTTCCAGTCACGCGCCAAGCACAGCTGGTCTCGCTCTAATGGTGTAGAGCCGCTCTTCGGTGGTTTAGCCCCTTCGCGGACAAAGTTTGTCCGTAAGGAGTGTGATGCTGCTGTGGGTGGTAGGGAGTTGGTGGCAGCTCGCTTGTCCTCCAGGGCGGACGCAAGGTTTTTAAGTATTTGGTTGTGACGCCAAGTGTAGCGTCCTTGGGTGAGGCTTGTTTTACACCCTGTGAGAATGTGCCTGAGGTTGGCTGGCATGGAACAGAGGGCACAGTCCGGATCTTCACCATACCATTGGTGAAGATTAACTGGTGTTGGAAGGACGTCATATGTTGCTCTGATGGAAAAGCTCAACCGCCTCGCTTCCATGGCCCACAGATCCTTCCAGCTGATCTTCCTCTTCTCCACACTGTCCCATCGAGTCCACTGTCCCTGTTTGGCAAGAGAGACTGCCTTGGCCCACCTTGCAGCCTCCTCCTGATGGCGTACTTCCTGCACTACCATCTTCCGCCGCTCGGGTGCAGTGGCCTTACTCCAAGCAGC
Source organism: Oncorhynchus tshawytscha (assembly GCF_018296145.1). Classification (NCBI taxonomy): domain Eukaryota; kingdom Metazoa; phylum Chordata; class Actinopteri; order Salmoniformes; family Salmonidae; genus Oncorhynchus; species Oncorhynchus tshawytscha. The sequence goes on from NC_056433.1 coordinate 18,312,181, forward strand.
ACGGCTAGTTAGCCCAAGGCCTCCTCTCCCTTGCTGAACATGACCCACAATGTCAGCATGTCTGAGGGCTGCTGTTGCCTCCTGGACTGCTTTTCCTGGCCTCCATTTTCGCCCAGTTGCCAAGGTTGGCGCGTTGTTGCTCACCACTGGGTCTCGAGATTCATTCAGTGTCATCTGGAGCCTGGTTTTTGCACACTTGAATTCCTCTGTTAGACTGGTGAGGGGCAGCTTGAGGACACCATCTCCATAGAGGCCTATGGTGGTAAGGCATCGTGGAACTCCGAGCCACTTCTTTAAGTAGCCTGTGACTCCTCTTTCCATCTTCTCCACTGTTGAGACATGGTATATTCATAGTGTATTACATTATTTATTCATGCTCTATTAAATGGTTTTTCCTACTGCATTACATGGTTTATTCATACTGCATACTATTACTTGATATAATACTGTATGACATGGTATAGTCATACTGTATTAAATGGTTTTTCCTACTGTATTACATTGTATATTACTGTAAGACATGGTATATTCATACTGTATGACATGGTTTATTCATACTGTATTACATGGTATATTACTGTATGCCATGGTATATTCATACTGTATGACATGGTATATTCATACTGTATTAAATTGTATATTCATACTGTATTACATGGTTTATTACTGTATGACATGGTGTATTCCTATTGTATGACATGGTATATTCATGCTGTATTAAATGGTTTATTCCTACTGTATTACATGGTTTATTACTGTATGACATGGTGTATTCCTATTGTATGACATGGTATATTCATGCTGTATTACATGGTTTATTCCTACTGTATTACATGGTTTATTCATACGGTATTATATGGTATATTATTACTGTATGACATGGTATATTACTGTATTACATGGTTAATTACTGTATGACATGCTATATTCTTACTGTATTACATGGTTTATTCCTACTGTATTACATGGTATTTTACTGTATTACATGGTATATTCATACTGTATTACATGGTATATTCGTACTGTATTACATGGTATATTACTGTATGACATGGTACATTCATACTGTATGACATGGTATATTCATACTGTATTAAATTGTATATTCATACTGTATTACATGGTTTATTCCTACTGTATTGCATGGTTTATTACTGTATGACATGGTATAGTCATACTGTATGACTTGGTATTTTCATACTGTATAAAAAAAACATGAGCTCGCGAACACCCAGAGAAAACTATTTCATGTAGAGGTGCTGAGTAATGGCGAATAAGCTATAAAATAAAGAGAGTTGCACACTCTATATGTATATAAACCAGTAATTTACTGGGAATTTGTTTCGGCATCACTGTGCCTTCTTCAGGGTCATGTCATGAATGCTTGAACCAGGTTATGTAGACAAACAGTGCAATTAGTGCAACCAATTACAATAGTGAGGGGTGTGTCATAATTATTAAGTCAATTAGAATGAATTGAGTGAAACTGTTAAAAAAAACAATAGTTTATAGCATTTGGAATATATTAGGCTATTGTTATCATATGGAAACATAATTTAATATTGTACATAATATTAACATCAACATACATTATTATTTAATTCAATGTCACATATATATTTCATTGTTTCCTTTTTCATATGTGTTACATGTAATATTTTCATTCAATCATGATGCATTATAAGCATCATCAACAGGGGGAACATATTGGTTGTACGTTGATAAGCTGTAGAAAGAATATATCCATTCATAAGACTTATAAAAAAAACAGTATTGTTCATATGAAGCACCTGAGATCAAAGTCAATAGTCAGATCACTTGGGGTCAATGTTTTTAGATAGGATATCCAGTAAGCCTCCCTTTCTAATAGTAGGATCTCAATGTTACCTTCTCTCCTTGGTAGAACAACATGCTCAATGCCGATGAATTTGAGGGAGGAGATGGTTAGCTTCAACAAAGTGAGCTGCTACTGGATAGTCAATGTTCTTACACCTGATTGAGCTGCAGTGTTCGGCTATGCATTGTTTTAATTGTCTTTTCGTTTGTCCTACGTAGGCTTTCCCACATGAACAGGTGATGAGATAGATTACTCCCTTTGTCTTGCATGAGATGTTACCCCTAACAGGGATTTTTCGACCTGTATGTGGGTGTCTGAAGAAGGATGTTTTTATACTGCTGTTGCGCTGTGCGTATGAGCCACATTTGTAGTTCCCATTTGGAATGGGTGTTAAGAGTGTCTGAGTGGGCTCAGGGAGCATGTCAGATCTCACCAAGCTATCTCCAATATTGAGACCACGCTTATAGACCACCAGTGGGGGTTCCTTGAAGAGGTGTGCAATTATTTTTGTCTGATTGCAGAATATGCCCGTGCTTTTTCAGGGTTGCTTTCATTTTCTCCAAACACTTGGTGTTCTTCGTGCAAAAGACTGTTGCGTTGTTTTTCTTTGGTTGAGTTTCTAGCAATTCCTCTATTGGTTTTTGAGATATTTTCATCATTGCAGCTTCAAGAGTTTTGTTCTTGTAGCCTCTCATTTTGAATGTATCATTTTTTTTGCATTGTCAAAATCCGTCTGGTGGCCACAGATTAATTTAACCCTGCATAACTGGCTATCTGGTAGACCATTCTTGAGAGGAAGGGGATGCATACTATCCGCACATAGCAGTGTACTGCGGTCTGTGGGCTTTGTGTATAAGTCTGTGTGTAATGCATCATTGACTTTGATGATCCATAAGTCCAGGAAGTTTATTGTTCTCTCATCAGTCTGCATGGTGAATTTGAGGTATTCAGAGCTCTAGTTTAGTAGAGTTTGGAATTACTTTAGTTCCTGCTGACTTCCTTCCCAGAGCACAAAGATATCATCTATGTTTCTCTTCCATAGGGGGATTTTAGAAAGTAGGGGGGGTGTATCTGTTTTGTAAGTGAGTGCTTCCTCAAATTGTCCCACATACAAGTTTGCATAGTTGGGGGCAAAGGCGGAACCCAGTGGGTCAGAAGTTTACATACACTCAATTAGTATTTGGTAGCATTGCCTTTAAATTGTTTAACTTGGGTCAAACGTTTAGGGTAGCCTTCCACAAGCTTCCCACAATGAGTTGGGTGAATTTTGACCCATTCCTCCTGACAGAGCTGGTGTAACTGAGTCAGGTTTGTAGGCCTCCTTGCTCGCACACACTTTTCCAGTTCTGCCCACACATTTTCTATAGGATTAAGGTCAGGGCTTTGTGATGGCCACTCCAGTACCTTGATTTCGTTGTCCTTAACCATTTCGCCACAACTTTGGAAGTAGCTTGGGGTTGTTGTCCATTTGGAAGACCCATTTGCGACCAAGCTTTAACTTCCTGACTGATGTCTTGAGATGTTGCTTCAATATATCCACATAATATTCCCGCCTCATGATGCCATCTATTTTGTGAAGTGCACCAGTCCCTCCTGCAGCAAAGCGCCCCCACAACATGATGCTGCCAACCTGTGCTTCACGGTTGGGATGGTGTTCTTCGGCTTGCAAGCCTCCCCCTTTTTCCTCCAAACATAATGATGGTCATTACGGCCAAACAGTTACATTTGTGTTTCATCATACCAGAGGACATTTCTCCAAAAAGTTTGATCTTTGTCCCCATGTGCAGTTACAAACCGTAGTCTGGCTTTTTTATGGCGGTTTTGGAGCAGTGGCTTCTTCCTTGCTAAGCGGCCTTTCAGGTTATGTCGATATAGGACTCGTTTTACTGTGGGTATAGATACTTTTGTACCTGTTTCCTCCAGCATCTTCACAAGGTCCTTTGAATGTTGTGCTATTATTGATTTGCACTTTTTGCACCAAAGTACGTTCATCTCTAGGAGACAGAACGCGTCTCTTTCCTGAGCGGGATGACGGCTGCGTGGTCTGTATATACTGGTGTTTATACTTGCGTACTATGGTTTGTACAGATGAACGTGGTACCTTCAGGCGTTTGGAAATGGCTCCCAAGGATGAACCAGACTTGTGGAGGTCTATAATATAATTCTGAGGTCTTGGCTGGTTTGTTTTGATTTTCCCATGATGTCAAGCAAAGAGTATGTATGTAAACTTCCGACTTCAACTGTCTCTTCAAACTGTATGCCTACCCTTATGTGAGCTTGTATCACTAAGCATGAGGAGGCCTCCATTGCTAATGGATAATGGCAATTCAAGGCAATTGGACAAACTGTAATGCTGTTATCAAATGTTGCATCTGCACTGTTCTTCAAGTAAATGTGTTTTGTAAAATGTTCACTGAAAATTGTTAAAGGTAGTCCTTGTGCATAGTGTTGTATGGTTTGTTTAAGTTTGCAATCGTTGGTTTTTGTTTGACGTACGTTAGCGTGGAATTGCCCATAACATTTTCTTTGTAAACCCATGAAAGGTCACCAATGATATCCTCTCCCAGCTCTGGAAGCTTTAAGAGTCTATGAAGAACTCTGAGCTCTACAGTATATATAACTCTTAGATTTCAAGGATAGGGCTGCTCGAAGAGACACTCGCATAGTATGATAAGTAAGATCCCTCCCTCAGGTAATGGAACACCTGCTGTAAACATTCAACATATCTAATTCTGTAAACCACTTCTCGGTTCTAAAGGAAAGGATGGTTAAACTAAACATTTATAATCATATTGGACATTAAGTATGCCATTCCACTCGCAATACTTAGTAAATCGGCATTCATGCCCACGTGTCTGTTTCTCCTTTATTTAGGGGAAAGGCATTAGCCAGGACTCGTTGGGAGAGAGTACACCATTACTGGCGTTTATGGTGCACTGAAGGGGTACCAACGGCACTGCTCGGTGTTTATGCAGTTCATGTGGGGAGTAGAGGATTACACTGATCTCATTAATTACCATCATAAAAACAGCGAACATCGTTAATGTGTAATTCCATTAGAGTTCATCATTCCACTGATGTTCATTAGCAGACACGAGTGGGAGATGGGGAGAACACTGAGGGATTGAACACACGCTGTTGAAGTTATGCTGTTAACGATTGAGAGACAGGAAGATACTGTATGAACTCAGTGGTCATTTTTAAAATAAATGTAGACTAAAACACAGTTTGAAAGCATTCAATCCATAAGTGATTATTTTTATTCATGCATTTATTCAGTATGGATGTGGCATACAAACACGCAACTGTGAAGTATTCAGCCAAAAAGCCCCGTTTGACACATTTCTCAGCATTCACAACTCTAAAGCCCCATCTCCACCATTTTTAGGAAATCCATGTGCAACACTGGATTGAAGTTGAAGTTGTGCATATATGTTTTAGGAAATCCATTATAATGAATAACTGTGTTATTTACAACAGCTGAAGCTAGGCCTTATCCTGGCACACCATCGGCATCAGATTAAGCGGTGTCATTAATCAATCTGTGGCGTCTGTAGCTCAAAGATGCAAAACAGTGACAATAAAGAGGATCTAGAAATCATGTGAATATTCCAGACAGACAGAAATATTAATCAGAACACAGACAATGCCCACATTCTGAATAGATGCTGTGATACAAAGACGTATAGAACACATATGTATGTATACAGATGTGAGCCAGTTTGCTACAGCTGGAAAATAATGCTGCAGCAACAGAAAATGTGAATTATTATGTGCATTAGAATGAATGGATTTTTTTTGTAAGGGTTGATACATTTTTCATCATGACAAATCCAAGTCTGACATTTTAAAGTGGAAATGACACACTTTTTCAGCTACAAAAGAGTGATCAAACCTACGCATGTTGCATCTCTGTTGTGATCTTCCATCCCAAAACACCATGATCCTCACATATTATATATCTGGTGTTACGTTCCCCAGTATCTGTGTTGTTGTGGGTTTGTATGTGTGTGTATTTCAGGAAATGGCTTCCTGGAATCCTAAAGCAGCTGATTGGTCGGCCCCATCGCTTATTGGAGCTCTGACCCCTCCCTCTCGTCAGGGGAAACAGCTGTCTCTTCAATTACCAACTCATTCTCCAGCTTGATAAAAGCCAGTGTTCCTGTGCCATTGAAAATAGCTTATTTTTATGTCCTGTGTTGGCTTTTGGTCAGTGAAAGTTGTGTTGATATTATTTTATTGTCGCTCCTTCAGAGGTATGTGTATGCCAATATTGACTTAGCGTTTTTGGTTATTGAAATTGTTCATTTAAATTATTGGTAAATTAATATGTTTCATTTGTTCCCGGGGGGTGGAAGGGGAACGCACCTTGGGAGTGTTTAGGCAAGAGGCCTGTGAAAATACATAACCCGTAGTATTTAGTCTGTCTATGCACACTAGGTAAGACCTGGGCGGACCACCCCCTGCATTTTGCTTACGGTGCCAGGTGGTGGTTAGGTAAGAAGTGGGAAGGCAGGGAAGGTAGGAGAGGGGACTCCTTTACTTTCTTTGCTTTGGTTCCATCCAGCCCCTTTTCCCCACATTACTGTGTTTAGGAATAATAAATTCCCTGTAAACAGTATTTTTCTCTGCCTCTGTCGCCCTTCACTGCACCTACGATCACATACTTTTTTTCACTCCAAGGGGTTAGAAGAATACATGCAGCCATGATGTAACTAAAATGAATGTAACATTTAGCATTGGTTCCATACCAGACCTCTTAATAGTCATACCTCAGTCTTTCTAGTTTAGCATTGATTCTCTTCATAATATGGCAAAGCTCTCAATAAGCAAAGTGTATTTCTGATCGATTTGATGGTATTTTAAGTTGACCAAAAAATGTGCTTTTCTTTCAGAAACAAGAATTTCTAAGTGACATCTTTTTGAATGGTAGTAATATACTGTGTGTATATATATATATATATATACAGTTGAAGTCAGTAGTTTACATACACCTTAGCCAAAAACATTTAAACTCAGTTTTTCACAATTCCTGACATTTAATCCTAATAAAATCCCCTGTCTTAGGTCAGTTAGGATCACCACTTTATTTTAAGAATGTGAAATGTCAGAATAATAGTAGTGATTTATTTCAGCTTCTATTTGTTTCATTGCATTCCCAGTGGGTCAGAAGTTTACATACACTCAATTAGTATTTGGTAGCATTGCCTTTAAATTGCTAACTTGGGTCAAATGTTACGGGTAGCCTTCCACAAGCTTCCCACAATAAGTTGATCCATCTGCTTGAACTTTGGTAAGAAGCTCCAAAACCATTTAATTTACAGATGTTGCATTGAGTCTTGTAGGATCCCAGAAGAGAGCCCAGGCGCTTTCTGAATGATCAACGCGCGCCTTTGTTCTGCTTCAAGAAGCTTTTCTTACAAGCACCGTTCAACCTGAGATCAGGGAAGGGGGGGAAACACTGACAATACTGCAGGAATAAATAAGAGTCCCAGACCTCGTAGTCATATCTCAGAGGGTATTGACAAAGAGATTCTTCCACTGTGTGGTTCATTACAAATGAAAAAATGTGAACTGTGGCCCGCAAGGTGTTTTTATTTCTCCAATTCTAGAGCAACACAGCGTGTTAAGAGGGATCAGCCTCTCAGCCTTGTGTCTTTCTCCATGCCAATAAGACAAACTGCTACAACCACCACACAAGCTGTCTCGCAATTCTATACACCAATAGTCTCGATCTATAGTTCAGAACACATTCAATTCACACTGTAATCCAGCAAAGTGAATCAACATTGAATTGACAATATATTACATCCGGTAATACATATGGCAAACACAAATAAATAATTAAGTTAAAATGTCACTTCAAGGTGACAACCAACATATCACTCGATGAAACTTTGCTGCCGTGGATGATTATGCATCCAATTTAAGTGATGGAACAAAGTGGCCATTATTCCAATCTATCTGGTCAAGTGTTGATGAGGTGCCTGAGAAATGAGATTGGCTGAGTGGCATCAGGCAGGCACCACCCTGAAGTGCCACTGGCCTGAGGGGTCTGGCACCTTGACACTGACCCTGAATCCGACTGGAACCAGAGAGATAGGAGGGCTCAACACACAACCCCAGCCTGGAAGTTGTGGTCTGTGATGTGTGGTATATCCTTGTGGAACGTCAGGAGGTCAGGCAGCAAGGCCTGTCAGGCAGACATTTGGCCTCGCAGACAGAGTGTTGGCTGCAGGATCACAGTGCACAGAGGGATCTGGAAACTGCCTTTGGCTAGAGAGGTTAACATGAAGCCTTTAATGAAGAGCTCTCTCTACCCTCGCAAGGCCCGGCACGCCAGGCACACCTCTATGGGTCCAGCCGTGTTAGTTAGAGTGCTCTGCTCTGCTCTCTCATCAGCCAGCCAGCTGAGGTGTGCAATATTTATGACAGGAAACTTGCTTGGACACCAGAGGGCAGGGTGTCTAAAAGCCCAGCACAGCTGCTGATGGTCCATTTGGCACACCCTAACGGAGTCTGTAAGGTGTGCTGACTTCACTTATTCAAAATCTAATAGAAAATATATATATATATAAATGCTGAGGGAACTTTTTATATGCTCCAAAAATGCCAGCATATGGCCTGGTGTTCATTTTATTTCCCCTGACATCATACAACTCCACTTGACTGATATTATTTCAGAAATATATCATTTTGAGAAAGAATAGCAGGAGTGTCTATCTATATCATAAACCAAACTGGAATGGTGAAGTAAAGTTGGTACGATTAAATGTGTTTATCGTGTAGCATTGATAACATATTCTAGAGGACACAATTGAATACTGAATGCAATGCTAATCTGAATGTGTGCATTTGAATGCCCTAAAGTTGCTCGCTGTAACAGAATTTAGTGACCTATCAAGTGGTTGTAGTTATTAGGTAAAACTTTTACACTCAGTTTCACATCAACACCTGTTGTTAGTCAAAATAGGAATATAGTGAATTCAGAAAAGTATTCACCCCTTTAACTATTTGCACATTATGTTGTGTTACACCCTGAATTGAATGTCAACATGGAATTATGTTTTAGACATTTTTACAAATTAATTAAAAATACAAGTTGAAATGTCTTGAATCAATAGGAATTCAACCCCTTTGTTATGGCAAGCCTAAATAAGTTCAGGAGTAAAAATGTGCTTAACAAGTCACATAATAAGTTGCATGGACTCTGTGTGCAATAATAGTGTTCAGCATGATTTTTGAATGACTACCTCATCTCTGTACCCCAAACGTACAATTATGTGTAAGGTCCCTCAGTCGAGCAGTGAATTTCAAACACAGAATCAACAAAGAGGGGAACCTATTGGTAAAAAAACAGATAATGAATATCCCTTTGAGCATGGTGAAGTTATTAATTACACTTTGGATGGTGTATCAATACACCCAGTCACTACAAAGATACAGACATCCTTCCTAACGCAGTTGCAGGAGAGGAAGGAAACCACTCAGTGATTTCACCATTAGGACAATGGTGACTTTAAAACAGTTACAGTTTAATGACTGTGATAGGAGAACACTGAGGATGGATCAACAACATTGTAATTACTCTCTAATACTAACCTAAATGACAGAGTAAAAAGAAGGAAGCCTGTACAGAATAAACATATTCCAAAACATGGACCTTGTTTGCAATAAGGCATAAAGGTAGAAGTGCAAAAAAAAAGAAATGTACTTGTTTTTGGTCACGTACACATGGTTAGCACATGTTATTGTGAGTATAATGAAATGCTTATAAATGCTTACGTTATGTCCTGAATACAAAGCATTATGTGATGGAAAATCCATCACAATTCATTGCTGAGTACCACTCTTCATATGTTCAAGCAAAGGTGGTTGCTGAATCATGTTATGGCTATGCTTGTCATCGGTGTTTTAGAGAATAAAAAGAAACCGAATAGAGTTAACCACAGGCAAAATCCTAGAGGAAAACCTGGTTCAGTTTAATTTCCAACAGACACTGGGAGCCAAATTCACCTTTCAGCAGGACAATGACCTAAAACACAAGGCCAAATATACACTGGAGTTGCTTACCAAGATGGCATTGAATGTTCCTGAGTGGCCTAGTTACAGTTTTTACTTAAATCGTTGTGAAAATATATGGCAAGACTTGAAAATGGCTATCTATGTCACGCCCTGACCTTAGAGATCCTTTTTATGTCTCTATTTTGGTTTGGTCAGGGCGTGAGTTGGGGTGGGAATTCTATGTTGGCCGGCTGTGGTTCTCAATCAGAGGCAGCTTAGGTAGCCTTTTCCCACCTGTGTTTTGTGGGTAGTTGTTTTCTGTTTTCGTGTCTGCACCAGATAGAACTGTTTCGGTTTCTTTCGTTCTCTTTGTTGTTTTTTTCTATTTCTGTGTGTTTGGCGGGTGTGGTTCTCAATCAGAGGCGGCTGTCTATCGTTGTCTCTGATTGAGAACCATACTTAGGTAGCCTTTTCCCACCTGTGTTTTGTGGGTAGTTGTTTTCTGTTTTTGTGTCTGCACCTTTCAGAACTGTTTCGGTTTCGTTCGTTCTCTTTGTTGTTTTTGTTGTTCAGTTCTATTAATAAATCATGAACACTTACCATGCTGCACTTTGGTCCACTTCTTCATGCAACGATGACTGTTACAGAACTACCCACCACCAAAGGACCAAGCAGCGTGGCCAGGAGAGGCAGCCCCAATATTTTGTTAGGGGGGAGCACACGGGATGGTCGGCGGAGCCGAGGATGGAACCAGAGCCAGTCAGGGTGAAATTGGAGGTAAGCGAAGGAGGCAAAGCAGAGACAGTGAAGGAGTTGATGGGGAGATTGGAGGAGAGAGTAATGAGAGAGTTGCTGTGTTGGTGCATGAGGCACGACATCCGCCCGACGGAGCATGTCCTTGATTTGATGTCACCTGAGTCAGCTCTCCATACTCGTCCTGAGGTGTGTGCTAGCCGTCTGGTGAAGACTGTGCCAGCCCCACGCACCAGGCCTCCTGTGCGCCTCCCCAGCCCTGCACGTCTTGTGCCAGCTTGGCGCTACAGATCTCCAGTACGCATTCTTAGCCCGGTGCGCTACATTCCAGCTCCCCGCATCTGCCGGGCTAGGGTGAGGATCCATCCAGGACGGATGGTGCCAGCCCTGCTCTCCAGACCTCCAGTGCTTCTCCTCGGGCCAGGATATCCCACGCCGGCTCTAGGCACGGTTTCCCCAGTTCGCCAGGAGATCCCAGTGCGGCCTGTTCCAGCTCCCCGGCACGTGCCGGACTAGAGTGGGCATTCAGCCTGGAAGAGTGGTGTCAAGGCTACGCACCAGATCTTCAGTGCTCCCCCACAGCCCGGTCTATCCTGTGCCTCCTCCATGGACCAGGCCTCCAATAGGTCTCCCCAGCCTGATGAGTCCTGTGCCTGTGTCCTGTCCGGATCTGCCAGAGTCGCCCTCCTGTCCGGATCTGCCAGAGTCGCCCTCCTGTCCGGATCTGCCAGAGTCGCCCTCCTGTCCGGATCTGCCAGAGTCGCCCTCCTGTCCGGGGCCCGTTGCGAGGGTCCCCGCTTCCGAGGCGCCACCTACTGTAAGTGGGCCAAGCCTAGGGTGGAGCGGGGTCCACGTCCCGCACCAGAGCCACCACCACAGATAGATGCGACCCTCCCTTATAGGTTTAGGTTTTGCGGGAGGACAACCAGTTGTGAACAACTAGGAAAACAGCCCACTCCTCCTCTGCCTGTACTCTGAGCTCTCAGACACCGCTGAAATGATAAGCTTGAGACACCCAGATCAGTCACCCAGATTCTGAGGCAGCCTAAAGAAGATGGCGTTTCACGCCTGTGGCAGAAACGACTCTTGGGGTTCAGAAAATATGATAAAATTAGGTTAGTTGGGGCTGGAGAAAGCACAATTAATGAATACCTATGGAGAATCCTCCTGGAAGTGCCATATGTTAATGACTTCAGGGAGACTAAACAAGGTACCACGCAAGATTTCTTAAAAATGTCTATTGGATCAACTCATGGGATCGTGTCAGTGGGGGTAGTGTTGCGTGCCGACAGGAAAATGATCCAGATGTGAAGAGAGTTGATGACTGAGTTGGGAGGATGACTGTCTGTCTCCACCTGTTTACTGTAGACTGATTATGAAACAGACTAGACATGACAGAGCAGTCGGATAACTTCCCCGATGACACGGGTTTCTCCTTCATGTCCTGATGGGGATTCTGCATGCACAGTTAAACCCACTTAAAGCAGCTCCATTTGGTTTACATGTACACCTGACTTTAATGTCAGCAAGGGAAGAACACAGAGAGAGGTGGAGTTCATCTGTGTTACCCAGCTCGAATGGATGTCTATGGACGCATTATACAGATGCTACAGCCTAGTCACATAGTCCCCTTTATAGGGAGAGAAAGAGAGGCTTCCCTTCCATGAAGGAATGACAGACAGTTTAGCTCTTTGCATTTTCCAGGCATGTCATGAATATGACATTTGAATACTCCTCTGTACTCCAGTAGAGTGGCTTTGACCTCCGCTGACATTGTGCTCCTTCCACTTCCACTGGAGAGTGTATGTGGAAGGTCATCGGTCTGTCCATCTTTCAACGAGACACATGCCACTGCCTCCTGGAATGCCGAGCTGGCTGCCGCTCTTCATCATGAGTACTGGCAGGAGCAATGTGTGTCAGCAACATTTCCCAGCCATCTAGGAATTCTCCAGGCCCCCGGATGGGAGATGCCTTGCCCCCCCCCAGAGCCTCCTAGTAGAAGGGCATCTCTGTCAGGGCTCCTCCATCTCCGTCTCCTCCATCCTCCCAGGTCTTCTGTCTGTCCCAACCTTAGAGGGTCCCACACCTGCCCTCCCAGCAGATGGACAGACAGATAGGCCGCGTCTGTGTGACAGACCCACAGCGGATTCTGCCGCTATGCTAATGGAGTCACGGCTATCAGGCGACGATGGTGACATCCTCCCATGCAGCTCGACTCACTCAGGGGACGGCCAGATGATCTTTATCATTTCTACTAACTGCCTCCATTTTTCACACTACAGCTTCGTCGGTTATTGGATTCCTGGGTCGGATCACCGCTACAAGTTAGAGCAGAGCAGGGCCATCACCAGGCTATATGGGAAATTGAGTGCAGTGCCTTAAGCCATATAGAATGATGTACTGTAGTGAGTCATAGCTAGGGTTGCGGGAACGTTCAATAAATCCCATGGTTTTACTGAAGTACCGGTTGGAGTATTACCGGAATCAGGAGGGAATAAGTAGAACATCTGGAATCCTCCAACCAGGAATTCTGGAAAACCAGGGAATTTATTGAACGTTCTCAGAATGTTGCAACTCCCAGTCATAGCTAGAGGTGTGCTATTATCAACTGAGAGACCTTCATTAATGTATTTTTATTGTTGTGTGTTGTTTGAATGGCGCCAGTGAACTTAAACTTCTGAAAGAGTCGATTGAGAGTCCTATAGCCACACCTGGTCTAACTGCTCTAACTTTCACATGGTGGTGTTAATGCAGGGAGGAACAGAGTGATCCTGCTAATAATTTGACCTCAATAACTTTTCTCTCAATAATTTATTTCCCCTCTAAGCATCGATTAAAGCCATTTAGGAGGATCATTACCATTCTGACCTGATGATGGAGCGTTATAAAAATATACTTGACAGACAGTTGGAGATTCAGTGGATGAATCAACGTAATAAAAGTGCAAGACATCCATCATCTCTCCAATTACCTTTCAGACCTAATAAGAACAAGTCACAGAAAAGGTCAAGGTTGCTTTGGCGTGCGTGTGTCTGTCGGCCACAAATGGCCCAGGAAGTCCAACAGTTTTTTGCCAAATGCTTGGGTTCATTGTGCTTGTCCTTTAGTGACGGGGCAATTCAAGCACTCAAAGGGAATGCCAAAACGCTACTCTGTCACAGACAAGTGGCTCTGAACACTCCTAAATCATCTCCTAAATAGCCCTACCTGTGACAGACTCTGCAATCAGAGAGGAAAAACATTTGACAAATTAGCTAGGGCCAATTTAATAATGTACACAGGATTGCTTCTTGGCAAGCAATAATTGTGTCCTGTGATAAACATAAATGTCACACACAACATTGTGCTAAAATAACCCTAAACCTTTCCTTTCCTTCTCGAGACGTAGTTACTCACTATGGCACCTTCAACATCTCACGTAGCTTGTTATATTATGCCAACTATAACGTTAAAGGGGTATCAGCAGTTGAAACAATAATGTTTTATTCCCCACCACTGTTTCAGTAAAAACTAAGAAATGTGGCAGGAGGGAGAAATGTAACCACTCTCACATTCAAAAACAGAGCTATGGATGCATGGACTGACCATCCACGATATCAAGATTATATTTTTGATCATGTTTTGAGGCTATATAGGGTTTGATTACATTTACTTTGTTAGCAAACATTGGAGTAAAACAAACTTATATTTTGGGTTCTGATGTGGTACAACAGTTGAACTAAGCTCATGAGGTATTTTATAAGTTAAATTATTGGGTACATATAATGTATGTGAAGTACATAAATGTAGGTTGCAACCTCAGATGTCCCCTTTAAGTGCTCCAGATAAGACCATAAATGGTTCATGCTATCCATTTCCTGTTTTTGGAAAGTGGTACCTGTGTGTTCAGTATTACTGTCCTGTCACTGCCCATAGCATGAGCAGGCCTCTCTCATCATGACAGGTCTGTGGGGGGAGCTGGGCATTTCTTCTCCTTGTTTCTTCATGGAATCCCTATGGAAAGGTAGGGAGATGGACTGAGGGGAAGTGAGTATCATTTCCCCCCCTGCTGTCTCCAGGCCTTGTGGGGGACAACTACTTAAGACTTCAAACAAATGTCCCTCCTTTTCTAATTACATTCTGTAGCATCTCTGGACCACCATAGAATGTAAATAACCTGCCCCATCCAAGCAGCTCTTCGTCACGCCAGCCCTCCTCCCCTCAAATGAACAACTGCATTGAACCATCATCAAATGGATCAACAGTAGTATTGCGTCTGTACAAATGGAATGGATATGGATTCCTCGTCCTTTGAAAGAATGCAAATATTTGTCAACTTATAATTGGCTGTAACTAAAGAGGAAACGTAACTTAATTTGTTTTAGCCAAAGCCTTGTTTCACTACAATTATTAACTGTTTCTTCATGCTAGGTTTCAGAATAAGTTCAAAAGCCATAAATTAGCTTTTGACTTACGTACATTTCCACCCTTTTAAACGGAGAAAACTTTTTCTTGCAGGATAAACATGATTTTCTAATTCTAAAGACCATATTCGTGTACGTCAGCCTGACACTTTGATAAGCTCTCAGGCAAGCATTCCACCCAAACAAATCATGCTAGTGAATCTTCAGGCCGAGCAGTCATTACTTAGCCAACACGTCCTACTATTACATTCAAAAGATAAAGTACTGTACTGTAGCCTATTAGAAAAGACATGTTAGTACAGAATTCACTCCATGTTTAAGAACATACTTAGTCCTCTTTGTCCCAGGTGGAAACATAAGACAGACACAACATTTTAGAATTTAAACATAGCCTACGTTATCTTCCCAAACGCTTAGCATGTGTCTAAATGAAGCTGAGGCAAGCTCAAACTGATCACAAGGCCCCAGTACACAACACACACTAACATGTACTATATCTGTCTGATGAACTGGCACACAGTGGGTAAAAATCTTGAGCTAGTAATTAGCTTCAGTCTGCTGTACATTACCCCAGGATCTGGAGCAGAGACGATGGATCAGCAGACAGGACAGTCAGCTAGGTTACAGAGACAGTCCCAGCAGGCAATGAGGAGGGGGAGAGAGATAAAGACATTATGTTAAGAAGATGCTGAAAGCCATCCTGTGAATGTCCTCAGTATTTGCAACGCAACGTCTTTTATCTTTCGCTGGGATGAATGGAATAGAAGGCTTAGCAAAGATGACAATCACTTAGTTCTGTTTCTATTTCCATTGCTGTCTTGAAAACAAATGTGTATCACAAATGATACTGGAACTATCGGGCTGAAGGAGATGATTATAAAGGGGCTGTTGAACTAGCCATCATAAATGCAACTTAGAGAGCTGTTTTACAGAATCCCTTAAATCTCCATTCAGTGTCCTGCCCTCTGGCCAGTGTTAATAACATTTATTTTGGAAGTGGATTCTAAATGTATTGTGAGGCCTTGATGCCATGAAATATGGTCGCTACAATAAAATGTCAAATCTATTTGGGAAGTGCGTTATGGACGATATAATAGTCTTTAGGACGAAGATTAATGTCCCTTTGAAGTGTTCATAAAGAATGCGAGGAGGAAAAGAGAGAGAGAGATGGGGGGGTGCATTTGGAATATGATTAAATTATGCCTTGGATTTACCTCCTGAGTGCATTCTCATGTTCGACACCTTGAATTACACCCCTCCGGTCATTACCAAAGCTACTCAAGGAAATCTATTCATTTGCTTTTTTAATATTGATTTGTTGTGGCTGCCCCTCTTCAGGCATTTCTCCCACCGGGGAATAAGGTTACTGATCTCTAGAACCAGAGGTATCCAGGTTCTGGAATGGTCTGTAAATCTTTATGATCCCTATGGTTACTGGGTCTCAAAAACAGAGGACACTCTCTCTAAGGTGGACCGTGCAGCAATACACATCACACACTCATCACACAGCAATATAACACCTCCACATCAACACATCATAAAACCAGGAGGCTATTTTGTGTTTTACCATGCTTCAATGTTCAGTGGATGCTAGGGTAGGCTACAGGGAGCCATTTCCATCCATCCCTATGAGTGCTGCTTCACAGACACACTCCCAGTAATGAGGCTGTATATGGAGCAGCCTGGCCGTCTACTTCTTCTGTTCTACTAACTCTTTCTCTCTCTCCCTTTCTCTCTCTCTCCCTCTTTCTTTCTCTCTCTCTCTCTCTCTCCCTCTCTCTCTCTCTCTCTCTCTCTCTCTCTCCTCTCTCTCTCTCTCTCTCTCTCTCTCTCTCTCTCTCAATTCAATTCGATTCAAGGGGCTTTATTGGCATGGGAAACCCATTGGCATGCCAAAGCAAGTGTGGTAGATAATATACAAAAGTGAAATAAACAATAAAAATGAACAGTAAACATTACACATACAGAAGTTTCAAAACAATTAAGACATTACAAATGTCATATTATATATATATATATATATATATATATATATATATATATACAGTGTTGGAACAATGTACAAATGGATAAAGTACACAAGGGAAAATAAATAAGCATAAATATGGGTTGTATTTACAGTGGTGTTTGTTCTTCACTGGTTGCCCTTTTCTTGTGGCAACAGGTCACAAATATTGCTGCTGTGATGGCACACTGTGGATTTGATCAAAATTGGATTTGTTTTCGAAATCTTTGTGGATCTGTGTAATCTGAGGGAAATATGTCTCTCTAATATGGTCATACATTGGGCAGGAGGTTAGGAAGTGCAGCTCAGTTTCCACCTCATTTTGTGGGCAGTGAGCACATAGCCTGTCTTCTCTTGAGAGCCATGTCTGCCTACGGCAGCCTTTCTCAATAGCAAGGCTATGCTCACTGAGTCTGTACATAGTCAAAGCTTTCCTTAAGTTTGGGTCAGTCACAGTGGTCAGGTATTCTGCCACTGTGTCCTCTCTGTTTAAGGCCAAATAGCATTCTAGTTTGCTCTGTTTTTTTGTTAATTCTTTCCAATGTGTCAAGTAGTTATCTTTTTGTTTTCTCATGATTTGGTTGGGTCTAATTGTGCTGTTGTCCTGGGGCTCTGTGGGGTGTGTTTGTGTTTGTGAACAGAGCTCTAGGACCAGCTTGCTTAGGGGACTCTTCTCCAGGTTCATCTCTCTGTAGGTGATGGCTTTGTTATGGAAGGTTTGGGAATCGCTTCCTTTTAGGTGGTTGTAGAATTTAACGGCTCTTTTCTGGATTTTGATAATTAGTGGGTATCGGCCTAATTCTGCTCTGCATGCATTATTTGGTGTTCTACGTTGTACACGGAGGATATTTTTGCAGAATTCTGCATGCAGAGTCTCAATTTGGTGTTTGTCCCATTTTGTGAAGTCTTGGTTGGTGAGCGGACCCCAGACCTCACAACCATAAAGGGCAATTGGCTCTATGACTGATTCAAGTATTTTTAGCCAGAACCTAATTGGTATGTTGAAATTTATGTTCCTTTTGATGGCATAGAATGCCCTTCTTGCCTTGTCTCTCAGATCATTCACAGCTTTGTGGAAGTTACCTGTGGCGCTGATGTTTAGGCCAAGGTATGTATAGTTTTTTGTGTGCTCTATGGCAACAGTTTCTAGATGGAATTTGTATTTGTGGTCCTGGCGACTGGACCTTTTTTGGAACACCATTATTTTGGTCTTACTGAGATTTACTGACAGGGCCCAGGTCTGACAGAATCTGTGCAGAATATCTAGGTGCTGCTGTAGGCCCTCCTTGGTTGGTGACAGAATCACCAGATCATCAGCAAACAGTAGACATTTGACTTCGGATTCTAGTAGGGTGAGGCCGGGTGCTGCATACTTTTCTAGTGCCCGCGCCAATTCGTTGATATATATGTTGAAGAGGGTGGGGCTTAAGCTGCATCCCTGTCTCACCCCACAACCCTGTGTGAAGAAATGTGTGTGTTTTTTGTCAATTTTAACCGCACCCTTGTTGTTTGTGTACATGGATTTTATAATGTCGTATGTTTTACCCCCAACACCACTTTCCATCAATTTGTATAGCAGACCCTCATGCCAAATTGAGTCTAAGGCTTTTTTTAAATCAACAAAGCATGAGAAGACTTTGCCTTTGTTTTGGTTTGTTTGGATGTCAGTTAGGGTGTGTAGGGTGAATACATGGTCTGTTGTACGGTAATTTGGTAAAAAGCCAAGTTGACATTTGCTCAGTACATTGTTTTCATTGAGTAAATGTACGAGTCTGCTGTTAATGATAATGCAGAGGATTTTCCCAAGGTTACTGTTGACGCATATTCCACAGTAGTTATTGGGGTCAAATTTGTCTCCAAATTTGGTGATCAGTCCTTGGTTCCAAATATTGGGGAAGATGCCAGAGCTAAGGATGATGTTAAAGAGTTTTAGCATAGCCAATTGGAATTTGTTGTCTGTATATTTGATCATTTCATTAAGGATACCATCAACACCACAGGCCTTTTTGGGTTGGAGGGTTTTTATTTTGTCCTGTAACTCATTCAAGGTCATTGGAGAATCCAATGGGTTCTGGTAGTCTTTAATAGTTGATTCTAAGATTTGTATTTGATCATGTATATGTTTTTGCTCTCCAAAAAGATTGGAGAAGTGGTTTACCCATACATCTCCATTTTGGATAGATAATTCTTTGTGTTGTTGTTTGTTTAGTGTTTTCCAATTTTCCCAGAAGTGGTTAGAGTCTATGGATTCTTAAATTACATTGAGCTGATTTCTGACGTGCTGTTCCTTCTTTTTCCGTAGTGTATTTCTGTATTGTTTTAGTGATTCACCATAGTGAAGGCGTAGACTCAGGTTTTACGGGTCTCTATGTTTTTGGTTGGACAGGTTTCTCAATTTCTCTTAGTGAGCATCTCATTCTCCCTCTCTCTTTCTCTCTCCCTCTCACATTCCCTACTTTTTTATTTATTCCTGCCCTAATGTCTTTCCATAATGATAGTGGCAGAGCACAGAGCATCTCTCTGGGGGTCTGTATGCATGTGGAATGGCAGCATTCTCTACTTTACCGTGGACTGCTAAACACATTATGGAACATCCGCTTGATTTATCCACCTGTTATTGGAGGTCTTTTAACCATTTGTTCTCACAGCTGAAGCAAAATGGTGTTCCTCTGTGATCTGTCGTGTTGCAGTGGGGGTCATCCATGAGTGGTGCAAGTCTTAAGTGACAATTTGGGAATTGGACGACACGTGACAGATGTCACTGCCATCAGAATATCACCGCGTTAGTTTGACCTTTTATTTGAACAGATGTCACGTGCTGTAATGTTCTTCATCTAAACATGTGATCAGACCTCCAGACCTCAGTGTCTCCTTCTGGAGATATGGTCCTTCCGAACTTCAGTATGAGAGTATCGAGACAATCCGACCAGCACCCCAATCCTCTTCCTGTCGAGCTAAGTGCAGTCTCACTGCTTGGTCATTGCCTTTTTCCAAATGTGACAGTATTCAACAGAGGAGAATGGAGGCCTTAGCAGGCCTAGAGCACTGCAATTATTGAATGCCATTTTTTATGGAATCAGGCTGTTAGATGCTGGCACACAGTAAGGTTTCTTCATGTCTGAGAAGGTGGTGAGGCGCATCGATAGAAGAACAACAAAGAAAAACCAATATGGGGCCTTTGAGTCCAACCATATGGCCGGTAATAGCCTATAGCAGGAAATTGAAAGCAGGAGATACGGATAATGTTTTAACCAGCTTAATACTACCTCTTTGAGATTCAATTTTTTTTTCAAAAGACATCAGGTGAGAGTATCAACGTTGTCTATGTATTACGACTAGGCCTTATCATTGTAATGCATTATGGAAAATACAAAAGTAGTCTATGTATGTTTTGAAAAATAATGAGTAAAGAAAATTGGACCATGTCATAAAAACACTCAAGGGTGAATTACAGAATACTTAGCACCTCTAGAGCAAAATAATATACACTGAAAAAATATAAACGCAACATGTAAAGTGTTATATTTCATGTGCTGAAATAAAATTCTCCATACGAAAAAAGCTTATTTCTCTCAAATGTTGTGCACAAATTTGCTCACATCCCTGTTAGTGACCATTTCTCCTTTACCAAGCTAATCCATTCACCAGACAGGTGTGACATATGAAGAAGCTGATTAAACAGCATGATTATTACACATGTGCACTTTGTGCTAGAGACAATAAAAGGCCACTGTAAAATGTGCAGTTTTGTCACACAACACCACAGATGTCTCACGTTTTGAGGGAGCATGTATTGTCACGCTGACTGCAGGAATGTCCAACAGAGCTGTTGCCAGATAATGAAATGTTTATTTTACTACCAACGTCATTTTAGAGAATTTGGATATACATCCACCTCCCAGGTATTTCTGTCTGTAATTAAGTTGGGAAAAACCCATTCCGATTGGCTGTGCCTGGCTCCCCTGTGGCTGTGCCTGGCTCCCCTGTGGCTGGGCCTGGCACCCAAGTGGCTGGGCCTATGCTCTCCCAGGCCCACCCATTGCTGCGCCCCTGCTCAGTCATGTGAAATCCATAGATTATGGCCTAATTTATTTATTTTAAAGTTACTTATTTCCTTCTGTGAACTGTAAAAATGTTGAAATTGTTGAATGCTGGGTTTATATTTTTGGTATAGTATAGATAAATTAACCTAAATGTGTTTGAAATGAACATATCTCGGTTGGGAATGCTATGAAATGCTCATTTGACACCTTCCACTGTTTTATCGTTAATTCCTTGTCCAAAATCCAGATATCTTATTTTCAAGCAAGACAATTACTGCAATTTACCTCAACAAATGGTGATACTCATCATTAAGTTTCCTCTCTCCATTTTGGCTATGATAATTATACTATTACAGTGCATTCGGAAAGTGTTCAGACCCATTTCCTTTTTCCACATCTTGTTACGTTACAGCCTTATTCTAAAATGGACATTAAATAAAAACATGTCTTCATCCTGCTACATACAATACCCCATAACGACAAAGTGAAAACAGGTTTTTATAAATGTTTGCCAATTAAAAATTAAAAATAGAAATAGGTTATTTACATTAGTATTCAGACCCTTTGCTATGAGACTCGAAATTGAGCTCAGGTGCATCTTGTTTCCATTGATCATTCTTGAGATGTTTCAACAACTTGATGGGAGTCCACCTGTGGTCAATTCAATTAATTAGACATGATTTTGAATGGCACACACCTGTCTATATATAAGGTTCCACAGTTAACAGTGCATGTTAGAGCAGAAACCAGGCCTCGAAGTCGAAGGAATTGTCCGTAGAGCTCCGAGACAGGATCGTGTCGAAGCACAGATATGGGAAAGGTTATGAAAAAATGAATGCTGCACTGCAGGTCCCAAAGAACACAGTGGCCTCCATCATTCTCATATTCTTATCGGCAGACTCAGTAGCCTCGGTTTTTCTAATGACTGCCTGGCCTGGTTCACCAAATACTTTGCAGACAGAGTTCAGTGTGTCAAATCGGAGGGCATGTTGTCCGGTCCTCTGGCAGTCTCTATGGGGGTGCCACAGGGTTCAATTCTCGGGCCAACTCTTTTCTCTGTACCTGTATATATCAATGATGTTGCTCTTGCTGCGGGCGATTCCCTGATCCACCTCTACTCAGACGACACCATTCTGTATACTTCTGGCCCTTCCTTGGACACTGTGCTATCTAACCTCCAAACGAGCTTCAGTGCCATGCAACACTCCTTCCGTGGCCTCCAACTGCTCTTAAACGCTAGTAAAACCAAATGCATGCTTTTAAACCGTTCGCTGCCTGCACCCGCACGCCTGACTAGCATCACCACCCTGGCTGGTTCCGACCTAGAATATGTGGACATCTATAAGTACCTAGGTGTCTGGCTAGACTGTAAACTCTCCTTCCAGACTCATATCAAACATCTCCAATCCAAAATCAAATCTAGAATCGGCTTTCTATTTTGCAACAAAGCCTCCTTCACTCACGCCGCCAAACTCACCCTAGTAAAACTGACTATCCTACCGATCCTCGACTTCGGCGATGTCATCTACAAAATAGCTTCCAATACTCTACTCAGCAAACTGGATGCAGTTTATCACAGTGCCATCCGTTTTGTTACTAAAGCACCTTATACCACCCACCACTGCGACCTGTATGCTCTAGTCGGCTGGCCCTCACTACATATTCGTCGCCAGACCCACTGGCTCCAGGTCATCTACAAGTCCATGCTAGGTAAAGCTCCGCCTTATCTCAGTTCACTGGTCACGATGGCAACACCCACCCGTAGCACGCGCTCCAGCAGGTGTATCTCACTGATCATCTCTAAAGCCAACACCTCATTTGGCCGCCTTTCCTTTCAGTTCTCTGCTGCCTGTGACTGGAACGAATTGCAAAAATCGTTGAAGTTGGAGACTTTTATCTCCCTCACCAACTTTAAACATCTGCTATCTGAGCAGCTAACTGATCGCTGCAGCTGTACATAGTCCATCGGTATATAGAACACCCAATTTACCTACCTCATCCCCATACTGTTTATATTTATTTACTTTTCTGCTCTTTTGCACAGCAGCATCTCTACCTGCCCATGACCATCTGATCATTTATCACTCCAGTGTTAATCTGCTAAATTGTAATTATTCGCCTACCTCCTCATGCCTTTTGCACACAATGTTTATAGACTCTTTATTTTCTTTTTTCTTTTTTTTCTACTGTGTTATTGACTTGTTTATTGTTTACTCCATGTGTAACTCTGTGTTGTTGTCTGTTCACACTGCTATGCTTTATCTTGGCCAGGTCGCAGTTGTAAATGAGAACTAGTTCTCAACTAGCCTACCTGGTTAAATAAAGGTGAAATAAATAAAAAATATAAAAAAAATGGAAGAAGTTTGGAACCACAAAGACTCTTCCTAGAGCTGGCCACCCGGCCAAACTGAGCAATCAGGGGGAGAAGGGCCTTGGTCAGGGATGTGACCAAGAACCCGATGGTCACTCTGACAGAGCTTCAGAGTTCCTCTGTGGAGATGGGAGAACCTTCCAGAAGGACAACCATCTCTGCAGCACCTCACCAATCAGACCTATATGGTAGAGTGGCCAGTTGGAAGCCACTCCTCAGTAAAAGGCACATGACAGCCGACTTGGAGTTTGCCAAAAGGCACCTAAATGACTCTCAGACCATGAGAAGCAAGATTCTCTGGTCTGATGAAACCAATATTAAACTCTTGGCCTGAATGACAAACGTCACGTCTGGAGGAAACCTGGCACCATCCCTACGGTGAAGCATGGTGGTGGTAGCATCATGCTGTGGGGATGTTTTTCAGCGGAAGGGACTGGGAGACTAGTCAGGGTCGAGGGAAAGATGAACGGAGCAAAGTACAGAGATCCTTGATGAAACCTACTCCAGCGCGCTCAGGACCTCAGACTGGGGCGAAGGTTCACCTTCCAACATGACAAAAACCCTCAGCACACAGCCAAGACAACGCAGAGTGGCTTTGGGACAAGTCTCTGAATGTCCTTGATTGGCCCAGCCAGAGCTTAGACTTGAGCCTGATCGAAAATCTCTGGAGAGACGTGAAAATAGCTGTGCAGCGACACATCCGACCTGACAGAGCTTGAGAGGATCTGCAGAGAAGAATGGGAGAAACTCCCCAAATACAGGTGTGCCAGACTTGTAGCGTCATAACCAAAAAGACTCAAGACTAATCGCTGCCAAAGGTGCTTCAACAAAGTACTTAGGGTCTGAATATTTATGTAAATTTGATATTTCAGGGGGGGGGTTTAAGTACATTTGCAAAAATGTCTGAAAACCTGTTTCTGCTTTTTCATTATGGGGTATTGTGTGTAGATTGACGAGGGGGGAAAAACGATGTAATCAATTTTAGAATAAGGCTATAACGTAACAAAATGTGGAAAAAGTAAAGGGGTCTGAATACTTTCCAAATGCACTGTACTGTATATAAATTATGTCACATCAATATTTGGGGAGGCTGAATAACCCTGTAAACCAATAACATTTTATAGGTTGTATATTTTCTTGACACTTTGTATTAAAGTATTGTACGTTTTTCTATTGATTTCAATGATAATTGTCAGTATTATAGCAGAATAAAGGTGTTCACTTCAAAGGACAATGAGTGTCTGTCTACAGTATTGTAAAAATAAGTTTGGGCACATTTCTGAGACCGAGAGCCCAAATATTGGGCAGATGTAGGGCCATTATCCTGCTGGTTCAGGCAGATGAGTCCTAATTCACCCTGAGTATGATGTTGTGCTGCGGATGTCCTGCGGTGATGTGCCTCCTTGCTTTTGATGATAATGGTGTGTTGGGCCCTTATTGGCCTGTCAGCCATTACATATGTGCTGCTCATCTCCTGTAGATCACCCTCAGGCTGCAGCAGCTCCCTGCATCTCTGCCTGCCTTGCACTACCCATCTCCCTGCCTGCTTGCCTTTCTGCCTGCCTCTGCCTTTCTGCCTATCTCTCTGCCTGCCTCTGCCTGTCTCTCTGCCTGTCTCTCTGCCTGTCTCTGTGCCTGCCTCTCTGCCTGTCTCTGTGCCTGCCTCTCTGCCTGTCTCTGTGCCTGCCTCTGTCTCTCTGCCTTTCTCTCTGCCTGCCTGCCTGCCTGCCTGCCTGCCTGCCTGCCTGCCTGCCTGCCTGCCTGCCTGCCTGCCTGCCTGCCGCTCCTCCTCCCCTTCCTCCAGCACTGCAGCCGGAGCCAAGTACAAAGTGCAGCCCCCCTGGTCAGCTAGTGGCACCATAAGCCCACAATGCCCTGGGCTGGAGATGGATGCTTATTTAGAACTGACACGCCGGGATGCGGGGAAGCTTTGCAATAGCAAAGCATTTGCTAATCAAAATCTCATCACTAGTTTCCCTTTGATTTCCCCAAAGTCTGTGTCTCTCTCAGACTGGTGTTTTTCAGTGGCCATGACTGATGGGGTGTGGCGGGAGTCGGCTGGCGGCAGGTGATGAATTAGGGGGATATGTGAGAGGAGAGCTGGTCGGTCGTGAGCT
Organism: Oncorhynchus tshawytscha; assembly: GCF_018296145.1. Lineage (NCBI taxonomy): Eukaryota > Metazoa > Chordata > Actinopteri > Salmoniformes > Salmonidae > Oncorhynchus > Oncorhynchus tshawytscha. The sequence goes on from NC_056433.1 coordinate 18,337,714, forward strand.
GTAATTTTATTAACTGCAGCCTCGTGATGCATCGTCCTCCCTGACTCCCCCCCACCCAAAAAAAACTGTCTGCTGCGTAAACAAAGCTTTAGAAAAACACAGGGCCTGGATGATGTGGTTGTTAACGTCCTGCTGAACAACCCCCCTTCCCTAAAGAGCATACAACACTAATGTGATATATTTCCTTGAGTTCAACCTTGATACCCAGGGAGATGATGGGCCACAGTTGTATTGAGAGGGTTTGGGTGAATACAGACCATACAGGTTGTGCTCTAGGGTGGCTAAATCAGTGTGGTTTTGTCATAGGTATCACAGCCTGATCTGTTTCACCTGTCCTTATGCTTGTCTCCACCCCCTCCAGGTGTCGCCCATCTTCCTCATTATCCCCTGTATATTTATACCTGTGTTTTCTGTCTGTCTGGTCCAGTTTGTCTTGTTTGTTCAAGCCAACCGGAGTTTTGTGTCTCAGAGCCTACTTTTTCAAGTTTCTCTTTTCTCGTCCTCCTGGTTTTGACTCTTACCTGTCCTGACTCCAAGCCCGCCTGCCTGACCACTCTACTTGACCCTGATCCTGCATGCCAACCTGTACCTTTGCCCCCCTCTGGATTACTGACCTCTGCCTGAGCCTGCCTGCCGCCCGGTACCGTTGCCCCACCTCTGGTTTACTGACCCCTGCCTGCCTTGTCTATTGCCTGCCCCTTTTGGAATATTAAACTATTGTTTATTTGACATCGTCTGCATCTGGGTCTTACCTTCACACCTGATAGTAAGCATCCTTGACTCTCTCTGGATTTGATTCTCCCTCTCCCATACACTCTTAGAAAAAAGGGTTCTTCGGGCTATTCCCATAGGTGAACCCTTCTTGCTTCCATGCAGAACCCTCTGTGGAAAAGGTTTTACATGGAACCAAAAAGAGTTCTACTCAGAAGCAAAAAGTGTTCTTCAAAGGGTTCTCCTATGGGGATGGCCAAAGAACTCATTTAGGTTCTAGATAGGAAAAAGAAAGGTGGCAAGAGTGTAAGGTCAATGTCCATACATCTAAGTTGTCACTCTATGCAGAGATGTCCATTCTTCCCTCTCTTCTCAGACCATAATGCATTATTCCATCATCTCAGCGTTCCCCTTGGGTTGCCAAGAATATTACCGACATAAGTATTCCATAAACGATTAAAGCTGATGCATCGACTCTGGGAAGCTCTGGGTTTGGAGAACCAGTGGATTTTACAAAACACCTTTTTTCATATATTTAAATGTGAGTTTGTTCTTCGTTTGTACAAAGATCTGTCTTTGACAGGTACTGCTGTCATCAGCACCTACACACTGTTCTACTGATGTCATCAGCACCTACACACTGTTCTACTGCTGTCATCAGCACCTACACACTGTTCTACTGCTGTCATCAGCACCTACACACTGTTCTACTGCTGTCATCAGCACCTACACACTGTTCTACTGCTGTCATCAGCACCTACATACTGTTCTACTGCTGTCATCTGCACCTACACACTGTTCTACTGCTATCATCAGCACCTACACCCTGTTCTACTGCTGTCATCAGCACCTACACACTGTTCTACTGCTGTCATCAGCACCTACACACTGTTCTACTGATGTCATCAGCACCTACACCCTGTTCTACTGCTGTCATCAGCACCTACACTCTGTTCTACTGCTGTCATCAGCACCTACACCCTGTTCTACTGCTGTAATCAGCACCTACATACTGTTCTACTGCTGTCATCAGCACCTACACACTGTTCTACTGCTGTCATCAGCACCTACACACTGTTCTACTGCTGTCATCAGCACCTACACACTGTTCTACTGCTGTCATCAGCACCTACACACTGTTCTACTGCTGTCATCTGCACCTACACACTGTTCTACTGCTGTCATCAGCACCTACATACTGTTCTACTGCTGTCATCAGCACCTACACACTGTTCTACTGATGTCATCAGCACCTACACACTGTTCTACTGCTGTCATCTGCACCTACACACTGTTCTACTGCTGTCATCAGCACCTACACACTGTTCTACTGATGTCATCAGCACCTACACCCTGTTCTACTGCTGTCATCAGCACCTACACACTGTTCTACTGCTGTCATCAGCACCTACACACTGTTCTACTGATGTCATCAGCACCTACACACTGTTCTACTGCTGTCATCAGCACCTACATACTGGTCTACTGCTGTCATCAGCACCTACACACTGTTCTACTGCTGTCATCAGCACCTACACACTGTTCTGCTGTCATCAGCACCTACACACTGTTCTACTGCTGTCATCTGCACCTACACACTGTTCTACTGCTGTCACCAGCACCTATACACTGTTCTACTGCTGTCATCAGCACCTACACACTGTTCTACTGATGTCATCAGCATCTACACCCTGTTCTTCTGATATCATCAGCACCTACACACTGTTCTACTGCTGTCATCAGCACCTACACACTGTTCTACTGATGTCATCAGCACCTACACACTGTTCTACTGCTGTCATCAGCACCTACACACTGTTCTGCTGTAATCAGCACCTACACACTGTTCTACTGCTGTCATCAGCACCTATGCACTGTTCTACTGCTGTCATCAGCACCTACACACTGTTCTACTGCTGTCATCAGCACCTACACACTGTTCTACTGCTGTCATCAGCACCTACATACTGTTCTACTGCTGTCATCAGCACCTACACACTGTTCTACTGCTGTCATCAGCACCTACACACTGTTCTACTGATGTCATCAGCACCTACACACTGTTCTACTGCTGTCATCCGCACCTACATACTGTTCTACTGCTGACATCAGCACCTACACACTGTTCTACTGATGTCATCAGCACCTACACACTGTTCTACTGCTGTCATCAGCACCTACACACTGTTCTACTGATGTCATCAGCACCTACACACTGTTCTACTGCTGTCATCACCACCTACACACTGTTCTACTGCTGTCATCACCACCTACACACTGTTCTACTGATGTCATCAGCACCTACACACTGTTCTACTGCTGTCATCACCACCTACACACTGTTCTACTGCTGTCATCACCACCTACACACTGTTCTACTGATGTCATCAGCACCTCCACACTGTTCTACTGCTGCTATGCAGAGCTTTGATGAAAACTATTATTATTTTATCTCCGGAGGGCTGGTTTCACTAAAATGAACAAAATCATCACGTCACAGTCTGCTCGGCAACGTTAATATCAATCAATTATTATCCTAAGATCACTGGATGATTAGTCTAGCTCTATTAGACGTAAAAATGATTCAAATATAGTATATAATACAGTCTACAAACAGTTTTTCATCATCAGTTGTGCTGATCAGCCCTGTAATCAGACCACTCATCATTATGGCTCCTCTTGGCATAAAGAGGAGCCAGACAGTTTTTTATATACTGTATATATTGAAAGAGAGAATATCTCTTGAAACTGCCATCAGAGAGCTTCGGCATGACCTGTTTATGCCAAAAGGAGTCATAATGATGAGTGGGTCTGAGAAAATGCCTGAGAAAATGCCTGTCACTGTTGATCAACATTTACAGTGCCGTTCATTTCCCAAACCGCATCCAAATTAATGACAGTCATGAATAATGCATTAGTAGGCCCAATGTAAGCCTCTTAGTGTACTGATTTGAGTGAGTACATATTTAGTGTATCCATATAGTGTTTCCAATGGCTCTATACAGCATAGGGCCTATTCCCTGTTCTAATACTCAATACATTGTTTTAGTGCCTATTCAGTCAAGTTTACTCATCAGCACAGAAATATCACTATTGTGAGACATTTTGCATGTCCATTATGTTTTTGTTGTGGGAAATTGACTGTAGGTCAGGAATCAAGCAGCTATCTGCATTCAGTCCAGCTATCTTGAGGCCACTGTGCTATACTGTACTATGATGATCCCACAACTGCTGGTTGTTAATCAGTGAATCAGGTAATCAGTATATTGACAAAAAGTTGAATTTGTTTTTTCTGATGTCATCAAACGTTAGTATTCTCACGGTTAGCAGGAACTTGTAAATGTTTCCCTTTGGGACCAAATCAAATCAAATCAAATCAAATTGTATTTGTCACATACACATGGTTAGCAGATGTTAATGCGAGTGTAGCGAAATGCTTGTGCTTCTAGTTCCGACAATGCAGTAATAACGAACAAGTAATCTAACTAACAATTCCAACAAAAAAAAAACTACTGTCTTATACACAGTGTAAGGGGATAAAGAATATGTACATAAGGATATATGAATGAGTGATGGTACAGAGCAGCATAGGCAAGATACAGTAGATGATATCGAGTACAGTATATACATATGAGATGAGTATGTAAACCAAGTGGCATAGTTAAAGTGGCTAGTGATACATGTATTACATAAGGATGCAGTCGATGATATAGAGTACAGTATCTACGTATGCATATGAGATGAATAATGTAGGGTAAGTAACATTATATAAGGTAGCATTGTTTAAAGTGGCTAGTGGTATATTTACATCATTTCCCATCAATTCCCATGATTAAAGTGGCTGGAGTAGAGTCAGTGTCATTGACAGTGTGTTGGCAGTAGCCACTCAATGTTAGTGGTGGCTGTTTAACAGTCTGATGGCCTTGAGATAGAAGCTGTTTTTCAGTCTCTCGGTCCCAGCTTTGATGCACCTGTACTGACCTCGCCTTCTGGATGACAGCGGGGTGAACAGGCAGTGGCTCGGGTGGTTGATGTCCTTGATGATCTTTATGGCCTTCCTGTAGCATCGGGTGGTGTAGGTGTCCTGGAGGGCAGGTAGTTTGCCCCCAGTGATGCGTTGTGCAGACCTCACTACCCTCTGGAGAGCCTTACGGTTGAGGGCGGTGCAGTTGCCATACCAGGCGGTGATACAGCCCGCCAGGATGCTCTCGATTGTGCATCTGTAGAAGTTTGTGAGTGCTTTTGGTGACAAGCCGAATTTCTTCAGCCTCCCGAGGTTGAAGAGGCGCTGCTGCGCCTTCCTCACGATGCTGTCTGTGTGAGTGGACCAATTCAGTTTGTCTGTGATGTGTATGCCGAGGAACTTAAAACTTGCTACCCTCTCCACTACTGTTCCATCGATGTGGATGGGGGTGTTCCCTCTGCTGTTTCCTGAAGTCCACAATCATCTCCTTAGTTTTGTTGACGTTGAGTGTGAGGTTATTTTCCTGACACCACACTCCGAGGGCCCTCACCTCCTCCCTGTAGGCCGTCTCGTCGTTGTTGGTAATCAAGCCTACCACTGTTGTGTCGTCCGCAAACTTGATGATTGAGTTGGAGGTGTGCGTGGCCACGCAGTCGTGGGTGAACAGGGAGTACAGGAGAGGGCTCAGAACGCACCCTTGTGGGGCCCCAGTGTTGAGGATCAGCGGGGAGGAGATGTTGTTGCCTACCCTCACCACCTGGGGGCGGCCCGTCAGGAAGTCCAGTACCCAGTTGCACAGGGCGGGGTCGAGACCCAGGGTCTCGAGCTTGATGACGAGCTTGGAGGGTACTATGGTGTTGAATGCCGAGCTGTAGTCGATGAACAGCATTCTCACATAGGTATTCCTCTTGTCCAGATGGGTTAGGGCAGTTGCAGTGTGGTTGAGATTGCATCGTCTGTGGACCTATTTGGGCGGTAAGCAAATTGGAGTGGGTCAAGGGTGTCAGGTAGGGTGGAGGTGATATGGTCCTTGACTAGTCTCTCAAAGCACTTCATGATGACGGATGTGAGTGCTACGGGGCGGTAGTCGTTTAGCTCAGTTACCTTAGCTTTCTTGGGAACAGGAACAATGGTGGCCCTCTTGAAGCATGTGGGAACAGCAGACTGGTATAGGGATTGGTTGAATATGTCCGTAAACACACCGGCCAGCTGGTCTGCGCATGCTCTGAGGGCGCGGCTGGGGATGCCGTCAGCCATTGTCACTCTCTGACCAGTGAATTACTGTGATTTTATCTCTCTAGTGGTGGGGTTAGAGGAGTCATGAGGCTATCATGCATGTCACACACTCCTGCCTTTAATCAAGGAGGGGACGCACTCTCCCACTTTGTCCCCTCATTACTTACACTAGATCAACCTGCCAATCGTCCGCTGTCCTCCTGTCCACTGCAGTGCTGACTCCACTAACAAATGGATGTCTGAGGATCTGCCTGCAGGACCCAGACCCACACTGTGATTCGAGGGGTGTGTGTGCCCAGTCCGTAGACTAAATCAGTCCTTCAGGTTGAATTTAAAATCATGTGTCAATGATACCACAGATTACTTTCAGGAGATGAGTAACTTTGCATCTTTCTTTTACTGGTGGAATAAGTTTGTGTGTATGTAGATAGATATGTACTATGTACATACATTGGTCTGAGTGTTGCATTTTTTTACCATCAATGAGCGCGAAGCTGTCTGCCTCGAAAAAGCTCAACATGCAAATAGGGGGAGCCAGATGACTTCATGAATCTCTCTACTTCTGTACTGAAATAAGATACTGCTGATCCCTCCCTTTTCAACAGGATGAAGATACAACGTGAAGCAGCATCTGTTCAGCTTTCTCAGCTTTGTAGTGTCCGCAAATATATTAATCACGTTCTATATGACCCCAAATTAATTAAATAAAGGAGGGAGAATTAGTAAGTAAATGGTAGTAGCTGAAGGAAGAATGGTGAAACAGACACCACGCTGGCAATACGTTACAGATAATGTATCAAAAGCTAAGTTACACACACAATCATTTAGCTGTAATGGTATTCAGGTGTTGCTTTCTGCGCCTAATTTATTTACTAAATAAAATGTGTGTAGAGCCTTGCAGTATTTGAATTGTATATCGCAGCCTCTGACGACTACCCTGTGAGTGACCACTGACTTGATGGATTCCTCTCATGGTAGGCAATAGCCTTCTTAACAAGACACCAGTAGTCCCTGGAATAAGAAATAATATTGTCACTCTGTATGTCTCCCCATTAGGAGCATTTAAATGTACAGTGCAGGACATTTGAGAAACTATCGGCAAGGATGTGTTTTAATGAAGAGCTTTACTTGACCCGAGATGGCCCTGCCGAGTTCGCCTGCTGTGAAGACTAATCTCCAATCATCAGCCATTCTAAACCATTATACCTCAGGGCCTCGTTGGAAACCAGGGTACCCATTTCTACATTAGTCACTTCAATGTCCAGATATGTTTGGTCAAAGGGCCCCAGAACTGATGTTTAACTTCACATTATCACATAAATTGTGAAGCAGCATGTACCAGTGAAAACCTGGGTTTATAGTATAGTTCATAGTACACTCTTAGGAAAAAGGATTCCAAAATGCCGTCCCCATAGGAGAACCCTTTTTGGGTCCAGGTAGAACCCTTTTTGGTTCCAGTTAGAACTGTTTTGTGTTCCATGTAGAACCCTCTGTGGAAAGGGTTCTACATTGAACCCAAAAGGTTTCTACCTGGAACCAAAAGGTGTTCTTCAAAGGGTTCTCCTATGGGGACAGCCAAAGAACCCTTTTCAGTTCTAGATAGCACCTTTTTTTTCTAAGAGAGTACTGGGATTGGATGCTGCTTTAAGGCACCAATTTGCGTCCATTCTCATTTCCTCCCACCCTAGTCTGTGGTGATGAATTCATCTTTTTGGGGGCATGTCTTGTTTTATCCATTAGAACATAGTGGCGTAATGAGTAAGTGAGTCACTCTCCTGCTGACTACAGTGCTGTTAGTTCCTCTCCTCCGGAGGCTTGAAGCCCATCGCTTCCAGCCCACCACAGTCCAGTCCAGCAGGGCTCGCAGGTTGCATTACATCAACTGCAAGGCGGTGTCATGGAATAGAAGGGCCAGGGCAATAAAAAATGAAAGGCCCACATGCCTGACGTGATGTAGGCTCTCTCTCTCTCTCTCTCTTAACTGTAATGAGGGGTGGAATTAACAGGCACATTGGAGGGATTCTGACAGTCACCCTCTCTCCAAAGACAACCCTCTCATTGTCTAATGTAAATGAGAGTGGACCAGGAAGTGCTGTGCAACTAAATACCACAGGCACAAAAGGGGCTCTGCTAGCGATACAAAATGGTTATGACACTGTTATGACATATTTGTAATTAAAATGCATAACTGTGACAATAGCCAAAAGGTTTGGGTTATTTTTACACATGATCTCGTAACACAAACAAAAGAGAACCAGTCTTTGACCAAGGGGGGAATGGTTTCATTAGAAGATATAATCCGTCAACGTAAATAAGAATTTGTTCTTAACTGACTTGCCTGGATAAAAAATAATTATAATTATATGTAATTTGAATCATAACACTTACTGGTCTGGGTCCCAATCTGTGTTCCCAGTTTAAGGGCTACATGGATTCAAGTATGTCCACTTTCTTGTCATTAAGGGTATATCACACATTTTGTTTCCATGCCCGCCAACATCTCTACACGAGCGGGCAGGCAGATGATAAATTGGGACGTGTGCTTAATCTATTTTGGCAAGATTAGTTTCACTGCACTCTATTTGCGAAAGTATGTCTGACAGCATTTCGCCTTCACACCAGCTTTAAGAAGTGAAATATGCAATAGGCTTTGCTGTCATAGCCCTGCAATCTCATTTCAACCACGTGTGGATTAGTAACACTCCCAAACGGTGTCACATCAGACAAGCCCTATATCAGCGGTTCTCAAATGGCAGGATTTCCAATATCCTGAGAAAAAAAAATGCTCTTATAATATCGTCTTTGTATCTCAAAATCATTGTAATGTGGCTAACCTTAAAAATCTATTAAATGGTAATACAGGATAAACATACCCACTTAATATGTTAAAAACAGGTACCTAGCGGACTGACATCAATATCACTGCTACGGCAAACCTCCTCTCACTGTCAACTGCGTTTATTTTCAGCAAACTTGACGTGTAAATATTTGTATGAACATAACAAGATTCAAAAACTGAGACAAGTTCCACAGACATGTGACTAACAGTAATGGAATAATGTGTACCTTAACAAAGAGTGGTCAAAATCAAAAGTAACAGTCAGTATCAGTAGGATGTAGGATGTCAGTAGGATGTCTTCCCAGTAACGCACAGCGTTGAGATTGCCTGCAATGAAAACAAGCTCAGTCCGATAATGCTGTGACACACCAGACCATGACGGACCCTCCACTTTCAAATCGATCCCGCTTCAGAGTACAGGCCTCGGTGTAACACTCATTCTTTCGATGATAAACGCGAATCCGACCATCACCCCTGGTGAGAAAAAATCACGACTCGTCAGTGAAGAGCACTTTTTGCCAGTCCTGTCTGGTCCAGCGACGGTGGGTTTGTGCCAATAGGCAACGTTGTTGCCGGTGATGTCTGGTGAGGACCTGCCTTACAACAGGCCTACAAGCCCTCAGTCCAGCCTCTCTCAGCCTATTGCGGACGGTCTGAGCACTGATGGAGGGATTGTGCGTTCCTGGTGTAACTCGGGCAGTTGTTGTTGCCATCCTGTACATGTCCCGCAGGTGTGATGTTCTTATGTACCGATGCGGGTGTTGTTACACGTGGTCTGCCACTGCGAGGATGATCAGCTGTCCGTCCTGTCTCTCTGTAGTGCTGTCTTAGGCGTCTCACAGTACAGACATTGCAATTTATTGTCTTGGCCACATCTGCAGTCCTCATGCCTCCTTGCAGCATGCCTATGGCACGTTCACACAGATGAGCAGGGACCCTGGGCATCTTTCTTTTGGTGTTTTTCAGAGTCAGTAGAAAGGCCTCTTTAGTGTCCTAAGTTTTCACAACTGTGACCTTAATTGCCTACCATCTGTAAGCTGTTAGTGTCTTAACGTCCGTTCCACAGGTGCATGTTCATTAATTGTGGGAAACAGCATGGGAAACAGTGTTTAAACCCTTTACAATGAAGATCTGTGAAGTTATTTAGATTTTTACAAATTATCTTTGAAAGACAGGGTCCTGAAAAAGGGATGCTTCTTTTTTTAGCTGAGTTTATGATCTCACTCGGGGGTGTGACTTGTCACTTCTGCAAAGTTATGTACAACTTTTATCTCTTATAGTTTCTCAAATCACATCCCTCTCTTTACAAAAACACTTTCATTATTTTTCATATGTCATGAACAACGCATAGGATGGACACTTCACACATGTAGTGTGTATACTTTCCAAGTTAAAGTATTTCCTTTATAAAATTTTGAATGACATCACAAAATTACAAACAAAATTCCCCACGTTCTATGTTAGAAATATTGTTCCAGTATTGGCTTTAGAACATGTTAGAGTTTCGGCGGTAAAAGCCTCTTGAAACAAAGGTACATTCCTTTGGTGAATTTGGGGAGTAGAGGGATGACCATAGAGGGCTGTTTATTCTCTATGGTGGTTGGGGCGTGACAATGACTTGGGTGTGTTATCTAGGTGATTTATGATTTATGTTGGCCTGGTATGGTCCCAATCAGAGGCAGCTGTTTATCATTGTCTCTGATTGGGGATCATATTTAGGGAGCCATTTCCCCATTGTGATTTGTGGGATCTTGACTATGACTATGTATAGTTGCCTGTGAGCATTATATTAGCATCACGTTTCGTTTGTTCGTTTTATTGCTTTTGTTCTTTGAGTTTTCTCTTCCTAATAAAAGAGATGGAAACATACCATGCTGCATCTTGGTCCAATCATTATGACGATCGTGACAGGGAGGGAGACCTGAATCTTCTCTCCTTGATTTACAACAGGGCGTGAGGTGTAAACCCCCACCAGTTCCCTCCTCCACCCCTCTGCGGGTGAGAGGGGGTCTGGTTGAAGTTATTCATTGCAAACCTGATCTGACCTATTTGGATCCTCACAGGACAGTCATGACAATGGCTAGGCTATGCTATGAAACCACAAACTATTGCAGAGACTTTTTTTTGCAGAGGCCGCAAGTGATGTGGTGAAAACAATGTGTGGGGAGGTGGAGGCACAGAAACTCACATCAGTACCTTTGTCAGATAACCGTTAAACTCTTTCTGCTATTTCTAGCAATCAAGAGGAAACTGACTGAATGACTCAAAAACTCCCCAACTTATTCTCTCCAAATGGACGTTAGCTGTGAGGGCCAAGATACCCATAAATTTACTTTTGTTCGCTATACATGTTTGGGGATGCTATTCACAAGGATATATTGCTCTGTCTCTCGATTCCCGAGCATGAAACAGCACAAGGGATGTTCAGTGTGCTCCGTGGCTAAATTGACGAAAAACAGATTCTATGGGAACGAATGGTGGGCTTTTTCACAGATAGGAGCTGCATATATGGCGGGACGGTGGGTAGGCCTCTGCACTTTAGTAATGAATGTCTCCCTATGCCATATGGACGCATTGTATGAATGTATCGGCTGTAAACTACATCAAACCATATCCACTGTGCACGCCTGTTCACAAAACTACGTGGAGATATGAGATCAGAGCGTGAAAATATTTTATTTCATACCGAGGCTTATTGGTTATCGAGGGGGAAGATTTTTTGCATTGAGAGAGGAACTTCACAATGGATGTAAAACAAACCGACTTGGTTGACTTTCTGTGTAATGAAAATAACATGTGTCTCCTTGTCTATGTAACAGCCATATTTTGGGAAACTGAATGCAGGGGAAACACAAAATCAATCAATCAAATGTATCTATAAAGCCCTTTTTACATCAGCCGATGTCACAAAGTGTTATACAGAAACCCAGCCTAAAACCCCAACAGCAAGCAATGCAGCTGTAGAAGCACGGTGGCAGGTTCCTCCCTAGAAAGGCAGGAACCTAGGAAGAAACCTAGAGAGGAACCAGGCTCTGAGGGGTGGCCAGTCCTCTTCTGGCTGTGCCGGGTGGAGATTATAACAGTACATGGCCACGATGTTCAAATGTTACATGGGACAAGGTAGCACGTCTGATGATGAACAGGTCAGGGTCCCATAGCCACAGGCAGAACAGTTGAAACTGGAGCAGCAGCACAACCAGGTGGACTGGAGACAGCAAGGAGTCATCAGGCCAGGTAGTCCTGAGGCATGGTCCTAGGGCTCATGTTTTCCGAGAGAAAGAGAGAAAGAGAGATAGAGGGAGAGAGAATTAGAGGGAACATACTTAAATTCACACAGGACACTAGATAAGACAGGAGAAATACTCCAGATATAACAGACTGACCCTAACCCCCTAACACAAAAACTATTGCAGCATAAATACTGGATGCTGAGACAGGAGGGGTCGGGAGACACTGTGGCCCCGTCAGACGATACCCCTGGACAGGGCCAAACAGGCAGGATATAACCCCACCCACTTTGCCAAAGCACAGCCCCCACACCACTAGAGGGATATCTTCAAATCACCAACTTACAAAAACATTCTACAGAAGAGTGACAGTGGATTCAGAGGAAATAATTCTTATTGGAGAAAGAGACTTTCAAAAGCCAACCCTGCCCCCTTCCCTCAGCTGTGCATTTTTCTAAACAGAAAACAGCATCAGTAAGTGTCCCACACAAGTGATGACTGCTCACCTCCAACGCTTGGAAGAGTGCTTTGGGACTTACTTCCCAATCCTGTTGACTGTGATCCTGACTCAGTCGACATGCCGGTAAGTGAAATCGAACAGCTGATCGAGCTGTCATGTGACAGAATGCATTCACAGGTCACTACGGAGGAGTTTTGGTTTCTGACTTAAAGGAAATAACATGCCTCTAAACATCAATGTTGTGTTCAAAACCACGGTTTACTTGGAGCTGGGAACTCTGAAATCTCTGACTTCCGACTTTAGTGCATTTACAACTAGGAACTCTGAAAAAAACAAGCTCCGACTGGGAAAAATCTTTTAAAACAGTCATCCAACTCGGAATTTCAACTTTCTAGAGCTCCAACTTTCTGACCTGAAGGTCATTCACTCGTATTTTTCAGAGTTCCCAGTTGTCTTGAAAGCACCATAAAACTCATGGTACCCTTCGCCAGCTGTGTGAAGCTGGATTCAGTGCTCTTGTCTACATTAAAACCAAATATCGATCCAGGTTGGATGTGACAGCAGAGATGAGGTGCTCACTGTTGACCACGCCCCCTGACTTTGAGAAGCTTCAATGCGACATGCATCAAGCACACCCATCTCATTAGTGGTGGTGAGATAAGATCCATTACGTCTGACTAATTTGCTATTGACTGTCATAGCCCCACATTAAAAGTATGTGATGGTGAGTTGAGAAACAATCAGAAATACTACGAGAATGTGTTTCAATTGCCTGCCATAGCCCCAAATAAAAAAGTCAATATTGACTGTTAATTACATATTTTGTTTTCACATTGATGGGTTCCCGAGGATTTTCAGATATCAAAATGAGGTCGTGGACCAAAAAAGTTTGGGAACCCCTTCCCTGTATGTTCTTCCTCACCTGAGAAGTATTCTCTACTGCTGCTAAAAGGGTTTGACTGAGTTTGACCTAAATTAAACATTTAGTGACATGCCCTCTTTAAAATGTTTGGTTCCTAACCTTACTCCCTGAGCTTACTATATAATTCAGCATAAGGAAGTGGCATGCAGAGGGGAAAGAACTTGTTCTTTATAGTATTCTGTGTTGTCCTTGTTGTTGTTGTTGAATCTCCCTGGCTCTTTCCTTCCACAGTGCGCTGCACTTTTAAAGGTCTTAACAGCAGTGTCTGTTTGAACTCATTTCTGTGCTGGTGATTAAATGGACACACATGGCTAGCTGGGCCATGGTGAGGGGGAGGCCCATGGTACACCTGGGCTGGATTAGGACCTGCTGAGCACAGCAAATATTGGAAATGTCAATCCATTTGATAATGTCACTAGGCCTCAAAGACCAGAGTCTGCACTAAAGGGAACATATGCTTCATGCTGCCCAAATGAGATTCAGCCCCCCTTTCTATCCTCTCAGGCCACTTCAGGCTACTATCAGAGCGCAGGGTCTGAACAGGACTCAATGCCCATTCCCCACATCCGGAGTCTAAGGGTTTAATAACCCAAAGAGGGACACACAAATTACAGCGATAATATGTTAACAGATGGAGATGAGGAGAGGAGGCCTTCCATAGAAGCCATCCTCTCCATTTTCAAGAATCTCATTTATATCGACACAGCATGTCACTCCATCCTCATCAAAACCCACCTGCTACATTGCAGTCAGCTAGTCTCCCTGGAGTTCACCACAGGAGTCTGTGTAGCCAGACAAAGCACAATGAACAATGTTTTATTTTCAGTTATTATGTATTCTGTAAGTGTATGTTTGACACGTACTGTATGTACATACAGGTTAAGACATTTATCAAGAACCATTGGAGCATTCTAACAGTTGATGTGTCAATGACAGATTTCTAGCCAGCAATAAGACACTTTGTTGATCACACGTTCAACTCAAGTTTCATGCCAGATGGTGAGACAACAGACAAACATGACAACAGTTTGTTTACAGAGGTTCTCTATCAAGGTGGACACTGAAAACCTGCAGGATGACACACTTCTAGAAAAGGGACTATTCCAGGGTTGGGAAAGAGAGATGTACAAGAGATGCTGACTGAAGCAACCTATAGAACAAATGGTTTTGTAATACTGGTTCGTGGTATGATTACATTTATGGACATAACGAAACAGGTTCTTAAAGAGCACCAATGTGTCTTTAAACAGCACCAATGTTAATGTAACCTATACCACCTCGTATTGAAATGGGGGGCAATCTATCATTAAGTGCGTGGCCTGGAAGAGCAGAGCAGGAATGTAAGCAAAGGTCTATTTTTTTCCTGATCCACTATAAATCCCAAATGGCACCCTATTCTATATATAGTGCATTATATGGAAAAGGGTGCAATTTGGGACACAGACAGAGAAGGAAGCCCAGCTGTGGATAAATCACCTACAGCCGCTTTCATTTGTTCTGTGCACTGGGACATGGATGCTGTAATATACAAATGATCCCGTTTTCTTCTTCATTTTATCAGCATATAATAAATCTACATGACGTTTGGTAAAGAACTGTGCCTGTGAAGGGATGTGTTTATGATCCCGGACTAAAGTGGGGTTTGATTTACGTATGAGCAACATCGCCTCCCGGTTCAACTGAATTTTTTACTCACTGTTGCAGAGGAAAAATAAATATTTTATTAGTGTCTTTACAAAGTCCAACATTATTGTGTAATATTCCCTTGGTGTTCACGAAGAAGGGAAGGGGGGGGGTGTCTGACTAGCTCCTGGGGTGTTTGTTTTACTGTTGTCATGAAAATGAATGTATACATTATGTGCAGAAAATAACTGGGATTTAATGAGCCATATCAATTTCTGTAGCACATGAATAATGAAGATAATGAACATATTCATCTCTCAAAATGTATGGACCAAAGGCATTCACAGATCACAGAAAAATATTGGCCATTTTTTTCATTGGTGCTGCTCATCTGCTCTTCTACAGAAAAAAAAGCAGATTGACGGAGGATGACTTTCCCTCAACCTGATATCCCTGTTTCATTCATCACCTTATTACAGGCAATAACAGCATGACCAGATTGATGAAACAGAAGATAGAAGCTTAATTGATCATTCAGATTCATTTCCAACTGTACAGAACCAAATGAACTATACTTTATACATGTAGGCTATGTTGTAATTTCAAAATGGAGTCAAGACTCCTTGGCCCCACAATATGAGACTAGACCTCGGTACCTATTCTATGTATTGGTCTGCCAATCACTGAGAACAAGCTGATCACATCCATTAGAAAAAGCAGTACCCATACAACTCACACAGCATTTCTTACAGTTATCCTAAGTTGGAGGATGTCATATAATTCCAATCAGTCCCCTGGCCTTTAAAAGCTCAGCCAGAAATCTAGCCTTCTCACCTTAGACACACAGAGGATTTGGAACCGTTTATAGGGGACCTGTTTAAAAACGGTAACGACCATGATTTTAAAATGGTCACTGTGTTAAGTGTTCTCTTTTCTCTGTGGAAGAGGAGGGCCCTGTGCTGTTATTTTATTCCCCATGTATTTCCCATATTTGGACTTCTACCTATTCTATGTTTAAGGACAGGATGACTCTGTGGTCCTGACATCTCCTCAGGGATACTGCGTTAACCAGAGAGGTGACTCTAATGATAGGAGATCTCACCACCGAGACCTCTGCCTCCTCTGTCTGTTCTGCTCTGGCTGTGTATGCACACTCAGACGGTTGCCGGGAGAGATGGAGGTGCACGGTTACAGTCTCTGAGGAAGCTCCCCTCCCGCCGGTGGAGCCCCACCTCTCTCAGACACCTGATCTGAATCCAATCACGCCAGCTGTCTGTGTGTGCTCTCCACTAACTCTAGCTAGCCGCCCAGGAGACGGCTCCTTCTGTCCACATGCATCTCTAATGAAGATCCATTCTGGATATTGGATAGTGGATAAGCACCCTGGCCTCAATTCTCCACTTTGCCCTGCTCTTCCACAGAGAGAAGAGAATGCTTGACACAGTGGCCATTTTAAAATCATGGTCATTACTGTTTTTAAACAGGTCCTACTCTATAAATGGTTCCAAATCCTCTGTGTGTCTAAGATGAGAAGGCTAGATTGAGAAAGGTGGGGTTCCAACGGCGGGAGGGGGGCTTCCTCAGAGAGTAACCGTGCCCCTCCATCTCTCCCAGCAACCATCTGAGTGTGTATACACTGCCAGAGCAGAATGCACAGCGAAGACAGAAGTCTCGGTGGTGAGATCTCCTATCATTAGAGGATCCCCGAGGAGATGTCGGAACCAGAGTCATCCTGTCCTTAAAACATAGAATAGGTAGAAATCCAAACATGGGAAATACATAAGTATAAAACAACAGCACAGGGAATTTAGTAGATATTATCTTTCTGCTCTGCAGTGATGATTTCATGCATACAATACATTCAGAGATTTTGGTCCAGTCATATACAGAATGCAATGGACACAAGGTCTTATACAGTACTTTGTGATTATTGACATTTTCTTTATTTATAGGCTTCAATTGACAATTCCAAGTAGTTTCATTTCCTGAAATGCTTCAGCTTTGCTAGTGCTGTGCATCTGTTTTAATGTATCTCCATAAAACCAAACAGGAATATAAGCAGTCTGCACAATGTCCAGAGAATCCTAATCCTGCAGCAGTCCAATTAGAAAGCTACTTTTAAGGTAAATACCGTTTGGTTATTTTCCATTGCCCTATGATTAATCCAACTTCCTGCAGATTGGACTCAATTAGCCTTTCCTGTTTTATCGTTATCATTGACTCTAGGGTCTCCCTAGTAACGCTGTGGTCTAAGGCACTGCATTGCAGTGCTGGGGGTGCCACTACAGACCCAGGTTCAATCCTGGGCTGTGTTGTGACTTGGAGACCCAAGAGGCAGTGCACAATTGGGTTAGGGGAGGGTTTGGCTGGCCGAGATGTCCTTGTCCCATCTTGATCTTGTGGCGGCCCAGGCGCATGCACGCTGACTGCGGTCGATAGTTGTGCAGTGTTTCATCTGACACATTGGTGTGGCTGGGTGGCTGGGTTAAGCGAGCAGTGTGTCAGGAAGTAGTGCGGCTTGGCAGGGTCATGTTTTTGAGGACGCATGGCTCTCGACCTTCGCCTCTCTCTCGAGTCCGTACAGGAGTTGCAGCAATGGGACAAGACTGTAACTACCAATTGGGGAGAAAAAGGGGTGAAAATAAAAAATGTAGGTGACCCATTCATTGTGTTGCTGGTCAGAATAGTACAACATTGCAGTTGCACACAAACGATATTCACAACTACTTCTATATATCCTTTCCATTTTTGGGAACATGCTTGTGTTTCCTTTTCCAGATGGGTATCTGTATTCCTTCACAGTGTGACACTTACAAAAATAGCTTTCTCTCATTCCCTCTGTAAACTCTGTCATTCCAGTGGAACCTAGGAGATCAAACTGACTGACACATGGGTCACTGTGGTGTTTTTAGAAGGGATACTCTGTGCCCACACATAGTGCCATTTCCATTAACCCCTTAAGAACTCTCACATCACTGTCAAAGCTGTCACAATAGATTCACATCATTTCTGAAGCCACATGATCATCATTCCTCACTTTAAACAGGAGCATACTTCGATGTATAATGACTGTTTGAATTGAAATGGTGACATTCAGTTACGGCAATATTAATATACATTTTATATTTAGAGGCAGAGCAAAGTATACCCTTGCAAAGTTCCCGTTGAGGATAATGAAAGTGACTGAGATGTCAGAGTTGGGGAGAGAAGAGTGGAGATGTGACAGCCAGGTCCAAGGGACTTCCTCCTCAACAAAAATAACAGACAAGCATGGCAGTCTAGGGAAGACCAGAGGAGAAGAAATGTTTTCTTGAAAATGTATACTGTTCTATAATGTACCATCTTTTGTATTTGGAATATAATTTCTCTAAATTCAGGTACTTGTTTTTGATAGCATGGTGTCATAGTTATGGGCATATTACAATGAAAAGTTATATCTACTTTTCTATGATTAAAAAAAGAGCCTTGGCCTTCAGAAACTCAATGGTCCACTCTGTCTGCCAATAAAATCTCACATTATAATTTCTTAGCTAATCAGCATAAATAACTGATTTCCAATCATTATATCTGTTTTGGATAATGGTTAATAATATCTGCCTGCATTGGTTTATTAGCACTTTGGTTGATTGCCACATAGTTCCTCTCAATGAGTCATAATAATATTTAGACCAAAGTTTAAGACTCATCAGCAAGTTCCCTGGGAGAGGGTGCTTGTTAAGATTTACAGGCCATTTCCTGGTCCCATTTCCTTTAGTAGGTAATATGTGTCACTTTTTATAACATTGAGGAGTTGAAGTGTCGAGGTGAAATGTTAAGTGATGTTTCGGTGAAATGCAAAGCAAGGGAAGAGATTGGCTTAGCCTTAAGTGGATATTCCAACCCTCGCAGTCGTCGTCCTCGGATCATCAGGATCACAGCTCCTAGTCTTACTAGGACATAACACTTGGATGAGCATAATATTTGTCCTTGAGGGGTTTGGATGATGTACACATAGAATAACATCTAGAATCCCTAGGATCTCTAAGGATGTGCAGGTCAGAAAAGGCATGTACCGGTAACTGCAATACCATGGTATCTTGCTGGTTTACCATTTGTTCCCACTTGCCCTGTGTTGGTTTTTAATCTTGATTTGGTGATTTTCTTCGTATTGATTGGGATCCACGTGTGGTGAGATCTGAAGATCACTGTAGCTTATCAGTATCCTTTTTTCTTTTTGCCATAAGAATAGGGAGCATATTAAAGGCCATTCATGTTAGCAGCAACGACATCAAATCCTAATTTATAAATGGCCATAGCACACATCTACTACACATGGTGCACGTTGAATGTTAATTATTTTTGATTGAAGCTGATAGCCTTGACGTTTTGATGAATGCACAATGGGGAACACTCTCAGTATTTTATTCTGCGTAATGATGCATTCTGACAATACTTAATGTGCGTGGGGTCATAACATTCACTTGCAATTTTCTACCTAAATAATTACCATTTGGAAATTAATCATGCAACTTCCACTTCCACTGAGTGACAAAATTAAATCCATTAGTCTATTGTGCCATCACCTTGCAGGCCAGTGTGTGTGTGTGAATGTGAATACTAATGTCTCATCTTCAGCACTCTCCTTCCATTGATGTTTCAGTGTGTTGTTGTCTTCTTTAGAGGTACTATACTGTAATTCCACTGGTATGTGTTTTTTCTCAATGACATCATATACTTCAAATATACAGCACCAATGAAAAGTTTGGACACACCTACTCATTCCAGGGTTTTCCTTAATTTTTTACTATTATTCTACATTGTAGAATAATAGTAAAGACATCAAAAATATGAAATAACACATGGAATCATGTAGTAACCAAAGAAAGTGTTAAAAAAAATCTAAATATATTTGAAATTCTTCAAAGTAGCCACCCTTTCCCTTGATGACAGCTTTGCACACTCTTGGCATTCTCTCAACCAGCTTCATGAGGTAGTCACCTGGAATGCATTTCAATTAACAGGTGTGCCTTGTTAAAGATTCATTTGTGGAAATGATTTCCTTCTTAATGCGTTTGAGCCAAACAGTTGTGTTGTGACAAGGTAGGGGTGGTATACAGAAGATAGCCCTATTTGAAAAAAAAAACATGTCCATATTATGTCAGGAACAGCTCAAATAAGAAAAGAAAAATGACAGTCCATCACTACTTTAAGACATAAAGTTCAGAAGTCAATCCAGAAAATGTCAAAAACTTTGAAAGTTTCTTCAAGTGCAGTCGCAAAAATCATCAAGCGCTATGATGAAACTGGCTCTCATGAGGACCGCCACAGGAAAGGAAGACCCGGAGTTACCTCTGCTGCAGAGGATAAGTTCATTAGAGTTAACTACACCTCAGATTGCAGCCCGAATAAATGCTTCACAGAGTTCAAGTAACAGAGACATCTCAACATCAACTGTTCAGAGGAGAATGCGTGAATTAGGCTTTCATGGTCGAATTGCTGCAAAGAAACCACTACTAAAGGACACCAATAAGAAGAAGAGACTTGCTTGGGTCAAGAAACATGAGCAATGGACATTAGACTGGTGGAAATCTGTCCTTGGGTCTGATTAGTGCAAATTTAAGATTTTTGGTTCCAACCAATCCGTGTCTTTGTGAGACGCAGTATAGGAGAACGGATGATCTCCACGTGTGTTTTCCCACCATGAAGAATGGAGGAGGAGGTGTGATGGTGTTTTGATGGTGACACTGTCTGTTATTCATTCCGAATTCAAGGCACACTTAACCTGCATGGCTACCACAGCATTCTGCAGCGATACGCCATCCCATCTGGTTTGTGCTTGTGTGTTTTTCATAGTTTTGATGTCTTCACTATTATTTTACAATGTAGAAAATTGTAAAAAAATAAAATAAAAAAAAACTTTGAATGAGTAGGTGAGTCCAAACTTTTGACTGGTACTGTAAGTCATACCAGAACCAGTGTATGGATGACCTCAGGGATTGACATTAAGGTCTGAAAGGCACTTGCCCATTCGACAAGTCTGGAATATTTTGAGGTTGCCCGAAGATTATGATCACTTGCATTTTGGTTGTTATGAGTTATTGTTTTTATCACCTGCCCATTGGGGCAACCACAGAGCTTGTGACTGCTTAGGCCACTTGCTCCGGGCCATAGGGAAACCCTTGTTGTCAATCTCCAACATTTCAACATGTAGCTAGCTAGTGTTAGTGTTCAATTACATTGTGTACGGGACATGTTGATTGGAGCCATTATAATGTTTTCTATGACACCACTCTCAGGTTGAGTTATTATTTCTTGGAGTTTTACAGTAAGATCAAACGTTGAGACTAGAAACTTAGTGGCAATTCAGCCATATGCTCTTCTCATTGGGAGTCAGCATTCACAGGTTCTTCCCTGAACTAACCTTTCCTCCTCAAAGCCAATTAAAAGCTGACATTTCTCTACTCCTTTGCTAATGAGAATGCACATAAACTCATAGAGATGGTTGATGATGAAGGTTAATTGGCCTAAAATTGGAGGAAATGTTGAATGAAAGTTACATTAACGCATTAATTCATGTGTTGATGTGTTCAAATCTGGGAATGCAACAACAGTATGTGGTGTTGAGGCTTTACACATGAACATTTTCAACACGTGTGTGCGTGCGTGTGGACTCGTGTATGTACATGTGTCATGTATGTCCGTCATCACCGGCCCTTAACTCATTTTTGTGGGGACTTTTCTACGCTGTGTGGAGTCATCAGATGAATTTATTGCGGCTGATCAAGGGCATCATTCAGGCTAATTGAACATCAAATCAGACATCCCACTCATTTGATTTATGGGGACGGCCAGTGCTATCTCTTTTTCATCTCACATGGGTAGCCTCTCACGTCCACGAACAAGAACTCTATGGACCTGAATGACTTACCCCTCCATCCAGTACTCTATCATTTTAAAAGATGACCTGTTAAAATGTGGCTATATTTTTTTAAAGATTTAATTGTGTCATTTCAGCCTGAGGCTGTTATTTTAAGTGTCTTCCAGACTTTGCCTGATAAATGACCTCTGAAGACATCCTAGCTCCTCAACAAGCTGCCACAGTCGCCAGTCTCAGAATTAGATGTCCATGTTTCTCAAACGTCAATTTTCGAAATTGTTCCAAATTTAAAATTTCGGGGTTTTTAAGGTTAAGTTCAGGCATTAACTCAGAATTCTTACGGTTAGGCATTAACTCTGAATGGTTCAGGTTTAGGGTTATCAAAAACAACTACAGTATCTATAGCTAGAACATGCAAACTTTTGAACCAGAGGCAGATGCTTATGCCCATTCCCATCCACGAAACCCTACCAAAACCTAAACCTATTTGAAGGAAACAGGTGGCCGGTTTCCACATCATTTCCTGACATCCTCAGACATGGATGGATGTCGAATACTGACTTGTATCACGGGTGACTTGTCTGAGCTCCCTGCTATCAGATTGACAAATGAGGGCACCATGAAAGACGGAGTGTACCTGCTTCTACACTCAGGTGTAGAAGGTGAAAAGACAACACAGGCCTTTATCATTACCACCTGTCATCAGTAGTTTCGTCTCGGATATTTTGACGACACCTATGCATGTACTAAATGTACGCGTACCATTTGTCAAGTTTCTGATATTGGTTCTGTTCTTATGAAGACATTGTGCTTTTTCTCTCTCACGTCCCCATCGGGTCAGTCAAAACAGAACATTGGCTATGACTGTTTGCACTCTCCTCCGGCCAGTTTATTTATTTGCAGCAAGCTACACCACATCACCTCCAGCATCTAAAGCAGCCAGAGAGTCTACACATCCCCTAAAGGACCGGTCAAACAAGGAGTGTGAACTCAACCGAGTCTTTAAGATACCAATGCTTTGTTCTTGATACTATCAAAAACGATTCAGTTTTATGCTTGTTTGAACTGTCCAGCCTAAAATGGAAAAGGATAAATTACCCAAGTGTTGGGAGGGAAGACCGACACAATGCTCCTGTTGTCATTTTTCACGAGGCCCACCAGGCTACACCAGAGTGGCTACTTGGTATACAAGGCCGCAGTAAAAGGAAATGGATCATGATTGTCACGCTCTGTCGCCTCACTACCAATTTCCTAAGCCGTATTTCTCTCTAATATTGTTAGGAGCCAATAACTCTTGAGGGACAAGTGACAGGGGGCGGCGGAACGTGAGGCACCAAACATGACAGCACACAATACTGAAACAACTCATGCCTGGAACTCATTTCTATCTTTAAATTCCCATCAGTTATATTCATATCGATTAGTGGTTCTCAATTCTGATACTGGGGACCCAAAGGGGTGCATGTTTTTGGTTTTGCCCTAGCTCTACACAACTGGTTCAAATCACCAAAGCCTTTTGATGAGATGATCATTTGAATTAGCTGTGTAGTGCTAGGGCAAAAACAAAAATGTTCACCCATTTGAGTCCACAGGACCAGGATTGAGAACCAGTGGATTAGAGTGACAATGCCGAAAAGACTGTGGTCATTGTCTTTACATAAGAGTACAACTCAAAGTGACAAGTTTAAATAAATAAAAAATGTATAAAAGAGACAAGTGCTCAAGGTCAATACTGGCATTCATTAGTGAACAGGTTTCTATAAGAATCATCATCATGATGTCAGGTAAGTGCCTAAATAAAGGAATACAAAGTATATTGAAAGCAGGTGCTTTCACACAGGTGTGGTTCATATGTACTTTATGCTTTTGTCATATTCTTTTCATCTTTGACAACAGCTGATCAATTACAGTAGATATGTGGCTATGCTACCGATATCAACGAATAGCGGGATACGACGCAATCGCAACCACGCATGACACATTCTCAGTATGCGAAGATAAGAGTATGTGAATTTTCAAAAATAGAGTTTAAATGCCAGGATGTTGTAGTCATTTCGGATCTTCATCTAGTATAATTTAATGCACACTTTTCCACAATGCATTGGAAGAGGTGGGCTGCGAGTGATAGGCCCTAGTTCTCTTCAAGTAGCCAAACAACAAAACTAGGCTACTTAATTGGGAAGATCCAGAATAGCGAAGCTTCTGCTTTGGTGTTCAAATGTAGGCACAGATCTTTTCTATTTTTTTGGTGGATTTCTGTTTTTTCATTGAAAAGTGTTTCTTATTCTCTTGGCCTTCGTCAGAGCTTTTAAACAAAATATTAAATCTTTTGATTTCTGAAAGTGTCGGCACCGGGGACTTGGGATGTGGCTGTGTTATTTATGTCTTGTTACTCAAGCCTTTTGATTTGAACATATGGATTGTTTTAGTTTTTTAGGCTACCTATTTCATTATTTCATTTATGGATCAAGTCTTAGCAGTCATTCTGAACTCGTTCTTAATGATCAGGGGTTCAGTTTATTATGTTGCTGTCTAGCAATTCTGAATTTGCGATGCACCCAACTGTCCATATTTTTCAGTGCAATAGCCTTCTGATTTGAACACTCAAAAAATGTTGGAGTGTGTGCCAGGCTATTTCCTTTCATTTATACATGTTACAGCACTTTGGTTTCACTAATAAATATGTTGAAATGGAACCAAATGATCAGTTTCTATCTTCAGTCCTTTTAAAATAGGATATATGGGCTATATGGTCCACTACAGTATAGGTCGAATGTGATAGTCTGCCTATAACCAACCTGAGTAGGCCTATAACTCCATTCCTGTTCTATTCAGAGTCTAGGGAAATGAATCTAACAGGAAAGTAGCTATTATCATGCTGGTTAATGCGATGCATGTCAGTTGAATTTGGAAAAATCCCATCACACAAGGCCCTGTCCCACCTACTCAGCCAGTCAGGAGCCGCTAATGCATACCCCATACTTTTTACTAAACAGTACGTGCTAAATAGTATGCGTCGATTAGTACATTGTATGCAGTTTAAGTATGGGTATGCGGACACGGCCAGTGACTTTGAAAGAGGGGTCACAAAGGGACATATGAGGTTTGTGTGTGTGTGTCTGTCACCAGATCTCAATCCAATTGAAGACTTATGGGAGATTCTGGAGAGGAGCCTGAGTCAGCGTTTTCCACCACCATCGACAAAACACCAAATGATGGAATATCTCGTGGAAGAATGGCACATTGAAGCTGTTCTGGCAGCTCATGGTGGCCCAACTCCCTATTAAGACACTTTATGTTGGTGTTTCCTTTATTTTGGCAATTACCTGTATGTAGGATTTGTTTGGTCATAATGCTATTGAAATGTATCAACTGCACTCAACAGCCATTTTTACAATCTGAACAGGAGGTATACTTAGACTACTATCCTCTGGACACGGCTTAAAATTCTAAGGAGGTGGAACTCTCATTGAAAATAGTTATAATATTTGTATAGGTTTTATAAGGTGTTTTATCATTCCATACTTTCAGAGAGTCTTTTATTATTTTTTACCATGCATAAGCTCCTAAAACCTGTAAGTATGTGAACCGTGAGATCCTGGACCACACAAGCATGCGCTTGTTAACGCAATAGCTTCCTCGACTAGTAAAATCCTCTAAAGGTCCAATCATCTATTAAGCTAATTCCCCTCCACCACCATGCATACGCTACTGAAATGAGATCAGATAACAGTCAGCCCACTTGAAAGATGGCTACATATAGATCGTCATATTAACTAGTGCTTGCATACCATTTCACCCGTTGAACATCAATGTCATGACTCAACTGAAACCCGATACTTCCAGCCAATATGTTTCAATAGCATCAATCCATGTTACGACACCTAAATGTAATACTTAACAATGTCCAATTTGCTATCAAATGAACATGTGACACATATATTTAATTTAATGTAACTGATTTATTGACGACTTCGGAGACATTAAATTTAAATGATGCAAGTCGGCAAGTTGAAACGGCCTGCTGATTTGCAAAAGGTATCCTGTTTTCTCTGGGGGCGTATCATGGTTCAAGTCTCTATTCCGGGGTTAATAGTTTAGTATCCAGCCTATTGCTCCACCAATGAACAAACTGTACGACGGCATTGGCCCAATGATTTACAGTGCATATCCTCTCTCTACACCATTATTGCTCCTACGTCCTACCATATAAAGTCATGTTAACAGTCCTCCTGTATCACTTCAGAGGAAGTTTCAAACATAATATCAGCTACAGCACCATTGTACTTCCCAGAATGTGTTTGTCGACACAAGTTATTTTGCACTTGAACACTCAATGGCTGCACTACAGACTAGGAGTGCAGTATCAATAAATGCTTCTTGAAAGGGTATAGTTGTTATCCATATTCTTCAAATGGCATATGTTAATGCATTCATAATCAACATTAAGCGGTCACCAAAGGCTCTTCCTGTGTCAATTACAGTTTGAGATACTCTAAGCAGAAAGCAGCGTCGTTATATTTCGTTGCGAGGCATCATTCCTCAATGAAAGTAAACACGTGTCAGCACCTTCTCACAAACTGTTTTTTATCAACAAATGAGAAGTTGGTTGAAAGGAAATTAATGAGAAGTCATAAAAAATATAGAAGATGGCCAGACGCAGAAATGCGTAATCGTTATTTTATTACACCCAAATTACGGCGTGCCGTGTAAAGGCACGGGGACGAAGACCAAACAAACACTATACAGGGTAGAAACCCAAACAAAAGAGCGAGGAGTTCCTCTAATAAATAACAGAAGCGCACAATGATTAACACATGGCACGAGACCCGTAATCATCTGCGCAATCCACAATGGCACGAAAGCCAAAACACACAGCACACGTACTCACACGAACCAACGGACATTCAAACAATAATCGACAGGACACTGGTAAACCAAGGACACACTTATACAATTACTAATCACTAGGAATAGGGGCCAGGTGTGCGTAATGAGAGTTCAGGAGGGATCCGTGACAGACTCATTTGAAGTATGAGCACATTCTTCTAGTCTGGAAGCAGCCAAGCCCTCTAAGCTAAGGAGTGATGGGTTTCAGGGTTGCTGCGTGATGTGTGTTCCTCATGTAATCATAGAGGCAGTCATTCTCCCCACTGTCTGATCCAGGGCAGGTGAGGCCTGAACATCATTCCTATGTGTGAGCAGCTTGTCATTCCTGAGATCCCTCCTCTCCGGGTTTATCTGCTCCCAGACTATTGATTCACCACCAAACCCTAGCTCAGTAATAGAAACATAGGGTCATTCATCAAGATGTTGACTCAGGACAGGAGATGAAAACCACTGGCAAATTATCATGTCCCTCCTCTCATCCCCAATCAGTCAGAACTAGGGTCCATCCCTAAATATGCAGAGTTTCTACTCCAGCCCCAGCAGCAGCCCAACGACAACAGCCAATCTCCAGCCTGATTCTCTCTACCTCTACCTGGCCATGTGAGGGATGACCCCAGGCGGCCCCAAATCAGTGCACATTAGTGCTCATCTGTCTTCATCACTCACTGGCGGAGGCCTTTGGGCTGAGGACTACATCTCGCCCACAAGACAAAAGAACCACACCATTAGTCTTGATTCCATTTCAGGTGCAATGGTGACTTCAAGTGTCCTGCCATGGCCAAGGACGGTGCCGCCTCTACAGCCTTCTTTCTCCCAGAGGACCTCCTCTGAGGGATGGAGCCACTGGTCTGCCTTCAATCTCTCATCCTCATAGTCCACTCTATGGACGTTGGCTTGTCCATGATGAATGTGGCCTACCATTTGTCTTTATCCTATTAGAGGTGTGTGACACCAGGTGGACGGCTCGAGCCTAAAGGAATACATTGAAATGCTACCTGTAGGAAAAAAGGTTTGAGCCATATAGCCAGTTCATTGGGGTTTAGTTAAGAGGTTGAACATAAGAGGTTTGAATGATGTGGTGATTTTGAAGGCCTAAAGTTATGCGTTGGAAACAACATATTTCAAGCCGATTGATTCATTAGTTAAGCAAATATCTGATTGCTCATTCCAGTGCAGACTGGGATGTAATAAGTCATTAAGACCTGCAGCAGAGCAGAGCATTATCCAGAGGTCTCTATCTGCAGTGCCTGAAGACCACTGTACTTTAGAGCCATCTTTTCATTTGTAACTGCTTTAACGCTTGGCTAAAATTCATGTCCAAATAACGGTTTTAATTACACGATTAGGACAGATCTGCATTCCCTCAGGAAAAGAGCTGATCAGTCCCTTTTCTGGGAAGCTGTATACAGAGAGGCTTAAATCCATGTGATAACATAATGTAAATATGCTATGCAAATCTACATGAGATTTCCACATTTTCCCATGGCCTCTGTCTTGTTGACTGATCTGAAGGCAGATCTGAATATTCATTATGAAGACATGTTAATATGTATTCAAGTCCACTCCGGTAGCCTGATATTCTATGTTAGCAGCAGGAGGGGTAGGAGTGCAGACTCCATAGGGCTGTAATTAATGTACCAGTGCCTATACAGTACCTTAAAGGCAGATCTCAAATCAAATCAAAATGTATTTATCATATGCACCGAATACAACAGGGGCAGACCATACTGTGAAATGCTTAGTTACAAGCTCTTAACCAACAATGCAGTTCAAGAAATAGAGTTAAGAAAATATTGAATAAATAAACTAAAGTTAAAAAAAATGTTTTTTTAATAAATATAATAAAAAGTAACCCAATAAAATAACAATATTGAGGCTATATCCAGGGCGTACCGGTACCGAGTCAATGTGGGGGGTACAGGTTAGTCAAGGTAATTTGTACATGTAATAATCTCACGAATAAACCCATTTAAATTACTTCATTACAAGCACAATGAGAATAATAACAGAATTGCCGAGAACAAACTGGAAAAGGACAGCATTTTGAAACAATTGACCTTTAAATTGAGTTTCCAATTGGAAACAACACAACTGGTTTGAGTAAGATTTAAGGTACAGTTAAAGTCGGAAGTTTACATACACTTAGGTCGGAGTCATTAAAACTCGATCTTCAACCACTCTACAAATTTCCTATAAACAAACTATAATTTTGGCAAGTCGGATAGGACACCTACTTTGTGCATGACACAAGTCATTTTTCCAACAATTGTTTACAGACAGATTATTTCACTTATAACTCACTGCATCACAATTCCAGTGGGCCGAGGTTTACATACACTAAGTTAACTGTGCCTTTAAACAGCTTGTTCAAATGTTCATAAATGACCATGGTCAAATAATAATAATCACAGTAGTTGTCGAGGGTGCCACTCAGGAGTAAATGTCAGTTGGCTTTTCATAGCCGATCATTATCTCTACCGATCCTGCTGTCTCTAGAGAGTTGAGAATAGCAGGTCTGGGACAGGTAGCACGTCCAGTGAACAGGTCAGGGTTCAATAGCCGCAGGCAGAACAGTTGAAACTGGAACAGCAGCACGGCCAGGTGGACTGGGGACAGCAAGGAGTCATCATGCCAGGTAGTCCTGAGGCATGGTCCTAGGGCTCAGGTCCTCCGAGAGAGAGAAAGAAAGAGAGAAAGAGAAAATTAGAGAGCATACTTAAATTCACAAAGGACACCGGATAAGACAGGAGAGGTACTCGAGATATAACAAACTGACCCTAGCCCCCTAACACATAAACTACTGCAGCATAAATACTGGAGACTGAGACAGGAGGGGTCAGGAGACACTGTGGCCCCATCCGATGATACCCCCGGACAGGGCCAAACAGGAAGGATATAACCCCGCCCAATTTGCCAAAGCACAGCCCCCACACCACTAGAGGGATATCTTCAACCACCAACCTACCATCCTGAGACAAGGCCGAGTATAGCCCACAAAGATCTCCGCCACGACACAACCCAAGGGGGGGCGCCAACCCAGACAGGAAGATCACATCAGTGACTCAACCCACTCAAGTGACGCACCCCTCTTAGAGATGGCAGGAAAGAGCACCAGTAAGCCAGTGACTCAGCCCCTGTAATAGGGTTAGAGGCAGAGAATCCCAGTGGAAAGAGGGGAACCGGCCAGGCAGAGACAGCAAGGGTGGTTGGTTGCTCCAGAGCCTTTCCGTTCACCTTCACACTCCTGGGCCAAACTACACTCAATCATATGACCCACTGAAGAGATGAGTCTTCAGTAAAGATCTAGGAGCACGAGGACAGATGCAGAGCCTCGGTCTGACGCCATTGAAAGGTAATTTACCACCTTCACAAGTTGAGTCTCAGTGCTATGATGGGGTCTAAAACTAGACTGAAGCATTTCGTATACATTGTTTGTCTTCAGGCAGGCAGTGAGTTGCTGCGCAACAGCTTTTTCAATTTTTTTTGAGAGGAATGGAAGATTCGATATAGGCCGTTAGTTTTTTATATTTTCTGGGTCAATGTTTGGCTTTTTCAAGAGAGGCTTTATTACTGCCTCTTTTAGTGAGTTTGGTACACATCCGGTGGATAGAGAGCCATTTATTATGTTCAACATAGGAGGGCCAAGCACAGGAAGCAGCTCTTTCAGTAGTTTAGTTGGAATAGGGTCCAGTATGCAGTTTGAAGGTTTAGAGGCCATGATTATTTTCATCATTTTGTCTAAAACACTTGTGTCTCTCTTGATCCTAGGTCCTGGCAGAGTTGTGCAGACTCAGGACAACTGAGCTTTGAAGGAATACACAGATGTTAAAAGGAGTCCGTAATTTGCTTTCTAATGATCATGATCTTTTCCTCAAAGAAGTTCATGAATTTATTACTGCTGAAGTGAAAGCCATCCTCACTTGGGGAATGTTGCTTTTAAGTTAGCTTTGCGACAGTATCAAAAATAAATTTCAGATTGTTCTTATTTTCCTCAATTAAGTTGGAGAAATAGGATGATCGAGCAGCAGTGAGGGCTCTTCGATACTGCACTGTACTGTCTTTTCAAGCTAGTCGGAAGACTTCCAGTTTGGTGTGGCGCCATTTCCGTTCCAATTTTCTGGAAGCTTGCTTCAGAGCTCGGGTATTTTCTGTATACCAGGGAGCTAGTTTCTTATGACAAATGTTTTTAGTTTTTAGGGGTGCAACTGCATCTAGGGTATTGCGCAATGTTAAATTGAGTTCCTCAGTTAGGTGGTTAACACATTTTTGTCCTCTGACGTCCTTGGGTAGGCAGAGGGAGTCTGGAAGGGCATCAAGGAATCTTTGTGTTGTCTGAGAATTTATAGCATGACATTTGATGCTCCTTGGTTGGGGTCTGAGCAGATTATTTGTTGCGATTGCAAATGTAATAAAATGGTGGTCCGTTTGTCCAGGATTATGAGGAAAAATATTAGGATCCACAACATTTATTCCATGGGACAAAACTAGGTCCAGAGTATGACTGTGACAGTGAGTAGGTCCAGAGACATGTTGGGTAAAACCCACTGAGTCGATGATGGCTCCGAAAGCCTTTTGGAGTGGGTCTGTGGACCTCTCCATGTGAATATTAAATTCACCAAAAATGTGAATATTATCTTCTATGACTACAAGGTCCGATAGGAATTCAGGGAACTCAGTGAAGAACGCTGTATATGGCCCAGGAGGCCTGTAAACAGTAGCTACAAAAAGTGATTGAGTAGGCTGCATAGATTTCATGACAAGAAGATCAAAAGATGAAAACGTCTTTTTTTTTTTTTTTTTTGTAAATTGCTATCGTAAATGTTAGCAACACCTCCACCTTTGCGGGATGCACGGGGGATATGGTCACTAGTGTAACCAGGAGGTGAGGCCTCATTTAACACAGTAAATTTATCAGGCTTAAGCCATGTTTCAGTCAGGCCAATCACATCAAGATTATGATCAGTGATTAGTTCATTGACTATAACTGCCTTTGAAGTGAGGGATCTAACATTAAGTAGCCCTATTTTGAGATGTGAGGTATCACGATCTCTTTCAATAATGGCAGGAATGGAGGAGGTCTTTATCCTAGTGAGATTGCTAAGGCGAACACCTCCATGTTTAGTTTTGCCCAACCTAGGTCGAGGCACAGACACGGTCTCAATTAGGATAGATGAGCTGACTACACTGACTGTGCTAGTGGCAGACTCCACTAAGCTGGCAGGTTGGCTAACAATGGAATTTTGGAATTTAGAATTTTTACCAGGATTAAATGTCAGCAATTGTGAAAACTGAGTTTAAATGTATTTGGCTAAGGTAAACTTCCAACTTCAACTGTAAATGGTTGAATCCATGAATCCATTTTTCAAGTTCTTCTTGTCCTAATAAAGACCAAAAGGGGACACATTTCCTGCACAAAGGGCCTTTCCAGTTGTTGCTCTTTTCCAATTAGATGAGAAGACAGAAAGGTTCATTTCATACTTGTTTATTCCACATCAGGACAAATTGATTTCACTCCTCAGATTGCTGAAATCCTCCAGTTTCCTCCACTCCAGGCTGAAATGAATCAGGGTAATGTTCCTTCTAAGTGAAAATAAAAGTAATTTTCAATGCTGTACTGGTCTAACTAATAATGAGGTATGAGTAAGGATAAGATGGGAAATCATTACTCAGCGAACATTGTCTTTATCACATGGAAAGACAAAATGGAGGGGCAACCAAGGAGGAAGTTTAGGGTGGATACCTTGAAATGTCTGACTTTCAACAGGATCCTGAAGAAAAGCATTAAAAAAAGCAATTGGACATTGATTTCTTGCTAATGCCATCAGAGAAAGAGGGAAGGAGGGGAAAAAATCTTTGCAAAAAACTTTATGAGCCACTCATGCATGTTATTAAAATCGTTGAACTTAAATCCTCATTGAAAGATATGGGATATACTGTAGATAAGACCTAGGAAAGGAAACCTCAACTTGCCAGAGACTATGAACTAATATACATCTTATCAATGCATTTATGGCAACCATAAATTTAAATGACAGGACACTAAAATCCCCACTAGTGATACGCAAATATCCCTGTAAGAGAATATTGAGCATCTCCAGTTCACTCATCAATTCCGTTAGCGCCAGTACTGTGTGCATGAGGATGTCTCTGCCTTCACAAACCATAGCTTGGCTTGTCCCTGTTCAGCAAAAAGTCATTAGTAGTAGTTAGTACAACTTTGTGCTATCTATTTAACAATTGATCTTCAGCTCAACTCACATAACTTTTTGTCTAAGATCACAACGCCATTTGGGAAATCATCCTATAAGAATTACTCTGTGAAGAACAAAATACCAACTGTTTTGTGTCTAGCGACCCATCACAGTTTGCCAGTGTTTCTGTTGGAATGGATTCTTGGGCAATTAAGAGTTGGATCTTGTGGAACGTGGGAAGAATCAGCACGAGAGCATAATGACAAATAGCTCCATTTACATTTGAGTCATTCAGCAGACGCTCTTTTCCAGAGCGACTTACATCTACAGTAGTGAGTGCATACATGTTCATACTGTTTTTCATACATTTCTCATCTTCTCAGAAAACAGGCTTCAGCCCACGGCTGCCAGCACATCACTGTCTGTGTTTTTTTTTCTCACTTATGTCTTTTAACCATTCGGATCAGCTCAGAAAAAGATCTGATGTGATTGGTCAAAAGACAAGAAAAAGTATTAGAATTGGGCTGACTGTCTAAAAATGGCCACTGAGGCACAATCCTGGTACATCACAGAGTTCACAATGCATGACCAGTTTGAGGGCTGGTGGAATAGGATAGAAAGGAAACAACATGAAGGAGAGGAGTTAGAGCTGTCCTTCATTTATACATGTTTTAGATACCATACAGACAACTGATGTACAGTACGGTGTGGTTGAGCCCTAATTAGTTAGGGCAGCATGTTGAATCTGTCCATTGTTTAAGATAGCAATTAATTGTGCAGCTCATTGTGCTTGCAAGCGGCAGTGTATAAAGACCAGGGACATACAGTACATACAGTATTTACAACAGTGTGTCGTTGTAGATTATTAAGGTACATCTATCACATGTATGGGGCAGAACATCAGTGCAATAAACCAATTCCACACTCCCTTAGGAGTTAAAGGGCCAATAGTGCGGTGTCGTGGTCTTGTTAAGAAGATAATAATTTATCTTGAGGGTTACTTTTGAATAGTAATGCTTTAATGCAGTTTTGTGTTTTAATCAGATTTAAGTTTCCCCATGGCAATGATTACCCAGGGGGGGCAACGCTATTGTTATATTTACAAGGTTAAAACAAATAACATAAATTGTGCACGGATGTTACGGCTCTCGTTGGTAGAATGACCGGACCAAGGTGCAGCGTGGTAGTCGTACATCGTCTTTTTTATTGATGACACCAAAAGCAAAATAACAACGACAAAAAATGAAAGCGCACAGTTCTGTAAGGCAAAGAAACTATACAGAAAACAAGATCCCACAATCTAATGGTGGGAGAATGTGCTGCCTAAGTATGATCCCCAATCAGAGACAACGATAGTCAGCTACCTCTAATTGGGAACCACACAAGGCCAAAAACATAGAAAGAGAAAACATAGAATTTCCCACCCGAGTCACACCCTGACCTAACCAAACATAGAGAATAATAAGGATCTCTAAGGTCAGGGCGTGACAACGGAGGACTGAAATTAGACATCATGAGATGTGACTGTCGCTGCAGGTTATTGGAACCCCACATAAGAGTTCAGCTAATATTAAACATTATGCAAAGAATTGAGATCTACTTTGCAACAGGGGTAGTAGATTTGCTGACATTATATGGAGTGTTTTTAAAAAACCTAATACTAGGTCCAGCAGCTTGTCCACAGGGCAGGGCATAGATCAGATATAGAACATAATGGTTGTAGGTCACCAGGTTGAAGTTTCCCTAAACCACAGATCTAGAAAAAGCCTATTCTCAATCCTAAACATGACCATTAGAGGATATTAACATATCTGACCCTGTATTGTGGATAGGAGTAGCTTCTACCTTCTGTGGTTGTATTGGCCAGACAGTTGTGGTCTCTCAGAGCAGTGGTTCCAACTCCAGTCCTCCAGTACCTCCAACAGTACACCTTTTTATTGTAGCCTTGGACAAGCACACCTGATTCAACTTGTCAACTAATCATCAGGCCCTCAATTAGTTGAATCAGTTGAGTTTATCCACGGCCAAAACAAAAATGCATGCTGTTGTGGGTACTGGAGGACTGGAGTTGGGAACCACTGTCTTAGACAGGCATATGGGAGTGAGGGCCCCTCTCGTCTCCTCACATGACTGAGATTAGAGCGGTGCCGGAGCGGTCAGTCAAAGTGAATGTCATGTGTGGGAGATCAATAGCCTGACAGGAGCTGGTGTAGAGAGGTACAGAACTGACAGCTAGTCAGCTACACATGAATACTTACAACCTGGTTGCCATTCTTTGTCTGTAGGTGTCTAAAAGATCATGTCCTGGGGATTTTGACATGTAGCCTATGTGGATTTATATGCATGTGAGGAAGTCAATAAAGCTACAACCATAGTATTCACAACAAGTTGACCTTTTACATCTGTTTTCAAGTGCAAGGAATAGACTTTTGAAAAATATTATCTGAAAAATCATGTTTTGTTATTTACTTTATTACAGTGCTTGTCAAATGTATCAATGAAAGGACAACTATGTCACACCGGAGTCCATATTGAATCATGATACATAGGCCATTCATTCTAACTACCTTGTTTCCTCCTTGAAATAAGAAGCACTCCTTTCTGGCACTTCAGATGATGGTCACACATGAAAATGGAGCACTTATTCGAAATAAACCTGATATTTCAGCGCCATGTACAGTGTGATTAGCCTCTTGATTCAAGATGCAGTATTACCCCATTCACATAAGTTCTCTCCATTTGAACGTCAAGTGAATTCAAAATGACTGGAGGTTGAGAGCCACTGAGTGAGAAGAGAGCACCACCCACAATTGGATTACTGTACCATTCTTTCAGAGTGATTACAGCAAAGGCGCAGGTTTATGTCCCAAATAGCACCCTGTCATGTCGTGCACTAGGAATAGGGTGCCATTTGGGACACGGCCCGCATCTCCACTGTGGCTTTCTTCATTCTGTTATAAAGGATTAACCACTGTGCAGCTGCAAGCAGACGAAGGAAATTACATCATCCAACACTGAATTTAGCTAGTTTCTGCACAAATGAAAAAATATACACAACTGTTCAAAAGTTTGGGGTCACTTAGAAATGTCCTTGTTTTTGAAAGAAAAGCACATTTTTCGTCCATTAAAACAACATCAAATTGATCAGAAATACAGTGTAGACATTGTTAAAATTGTAAGTGACTATTGTAGCTGGAAATTGCAGATTTTTATGGAATATCTAAATAGGCGTACAGAGGCCCATTATCAGCAACCATCACTCCTGTGTTCCAATGTTACGTTGCGTTAGCTAATCCGAGTTTAACATTTTAAAAGGCTAATTGATCATTAGAAAACCCTTCTGCAATTATGTTAGCACAGCTGAAAACTGTTGTGGTTTCGATTACAGGCTCAAAATTTGATTTGATTTGATTTGAAAATGGTCAGAAACAAAGCACTTTCTTCTGAAACTTGTCAGTCTATCTTGTTCTGAGAAATTAAGGCTATTCCATGCGAGAAATTGCCAAGGACCTGAAGATATCGTACGACGCTGTGTACCACTCCCTTAACAGAGCAGCGCAAACTGGCTCTAACCAGAATAGAAAGAGGAGTGGGAGGCCCCCGGTGCACAAATGAGCAAGAGGATAAGTACATTAGAGTGTCTAGTTTGAGAAACAGACATCTCACAAGTCCTCAACTGACAGCTTCATTAAATAGTACCCACATAACACCAGTCTCAACGTCAACAGTGAAGAGGCAACTCTGGGATACTGGCCTTCTAGGAGTCTTATGGCTTGGGGGTAGAAGCTGTTTAGAAGCCTCTTGGACCTGTTTAGAAGCCTCTTGGACCTCTCTGAGGTAGCAGAGAGAACAGTCTATGACTAGGGTGGCTGGAGTCTTTGACACATTTTAGGGCCTTCCTCTGACACAGCCTGGTATAGAGGTCCTGGATGGCAGGAAGCTTGGCCCCAGTGAGGAACTGGGTGGTTCGCACCACCCTCTGTAAGTGCCTCGCGGTCGGAGGCCGAGCAGTTGCCATACCAGGCAGTGATGCAACCAGTTGCTCTCGATGGTGCAGCTGTAGAACCTTTTGAGGATCTGAGGACCCATGCCAAATCTTTTCAGTTTCCTGAAGGGAAATTGGTTTTGTCTTCATGACTGTCTTGGTGTGCTTGGACCATGTAAGTTTGTTGGTGATGTGGACACCAATTAACTTGAAGCTCTCAACCTGGTCCACTGCAGCACCGTCGATAAGAATGGGGGTGTACTCTGTCCTCTTTTTCCTGTAGTCCACAATCATCTCCTTTGTCTTGATCACGTTGAGGGAGAGGTTATTGTCCTGGCACCACACGGCCAGGTCTCTGACCTCCTCCCAATAGACTGTCTCGACGTTGTCAGTGTTCAGGCCTACCACGGTTGTGTCATTGGAAAACTTAATGATGGTGTTGGAGTCATGCCTGGCTGTGCAGTCATTAGTGAACAGGGAGTACAGGAGGAGACTGAGTACGCACCCCTGACCGGCCCCTGTGTCGAGGATCAGCATGGTGGATGTGTTGTTATCTATCCTAACGACCTGGGGAAGGCCCATCAGGAAGTCCAGGGTCCAGTTGCAGAGGGAGGTGTTTAGTCCCAGGATCCTTAGCTTATTGATGAGCTTTGAGGGCACTATGGTGTTGAATGCTGAGCTGCAGTGAGTGAGTAGCATTCTCACATAGGTGTTCCTTTTGTCCAGGTGGGAAAGGGCAGTGTGGAGTGCAATAGCGATTGCATCATCTGTGGATCTGTTGGGGAAGTATGCAAATTGGAGTGGGTCTAGGGTTTCTGGGATAATGTTGTTGATGTGAGCCAAGACCAGCCTTTCACAGCACTTCATGGCTACAGACATGAGTGCTACAGGTCGGTAGTCATTTAGGCAGGTTACCTTAGTGTTCTTGGGCACAGGCACTATGGCACTACTAAGGCACTACTAAGACACTTGCTAGTTGGTCAGCGCATGCTCGCAGTACACGTCCTGGTAATCTGTCTGGCCCTGCGGACTTGTGGACATTGACCTGTTTAAAGGTCTTACTCACATCGGCTGCGGAGAGCGTGATCACACAGTCTTCCGGTACAGCTGGTGCTCTCATGCATGTTTCAGTGTTACTTGCCTCGAAGCAAGCATATAAGTAGTTTAGCTTGTCTGGTAAGCTTGTGTCACTGGGCAGCTCTCGGCTGTGATTCCCTTTGTAGTCTCCAATGGTTTGTAAGCCCTCCCATATCCGACAAGCATCGGAGCCGGTGTAGTATGATTCAATCTTAGTCCTGTATTGACGCTTTGCCTGTTTGATCGGAAGGCATAGCGGAAGGCATAGCGGGATTTCTTATAAGCTTCCGGGTTAGAGTCCCACTCCTTGAAAGCGGCAGGTTAGTGCGGATGTTGCCTGTAATCCATGGCTTCTGGTTGGGGCTTGTACTTGGTCACTGTGGGGACAATGTTGTCGATGCACTTATTGATGAAGCCAATTACTGGTGTGGTGTACTCCTCAATGCCATCGGAGGAATCACGAAACATATTCCAGTCTGTGCTAGCAAAACAGTCCTGTAGCTTAGCAGGCAAAGGGTGGCTATTTGAAGAATCTCAAATATAAAATATATTTTGATTTGTTTCACACTTTCTTGGTTACTACATGATTTCATATATGTTATTTCATAGTTTTGATGTCTTCACTATTATTCTACAATGTAGAAAATAGTAAAAATAAAGAAAAACCCTTGAAAGAGTAGATGTTCTAAGATTTTTTTACCGGTAGTGTACAGTAGGCACACGGTAAGCGTTTAAAAATGTACATTTCTACAATTATCGACTTTTAATGTAGTGGGAGATACTGTATAGTCCATGTGAAGTACGTTTTGGAGTTGAGTTTTTCTTAGCTAGGTTTACACCTGTTGTATTCTGTGCACGTGACAAATAAACATTGATTTGATTTGGTTCTGTTAATGTGACAGGAGCGATCTTGTTAATATATTGGTATAATAATCATACATGCAATCATTAAAGCTTCAATCTAATATCACTAATGGCCAATATGGTAATTGTGGACCATTAAATGTCTTAACCTTCACATAATGTCTCTTTAGTGAATTTATGACCAGGTTTTGTTTTATTGCTTTTCACACATTCTTCTCCAACTTTTGGTCATTTCTATAATTGCATTTGATTTTATGTGATGCAATTAGTGAACGGAGCAAACATTCAACATCTATTAAAAGGAATAACATGTTTTTTTAATGTACAGATAAGTGCTGTGTGGTTAGTAAAAGTTGGAACAGGTAAATAAGGTTTTTTCACCTCTGCAATGAAAACGAAATATTCTGCTCTCCAAAACAATTACGAAGCTTAACTACTGTAACTAAATCTTGAGTAACAGCACCTGCATAAGCTTTGTTAGTTACATTTGAATATGCAGGAATGTATATTCATTTATTGATGTAAAAAAATGGGTACCAACTCACTAGTACATATCCCATTGTTCCACTTGCAGCAAAGGAAAAGACCAGCCAAGTTGTCTTACGCTTGACAGATTCAATCTGCTCTGTGATGACTGAATAATTAAAAAATCTAACGTATGACCATCTGGCAGCTGTGAATGCTACACATCCAGACTAGTTCTTCAAATAGCTTTTGTGACCAAACTAGCCTAGTGACTGAGAAGCCTCATTATCGATATTATATACAACTGTATTAGGAGGTTGATCATCTTCTAATGTACTAATTGATATTTGTGGCACTGCGTCCAAAGTTATGCTTTGGATGCATCTTTATCAAATACCGACTTCAGTGCCAAATTATCTAGGGCATTGTCAGTAGAGCTGATGATATGGGTTATCTGCTAATTGTCCTATTATATAATGTCATGACAGTGGCAAGCATGAAGCCCCTAGAAAGTCTTTCAAATAGTAATTGGTACTATTGGTTTTATGGATATTTGAGGACTTCTCCCTGTCAATAACACACACAATTTGCCCTGGTTATGAATTATTTACATTCTACATAGCTGAGGATTTTTATATAAAGGACCACATGTGTTTTTATGGTAGGCTAATTTGATTCACATTTGAACATGGAAGTTGCACTAGCCTACTTCACAAGAAACTTATTGCACTTGCTCCGACCATCACCTTTCTTGTCTGAGCAGAGCTGCATGTCTTTTCCGCATCCAGCTTTCTTCTCCAAGAAACACGCCCAAACTCTCAACATCAGTCGTCCGTCAGAAGTCTGCTGCTACTGGTCGAGGTCTGTGGTGGGGGGCGATCCTATTGTATTTGGAACTCAAAAGCTTGAACGCGCATATTCCAACAGCACAGTATTTGTTCAAGGTCCCCTAAAACCAGAGAACAGGAGTGGACGTACTTGAATGCAGATCTAACATTTCCGCGGGACAGCTCTGAGATTCACCAACAACATTAATATCCCAATAATTTAGCAGATTTACACCTGTCTTCTTATCGCCAAGACTGGTGACAGTCTGGAACCATCGAGATGATTGTTTAGAATACTTTGAGAGCATATGAAAACAGCCGACCAGAACATTTTCTAGACGACTCGCTCCGGGACACTCTTCCGGCAGTGTGTGAGACGGAGAAGCACCTGCTCTAGCCTGCGGGAAGTTGATTATGTGTAGGCGCTTTCTGACCTCTACTGCGTCAGTTTTTGTGCATTTCGCTGCTGAGAGGATAGCCGGGTCCCGAGGAGGATGCCGAACAGGTACAGTAACATTTTGCTGGTTCAAAACATTTTTTTAGACGTGTCATGCGCTTCACAATGTCGGTACAGCGCTGGGTCCTGACTAGGCTGTTTTCTACCGACTAATTCGTCACTAAGGCATTTAGACAGGTAACTAGAAGGAAGCATAGGCTGTATTGACATATTTTAAGTTTTCATCCCAAAGTAACTTAGTTCATAGAAATAATAGGCCTTTGCATTTTCCTCCATAATTCCAACTGTCAGGGCAGAGCTCAAATTGACCTTCTAGACATCATTATTTTTGCCCATGATTTAAAAATATAATATGTATAAACAAACAAACAAAGGTTTTCTTTTTGTCGGCCTTTCAGTTCACAGTTAAACTAACTTCTGTATTGGACACAAAGTATACTATATCTCCATCTAATAACCATGTAATAACCTCCAGAATTTCAAACATATTTCCACTAAATTCATTTGTAACACTTTATCACCTGTTTATAGTTGATGTATTATAAACATGCACAGCCTCTACAGTATGGGTTTATGCTGTTATTTGCTGTAAATTGCTTTATGAATTCTTATAGCATGTTTTAGTATATACCATACTATGGGAGTGATAGAGATCACTAAATGCATTACACAGGCAGTTCATAAAAATTGTTGATGATAAAACAAAACATCATATAGAGATAGCTTTTGAGATACATTCACTTACAGATTGCTTTTTAGAATGTACTATAATACACTATATAAAGAAAAGTATGTTGACACCCCTTAAAATGAGTGGATTTCAGCCACACCCATTGCTGACAGGTGTATAAATCGAGCACACAGCCATGCAATCTCCATAGACAAACATGACCAGTAGAGTGGCCTAACTGAAGCGCTCATTGACTTTCAACGTGGCACCGTCATAGGATACCACATTCCCAACAAGTCAGTTCGTCAAATTTCTGCCCTGCTAGAGCTGCCCCGGTGAACTGTAAATGCTGTCATTGTGAAGTGGAAACGTCTAGGAGCAACAACAGCTCAGCCGCGAAGTGGTAAGCTACACAAGCTCACAGAACGGGACTGTGCAGAGCGTAAAAATAACCTGTCTTCCGTTGCTCTTCCGCTGTTCGAAGAACAGATGTCCACATACTTTTGGTCATGTACTGTATTTTCTTAGACCTGTTCTCAAAGTTTTCACTTTCATCCAGCAAATTAAAATCAATAGAACCTGATTACTCTGATGTGCAAATAGAGCTCCCATGTCAGACATTTTCAGATCTTAAAACAGGTCTGGGCTTCTAGTGATTGGGTAGGTAGATTGAAGAGGGTCTTTGCTTTATAAACACAATATTTACTGTATTTTAATGTATCATTCACAGGTTTACTCTTGAGGTTTCTCTGTGTTCTCTTTTGAAGGATGGAGACCAAGGCATTATTTAGACAGGAAAGTGCTGGTTGTATTGCACCCTAAGTTTGCTTTGTGCTATCCATTCATATTTTTCCAATGCCAATGAAATTCATGAGTTTTAAGTGATACCAGACCGACCAACACAATGCAAACACACATACATACATACACATTACACACACACACACACACACACACACACACACACACACACACACACACACACACACACACACACACACACACACACACACACACACACACACACACACACATTATCTATCCTGGTGCCTAGTCACTTTGCCCTGCCTTCATGTACTGTAAATATGTACCTCAACTACCTCTTACTTCTGTACATCTGTTACCGGTACTCACTGTATATACTATAGCTCCATTCTTGTGTATTTTATTTTATTCCTCCTGCGTTAGTATTTTATTTGTTATCTTTAACCTCTGCATTGTTGGGAAGGGATCGTAAAGCAAGCATTCCACAGTAAAGTGTACACAAGTTGTATTCTGCGCATGTGACAAATACAATTGGATTTTGAATTGATTTCGATTTGATATGTAACAATACCACCAAATAATGGATAACATCAACAGTTTCTCTCTCTCTCTCTCTCTCTCTCTCTCTCTCTCTCTGTGTCTCTCTCTCCCCTCTCTCTCTCTCTCTCTCTGTCTCTCTCTCTCTCTCTCTCTCTCTCTCTCTGTCTGTCTGTCTGTCTCTCACTCTCGCTCTCTCTCTCTCTCTCTCTCTCTCGCTCTCTCTCTCTGTTGTCTCTCAGCCTCCACTCTCTTTCATTTCTTATGTGTAGGCTCTTTATTCTGTGTGTTCGTTTTTATCTCTTTGTGTCTTTCCGCTCATTTCTCTGTGGTGATTTAGTTTCATTACTGTCTACAGATGCTTTTTGCAGTGTAGATTGGGCTGTCATCATTATTCTGCATTTATATATATAGGTATTTTATAGGTATTTTGCAATTAGTTAAGTGTCCAACCTCATCTATAACAGTCTGTGTAAACAAAGACATAAACCACACAGACCAATACTGAATAATGTGCAATGGCAGAATGAACCACATTAGTATCTACACATTGCAGTACCATGTTATTGGATGTTCAACATGGGTAAAAAGACAACGGCATAACTACCTTAAGCCACCTGCCTCTGTGTTCTCCAGCTCAGTCTTGAACATGGGTGCAACTCAGCCACGCTCATGGTCCTAAACAATAACATAGCCGCTATTGATAAAAGACAGTGCAGCCGTCTTCATCGACCTGGCCAAGGCTTTCGACTCTGTCAATCACCGCATTCTTATTGGCAGACTCAATAGGCTTGGCTTCTCAAATGACTGCCTCGCCTGGTTCACCAACTACTTCTCAGATAGAGTTCAGTGTGTCAAATCGGAGGACCTATTGTCCGGACCGGTGGCAGTTTATATGGGGGTGCCACAGGGTTCAATTCTCGGGCCGCCTCTTTTCTCTGTATATATCAATGATGTCACTCTTGTTGCTGGTGATTCTCTGATTCACCTCTACGCAGACGACACCATTCTGTATACTTCTGGCCCTTCTTTGGACACTGTGCTAACAAACCTCTAAACGAGCTTCAACGCCATACAACACTTTCCGTGGCCTCCAACTGCTTTTGAATGCTAGTAAAACTAAGTGCATGCTCTTCACCCGATCGCTGCCCGCACCCTCTCGCCCGACTAGCACCACTACTCCGGACAGTTCTGACTTAGAATATGTGGACAACAAATACCTAGGTGTCTGGTTAGACTGCAAAATCTCCTTCCAGACTCATTAAGCATCTCTAATTCAAAATTAAATCTAGAATCTGCTTCCTATTTCACAACAAAGCCTCCTTCCCTAATACCGCCAAACATACCCTCATAAAACTGACTATCCTACCGATCCTTGACTTTGGCAATGTCATTTACAAAATAGCACCCAAAACTCTACTCAGGAAACTGGATGTAGTCTATCACAATGCCATCCGTTTTATCACCACAGCCCCATATACTACCAACCACTGCGATCTGTATGCTCTTGTTGGCTGGCCCTCACTGCAAATCCGTTGCCAAACCCACTGGCTCCAGGTCATCTATAAGTCTTTGCTAGGTAAAGCCCCACCTTATCTCAGCTCACTGGTCACCATAGCAACACCCACCCATA
Organism: Oncorhynchus tshawytscha; assembly: GCF_018296145.1. Taxonomy (NCBI): domain Eukaryota; kingdom Metazoa; phylum Chordata; class Actinopteri; order Salmoniformes; family Salmonidae; genus Oncorhynchus; species Oncorhynchus tshawytscha. The sequence goes on from NC_056433.1 coordinate 18,381,913, forward strand.
GCACGCGATCCAGCAGGTATATTGCACTGGTCATCCCCAAAGCCAACACTTACTTTGGCCGCCTTTCCTTCAAGTTCTCTGCTGCCAATGACTGGAACAAAATGCAAAAATCACTGAAGCTGGAGTCTTATATCTCCCTCTCTAACTTGAAGCATCAGCTGTCAGAGCAGCTTACCGATCGCTGTACCTATACACAGCCAATCTGTAAATAGCACACCCGACTACCTCATCCCCATATTATTACTTCCCCTCTTGCTCTTTTGCAACCCAGTATCTTTACTTGCACATCATCATCTGCACATCAATCACTCCAGTATTAATGCTAAATTGTAATTATTTTCGCCTCTAGGGCCTATTTATTGCCTACCTCCCTACTCTTCTACATTTGCACACACTTTACATCGTTTTTTCTATAAAAAAAAAATTGTGTTATTGATTGTACGTTTGTTCATGTGTAACTCTGTGTTGTGGTTTTTGTCGCACTGCTTTGCTTTATCTTGGCCAGGTCGCAGTTGTAAATGAGAACTTGTTCTCAACTGGCCTACCTGGTTAAATAAAGGTGAAATAAATCAAATTAAAATAAAACATGGGCACCAGTAGACTTCACTAGAGAGCTTGATATCCTTCTCCTTCTCAGCAGAAACTGTAAGTAAAGGATGGATCTCATGAAAGGAGTGTCTTTCCCCTCTCCACTCACCTTCCACCCCACATAGGCAACAGTACACCACAGGGATGAACTAAGGGCTGCTGAATTGTCGAACGCCTAATTTGAGATAATAAATGCCATAATGGCAAACAGTGGGAGGCAGCCAGGGCACCATATTGTTGTATTGATCTTAATGATTCCCGCTGGGTAGGGCTGCAGCAGGGTTCCCAGGCAGGAAGCTGAAAGCTGAATACAGGCCAGTCTCTGTTGACCTTCTGGAGGTAAAAAATGAGGTGTCCTGCTACTGGCTGATGAAACAACAGGCCTGGCTGGAGAGCTTGCCAAGCACTGTAAAACTCCCATGAAAGAAATATATATATATATATATATATATATATATATATATATAGAGAGAGAGAGAGAGAGAGAGAGAGAGAGGGAGAGAGAGAGAGAGAGAGTAACCTGTCACTCAGAGTTTACAGTGTCCTTTATGGTGAATACATTTTCTCCATCTCTCAAAACCCAAGCTAGTTATGTTACATTTTATTCACGTTTGGGAGCAGAAGCATTAATTTAATGTATTTAGTATACAAGATAAACCATTAAAAACATACACAGTGGAAGCATGCCCTTATGAAGCAGTGTCATCATTTCTGATCCATAATAATCCAATGTGTTTGCAGAACAACAACAGAGATGAATTTCTTGCTTGCAATGAATGCAATTAGAGAAAGAGAAGAGATGGGCAAAGGTGTTAAAAGCTGCTGCATATCATGTAAGAAATGTGTCAGTCCTCTGTGCTGACACCCCTATCTAAGTCATCTACCTGTGGCTGGTGAGTTATAGCTAAGGTGACTGTGGTCATTATTCACAGACCGATCTGCTCTTCCCTTGCATTCTGTTCCTCTTGGGTCTGATCAAGTGTGCTCTGTTATACCTCCCAGTAATGATTTGTGGAGGTCTGGCTGTGTAACGTCTGAAGGACAGCGGTGCGTACTAGCACCTTCCATAACAATATCACAATCCACATCCTTTGGGCATATGGGTTTCATTCTCAGGATTCATCTGAAGCTATTTAGACGCCCTGGGTTTACCATTGGAATCCTTACATTAGAGTTTGTGCTTCTGATTCTCCTTTTCTTTTTTCCAATTGAGCTTCTCTTTCAAACACACATTTTTATTTCACATATGATATAAGCAAGGTTTAATTAGAAATACAAAAATGCATGCCATAGTATTGGTGATATGTTGAGTAGCTTTTGCTACAGGTTTTCGAATCAGTCGCAGGGTAGATCAGGAATTATATCCTTTTTCGTTTGTGTTTGGATGAACAATGAAAGTGATAGCTCTCCCTCTGCGGTGCTTGTGGTTTTAAAGCCGTTGAATGAAAACGCAGGGAATTACCCCTATCATGGCTCCATATTTACTACCAGTGCTCTGTACTGTGTGTAAATGACTTTGGAATGCATAAATAATGACGACGACTCCTCCTGTGAGTGATGCCTACGACCTCGCTCCCTCTCGTGTTCCTCACCGTCCCTGTTGCAAGCTCTCGCTGTTCATTACTTATCGTACCCCACCCAGTCTCTGTTGTAGGCTAAACCATGATAGCGCACCTGTAGCAGGGCTTCTATTAGGAATAGTGAGTGATCTGAGTGGAGGAATGTGTGTACTGTTCTGCACTGTATGTTCAGTTCCCATGGACCCAATGCAGAAAGCTGCAGAGAGAAGGTCAACATTCATAATAACAGGCATAATCTCCTCTATGTATGTCAGTCATCCCTTGTGTGTCTCTGTCCAGCTCTTTCCACAGCTTTCAATCATATGACACAAGTGATTGACTGTTGACTGACCATATTGGCCACTGGCTGAATACAAACACAAGATCTATGCCAGAATTAAACATTCATTTAAAACGACATCTTATAAGAGACACTTTATGTATAACATTTGAACGATCTTGAATGATCGATGATCGATGAAAAAACACACATAAAGTGTCTCTTATAAGATGTCGTTTTAAATGAATGTTTAATTCTGGCATAGATCTGGCAACACAAAAAAAGATTCTGGGGAAGATATTACAATCTCCCCTTCCCCCTTCAAAGCTTCATAAAGTCTCACGCTTGTGAATCAATTGATAAACATCAAGTTTTATCCGATCTGCCTTTCTCTCCGGCTGTGTCCAGGGTATCATTCTCCAGCCTGACCTCTCTGTTGACAAAAATGATGAGAGCAAAATTTGTTTGTTGTCTGACTGCAGAGCACTCACTCATCACTTCACAGACAGACAGAGGTTGTGGTGTTTTTTCCCCTTCTCCTCTGTGGCGTGTCGAGTTGCGTCAGGGTTCAGCGTTTTCTTGTTTTCTTTTGCATTAGTGCGTCGCTGCTGAAGTCTTGACCGTAAACAATATACACTGTTGAAGCTTGGTTGACTTATGGTATACATAACTAAATGAGAGTCAGGTTCATCAATTTCACAGAAAGCACCTTCCTGGCCCCCATGTCTGCCAGGAATGAGGGGGAAAAGGACAGAGAGAGAGAGAAGGGACCTCATTTCTCTTCTTCAATTCACTCTGCTGAGAACAAGATATTCTATAATGTTACCTTACAAGTGGCATCACAAACAATACCACCAAGTCATATGTCTGGTTTAGTGTTTACTACAGTATATAGACTTGAGATTATTTTTGGTGATTTATGCTCGTGAAATAACATCCCATTCTTGGCGAAGATGATTTGATATTTTTTAGGACGTCTAGACAAGTCTGTCAGTTTTTTTAATGTAGTGATAGAGTACTCTCCTAACTTGGGCCACACAGGAGCACAGAGTTACGGGGATACAGATTTGATCTGTCTGACAGTAGAATGCAACACAAAGTGATAGAGAAGCGTGATTCATTTTGAGCTGCTATTCACCGCTATCAATTACAAGTTTTATAGGGAGGTGCTCTCAGAGTTGCCATGGCAACCCCATGTCTTTGGGAGAGCTATGCATCCCCTGTAGGGCTTGTGGATGGAGTGCTACAAATTTTACTGCCCTGTATCCTTTTAAAGATTCAAAGTCTTCGTCCAGGGACAGAAACAATAAGCATGAATACTTAGCAGTGTTTTGCAGAGCGAGCATAGTGTGTACCGTGGACCTAGTTTCTCCACTGGGTTCTTTAGGCTTAGCTAGGATTGCTGAGGCTATTTCTTGCAAAAAGATCGGCTTTGACAATTTTGTGCCGAGGCAAGAGTCTTTCAGAGGCAGTCATACAGCGGCATCGGTTCCAAGCCCCGGAGTATGTTGAGTTTAATATTTCCACTTTTCAACAGGAAATTGCCTGCGATAGGACAGTTAGACAAGCCTCTTAGATGGATCCAGGCAAATGAAAATGGATGGGTTGACAACTTGATTCAAGTCAAATAGTATTGAGATACAAATTCTGTACACAGTCTCCTCTGATTTAACCCTCAACCCTGAGTTTGCATCCACAGACTGAAACATCTAGGAATCTGCCATCTTGAACGTACTGCTACTGGTGGCCAGAAGAGGTGAACCTGAAACATACAGAGATGAATGGAGAGACAGGGACATCGAGTCTGGAGTGCTTGATGTCAGTCAGATCTGGCTGAGCCACTGGAGAGTGATGCTGATGAGGAGTAATCTAACCGGCCCTCTATCTCTCTCTCTCTCTCTCTCTCTCTTTCTAGTCTACCCACTTTGAGTTATGGGCGGCATTTATCTGATGGAGTGCTTAGTTGCTGTTTGAGCCTTGTTTTCAGGTCCTTTTTTCACTTACGTTGTATCGATCTCTGTTGCCAGAGTGTTAATGATGAGTCATACTAATAAATGGGATGACCCACACCGTATTCAATTACCTCCCTTTCTTATAGAGATGGCCCCTTGTAATTGAGGTCTAAGCAGATGCACTTAGAAAAGAAGAACAGCAGGCAAAACACAATTACCCAGAGAGCCTTCACACTGATACCAGTAGAGAAGAAATATGGAGCAGAGCAGATCTAAGGTTGTGTAAGTTTATAGTTCTCATTTTTTATTGGCTTTTCTCACTAAAAGATATGAATGATTCGGTGAAACTAGTGAAATAAAATACTGGTGTGAAACTGACAGGATAATAATTTATTGGAATTAATAGGGGAGCACATGCTTTTTTAATTCTTACGGTGTGGTATTTTCCCCAAGTTGACTGTACTGTAGGTTGTGTTGGGAATGTGCAGTCACAGTTGTAGATGTAATGCCGAGGGCCTCCGGTCAGGCTAAGGGTTTATATACATGAATAATTAAATGTAACGAGGCTGTGTAGGACAGAACTGTGTAACCACAAGGCAAAGTGCTTCTGTTCAGCTCGTCATCACTCGAGACATCTTTTGATGTAGGCCACATGGAATGTAAAGAGTCTTAAAGTTGTATGTTGAATTCTACTGACTTGCTGTATATTTTTAGAGAGGAGGAGGAAGAGGAGGAAGAGGAAAAGGGCTATGGGATATTCTTGTCAGTGCTGGCCACACTGTCTGGGTGTGTTATAAGCAGTGGAACTGGGGGGGAGCTGGAGGCTGCGTGACTTTCATCTAATAGCAAGCTGAATAATTCAAGAGAACCAACCAAGGAAGGTTTTAGGTAGAAATGGTCTGGATGTCTCCTGGGCACGTCTGACTTCTCATAGGAAACCAGTTAGAACACTCTGCTGCCCATTTAAACTATGTTCTGAGAAAGAAGTTGACCCAGGACTGCTTTGATTCATGTGAACATGTTTTCCTAATGCATAAGAACGTTGATCACTTAAACCATGACAAAACCTTCATGTTTGATCTCCAGTGCTTATGTGGATCAACGATTACATTTGATTGATTTGTGTTTTGCTTGCAGGCAGCATAACAAACATGAGGATCAAGTTTACAAGGTTTCAGAATATCAGTCTACCAGCTCCTCTAAAATGGATTCATTTCATAGCCAGTTTACTCCCTGAATCTCTGAGAGGGCAGACTCCTCTCCTCATAACTTTATTATATTCTCAGGACAGTCTTGTGTCTGATTGCGTATTCAGGTCACCCTGTTGCAGCCCGAGGGGCGTTAATAAGAGACATGTCAGAGGCCATAAAGGCTGTGAAACTGGAAAGTTTCTGCTGTCAAAACAGCAAAATCCCATTAATATTCAATTGGTCTCACATAGCAGAGCTAGGAGGCTACAGCATTCCTTTAGTCATCAATTAGCCCACGGAGTAGGGCACATAGGCTGAGTGACGCCCAGTGCTCGCCCACGTCAAAGCCCTAAAATAGTCCGTCAGAACACCAGCATTGTCCTTTAGTTTGACGGCCCTGACTCCAGTGCTACCCTACCACCAATAATAATTAGAGAACAATAAGAGAATGATGCTGTTGAGGACACTGTTTTGAATAGACAATGCAATCTGTTGCATGCATTTGAATAAGATATTCAACATTGGGTTAATGCAATAGACTGCAGGCCCTTTCTTAAGGCCGACAGGTGAAGGAAGAGCTGCTAGATCATCTTAACTACAACTCTTACTGGCATCTGATTAACTATGTTAGAACAACTATGTTCTAACTATGTTATGGAGCATAATGGTTTAACATAGACTAAAAAGTATCCTAGATTTTAGTGACGTGTTTGTAGAAGGTAGTGGGTCGTTCCACCAATTCAGTGCCTTTTGTTTAAAGAACGAAAAATAACAGATCCTCAGCACTAATTACTTGTTACTTCTGTGAACTGTCATTATCCTCCCCCCTCATGAGGGACAGAAATGAGAAAATATCTTAAAGATATGTGGGTTTTTGGTAATGGACTTACAATGCAAAAGTTACTGCTTCTTACAGAAGGTAAATAATTTATCCAAAACTAAATATGTGTTGATATTAGTTGTCAGGGGTTTTTATGTCAACATTATTGTGTGTTGATGTACACTGAGTGTACAAAACATTAAGAATCCCTTCCACAAGGTGAAGAAAGCTTTCCACAGGGATGCTGGCCTATGTTGACTCCAATGCTTCTCACAGTTGTGTTGAGTAGACTGGATGTCCTTTGGGTGGTGGACCATACACACGGGAAACAGTTGAGCGTGAAAAACTCAGCAGCGTTGCAGTTCTTGACATAAACCGGTGCGCCTGGCACCTACTACCATACCCCATTCAAAGGCACTTCAATATTTGGTATTGCCCATTCAAAATGGCACACATACACAATCCATGTCTCAATTGTCTCAAGGCTTAAAAATCCTTCTTTAACCTGTCTCCTCCCCTTAATCTACACTGATGGAAGTGGATTAAACAAGTGACATCAATAAGGGATCATAGCGTTCACCTGCATTCACCTGGTTTGTCTATGCCATGGAAACAGCAGATGTTCCTAATGTTTTGTACACTTAGTGTATTTCTGATACCTTTTAAGGCTTTTTCTGGTAGATGTTTTCTACAATCCCTTTTCTATCTGTTTATCCAGAAACCAAAGCCTTTACTTATGCCTAATATGTAAGATGGAAAATGGTTGAAAATGTATATACTGTATGCCTTAATTTCCCCAAAATATGGACTCTTACTGTAACTTTCATTTGACACCCAATTTGATATGCTCCTATGAACTTCCCATGGGTCCTTTTTGATGGATATGCCTTGCTACAGCAAACAATATTACTATCATAAGATCATTACCCTCAAGCAGAACTATCAGGGACCTCGACTTAAAGTACTCTGACACTGTTGGCTTTTTGAAATATTAAAATCATCCTGAAAGCAAAAACTGTCACTTTTGCTTAGAAACTCATGTTCTCACTCGGCCAAACGTACAGTTTTGTGTCTGAACCCTCTCCAGGCCTGAGAGTGCAGTGCCCTTGCCCTTGCCAGTTAAATAAAGGTTAAATAAAAAATGTAAATTAAAACAAGACTCACCTAATGCGTTTCAATGTCAGATCCCACAATTACAAATACTCCCCTTCCCTCTACTTTTGGAGCATGTGCTCAAGTATTAATGTGCAGGGTTGTTTCATGGCTAGCTTTATTTTCTGTATTATTTTTTGTTGTGTCTCCTATTACAGTGGAAATAACCACACTCAAATGCAGTATTCAATTTGGGAATATTAGTGTGTAACATTTGCTGAAACTGTTCCAGTGCACCTCTTGCACTCCCCTGCTCTCTCAGATGCACACACAATCCATCATTACATTTTTTTGTCACGGATAGAATGAGGTGCAAGTGGAGCTTGGCACAAGTCAAGGTACAGTACATCCTCCGGGATGTAACCTACAGGTTTTTATCCTCTCAGAGCTGCAGCCTTGCCTGCTGCATAACATCTTCTTAATCTTACTGAACATAATTCCGTTTTCAGTCATTTTTGTTTCGACATCTCTGTGTTTACACATTGTAAGCATGTTCCATGGTTGTATGCAGTATCTCTCTCTCTCTCAAATGACGTTTTCCTGAGCTGTGTAATATCTCAGAGGTCTCAATTGTAAGTGTTGATGGTATTTTAGTGTTCAAAGTGGTTCTGTTGACTTTCTGTTTCTCTGTTTACTCCACAACACTCCATCAGCCATCCAGTTTGGCCCTTTCAGCTGCATACAATTGTGTTTTTACACAACATCACATTTGCTGGGTTGTCTTTTAAATTTGCTAATTATATTATATGCAGAAATCTGACCGAATGCTAATGTACCAAAACACTGTAACCAACACAATAATGTAACTACAGTAGAAGAAAAGTACACTGTTCAAGCTTTAGGTTCATTCAATTGCTTCACTACTTACCCTAGACTCTGCTACTTACACATGCAGTGTTGAGTTCATATGAACACAATACATGCATGAACTGGGATTTATTATTCATTCTCCCATGTTTCTCTCTGAGTTTTGGATGACGTGGTAGGTGGTGGGGGGTAAAAGCTGAGGCAGCAGAAAAAAAGGCCTTGAGAATAACAGTTTGCGTTGAGCACCGGAGCTGATGACCTCAGGGTCAACAAATGCATTTGCAGGTCATAGGTGCTCTCCATCTCCGACAGCCACTTCCATTAAGCAGCGGACAGCTGAGCGTCTTCCAAGATTAGGTGCAGCCTCTGCATCGCAAGGTGCAATGGAGATGAGGAGGATGGGAGTAAGGGAGGGGGGTATGGACACGGACCGGGGGGAGATGGACTGGGGGGTTGTCTAGGTCAGTAGATGTACATATATACACTACCGGTCAAAAGTTTTAGAACACCTACTCATTCATGGATTTTTCTTTATTTTTACTATTTTCCTACATTGTAGAATAATAGTGAAGACATCAAAACTATGAAATAACACATATGGAATCATGTAGTAACCAAAAAAGTGTTAAACAAATCTAAATGTTTTTTATTTGAGATTCTTCAAATAGCCATCCTTTGCCTTGATGACAGCTTTGCACACACTTCTACAATATAGAAAATAGTAAAAATAAGAGTGAGTAGATGTGATTTAGTGGTTCTCTCTAAATCAATACACATGACTAATCTAGCTCCAGAACCAGCCATTGAGCCAGCTGGCTAATCTTTTGATTATGGTGTAGTTAAAAAAACAAAAACAATAACAGATAACATTAGCTAGCTAACTAGATAATGTTAGCATGCTAGCTAGCTACACTGACAGCTGTCAGTGCCTTATTTGTTGATGTTTATCAACTCCACGTGGAAATTCCCCAAACCCAATTTTTGAATATGTATCAGTAGCCTTCGTCATTCTATAGAGGTGAAACCTAAACATACATTTTCTCTATAGGACAGGAAATTGCATCTAAATAGTGGTGGCAACTTCCTCTGGGGTGTTCCTTTAAATACTATTGAATAAATATATTTACATTCAAGTGTTAGACATCGACAGCTAATGTGTTGGAACCATTACCAATGCAACCAGTGGCATAGACAGACCACAGAACTATAATGCAATGATATGTCTATGGGACAGACCTCCCTCCTAGACTGTGTAGGGCAGGCTACAGTATCCTCAGCCCCAGGGCTTCGTAGTACAGGATCTATAGATGAGAGCAGAGCAGGGCTGAGTGAAGGAGTCTGCAGTGTTGCTGTCCATGGTGCTGATTCAGCCCAAGGAGCAGGGAAAGCTATCACTCAGACTCAACTATGAACACTTTTACTAGAGTGAAGATACATATTTGCTTTTGGTCTGAATAATTCCATGTCTGCGAGTCTGCGAGTGAATAGATCTGTGTCTCAATTATCCCTCATGCTTATCATTTGACAGATATTAGGTGTATTTATTCAATTCAAATATGTCCCTGAGCAGTTCCCAAGTAGTGCATAAGCAGTGCTACTCATTTGTGCAAATATATTGATTTATTTCAAAGGTATGCCGTTGTTCTTATCAGTAAAACTCTGCATCATAGTATTGGTTCAGCAGAATTAAATCCAATAGATGTGGTTCTGTGTCTAAATGGATTTGCTGATCTGTGATTTGTGGGATCGGTAGTGTCCTTTTAACACAATTTCACGGAACAAGAGATTATTGATAACAAGCCATGAATATAATGGCTTGTAGCGTGCGTGGTCAGTGAGGACGGAAGTGTCATACGTTGGGGAAGATTGATGCAGGCCACGCTGTGTGGGGTCAAACACATTTCCAGAGCTGTGGCTAGGAAGCCATGGCCAAGGTAAAACTCTACATCTACATACTATATGTGTAATATATCCTGTCAAACAGTTCTGCACTATGAGCCCAATGCAAGGGGAAAAAGTTGTAAATAAACCCATTGCGATGCGATATGCATTACACAGCTCTGTCTAGACATGATAAAGCCATGAAAAGTTTAGACATGATATTATTGTACAGTATCTGCAATTCAAAGAAAATAGATGACTATCAAAAGTCGGGTTATGAGGCAGAGTTTTTATGAGCTCTAATCATTGGAATGCATGTTTATACCCACTGTAAATAAACCATGGTAACAGTGGCCATGGTTAGATGAGCCTCCGTAAAAACCGCAGAATCCTATTAAAAAATATATTAAAGTGGCCATGTTTTATGAAGTCAAATCCACTCAATATTATTTCCAAGGTTCATAGCTTAGCATTGGGACTTGGGAGGGAGCAACTGACAGGATCTTATTACACAGGATGTATCAATGGACAATAACAATCCATAGATCTCAGGGCCCTCCACATTGAAGTCAATGTCTCTTGTATTCCATTTTACCGGAAAAAGTATTCATTTTGATGTCATCGGTTCCAATCAACAACCTCTCGTGTGATAGCTGAAGAGTTATGTCTCTCTGTTGAGCATTGACAAGTCACTGTGGTGCTGTGCCTCAGAGAAACTATGTTCACCTTCCAGCCATCACAATAACAACTGAAATAGAGCCGTCCGCACTTCTACGCTTCTAACCCACCTGAGCTTTCATTTTCTGCTGGGTTTCTTAACTAGTGATGCATCACAGCACACAGCATGCACAGAAAGGGCTGCTTCGTGGGAATAGCTGTTGCCTTGGCTGTTACATGACTTTTGGCTGAGTGTGTGATTTAATTTACTCTGTGGCCCCAGCTGATGCACTCTTTATTATTTGTCAACACAGCAGAGCATGACTTATTAATGATTTCTTCATGGTTTATTAATCTCACAGTCAAGAAACTTCACTGGGGACCTCTTTGGGGTAAAATTCCCTTTCTCTCCTCCCACTGACAAAACAATTTCATGCTGAAAGAAGTTTTAAAAAACAGTTGTTTTTGCTTTACTCACAACACCTGAGTCACTGTACTCAACACGGTGTAAGGAAAACGATACTCCTGGGAACTTGATCATTACACAGGACTGGATTACTGCTTGTGTGCACTTTGCCTTGCGGCCATCTTGGAGCAGATTGTCCATGTTATTGCAGAGCTGTGTGTGCGGTATCAATCAGGCTTGCGTACCCTTAACCATTCATCCTTCACCCTGTAGATGCCATTTAGAGGCCCTCCTGGTCAATGATTTCAGCAATCTACAATTATCACCGCCTCAACAGTGAGTGGCGGCCATGCCAAATGGAGCCACAGTCGGCCAGAAGAAGAAGCAGTAGTGTGGCTCCCCTGCCCGGCCACCTCAGATCAGGAAGCACTGCCATTAAAAGGCTCTGCTTATTTTATGCATGGCTCCTTTCCTCTACCCTGTCTGCATTATGGATGTGACTTGCTCTTGGAGCACATGGCAGCCTTGGAGTGAGACTATAAATTTACTTTAGAGGGGGTTCTCTCTACCCTCTACAGTCTACACCGAGCACTGAGGTCTGAGAGACAGATGTTCTTTTCCTGATTCTGTTTACTAGGTGGGCTCGGAGCCACCGAAGCCAAGTTTACCACTGTGCTTGTTACTTTGCCTGTATCTATGTCTAGACCAACTCCAACTGTGATGTTCATGCAAAAAAAGCAGAAGAATTTTAGAGTTGGCAGGAAGAAATGTTCAGAATGACTCATTGTAAAACTAGATATTAAATCAGTGATCAAATAGTTCTCTGAGCAATTGTGTTAGTATAAAATAAAATAATTTCCCCAATTTCTTTTGCTTACAATATAGATCAGTATTTGTGTTATTTATTTTCTACATCATTTTTTGCTCATCTTTATCAAGGGTGCCAATCATTTTGGACATATATGTGTGGAATTGTCATGGGTCTAGTTATACAATGACAACCCAGAGACTCTTCTGGTGTTTTTGCGCTTAGAGACAAATAAGATAACTCATCAGTTGGGAATGACTTCATGTTGCTACATCTCAGCTCAAGTGATCAAAGTAGAGAGAAAACAAGCTAATTGGATCTCCTCAGGGAAATCAGGCAGGAAGACAGATCTTGCTTGAAATGTAGTTCAAAACACTGAAAAGACAGTCTAAATATATACAGTACAGTGCAATACTATTTACAGTGCCTTGCGAAAGTATTCGGCCCCCTTGAACTTTGCGACCTTTTGCCACATTTCAGGCTTCAAACATAAATATATAAAACTGTATTTTTTGGTGAAGAATCAACAACAAGTGGGACACAATCATGAAGTGGAACGACATTTATTGGATATTTCAAATTTTTTTAACAAATCAAAAACTGAAAAATTGGGCGTGCAAAATTATTCAGCCCCTTTACTTTCAGTGCAGCAAACTCTCTCCAGAAGTTCAATGAGGATCTCTGAATGATCCAATGTTGACCTAAATGACTAATGATGATAAATACAATCCACCTGTGTGTAATCAAGTCTCCGTATAAATGCACCTGCACTGTGATAGTCTCAGAGGTCCGTTGAAAGCGCAGAGAGCATCATGAAGAACAAGGAACACACCAGGCAGGTCCGAGATACTGTTGTGAAGAAGTTTAAAGCCGGATTTGGATACAAAAAGATTTCCCAAGCTTTAAACATCCCAAGGAGCACTGTGCAAATGATAATATTGAAATGGAAGGAGTATCAGACCACTGCAAATCTACCAAGACCTGGCCGTCCCTCTAAACTTTCAACTCATACAAGGAGAAGACTGATCAGAGATGCAGCCAAGAGGCCCATGATCACTCTGGATGAACTGCAGTGATCTACAGCTGAGGTGGGAGACTCTGTCCATAGGACAACAATCAGTCGTATATTGCACAAATCTGGCCTTTATGGAAGAGTGGCAAGAAGAAAGCCATTTCTTAAAGTTATCCATAAAAAGTGTTGTTTAAAGTTTGCCACAAGCCACCTGGGAGACACACCAAACATGTGGAAGAAGGTGCTCTGGTCAGATGAAACCAAAATTGAACTTTTTGGCAACAATGCAAAATGTTATGTTTGGCGTAAAAGCAACACAGCTCATCACCCTGAACACACCATCCCCACTGTCAAACATGGTGGTGGCAGCATCATGATTTGGGCCTGCTTTTCTTCAGCAGGGACAGGGAAGATGGTTCAAATTGATGGGAAGATGGATGGAGCCAAATACAGGACCATTCTGGAAGAAAACCTGATGGAGTCAGGAAAAGACCTGAGACTGGGACGGAGATTTGTCTTCCAACAAGACAATGATCCAAAACATAAAGCAAAATCTACAATGGAATGGTTCAAAAATAAACATATCCAGGTGTTAGAATGGCCAAGTCAAAGTCCAGACCTGAATCCAATCGAGAATCTGTGGAAAGAACTGAAAACTGCTGTTCACAAATGCTCTCCATCCAACCTCACTGAGCTCGAGCTGTTTTGCAAGGAGGAATGGGAAAAATGTCAGTCTCTCGATGTGCAAAACTGATAGAGACATACCCCAAGCGACTTACAGCTGTAATCGCAGCAAAAGGTGGCGCTACAAAGTATTAACTTAAGGGGGCTGAATAATTTTGCACGCCCAATTTTTCAGTTTTTGATTTGTTAAAAAAGTTTGAAATATCCAATAAATGTTGTTCCACTTCATGATTGTGTCCCACTTGTTGTTGATTCTTCACAAAAAAATACAGTTTTATATCTTTATGTTTGAAGCCTGAAATGTGGCAAAAGGTCGCAAAGTTCAAGGGGGCCGAATACTTTCGCAAGGCACTGTATGTCATTTCAAATCACGTACACAGAGATTAGCATATGTTAAAACAGGCGCAGCGAAATGCTTGTGTTTCTAGCACCAGCAGTGCAGTAAATATCTAACAGTAAAAATACTAACAACTAATTTCAAAAGATGAAAAAAAAAGAAAAAGAACGACGAATGTCGGAGTCCGGAATATAAATATGTGGTGTGTATAGACAGTATGGACAGTATATAAGTAGGAAAATGTATGTATAACAGTAGATAGATAGGATGAGCTATGTCCAGAAGACAGTATGGACAGTTGAAGTCGGAAGTTCACATACACTTAGGTTGGAGTCATTAAAACTTGTTTTTCAACCACTCCACAAATTTCTTGTTAACAAACTATAGTTTTGGCAAGTTGGTTAGGACATCTACTTTGTGTAGGATACAAGTAATTTTTCCAACAATTGCTTACAGACAGATTATTTCACGTATAATTCACTGTATCACAATTCCAGTGGGTCAGAGGTTTACATGCACTAAGTTGACTATGCCTTTAAACAGCTTGGAAAAATCCAGAAAACAATGTCATGGCATTAGGAGCTTCTGATAGGCTAATTGACATAATTTGAGTCAATTGGAGGTGTACATGTGGATGTATTTCAAGGCCTACCTTCAAACTCAGTGCCTCTTTGCTTGACATCATGGGAAAATCAAAAGAAATCAGCCAAGACCTCAGTAAAATAAATATAAATTATAAACACCATGGGACCACGCAGCCGTCATACCGCTCAGGAAGGAGACATGTTCTATCTCCTAGAGATGAACGTACTTTGGTGCGAAAAGTGCAAATCAATCCCAGAATAACAGTGAAGGACTTTGTGAAGGTGCTGGAGGAAACAGATACAAAAGTATCTATGACGTCAGTAAAATGAGTCCTATATCGACATAACCTGAAAGGCCGCTCAGCAAGGAAGAAGCCACTGCTCCAAAACCGCTGTATAAAAGCCAGACTACGGTTTGCAACTGCACATGGGGACAAAGATCGTACTTTTTGAAGAAATTTAATTTGGTCTGAAAATTAGAACTGTTTGGCCATAATGACCATTGTTATGTTTGTAGGAAAAATGGGGATGCTTGCAAGCTGAAGAACACCATCCCAACTGTGAAGCACAGGTTGGCAGCATCATGTTGTGGGGGTGCTTTGCTGCAGGAGGGACTGGTGCACTTCACAAAATAGATGGCATCATGAGGTAGGAACATTATGTGGATATATTGAAGCAACATCTCAAGATATCAGTCAGGAAGTTATGGGTCTTCCAAATTGACAATGACCCCAAGCATACTTCCAAAGTTGTGGCAAAATGGCCCTAAGGACAACCAAAATCAAGGTATTGGAGTGGACATCATAAAGCCCTGACCTCAATCCCATAGAAAATGTGTGGGCAGAACTGAAAAAGCGTGTGTGAGCAAGGAGGCCTACAAACCTGACTCAGTTACACCAGCTCTGTCAGGAGGAATGGGCCAAAATTCACCCAACTTATTGTGGGAAGCTTGTGGAAGGCTACCCGAAACGTTTGACCCAAGTTAAACAATTTAATGGCAATGCTACCGAATACTAATTGAGTGTATGTAAACTTCTGACACACTGGGAATGTGAAATAAATAAAAGCTGAAATAAATCATTCTCTCTACTATTATTCTGACATTTCACATTCTTAAATTAAAGTGGTGATCCCAGCTGACCTAAGACAGGGAATTTTTACTGGGATTAAATGTCAGGAATTGTGAAAAACTGAGTTTAAATGTAGTTGTCTGAGGTATATGTAAACTTCCGACTTCAACTGTACATATAAAGTGAGTAATCAATTAGCTTAATTTCTCAGAAATCAAATTACATTTCAACAAAATAATGTTGCAGGGATGCTAATCTTACATGCATGAAATGATTTCAGAGCAATAAACATTATGTAAAAATTATTTAAGTGAACAGTTTTCAATTACTCATTTACATTATGGCAATTCATCTTTTCATACACTACTTGACCAAAGGTATGTGGACACCTACTCGTCGAACATCTCATTACAAAATGATGGGCATTTATATGGAGTTGGTCGGTCTCCCCTTTGCTGATATAACAGCCTCCACTAGAGGTCGACCGATTATGATTTTTCAACGCCAATACCGATTCTGATTATTGGAGGACCAAAAAAAGCTGACACCGAATAATCGGCCGATTTTTAAAATGTATTTGTAACAATGACAATTACAACAATACTGAATGAAAACGGATTTTAACCTAATATAATACATCAATGAAATCAATTTAGCCCCAAATAAATAATGAAGCATGTTGAATTTGGTTGAAATAATGCAAAAACAAAGTGTTGGAGAAGAAAGTAAAATTGCAATATGTGCCATGTAAGAAAGCTAACGTTTAAGTTCCTTGCTCAGAACATGAGAACATATGAAAGCTGGTGGTTCCTTTTAACATGAGTCTTTGTTATGAAAACTTGAAATCGGCCCTAATTAATCGGCCATTCCGATTAATCGGTCGACCCCTAGCCTCCACTCTTCTGGGAAGGCTTTCCACTACATTGCAGCTTGGACTTGCTTCCATTCAGCCACACGTGCATTAGTGAGGTTGGGCACTGATGATGGGCGATTAGGTCTGGCTCAAAGTCGGCATTCAAATTCATCCCAAAGGTGTTCGATGGGGTTGAGGTCAGGGCTCTGTGCAGGCCAGTCAAGTTCTTCCACACCAATCTCGTCAAACCATTTCTGTATGGACTTCGGTTTGTGCACAGGGGCATTGTCATTCTGGAAAGGGAAAGGGCCTTCCCCAAACCGTTGCCTCAAAGTTGGAAGCACATAATTGTCAAGAATGTCATGTATGCTGTAGCTTTAAGATTTCCCTTCACTGGACCTAAGGGGCCTAGCCCGAACCATGAAAAACAGTTTAGGCCATTATTCCTTCTCCACCAAACTTTACAGTTGGCACTATGCATTGGGGCAAGGTAGCATTCTCCTGGCATCCACCAAACCCAGATTTGTCTGTCGGACTGCCAGATGGTGAAGCGTGATTCATCACCCCAGAGAACGCATTTTCACTGCTCCAGAGTCCAAAACCATTTCATGAAGCTTCCGACTAACAGTTTTTGTGCTGACATTGCTTCCAGAGGCAGTTTGGATCTCGGTAGTGAGTGTTGCAACCAAGGACAGACGATTTTTACACGCTACACGCTTCAGCACTCGGCTGTCCCATTCTGTGAGCTTGTGTGGCCTACCACTTTGCGGCTGAGCCGTTGTTGCTCCTAAACATTTCCACTTCACAATAACAGCACTTACAGTTGACAGGACAGAAATTTGACAGGGTAGAAATTTGACGAACTGACTTGTTGGAAAGGTGGCAACCTATGACGGTGCCATATTGAAAGACACTGAGCTCTTCAGTAAGGCCATTCTACTGCCAATGTTTGTCTATTTTTTTGTACAACTATTTTCTACACCTGTCAGCAACGGGTGTGGCTGAAATAGCCGAATCAACTAATTTGAAGGGGTGTCGATATACTTTTGTATATATAGTGTATCATGCAACTCATGTAATGAAGCATCCAATAAAACTTCATTTTTAATAATTTCTCAAAATGCAATTTGCCTGAAACCATTCTAAACACCGCACCTGATGCAAGCGGCATGCCAGTGACACTGATGGACTGGTTTGTGGTTATGCTAGCTTTAACTAACATTAAATGGCACTTAAGTTTGACACTTTCTATAGACTGTAAGAGCAAAATTGGTTAAACTTCTTCAGGGTAGTGTACTATTTAGGAGAGGGGAGGATTGCTCAGGAGTTTTTTAAATAATAATGTATTATTTTGGGGGTTTTGGTCAATCTGATTGGGTGGGCCTGGCAGAGCCTGGCTCGCCAGGCCTGCTCGCTGCTGAGTCATAACTCTATTTTCAGGGTGGTAATAGTTGACTGGCACATGCAGTCTGTCTGAGCTGGGTAATTACGTGGGCAGAGAAAACTACATTATCTGAACACTTGCAGGCAGCCGCTTTAAAAGCTTCCACGTCTGCCATGGGAAAGAAGAAGAAAAGGAAGTGCTGGTACTTACTTACCATCAAGCTTGCTGTGTGCCCTCGCCCCTCTGTGGAGTTGCTCCCGCACTCTTGTATCTTCTCAGAGGCTGCACCTACTCTATTGTGTCTATTGTGGGTAAACATTGGATTTGTGCCGTTGGGTTGTGTTGTGATGGTGCATAACATTTGGATAATGTGCAGGGCTCGACACTTGCCCCGCTTGCCCGGGAAAAAAATGCCTGTCCTCTGTCGAGTTGATCCAACACTCTTGTATCTTCTCAGAGGCTGCACCTTCTCTATTGTGGGTAAACATTGGATTTATGCCGTTGTGTTGTGATGGTGCATAAAGTTTGGATGATGTGCAATGCTTGACACTAATGCTTGTCCACTTTCCCAGGGCAAGTAAAAAAAAATGTCTCACAACAAGAATATAGATTTCAGTTGTCCGAACGGACAAGTAGAAAATAAATCACAATATCAAACAAATACTCCAATCAGAATTGGAACAGAGAGGCCAACATGGGAATAATATTCAAATCTATTTTTCATAAATACAAAGGCCTACATGTCAAATTGTAGGTGACATGCATATTGGCTACAGCCTCATGTCCAAACCGATGCTGAAAAGAGGGTGGCGCCAGAAAATGTTGCCAAAAGTTAATGAGACTTTTAATTACATAAATATAGCCTAGGCTAAACGGCAGTCGTGTTTGACTAATATAATGAAGGATAATTAACATCTAAAGGCTTGATTCTGTCAACATACTCGAGGCACGGTTTATTCAGATCAAATGGTCACAAGACCAGTGAGTGAAGGACAGTGCCTGCCCTGTTGCCCACTGCACATCACTTACCTTGAATCTGAGTGGAGGTGGTCAGCATTTTTTTACTATTTAACCATAAACTTCAAACCTGGACGTTTTATGTAATTTTATGAAGCATGTCTTACTTTGTTTCAACTTAGCTTAGTCCAGAAAAACTACCACCATAGAAATGTTGAAGGAATTATTTTATAAACGCTCCATATGCCATTGAAACCAGCATTTTCTCATGTTCTATTGGTTTACAAATCAACGTTATTTTATTGTCCAGCAACCAAGGGCATAATCCAACAGTGGCGAACAGTGCATATTGAACCTAGGCCTTCAGTTGGGGAAAACATTCCAATATAGCATATCAAATTTTTAAAAATCGAGAAAATAACAGAAACAGAGAATCACTTAATGCGCCCAACATTATATTGTGTAGGCCGACGGTAAGAAAGGCTAATCTGCTCCCCTCCTCTCTACCTAACTTTCCCTCACAGTCCCCTTAGTTCCCCCACAACCCCCCAGCTATCCATCTCAGCACTTCGGATTCAGCCAATCAGCATGCCCAAATGCACATCTGGACTCTTCCCCCTCCCGCCCCAGGTCAGAGTGTTATAGTCCTCGGAAGAAGACATTGTTTTTGGCTGATGAACAAGTTGACGGTGTTTACTAGAAAGATTGTGCTTGCATCTATGAAAGAGTTGTAGGGCCTACAGTAAGGGATTTTAAGCTGCTAAACGATGCTTAGTTACTAATAGTACTTGTATTGTATTGTAATAGTACTATGTTATCTTGCAGCTAAGGTTTGTGTATATTTCAGATTGTGTATGTTGTTTTATTGTCTAAGTTGCAAGCATTGCCTTAATTGCATGAGAATTTGACAGTAGATGTTATTGTATAGAGATTGTTATTTGTATACCCTGTATGCGTAGCGGTATTCTGCGCTTTCATGGTTCTTGCTACTGTTATGCCATGGTGAGTTCTAGAACCTGCCAGAAGTCTCGGAGACATCTAAGCTCTCGCATGCACGGTAAGATTTAAGACTCTGTGGCACCAGACACAGATCAGATAATATCTCCACCTGCTGGCGCGAGAGGGCAATACATCTAGCCTATCAGAGTAATTCGTTTCTCTCGCAGAGATTTGTATATACTTACACTACATGACCAAAGGTATGTGGACACCTGCTCATCGAACATCTCGTTCCAAATGTGCATTAATATGGAGTTGGTCCCCCCTTTGCTGCTATAACAGCCTCCTCTCTTCTGGGAAGGCTTTCCACTAATTGTCGGAACATTGCTGTGGGGACTTTCTTCCATTCAGAATCGTCTAGAATGTCATTGTATGCTGTAGCATTAAGGTTTCTCTTCACTGGACCTAAGGGGACTAGCCCGAACCATGAACAACAGCCTCAGATCATTATTCCTCCTCCACCAAACTTTACAGTTGCCACAATGCATTGGGGTAGGTAGTGTTCTCTTGGTCTCTGCCAAACCCAGATTAGTTTGTTGGACTGCCAGATGGTGAAGCATGATTCATCACTACAAAGAACGCATTTCCACTGCTCCAGAGTCCAATGGCGGCGAGCTTTACACCAATTCCAGCCGACACTTGGCATTGCGCATGGTGATCTTAGGCTTGTGTGTGGCTGCTCGACCATGAAAACGCATTTCATGAAGCTTCCGACTAACAGTTATTGTGCTGACGTTGCTTCCAGAGGCTGTTTGGAACTCGGTAGTGAGTGTTGCAGGCGATTTTTACGCGCTACGCGCTTCAGAACTCGGCGGTCCCGTTCTGTGAGCTTGTGTGGCCTACCTCTTCTTGGGTGAGCCGTTGTTGCTCTTAGAAATGTCTATTTCTCAATAACAGCACATACAGTTGACCGGGGCAGCTCTAGCATGGCAGACATTTGACGAATTGACTTGTTGGAAAGGTGGCAACCTATGACATTGGCACTTTGAAAGTCACTGAGCTTTTCAGTAAGGCCATTCTACTGCCAATGTTTGTCTATGGAGATTGTATTGCTGTGTGCTCGATTTTATATACCTGTCAGCAACAGGTGTGGCTGAAATAGCCAAATCCACAAATTTAAAGGGGAGCCCACATGCTGTTGGTGATGTCGTGTATTTTGATGTGTGTATGTGTGTAACGGCCGTTGGTGGAAGAAGGTGAGGACCAAAGCGCAGCGTGGTTCGTGTTCATCATTATTTAAATAGAACTGAACGCTAAATACAAAGTAACAAAAAGAACAACCAAAACAGCTCCGTCAGGTGCAAAACACAAAACAGAAAGCAACTACCCACAAAACCCATGTGGGCAAGAGCTACCTAACTATGGTTTTCAATCAGAGGCAATGATAGACAGCTGTCCCTGATTGAGAACCATACCTGGCCAAAAACAAATAAATACAAAAACTTAGAAAAAGGAACATAGAATGCCCAACCTAGTCACACCCTGGCCTAACCAAAATAGAGAATAAAAGGCTCTCTATGGCCAGGGCGTGACAGTATCCCCCCCCAAAGGTGCGGACTCCGGCCGCAAAATCTGACTCTAAAGGGGAGGGACCGGGTGGGCCTTCCTTACGGCGGCGGCTCGGGTGCGGGACGTGGACCCCGCTCCACCTCAGGCTTGGCCCACTTAGGTGGCGCCTCTGGAATGGGGACCCTCGCAGCGGGCCCCGGACTGAAGACGCTCGTAGATGGCGCCACTGGACTGAGGGGTGCCTCTGGACTGAGGGGTGCCTCTGGACTGAGGGGTGCCTCTGGACCGAGGGGCTGCAATTCTGGCAGCTCCGGAGTGAAGGGCGACTCTGGCAGCTCCGGAGTGAAGGGCGACTCTGGCAGCTCCGGACTGACGGGCGGTTCTGGCGCCTCTGGACAGGAGGGCGGCCCTGGCAGCTCCGGACAGGAGGGCGACTCTGGCAGCTCCGGACAGGAGGGCGACTCTGGCAGCTCCGGACAGGAGGGCGGCTCTGAACAGGAGGGCGGCTCTGGCGGCTCCGGACAGGAGGGCGGCTCTGGCGGCTCTGGCGGCCGGACAGGAGGGCGGATCTGGCGGCTCCGGACAGAAGGGCGGCTCCGGATAGGAGAACGGCTCTGGCGGCTCCGGACTGATGGGCGGCTGTGGCGGCTCCGGACTGACGGGCGGCTCTGGCGGTTCCGGACAGGAGGAAGACTCTGGAGGGTCCGGACTGGAGGGAGACTCTGGAAGGAGAAGACGCAGAGACAGCCTGGTGCGTGGGGCTGCCACAAGGCCCACCAGGCTGGGGAGCCCTACATGAGGCCTGGTGCATAGAGGAGGCACCGGATAAACCGGGCTGTGGGGGAGCACTGGAGCTCTGTGCTGGTGTTGGTCTTTCATTTATTGTTGAAAGTTAGTCTTGAAAAGGGTGATCTGAAATTAAACACCAAATACTTCTCAACAACACCTGCTACAGCCACTACCATTGTCACTGACATTGTGACACACGCTACAACAAAAGCTTGGGAAGGCTATCGCTCACTATTGGGTCTCAATCAGAAGGCCTAGACACGTCACATTTTTTTCCCGAACAGTCCCACCCATTGCAAGTCAAAATGTGAGTGGTTCATTCCACTGTCACTCCACAATTCTGCCCTAATACAGTTCAATTGCTGAGGCCTTCTGTCCAGCGTTTGAAGGCCTAGCCAATGGCTGGCTGAGCTACCTAGATTTTTCTACTCAGATACCTCCAAAGAAAAATCCTGATTTTTATATATTTTTTCTGTTCAGTATTAACCCTTCTCTTTCCAACACAAACTGAAAAACAAAAGGTCATTCAAATTATTTTACATATTAAATAGAAATTAAAACAACATTTAATTTGAAAAAATATTAGATATTAATTAATATTAGGCCATGAGGGTTCCCCACTGAATCATATTCATATTAGTAACCCATGCTAGTTGATGCATCTTTAGATCTCCCCTTTCTTAATTTCTGATATATTCATCTCCGTCACATGAAACCACTAGCAGGTATGGTGCGCTTTTGAGAAGAGTGTTTTCCAGCTAATTACATTTTGGAACATTTGCATGTAGCCTACAGCCATGTGTGCATTGTTGATCTGTCAACCCAGAACTGTCCCATAGTCTTTTTTGAATCATATACATATTATTTTGCCCAAGGGATGACATACGTGGTTGGAATTATTTTATAAAGACAAAGTATTTGGTTGTCCTTATGGAAGGTTCTCCCATCGCTACAGAAGAACTCTAGAGCTCCGTCAGAGTGACCATCGTGTTCTTAGTCACCTCCCCGACAAAGACCCTTCTCCCCCAATTGCTCAGTTTGGTGGTTCCAAACTTCTTCCATTTAAGAAATGGAGGCCATTGTGTTCTTGGGGACCTTCAATGCTGCAGAAATGTTTTGGCACCCTTTCCCAGTTCTGTGCCTCGACACAATCCTGTCTCGGAGCTCTACGGACAATTCCTTTGACCTCATGGCTTGATCTTTGTTTTGACACTCACTGTCAACTGTGGGACCTTATATTGACAGGTGTGTGCCTTTCCAAATCATGTCCAATCAATTTAATTTACCACAGGTCGACTCTAATCAAGTTGTAGAAACATCTCAAGGATGATCAATGGAAACAGGATGCACCTGAGCTCAGTTTCGAGTCCCATAGCAAATGGTCTGAATACTTATGTGAATAAGGTATTTCTGGGTTTTTTTTAAACATGATTTCGCTTTGTCATTATGGGGTATTGGCTGTAGATTGCCAAAGATTTTTATTTCTTTAATCCATTTTAGAATAAGGCTGTCATGTAACAAAATGTGTAAAAAGTCTGAATACTTTCCTAAGGCACTGTACTGTATGTAGCATGCTACATTGTACTGCCATATTAATATACTCAAAGTGGAGTTGATTTATGACTTGTGTTGCTGTGTAGATGTCCCTGGATCCTGACCAAGGCCCTGGCCCAGTTTGCATCCCACATTTTTGGGGTGCCAAATGGGAGCCTATTCCCACTACTTTTGACCAGGGCCCTATGGGGACGCATCCCCAGAGTGTGCCTCTAAGCAGCTCTGACTGGGATAAAGTGTGGAACTTCTCAGCTATTAATAATTAGCGTCCGGCACTCAAGGACATATATTTCCCCAGGCTGGATCAGCACATAAATACAGTAACTTGATGCAGGAGGGCTAAAAGTGAACTCACTGGGTGACACTGCAGTTTCTCACCAACCTTTCTTTGTCTTCATCTTGGTCCAATGCCAGATCATGTTATAAATTAGTGGATTAGCATTTGGTCTCCTTTCCCTTTCCCTACCCTGATAAAAACAACAGCCCATATTAGAGCAAGTGGAAAAACCCTGCCTCACAGCTGTAAAGAATGGATAAGACCTGAGTGGATGCTAAAGCCATTTGTTATCATAAAAAAATTGACTGCTGGGTCAAAAGGCATTCAAAAAATAGAGGGGGGATCCTGGCGAGATTAACCTCTTCCCTCTGTTCTACTGGTCACTTGATAATAAGATGGGTGACCTTCGATCATGGATTTGCTACCAATGGGACTCCCGAAACTGCAATATTCTCTGCTTTTCTCAAACATGGCTCTCGGACGACAACACCCCCAATAGCCTATCCAACTCGATGGGTTCTCCATTCACTGTGCGGACAGGACAGTGGAGTCAGGGAAATCGAGAGGGGGAGGGGTTTGCCTCTTCATCAACAACAACTGGTGTGATGATTCGAGCGTGGTGGAGGTGTCGACCCATTGTTCACCCGTCTTGGAATACCTGATGATCAAATACCGACCCTACTACCTCCCAAAGGAGTTTTCAGCTGTTGTCTTGACTATTGTATACATTCCACCTCAGTACAATAAAAATAACAAACTGGCCCTTAATGAACTGTACAAGGCTATAAACAAGCAGGAAGACGTACATCCAGTGGCTTGCTTTTCTGGTTGTCGGCAATTTTTATTCTCGCGTCATCAAGACACTTGATACATGAAGTCCCTCTATGACCTCTGCAGAGTCATCAACCGAGCAAAAGGACAATATAGGAATACGGTGGAATCCTATTACACAGGCTCTGACACTCCATTACGGATTACAAAGGAAGATCCAGCCATGACCTGCCCACGATGCCTCTCTACCAGACAAATTCCATGCATTTTATAGACACTTCGACAATAATAACACCGTGCTTGGTGTGTGGGCCGCCACCGACTTAGAGGATTGGGTGATCTTGCTCTCTGAGGCCGACGTGAGTAAGCGCTTTAATCAGGTCAACACCCGCAAGGCCGCAGGGCCCGGTGGTATTCCAGGGCGCGTTCTCAGAGCATGTGCAGAACAGCTGGCAGGCATATTCACAGTCATTTTCAACCTCTCCTTGTCCCAGTCTGTAATACTCAATTGTTTTAAGATGGCCGCCACCACCATTCCTTTTCCCAAGAACTCTAAGGCTTCATGCCACATTGACTACCGCCTTGTAGCTCTCACATCTGTAATTATGAAGTGCTTTGAGAGGCTGGGTATGCCACACATCAACTCCATCATCCCAGACACTCTAGACCCACTCCAATTTGCATACCACCCCAACATACGTATAGACGACGCAATCTAAGTTGCACCCCAATGAAACTCTCTTGCCCATGTTCATTCCAATCCAATGCTTTTTAAACTTTAGTAGTAGATGTAAGAAGAGGAAAAACTATAAGTCACGGCACATTTCACAATGTGCAAACTCCAAGCTGTGTTATGTTTATACAATATTAAACATGTATCACTGACTAACCCCTTCATATAGGGTTAATAAAAACAACAGCAAAAACATAAGCAATTCAACACTTTTTACAAATCTATCAGTTCACAGCCTGTGTGTGTGTGTGTGTGTGTGTGTGTGTGTGTGTGTGTGTGTGTGTGTGTGTGTGTGTGTGTGTGTGTGTGTGTGTGTGTGTGTGTGTGTGTGTGTGTGTGCATGTGCGTTCCGCAGATTACACGTGGCACTTAATGCCCTGCCAGGTTGCCCCTCCGGCTGGACAGTGACCTCAGACACAAACTTCGATGTGAGAAAGCTATATTTCTGAAGCACTGTGGTCAAGATGCTTGCTGGGTTCATCATGCTGGCATCTTCCCAAGCACGCCCCTATCCATATCGACGGGACCGCAGTGGAGCAGGTGGAAAGCTTCAAGTTCCTCGCCATAAACATCACTGACGATCTGAAATAGTCCAACCGCACAGACAGTGTGGTGAAGAAGGCGCAACAGAGGATGGTGCGGTCTGCCCAACACATCACCGGGGGGAAACTACCTGCCCTCCAGGACACCTACAGCACCCGATGTCACAGGAAGGCCACAAAGATCATCAAGGAGAACAACCACCCGAGCCATTGCATGTTCACCCCGCCATCAGAAGGTGAGGTCAGTATAGGTGGATCAAAGCTGGGACTGAGAGACTGGAAAACAGCTTCTATCTCAAGGCCATCAGACTGTTAAACAGCCATCACTAGGTGGCTCCCACCCGGATACGTAATCCTGCACCTTAGAGCCTGCTTGCTTCCCCATATACATAGACTTGAAAGCACTGGCCACTTTAATAATGGAACACTAGTCAC
Source organism: Oncorhynchus tshawytscha (assembly GCF_018296145.1). Lineage (NCBI taxonomy): Eukaryota > Metazoa > Chordata > Actinopteri > Salmoniformes > Salmonidae > Oncorhynchus > Oncorhynchus tshawytscha. The sequence continues at coordinate 18,408,503 of NC_056433.1, forward strand.
TCTAATAATGTTTACATATTTATGCTTTACTCATCTCATATGTACAGTGCCTTGCGAGAGTATTCGGCCCCCTTGAACTTTGCGACCTTTTGCCACATTTCAGGCTTCAAACATAAAGATATAAAACTGTATTTTTTGTGAAGAATCAACAAGTGGGACACAATCATGAAGTGGAACGACATTTATTGGCTATTTCAAACTTTTTTAACAAATCAAAAACTGAAAAATTGGGCGTGCAAAATTATTCAGCCCCTTTACTTTCAGTGCAGCAAACTCTCTCCAGAAGTTCAGTGAGGATCTCTGAATGATTCAATGTTGACCTAAATGACTAATGATGATGAATACAATCCACCTGTGTGTAATCAAGTCTCCGTATAAATGCACCTGCACTGTGATAGTCTCAGAGGTCCGTTAAAAGCGCAGAGAGCATCATGAAGAACAAGGAACACACCAGGCAGGTCCGAGATACTGTTGTGAAGAAGTTTAAAGCCGGATTTGGATACAAAAAGATTTCCCAAGCTTTAAACATCCCAATGAGCACTGTGCAAGCCATAATATTGAAATGGAAGGAGTATCAGACCACTGCAAATTTACCAAGACCTGGCCGTCCCTCTAAACCTTCAGCTCATACAAGGAGAAGACTGATTAGAGATGCAGCCAAGAGGCCCATGATCACTCTGGATGAACTGCAGAGATCTACAGCTGAGGTGGGAGACTCTGTCCATAGGACAACAATCAGTCGTATATTGCACAAATCTGGCCTTTATGGAAGTGGCAAGAAGAAAGCCATTTCTTAAAGATATCCATAAAAAGTGTTGTTTAAAGTTTGCCACAAGCCACCTGGGAGACACACCAAACATGTGGAAGAAGGTGCTCTGGTCAGATGAAACCAAAATTGAACTTTTTGCCAACAATGCAAAACGTTATGTTTGACGTAAAAGCAACACAGCTCATCACCCTGAACACACCATCCCCACTGTCAAACATGGTGGTGGCAGCATCATGGTTTGGGCCTGCTTTTCTTCAGCAGGGACAGGGAAGATGGTTAAAATTGATGGGAAGATGGATGGAGCCAAATACAGGACCATTCTGGAAGAAAACCTGATGGAGTCTGCAAAAGACCTGAGACTGGGATGGAGATTTGTCTTCCAACAAGACAATGATCCAAACCATAAAGCAAAATCTACAATGGAATGGTTCAAAAATAAACATATCCAGGTGTTAGAATGGCCAAGTCAAAGTCCAGACCTGAATCCAATCGAGAATCTGTGGAAAGAACTGAAAACTGCTGTTCACAAATGCTCTCCATCCAACCTCACTGAGCTCGAGCTGTTTTGCAAGGAGGAATGGGAAAAAATGTCAGTCTCTCGATGTGCAAAACTGATATAGACATACCCCAAGCGACTTACAGCTGTAATCGCAGCAAAAGGTGGCGCTACAAAGTATTAATTTAAGGGGGCTGAATAATTTTGCACGCCCAATTTTTCAGTTTTTGATTTGTTAAATTTTTTTGAAATATCCAATAAATGTCGTTCCACTTCATGATTGTGTCCCACTTGTTGTTGATTTTTCACAAAAAAATACAGTTTTATATCTTTATGTTTGAAGCCTGAAATGTGGCAAAAGGTCGCAAAGTTCAAGGGGGCCGAATACTTTCGCAAGGCACTGTATATACTGTATTCTATTCTACTGTATTTTTGTCCATGCCACTCTAACATTGCTCATCCTTATATTTGTATATTCCTTAATTCCATTATTTTACTTGTAGGTTGTGTGTTGTGTGTATTGTTGTGACTTGTTAGATATTACTGCATTGTTAGAGCTAGAAACACAAGCATTTCGCTACACCCGCAATAACATCTGCTAAACATGTGTATGTGACAAATTTGATTTGATTCCTGGTGTCCTGCTGCCCCACGGCTGTACGCTCAGATTTTCTGAAGTACAAAACACTGTTTCCCTCATCAGTTGCATAATCTCTGATGAGTGAAGTGCCAGAGACACACTTAGGTCCATCAGGCAAGCTGCTGTAGGGGTTGGATCGAAGTTGGCTGCCGGAGGATTTAGTATGCATGCGAATTGCTCATGCAGTGACTATAGTGCTATTTATATTGGGAAAATTACAGGAGATGTTGTTCCACTTGAAACCAATAGGTTGCTCAACCATATTCATTGTTTCATCACACATAAAGGTGGTGGAATTATGAGGGAATTAAGTCAAGGTCAGAATATGGAGTGTCTTAGACACACCTTCTCCATACCTTAATTTCTTTGATCTTCACCCAAAACGAATAGCGGGTGTATAGCATGTGTCGTGGAAATTCTTACACAGGGACACTCAAAGTCAATGTTAAATGAATCAGTGTTTATTATCAGAGTGCTAGAGAGGTTCCAACAAACTTGACACACCATAGTGCATGATTTAGCTTATTCATCATTCATAATTGATTAACGTTTGCTTCATTCGTGTGACTGACCAATACTGGTTCATGCATGTGGCAGACCAATACCTCACGAGGCTTCTTCTCTCTAAGCTAAGACCTTGAAACTGCGATATCATTCTCAAAACAAGGGTCTTGGCATACTACCAAATTGCAGATAATACAGTGAGGATTTCTCCCAGGCGTTCAATCAGTCACTTGCATGAACACAGCAATTTGTTTATAGAAAAGCACAAACAGAACACTGAAATGAGTTATTTAGAAAAGCATAAACATTTCCATCACATTCCATCCTTTTATTACTTGTAATAATCATTACATTTTAATGTAAGCATTTCATGTTTAGCTTTTATATCATATTTCAATTAAAGTAAGGGAAATCAAAACATAAAACCAGACACTTCATATTTTCAAACCCTTTGTTCTGGGTTATACAATCTAATTAGTATGGTAATACTATCATCATAATAAAGGTTATCTTCTTACGGCTGAAATCCCGTTAACGGGATCGATTTGACAACAGCCAGTGAAAGTGCAGGGAGCCAAATTCAAACAGCAGAAATCTCATAATTAAAATTCCTCAAACATACAAGTATTATACACCATTTTAAAGATAAACTTGTTGTTAATCCCACCACAGTGTCCGATTTCAAAAAAGGCTTGACGACGAAAGCATACCATGCGATTATATTAGGTCAGCACCAAGTCACAGAAAAACCAGAAAAAGCCATTTTTTTCAGCCAAAGAGAGGAGTCACAAAAAGCAGAAATAGAGATAAAATGAATCACTAACCTTTGATGATCTTCATCAGATGACACTCATAGGACTTCATGTCACACAATACATGTATGTTTTGTTCAATAAAGTTCATATTTATATCAAAAAATCTCAGTTTACATTGGCGCGTTATGTTCAGTAATGTTTTGCTTCCAAAACATCCGGTGATTTTGCAGAGAACAACTTACAGAAATACTCATCATAAATGTTGATGAAAATACAAGTGTTATGCATGGAATTAAAGATATACTAATGCCACCACTGTGTCAGATTTAAAAAAAGCTTTACGGAAAAAGCACACCATGTAATAATCTGAGTACAGCGCTCAGGCACCAAAACAAGCAATACAGATACCCGCCACGTTGTGGAGTCAACGGAAGTCAGAAATAGCATTATAAATATTCACTTACCTTTGATGATCTTCATCGGAATGCACTCCTAGGAATCCCAGTTCCACAATAAATGTTTGTTTTGTTCGATAAAGTCCATAATTTATGTCCGAATACCTCCTTTTTGTTTGCGCGTTTAGTTAACAAATCCAAATTCAAGAGGCGAAGGCACTTAGTCCAGACGAAAAGTCAAAAAGTTCCATTACAGTTCGTAGAAACATGTCAAACGATGTATAGAATCAATCTTAGGATGTTTTTATCATAAATCTTCAATAATATTGCAAAAGGACAATTCCTTTGTCTTCAGGTATGAAAGGCTCACTTTCATGGCCGCGCGCATGATTTAGCTCATGGCATTCTGCCAGACATCTTAGTCAAACAGCTCTTATTCGCTCCCCCTGCACAGTAGAAGCCTGAAACAAGTTTCTAAAGACTGTTGACATCTAGTGGAAGCCTTAGGAATAATAATAATTGGAAATGGTCAAAAACATGTTATTCAATTATTCATAACTCTGTCCCAAATTCCCACACTGTCCTTACCCCTTCACTGTGTCCTGTACAACCAGTTTGAGTACAGTGTGTACTGGCGTCTATCTATTTTTCTACAGGAAGCTTATCTCTAACACAAAGACCAGATGGCTGCCTCTAATTTTATATCAGTCCCAATGCTCAATCCCTGTTTGTCATGTAACCTTGTGTTGAAACATTTACCTCTTCACATTACTAAGACATTGCATTATTGGAATGCTTTCTGAAAGCCAATCACCATTCACTTTGTTACTTTCACTGGTCTCCATATCCGTTTCCTTCAACTAGGACTCCCTTCCCAATAGGAAGACCTCAATCACTACTGCTAATAGACACAGATCACTCTCAAACACATTCTGCTTTTCCACCTATTGCAAGGTTTAAAATGAAACAAAACAAACATGATAACTTTCTCTATATTGTAAGGCATTGTTTTAATTTGAGTCTACCTTCTATTTGAGTCTACTTTATATTTGTATTGTCAGTCTCTGTTGGATATTCGCTTTCTGCTTCAATATTCATTATTTTAAGATTAATATTTAATGCTTTGAAGGGGTCATTATGTATTAACTGAGCTGGCACTGTCTATCAGTCTCCTGTAGATACTACAACCCTACTGATGGAAAACTGCTCCAAGGAACACTACTTCTAAGGGCCTCTCAGATGAAGGGGGGGGGGGTTAGGGAGGTGCACAGATTGACTTGTTTATCACCTCAAGGTAAAGCCTTGGGGTGAAATGTAGTGGTGTAATAATGTTATATGATGTACTGTTTTATCTTTTGTTTTATATTGTAGCAGGCTCAAGGGTGTGGGGTTTCCATGTCACCAAGTTCAATAACAAAACATACACCAGTAGCACAACAAGAATGCAAATGGGGAGTTTATTATGGATTTTTGTTCATTGGGGAAGAAGGGGGAATTCACCAATTACTTCACAGTCCACAAGCCATTCTTGTAGTCCATTCCGTTCTCCAGGGGTAATCCTAAAACTCTGGTCCTCAGCCAATCCGGTTCAGTACAAAGGGGTGGTAATCCGTAGTCCAGGTCACAACGGGTAATCTCACAGATTTTATTCTCTCTTCTCCCACTCTTCATAATGCACATTGGTCTCTCCTTACTCTGCCCCTTTATGCAGGCTGCTTCCTCCTTTATCCCCCAGCACTCCCTGGCTTATAACGAACATCAGCCTCGTCTTGTTGGGGCAGGAAGTCCATATAAGGCTCGGGGGTGGAGCCAGCGGGCTGCAAGATATCTCCCCTCAATAACCACTTCCCTCACCATTCCCTGCCGCCTACCACAATATGTAATGTAAGTGCTTTAATATGTTTGGACCCAAGGAAGTGTAGTAATAAATACAAATACAAAGGCTGCCCGTGCACATGTTTTTGTTCTCTACATTCAATTGCATATAATGGTATTGTATATGTAGATACAGTGTGGAAATAGAGAGGTAAGAAGAAAGGAGAGGTCATGAAAATACAGTGCATTCAAATCAAATCCAATTCTATTGCTCACATACATGTGTTTAGCAGATGTTATTGTGGGTTTTGCGAAATGCTTGTGTTTCTAGCTCCAACAGTCCAGTAATATTTCCGGCGCCGACAAAGATGGCCGCCTCGCTTCGCGTTCCTAGGAAACTATGCAGTGTTTTGTTTTTTTACGTGTTATTTCTTACATTAGTACCCCAGGTCATCTTAGGTTTCATTACATACAGTCGAGAAGAACTACTGAATATAAGATCAGCGTCAACTCACCATCAGTATGTCCAAGAATATGTTTTTCGCGACGCGGATCCTGTGTTCTGCCTTTCAACCGGGACAACAGAATGGATCCTATGCGGCGACCAAAAAAACGACTCCGAAAAAGAGGGAAACGAGGCGGTCTTCTGGTCAGACTCCGGAGACGTGCACCACTCCCTAGCATTCTTCTCGCCAATGTCCAGTCTCTTGACAACAAGGTTGATGAAATCCGAGCAAGGGTAGCATTCCAGAGGGACATCAGAGACTGTAACGTTCTTTGCTTCACGGAAACATGGCTCACTGGAGAGACGCTATCCGAGGCGGTGCAGCCAGCGGGTTTCTCCACGCATTGCGCCGACAGAAACAAACATCTTTCTGGTAAGAAGAGGGGCAGGGGCGTATGCCTTATGGCTAACGAGACATGGTGTGACGAAAGAAACATACAGGAACTCAAATCCTTCTGTTCACCTGATTTAGAATTCCTCACAATCAACTGTAGACCGCATTATCTACCAAGAGAATTCTCTTCGATTATAATCACAGCCGTATATATCCCCCAAGCAGACACATCGATGGCTCTGAACGAACTTTATTTGACTCGTTGCAAACTGGAATCAAATCAAATCAAATCAAATCAAATTTATTTATATAGCCCTTCGTACATCAGCTGATATCTCAAAGTGCTGTACAGAAACCCAGCCTAAAACCCCAAACAGCAAGCAATGCAGGTGTAGAAGCACGGTGGCTAGGAAAAACTCCCTAGAAAGGCCAAAACCTAGGAAGAAACCTAGAGAGGAACCAGGCTATGTGGGGTGGCCAGTCCTCTTCTGGCTGTGCCGGGTGGAGATTATAACAGAACATGGCCAAGATGTTCAAATGTTCATAAATGACCAGCATGGTCGAATAATAATAAGGCAGAACAGTTGAAACTGGAGCAGCAGCACAGTCAGGTGGAAGTTGAAACTGGAGCAGCAGCATGGCCAGGTGGACTGGGGACAGCAAGGAGTCATCATGTCAGGTAGTCCTGGGGCATGGTCCTAGGGCTCAGGTCAGTTGAAACTGGAACAGCAGCATGGCCAGGTGGACTGGGGACAGCAAGGAGTCATCATGTCAGGTAGTCCTGGAGCTCAGGTCCTAGGGCTCAGGTCCTCCGAGAGAGAGAAAGAAAGAGAGAAGGAGAGAATTAGAGAACGCACACTTAGATTCACACAGGACACCGAATAGGACAGGAGAAGTACTCCAGATATAACAAACTGACCCCAGCCCCCGACACATAAACTACTGCAGCATAAATACTGGAGGCTGAGACAGGAGGGGTCAGGAGACACTGTGGCCCCATCCGAGGTCACCCCCGGACAGGGCCAAACAGGAAGGATATAACCCCACCCACTTTGCCAAAGCACAGCCCCCACACCACTAGAGGGATATCTTCAACCACCAACTTACCATCCTGAGACAAGGCTGAGTATAGCCCACAAAGATCTCCGCCACGGCACAACCCAAGGGGGGGGGCGCCAACCCAGACAGGATGACCACAACAGTGAATCAACCCACTCAGGTGACGCACCCCCTCCAGGGACGGCATGAGAGAGCCCCAGTAAGCCAGTGACCCAGCCCCTGTAATAGGGTTAGAGGCAGAGAATCCCAGTGGAAAGAGGGGAACCGGCCAGGCAGAGACAGCAAGGGCGGTTCGTTGCTCCAGAGCCTTTCCGTTCACCTTCACACTCCTGGGCCAGACTACACTCAATCATATGACCCACTGAAGAGATGAGTCTTCAGTAAAGACTTAAAGGTTGAGACCGAGTTTGCGTCTCTGACATGGGTAGGCAGACCGTTCCATAAAAATGGAGCTCTATAGGAGAAAGCCCTGCCTCCAGCTGTTTGCTTAGAAATTCTAGGGACAATTAGGAGGCCTGCGTCTTGTGACCGTAGCGTACGTGTAGGTATGTACAGCAGGACCAAATCAGAGAGATAGGTAGGAGCAAGCCCATGTAATGCTTTGTAGGTTAGCAGTAAAACCTTGAAATCAGCCCTTGCTTTGACAGGAAGCCAGTGTAGAGAGGCTAGCACTGGAGTAATATGATCAAATTTTTTGGTTCTAGTCAGGATTCTAGCAGCCGTATTTAGCACTAACTGAAGTTTATTTAGTGCTTTATTCCGGGTAGCCGGAAAATAGAGCATTGCAGTAGTCTAACCTAGAAGTGACAAAAGCATGGATTAATTTTTCTGCATCATTTTTGGACAGAAAGTTTCTGATTTTTGCAATGTTACGTAGATGGAAAAAAGATGTCCTTGAAATGGTCTTGATATGTTCTTCAAAAGAGAGATCAGGGTCCAGAGTAACGCCGAGGTCCTTCACAGTTTTATTTGAGACGACTGTACAACCATTAAGATTAATTGTCAGATTCAACAGAATATCTCTTTGTTTCTTGGGACCTAGAACAAGCATCTCTGTTTTGTCCGAGTTTAATAGTAGAAAGTTTGCAGCCATCCACTTCCTTATGTCTGAAACACATGCTTCTAGCGAGGGCAATTTTGGGGCTTCACCATGTTTCATTGAAATGTACAGCTGTGTGTCATCCGCATAGCAGTGAAAGTTTACATTATGTTTTCGAATAACATCCCCAAGAGGTAAAATATATAGTGAGAACAATAGTGGTCCTAAAACGGAACCTTGAGGAACACCGAAATTTACAGTTGATTTGTCAGAGGACAAACCATTCACAGAGACAAACTGATATCTTTCCGACAGATAAGATCTAAACCAGGCCAGAACTTGTCCGTGTAGACCAATTTGGGTTTCCAATCTCTCCAAAAGAATGTGGTGATCGATGGTATCAAAAGCGGCACTAAGGTCTAGGAGCACGAGGACAGATGCAGAGCCTCGGTCCGATGCCATTAAAATGTCATTTACCACCTTCACAAGTGCCGTCCCAGTGCTATGATGGGGTCTAAAACCAGACTGAAGCATTTCGTATACATTGTTTGTCTTCAGGAAGGCAGTGAGTTGCTGAGCAACAGCCTTCTCTAAAATTTTTGAGAGGAATGGAAGATTCGATATAGGCCGATAGTTTTTTATATTTTCTGGGTCAAGGTTTGGCTTTTTCAAGAGAGGCTTTATTACTGCCACTTTTAGTGAGTTTGGTACACATCCAGTGGATAGAGAGCCGTTTATTATGTTCAACATAGGAGGGCCAAGCACAGGAAGCAGCTCTTTCAGTAGTTTAGTTGGAATAGGGTCCAGTATGCAGCTTGAAGGTTTAGAGGCCATGATTATTTTCATCATTGTGTCAAGAGATATAGTACTAAAACACTTGAGCGTCTCTCTTGATCCTAGGTCCTGGCAGAGTTGTGCAGACTCAGGACAACTGAGGTTTTGAGGAATATGCAGGTTTAAAGAAGAGTCCGTAATTTGCTTTCTAATAATCATAATCTTTTCCTCAAAGAAGTTCATGAATTTATCACTGCTAAAGTGAAAGTCATCCTCTCTTGGGGAATGCTGCTTTTTAGTTAGCTTTGCGACAGTATCAAAAAGGAATTTCGGATTGTTCTTATTTTCCTCAATTAAGTTAGAAAAATAGGATGATCGAGCAGCAGTAAGGGCTCTTCGGTACTGCACGGTACTGTCTTTCCAAGCTAGTCGGAAGACTTCCAGTTTGGTGTGGCGCCATTTCCGTTCCAATTTTCTGGAAGCTTGCTTCAGAGCTCGGGTATTTTCTGTGTACCAGGGAGCTAGTTTCTTATGAGAATTTTTTTTAGTTTTTAGGGGTGCAACTGCATCTAGGGTATTGCGCAAGGTTAAATTGAGATCCTCAGTTAGGTGGTTAACTGATTTTTGTCCTCTGGCGTCCTTGGGTAGGCAGAGGGAGTCTGGAAGGGCATCAAGGAATCTTTGTGTTGTCTGTGAATTTATAGCACGACTTTTGATGTTCCTTGGTTGGGGTCTGAGCAGATTATTTGTTGCAATTGCAAACGTAATAAAATGGTGGTCCGATAGTCCAGGATTATGAGGAAAAACATTAAGATCCACCACATTTATTCCATGGGACAAAACTAGGTCCAGCGTATGACTGTGACAGTGAGTGGGTCCAGAGACATGTTGGACAAAACCCACTGAGTCGATGATGGCTCCGAAAGCCTTTTGGAGTGGGTCTGTGGACTTTTCCATGTGAATATTAAAGTCACCAAAGATTAGAATATTATCTGCTATGACTACAAGGTCCGATAGGAATTCAGGGAACTCAGTGAGAAACGCTGTATATGGCCCAGGAGGCCTGTAAACAGTAGCTATAAAAAGTGATTGAGTAGGCTGCATAGATTTCATGACTAGAAGCTCAAAAGACGAAAACGTCATTTTTTTTTTTTTGTAAATTGAAATTTGCTATCGTAAATGTTAGCAACCCCTCCGCCTTTGCGGGATGCACGGGGATATGGTCACTAGTGTAGCCAGGAGGTGAGGCCTCATTTAAAACAGTAAATTCATCAGGCTTAAGCCATGTTTCAGTCAGGCCAATCACATCAAGATTATGATCAGTGATTAGTTCATTGACTATAATTGCCTTTGAAGTAAGGGATCTAACATTAAGTAGCCCTATTTTGAGATGTGAGGTATCATGATCTCTTTCAGTAATGACAGGAATGGAGGTGGTCTTTATCCTAGTGAGATTGCTAAGGCGAACACCGCCATGTTTAGTTTTGCCCAACCTAGGTCGAGGCACAGACACGGTCTCAATGGTGATAGCTGAGCTGACTACACTGACTGTGCTAGTGGCAGACTCCACTATGCTGGCAGGCTGGCTAACAGCCTGCTGCCTGGCCTGCACCCTATTTCATTGTGGAGCTAGAGGAGTTAGAGCCCTGTCTATGTTGGTAGATAAGATGAGAGCACCCCTCCAGCTAGGATGGAGTCCGTCACTCCTCAGCAGGTCAGGCTTGGTCCTGTTTGTGGGTGAGTCCCAGAAAGAGGGCCAATTATCTACAAATTCTATCTTTTGGGAGGGGCAGAAAACAGTTTTCAACCAGCGATTGAGTTGTGAGACTCTGCTGTAGAGCTCATCACTCCCCTAACTGGGAGGGGGCCAGAGACAATTACTCGATGCCGACACATCTTTCTAGCTGATATGCACGCAGAAGCTATGTTGCGCTTGGTGATCTCTGACTGTTTCATCCTAACATCGTTGGTGCCGACGTGGATAACAATATCTCTATACTCTCTACACTCGCCAGTTTTAGCTTTAGCCAGCACCATCTTCAGATTAGCCTTAACGTCGGTAGCCCTGCCCCGGGTAAACAGTGTATGATCGCTGGATGATTCGCTTTAAGTCTAATGCTGCGGGTAATGGAGTCGCCAATGACTAGAGTTTTCAATTTGTCAGAGCTAATGGTGGGAAGCTTCGGCGTCTCAGACCCCGTAACGGGAGGAGTAGAGACCGGAGAAGAATCGGCCTCTGACTCCGACCCGCTGCTTAATGGGGAAAACCGGTTGAAAGTTTCTGTCGGCTGAATGAGCGACACCGGTTGAGCGTTCCTACAGCATTTCCTTCCAGAAACCGTGAGAAAGTTGTCCGGCTGCGGGGACTGTGTCAGGGGATTTATACTACTATCTGTACTTACTGGTGGCACAGACGCTGTTTCATCCTTTCCTACACTGAAATTACCCTTGCCTAACGATTGCGTCTGAAGCTGGGCTTGCAGCACAGCTATCCTCGCCGTAAGGCGAGTACAGCGGCTGCAATTAGAAGGCATCATGTTAATGTTACTACTTAGCTTCGGCTGTTGGAGGTCCTGACGAATCGTGTCCAGATAAAGCGTCCGGAGTGAAAAAGTTGAAAAAGTTGAGGAAAAAATAAATAAATATATGAACGGTAATTAAAAAGTGAAAACCGTAAAGTTGTCAGGTAGCAAAACAGGTTGGCAACAAAACGCACAGCAACTCGAAAACAATCCATTTATCCGGAGGCTGCATTCATTGTAGCTGGGGATTTTAGGCTAATCTGAAAACAAGACTCCCTAAATTTTATCAGCATATCGATTGCGCAACCAGGGGTGGAAAAACCTTGGATCATTGTTACTCTAACTTCCGCGACGCATATAAGGCCTTGCCCCGCCCTCCTTTCGGAAAAGCTGACCACGACTCCATTTTGTTGATCCCTGCCTACAGACAGAAACTAAAAGAAGAGGCTCCCACGCTGAGGTCTGTCCAACGCTGGTCCGACCAAGCTGACTCCACACTCCAAGACTGCTTCCATCACGTGGACTGGGATATGTTTCGTATTGCGTCAGATAACAATATTGATGAATACGCTGATTCGGTGTGCGAGTTCATTAGAACGTGCGTTGAAGATGTCGTTCCCATAGCAACGATTAAAACATTCCCTAACCAGAAACCGTGGATTGATGGCAGCATTCGCGTGAAACTGAAAGCGCGAACCACTGCTTTTAATCAGGGCAAGGTGACTGGTAACATGACCGAATACAAACAGTGCAGCTATTCCCTCCGCAAGGCTATCAAACAAGCTAAGCGTCAGTACAGAGACAAAGTAGAATCTCAATTCAACTGCTCAGACACAAGAGGCATGTGGCAGGGTCTACAGTCAATCATGGACTACAAGCAGAAATCCAGCCCAGTCACGGACCAGGATGTTCTTGCTCCAAGGCAGACTAAATAACTTTTTTGCCCGCTTTGAGGACAATACAGTGCCACTGACACGGCCTGCAACGAAAACATGCGGACTCTCCTTCACTGCAGCCGAGGTGAGTAAGACATTTAAACGTGTTAACCCTCGCAAGGCTGCAGGCCCAGACGGCATCCCCAGCCGCGCCCTCAGAGCATGCGCAGACCAGCTGGCCGGTGTGTTTACGGACATATTCAATCAATCCCTATACCAGTCTGCTGTTCCTACATGCTTCAAGAGGGCCACCATTGTTCCTGTTCCCAAGAAAGCTAAGGTAACTGAGCTAAACGACTACCGCCCGTAGCACTCACTTCCGTCATCATGAAGTGCTTTGAGAGACTAGTCAAGGACCATATCACCTCCACCCTACCTGACACCCTAGACCCACTCCAATTTGCTTACCGCCCAAATAGGTGCACAGACGATGCAATCTCAACCACACTGCACACTGCCCTAACCCATCTGGACAAGAGGAATACCTATGTGAGAATGCTGTTCATCGACTACAGCTCGGCATTCAACACCATAGTACCCTCAAAGCTCGTCATCAACCCTGGGTCTCGACCCCGCCCTGTGCAACTGGGTACTGGACTTCCTGACGGGCCGCCCCCAGGTGGTGAGGGTAGGCAACAACATCTCCACCCCGCTGATCCTCAACACTGGGGCCCCACAAGGGTGCGTTCTGAGCCCTCTCCTGTACTCCCTGTTCACCCACGACTGCGTGGCCATGCACGCCTCCAACTCAATCATCAAGTTTGCGGACGACACAACAGTGGTAGGCTTGATTACCAACAACGATGATTTCGCTACACTCGCATTAACATCTGCTAACCATGTGTATGTGACAAATAAAATTTGATTTGATTTGATTTGATTTGATTTGGTTGCTGCCCTATATACATAGACTTGAAATCACCTGCCACTTTAATAATGGAACACTGGCCTCCCAGGTGGGGCAGTGGTTAAGGGCGCTGTGCCACCAGAGACTCTGGGTTCGCGCCCAGTCTCTGTCGTAACCGTCCGCGACCGGGAGGTCTGTGGGGCGACGCACAATTGGCCTAGCGTCGTCCGGGTTAGGGAGGGTTTGGCCGGCAGGGATATCCTTGTCTCATCACGCACCAGTGACTCCTGTGGCGGTCCGGGCGCAGTGCGCTACGATGTTTCCTCAGACACATTGGTGCGGCTGGCTTCCGGGTTGGATGCACGCTGTGTTAAGAAGCAGTACGGCTTGGTTGGGTTGTGTATCGGAGGACGCATGACTTTCAACCTTCGTCTCTCCCGAGCCCGTACGGGAGTTGTAGCGATGAGACAAGATAGTAGCTACTAAAAAACAATTGGATACCACGAAATTGGGGAGAAAAAAAGGGGTAAAATAAAACAAATATTTAAAAAATAATAATGGAACACTGGTCACTTTAAAACCTCTTTGTGCTAGGGGGCAGTATTTTGACGTCTGAATGAAAAGCGTGCCCCAAGTAAACTGCCTGTTAAACTCAGGCCCAGAAGCTAGGATATGCATATAGATTTGGATAGAAAACCCTCTAAAGTTTAAAATAATGTCTGTGAGTATAACAGAACTGATATCATCCAGAAAAATAAATATTTCAGCCTACCACTGTTTCCAATGGCTGTCATGTTTAATATGAAGGAAAAACCTCCCAGATTGCAGTTCCTGGGGCTTCCACTAGATATCAACAGTCTTTAGAAAGAGTTTCAGGCTTGTTTTTGGAAAAATGAGCTAGAATTTGTAGTTTTTCCCATTTTGGCTGTCGTGTTTTCATGCTCGTGGATGAGAGTGTGCTCTTTGTTGTTTATATCCAGGAAAGACAATAAAGATTCTCTGTCTTAAATGTTATCGTTTATTTACGTATTAGGGTACCTGAGGTTTGATTATAAACGTTGTTTGTCTAGTTTGGAGAAGTTTATTGGTAACGTTTGGGATTCATTTTGTATGCATTTTGAAGAAGGGAAACCGGTGGATTATTGAATGAAGTGCGCCAGCTACACTGAGTTTTTGGGGACATAAAGAAGGACTTCATCAAACAAAAGGGCCATTTGTGATGTAGCTGTGACCTTTTGGAGTGCCAACAGAAGAAGATCTTCAAAGGTAAGGAATTTATTTTATCGCTATTTCTGACTTTTGTGGCGCACCTGCCTGGTTGAAAAATGTTTTTAATGATTTTGTGTGCGGGCGCTGTCCTCAGATAATCGCATGGTATGCTTTCACCGTAATGCCTTTTTTGAAATATGACACAGCGGCTGGATTAACAAGAAGTTAAGCTTTTTTCTGATGTATGACACTTGTATTTTCATGAATGTTAAATATGACTATTTCTGTAATTTGAATTTTGCGCTCTGCAGTTTCAACGGATGTTGTCGAGGTGGGTTTGCTAGCGGAACGCCTGCGCCAGAAAGTTTAATAATGTTTACATATTTTGCATTACTCATCTCATATGTATATCCTGTATTATATTATATTCTACAGTAGCTTAGTCTATGCCGCTCCGACATTGCTCATCCAAATATATATATTCATTATTAATTCCATTCCTTTACTTTGGATTTGTGTGTAATGTGTATATTGTTGTGAAATTAATTAAATGAAATCAAATCAAATAAAAATTTTATTTGTCACATACACATGGTTAGCAGATGTTAATGCAAGTGTAGCGAAATGCTTGTGCTTCTAGTTCCGACAATGCAGTAATAACCAACAAGTAATCTAACTAACAATTCCAAAACTACTGTCTTATACACAGTGTAAGGGGATAAAGAATATGTACATAAGGATATATGAATGAGTGATGGTACAGAGGAGCATAGGCAAGATACAGTAGATGGTATCGAGTACAGTATATACATATGAGATGAGTATGTAAACAAAGTGGCATAGTTAAAGTGGCTAGTGATACATGTATTACATAAGGATGCAGTCGATGATATAGAGTACAGTATATACGTATGCATATGAGATGAATAATGTAGGGTAAGTAACATTATATAAGGTAGCATTGTTTAAAGTGGCTAGTGATATATTTACATTTCCCATTAATTCCCATTATTAAAGTGGCTGGAGTTGAGTCAGTGTCAGTGTGTTGGCAGCAGCCACTCAATGTTAGTGGTGGCTGTTTAACAGTCTGATGGCCTTGAGATAGAAGCTGTTTTTCAGTCTCTCGGTCCCAGCTTTGATGCACCTGTACTGACCTCGCCTTCTGAATGACAGCGGGGTGAACAGGCAGTGGCTCGGGTGGTTGATGTCCTTGATGATCTTTATGGCCTTCCTGTAGCATCGGGTGCATATGGTGCTTCTGATGGCTATTTAACAGTATGACGGCCTTGAGATAGAAGCTGTTTTTCAGTCTCTCGGTCCCAGCTTTGATGCACCTGTACTGACCTCGTCTTCTATTTGGCCTTCCTGTGACATTGGGTGCTGTATATGTCATGGAGGGCAGGTAGTTTGCCCCGGTGATGCGTTGGGCAGACCACACCACCCTTTGGAGAGCCCTGCGGTTGAGGGTGATGGAGTTGCCGTACCAGGTTGTGATAGAGCCTGACAGGATGCTCTGAATTGTGCATCTGTAAAATTTTGTGAGAGTTATAGGTGCCAAGCCAAATTGCTTCAGCCTCCTGAGGTTGAAGAGGCGCTGTAGCACCTTCTTCACCACACTGTCTGTGTGGGTGGACAACACAGTTTGTCAGTGATGTGTACTCAGAGGAACTTGAAGCGTTCCACCTTCTCCACTGCGGTCCCATCGACGTGAATAGGGGGGTGCTCCCTCTGCTGTTTCCTGAAGTCCACGATCAGCTCCTTTATTTTGTTGACATTGAGTGAGAGGTTATATTCCTGGCACCACACTCCCAAGGCCCTCACCTCCTCCCTGTACGCTGTCTCATCATTGTTGGTAATCATGCTTACAACTGTTGTGTCATCTGCAAACTTGATGATTGAGTTGGAGGCGTGCATGGCCACACAGTCATGGGTGAACAGGGAGTACAGAAGTGGACTGAGCACGCACCTTTGTGGGGCCTCTGTGTTGAGAATCAGTGAAGTGGAGATGTTATTTCCTACCTTCACCAACTGGGGGCGGCCCGTCAGGAAGTCCAGGACCCAGTTGCACAGGATGGGGTTCTGAACCAGGGCCCCAAACTTAATGATGAGCTTGGAGGTCACTATGGTGTTGAATGCTGAGTTACAGTCAATGAACAGCATTCTTACATAGGTAGGGCATCGTGTGATGGCGGTTGCATCGTCTGTGGATCTATAAGGGCGGTAAGCAAATTGAAGTGGGTCTAGGGTGTCAGGTAACGTACAGGTGATATGATCCTTGACTAGTCTCTCGAAGCACTTCATGATGACAGAGTGAGTGCTATGGGGCAATAGTCATTTAGTTCAGTTACCTTTGCTTTCTTTGGTACAGAAACAATGGTGACCATCTTGAAGCATGTGGGGACAGCAGACTGGAATAGGGAGAGATTGAATATGTCCGTAAACACTCCAGCCAGCTGGTCTGCGCATGCTCTGAGGACGCTGCTAGGGATTCCGTCTGGTCCGGCAGCCTTGGGAGGGTTAAAATTCTTAAATGTCTTCCTCATGACGGCCACAGAGAAGGAGGGCCCATAGTCCCTGGTAGCGGGCTGCATCGGTGGCACTGTGTTATCCTCAAAGCAGGCTAAGAAGGTGTTTAGCTTGTCTGGAAGACGTCTGTGTCCACGACGTGGCTGGTTTTCCCTTTGTAGTCTGCCACATACATCTCATGTCTGAGCCATTGAATTGCTACTCCACTTTGTCTCTATTCTGACATTTTGCCTGTTTGATTGTCTTATGGCGGAAATAACTACACTGTTTGTATTCTGCCATATTCCCAGTCACCTTGCCATGGTTAAAAGCAGTGGTTCGCTCTTTCAGTTTTGCTTGAATGCTGCCATCTAGGGTAGGATTTAGTAGTCACAGTGGGTACAACATCTCCTATACACTTCCTGATAAACTCAGTCACTGTATCAGTGTATTCGTCTATCTAATCTTGGAGGCAACCCGGAACATATCCCAGTACGCGTGATCAAAGCAATCTTGAAGTGTGGATTCCGATTGGTCAGACCAGCGTTGAATAGTCCTTCGCACGGGTACTTCCTGTTTGAGTTTCTTCCTATAGGAAGGGAGGATCAAAATGGAGTCCTGATCAGATTTGCCGAAGGGAGGGCATGGGAGGGCCTTATAGGCATTCCAGAAGTTGCGTAGCAGTGGTCGAGTGTTTTAGCAGCGCAAGTACTACAGTCAATGTGTTTGTATTTTTGTTGGTATTTTATTAGGATCCCCATTAGCTGTTGCAAAAGCAGCAGCCACTCTTCCTGTTGATGAGACCCCAACTGGTTGTACGTGTTTAGACAGTGCATCCCAAGAGAGCCATGTTTCCAAGTATGTTATAATCCCTGATGTCTCTCTGGAAGGATATCCTCTCCCTGAGAATGTCAATTTTATTATCCAGAGACTGAACATTAGCGAGTAATATTCTCGTAAGCGGTGAGTGGTGTGCACGCCTCCTGAGTCAGACTAGAAGTCCACTCCAAATACCAGGATCAGCCTCTGGAATCAGTTTAATTGCCCTGGGGAGATCCTACATAGGATCCGATTCGGGAAAGTCATATTCCTGGTCATAATGCTGGTAATGCTGATATCCAAAAGTTCTTCCAGGCTGTCATAAAACAAACACAATTCTTGGCTAATAATGTAAGAAATAACACATAAAAATCTAAATAGTGCCAATTTGCCTAAGAACAAGAAGCATGGTGTAACGCTCAATGAGTGAAATGGGTGTGGAGTCAGGCGCAGAGAGCAAAGGATGCGGGAAAAAACACGCTTTAATGTCCAAAATCAAAGGAACAAAATAGTATACCCAAACAGGCGTAACTATACAAAACAATATAGTACCCTTAGGTAAAAATACCAGGACAGCGAGAAAACCCAACAAACACTAACACCTCTCACAAATACAGAAGAACAAGCCCGCACAAACAGAAGCGGGCTAAATGAACTTAAATAACCCCACCCTACCAACCAAACAATGAACAGGTGAAACCAAATAGACAAAACCAAACGAACACGGAACAAAGGATCGGTGGTAGCTAGTAGACCGGCGACGACGACCGCCAAGCGCGACTTGTCCCGAAGCCACTCCCGCGTTGTCTTGGCTGTTTGCTTAGGGTCGTTGTCCTGTTGGAAGGTGAACCTTCACCCCAGTCTGAGGTCCTGAGTTCTCTGGAGCAGGTTTTCATCAAGGATCTCTCTGTACTTTGCTCCATTCATCTTTCCCTCAATCCTGACTAGTCTCCCAGTCCCTAGCGCTGAAAAACATCCTCACAGCATGATGCTGCTACCACCATGCTTCACCATAGTGAGGGTTTCAGGTTTCCTCCAGATGTGACGCTTGGCATTCAGGCCAAAGAGTTCAATCTTGGTTTCATCAGACAAGATAATCTTGTTTCTCATGGTCTGAGAGTCCTTTAGGTGCCTTTTGGCAAACTCCAAGCGGGCTGTCATTTGCCTTTTACTGAGGAGCGGCCTCCGTCGGGCCACTCTACCATAACTGCCTGATTGGTGGAATGCCCTTCTCCCCTGATTGCTCATTTTGGCTTGGCAGCCAGCTCTAGGAATAGTGTAAGTGGTTCCAAACTTTTTTCAATTAAAAATGATGGAGGCCTTTGTGTTCTTGGGGACCTTCAATGCTGCAGAAATGTTTTGGTACCCTTCCCTAGATCTGTACCTTGACACAATCCTGTCTCGGAGTTCTACGGATAATTCCTTCGACCTCATGGCTTGGTTTTTGTTCTGACGTGCACTGTCAACTGTGGGACCTTATATAGACAGGTGTTTGCCTTTCCAAATCATGTCCAATTCATTGAATTTACCACAGTTGGACTCCAATCAGGTTGAAGAAACATCTCAAGGATGATCAATGGAAACAGGATGCACCTGAGCTCAATTTCGAGTCTCATAGCAAAGGGTCTGAATATTTATTTTCACTTTGTCAATATGGGGTTTTGTGTGTAGATTGATGAAGAATAAGTTTTATTTAATACATTTTAGAATAAGGCTGTAACGTAACAAAATGTGGAAAAAGGGAAGGGGTCTGAATACTTTCAGAATGCGCTGTAGTTGACTGCAGAAATCAACACTGCACCTGCGAGTAGTGTGAAGATGGTTATCATCTCTACAGGCGAATGTTGGGATATATCCTGTATTCCTGTGCCTGCTTCACAGGTTGTATTCTACCTCATCAACACACAGGGCTGTGGTTCATAATTAGGTAGGTGTAAGACACGGCAATCTGTTGCATGGAGAGCTGTCTCTTTTTTAATTATTAAAATGAATATACTCTTATCCCTATTTGCATAAGTTAAATTAATATTTGTTCTGCACCGCTAGGCAAACACATTCCCGTTCCTAACAGTGTACAAGCTTTCTTACTTGCAATGTGTGCGTTTTTGTGGATCCTACAGGAGCAATATTCTCCATAGCTCCACTGATAGCAGAGAGAGGACACAGTTCAATGGCCTTAAATATGACCCTATCATATATGATTAATCTCCTTTCAATGCTGTCATGACACTAACTATTTTAAGTGATTCAAGTACTGTGCATTCCTTGAGGTCAGACCAACAACACCAGTTCCTTTTGACCTTTTGACCCTGTGACCTTTGGGGTCATTATAGAGCTCTGTAATCACAATATTGCCTGCCTTCCTCCTATCTCCATCTCTGCCTTCTGCTACTAGTCCATAAGGATCAAGGAAATAGAGCCCAGCATATGAGTCTTATTGATTGTCATGAGCCCCCTACTCCAAACTGATGTTATAATATTCTTGTGATGGAGCATAGTCCCATTGCATCAGTCTGCATGGAATACATTTTGGGAAGGCTTAAAGCCAGTTCAAATCAATACATTATATAAAGAGAAAGGTCTGTGAATAATTTGGGGGGGGATTTTGTGCTTTCGTGTCTGTATTGCATTCCTCCCTGAGCCTCAGAGTTCTAAGCTCAGAGACTTCCTATTGTCTGGGAGAATGTAGCTAGCAGTCCAGCCTGCCTGGGCAGGTTACATTTACAGCTTGATACTTTTGTGATGGTCAAAGTGGTTGAAGGTGAAGGCAAAAGTCATTACAAGGTAGTAGACTTGCTGTGTAACTAACCACTGTGGCCCATCTGTTTACATAATATTGTCTGAAAGTCAAATTGAATCATACTTAAGACCCCTTGTTTCCAGGGTGTCCAGGCGCTTGGCGGACCAAGACTGTTTCAGCGGAGAGAGAAACAGCATTAAAAGCATAATAATTAAGTCTTATAAGTACAAGCAGTGCGGTTGTAAATAAATTATTTCCAGAAGCTTCCCGGATAAAACTGCTTGTGTTTATGCTAATGTTTTGTTATAGCAATGAGTTCTGTGTTATTCTCGTCTGCTTGGAAGCATTTAACACAGCACAGAATCCCCCTGGTGTATGCCAGTCTATTTATCATACCTGCTAGAGGTGAATGAGCTTCTCCCTGCGTGTGAGGTAAAGAGATGTATTAATAATTTAATTTACAGATGTTTACTCTGATTTATACCACAGTATTGTTGAATACTCGTTTCTGATGGGTTAGAAGGGCATTCTAGAATGGACAAGGTTCTTTATTAAAGTGTTTTAAGTACATACCATTACAATTAGATGTAGTCCTGAAACAATTATGACTCCATGTATTTTTGTTGTCTCAAGGTGACATAGATGTATGTAGGTGAGTTTTTTATGTTAATGTATTGTTGTGCGGTACTTGAGTACTGCACGTGTTTATATGGTCGTAGTAAGTGTTGCCTAACAGATGCAGTGGAAATTACGGCGCCGGATTAGCTGACCTTGTTGTCTGGCCTTGACTGTTTATGTTGCTGCAGGTTACCTGTCCTTGGTGGTGACTTTGTCCTGTTCAGTGTTCACTTGTCAACAGTTGAGCTGAGAGGGGAGATGGCTGGCGAGCCCTGCTGCCTGCCTTTGTACACACTGTGAGGGGTGGTTGGGTGCCAGCATCGTCTGGGCTGGGGGGTGGCAGGCCACTAAATCTCCCCCACACTCATCCATCAATCTTCCCATATTTCTGCTCACTTCTCGCTCTCTCTCTTCCTCTCTCTCTCCCCTATCTCACTCTCTTTCTCTCTGTCTCTTTCTCGCTCTCTTTTTCTCACCTTCCCTCCCCTTCTCTCTTTTAGCAGAGGCTGAGAAACCTCTCTGTCTACACAATTCCTGGGCTGCATGATTAATCCCACCTCTCATATCTCTGCTGATGTGTCAGCACTGTCACTGGTTTATAGGATTATTTTCAGATCAAGTGACAGTTCCACACTAAAATATCACCAAATTAAGATCACTGGCATGTGGAAACAACACAAATATAATTCTATATCGTAAATAAATCTTTGAACCTGGTTGTTTTAACACTTCATTGGCCAGTAGTGCTGCTGTTATTCACTGGATATCAAATACATGTAGTGTGTGTATAATCAGTTTACTATTAGCCAGTGGAGACATGTTTATTACCTATACAAGTACATTCAGAAAGTATTTAGACCCCATGACTTTACCCATATTTTGTTACGTTACAGCCTTATTCTAAAATTGATTAAATAAAAAATGTTCCTCATCATTCAACACACAATACCCCATAATGGCAAAGCAAAAATACCTTATTTACATAGGAATTCCAACCCTTTGCTATGAACCTCGAAATTCAGCTCAGGTGCATTTTTTATTTTATTTTACCTTTATTTAACTAGACAAGTCAGTTAAGAACAAACTCTTATTTTCAATGACAGCCTAGGAACAGTGGGTTAACTGCCTGTTCAATGCCAGAACGACAGATTTGTACCTTGTCAGCTCGGGGGTTTGAACTTGCAACCTTCCGGTTCCTAGTCCAACGCTCTAACCACTAGGCTACCCTGCCGCATCCTGTGTCCATTTATCATCCTGTGGTAAATTCAATTGATTGGACATGATTTGGAAAGGCACACACCTGTCTATATAAGGTCTCACAGTTGACAGTGCATGTCAGAACAAAAACCAAGCTATGAGGATAAAGGAATTGTTTGTAGAACTCCGAGACAGGATTGTGTCAAGGCACAGAGCTAGGGAAGGGTACCAAAACATTTCTGCAGCATTGAAGGTACCCAAGAATGCAGTGGCCTCCATAAGTTTTACTTGGACGAAGTTTGGAACCACCAACACTCTTCCTAGTGCTGGCTGCCCAGCCAAACTGAGCAATCAGGGGAGAAGGGCCTTGGTCAGGGAGTTGAAGAAGAACCCAATGGTCACTCTGACAGAGCTCCAGAGTTCCTCTGTGGAGATGGGAGAGCCTTCCAGAAGGACAACCATCTCTGCATCACTCCACCAATCAGGCCTTTATGGTAGAGTGGCCAGATGGAAGCCACTCCTCAGCAAAAGGCACATGACAGCTCTGTTGGAGTTTACCAAAAGGCACCTAAAGGACTCTGACCTTGAGAAACCAGATTAAAAACCTGTTTTTTCTTTGTTATTGTAGGGTATTATGTGTAGATTGATGAAGAAAAAAAATATTTAATTAATTTTAGAATAAGGCTGTAAAGAAACAAAATGTGGAAAAAGTGAATGGGTCTGAAAACTTTCCGAATGCACTGTATAAGAACATGTTATACAGATGAGCTCTACAATGTTTGTTTTGAGGTTTTGAGAGAAACTTTTCTGATCAGAGTTTATTTATTTATCTTTCTTGTCAGTTTTCCATAAACTTTTTACTTCTAAGTATTTCTCTATAACCTCAAGTAATATTTTCAACCCACATCTTTATCCAGAGCATGTTTACTTTGAGCTTGTAGCAAGTCACAGGGAGCATTCTGTTGTGTAACTACTTGAAAGTTTGTCAGGGTAAGTTTGTCAACTTGGTGGAAGTGTGAAGCACTTTGACGGGAGGGAAGGAAGGGAGCTTCTCCCACTGGAGTTTAATCCAAGGCAAGGCCCTGCAGTAGCCCCGCTGTGTAGCAGACAGATGGGGAAGGATTTTTACTGTGCAAGTTTTAGAGAAACGCTTACAGTCTGAGATCTGACTTACCTGCATATGCATGAAGTGAATTTGCTAAGTGTGTTGAATCCGCCAGAAAAAAACGTGAAATAAGCTCCATCTCAAACACATTGTTTTGGCACAGCTCTGTAACCACATTTCAGACTGTTCAAGCATGTTTGAGTTATCACCCATCAGGATGGATTTAGCCCTGCTACTGAAGGGGGCTGGAATTTCATTTCTCAGATCTACCAGAGAAATAATTTTCTCCTTTCCATCCGCCATAAAATACAGGCATCTGTGAGACAGAGGCCTACCTATCAATATTCTTCATTTCTCTTTGGAACTGGAGGGATTTATCTCATGTTTACCCAGAATGCTTTCCACAACGATTAAGAAGCAGGAAGGGAAGGATATAAATGGAGTTCTGTAAGCTGTCCTAAGCGTGTTGACAGATGACAGCAATTATGGAAAAAATCAAATACACAGAATTATTCAAGAATATGAGAAAAAAGAAAATGATTATTTCATCTGAGCTTTCAGATATTTTCTTCCCCTCAGTCGGGTTTTTTTCATATACAGAGTATCTGTGCTAGGCCTACTAAACTGGGCTGAAATGTGACAACAGCTTGCGGCTAATTGTATCGACAGAGAAACATACATCATTTAGGCCATTTACGTTTTCATCAGCTGAATCATTATCACTTTGACAAGACCAGCTGAAGGAGAATGGCATTATGAAGTCTGCATTTTCTGCTTTGTTTATGATCAGCTGGCTGTTGAATCACGATGGAGGGATAACAGTGTTAGCTCACCTTTTGGAGCATTGTTTTGTATGCAAGTAACTGGCCACAAGCAAATGGCACTAAAAGTAACGATGCAATGACCTTTAATTCTATGCAAATGGGATGCCTAGGTCCCAGACCTGAAACGTTCAATCAATGTGATCAAAGGCGGCCATCGGCCATCCTGTTGTGCTCTAAATGTTCCAGCAGAAATATCAAAGTTCTGCACTACTTACTGCCCCTCTCTCACCTTCAGGTGCTGCAATATTTCATCAACTCAATAGAATATATTGTTGGGCTGGCTTATTTATGGATCGACGGTGTTCCCTTTTAGTTTGCAGGGCAGAGCTCGGCCACACTCTAATGAGGCAGAACACGAGCTGAAATCAATAGCTGCTCCAAGTGCAATGCAACGAGTTCTAAGCCAAGGCAACACAGCTAAGACACCAATAATTAAATGTATTTCACCATGTATAACAGCAGACTGGTTAAAGGTTGTAGGACCAGAGAATTACTCTGTAGATGCTGCCTGGCTGTCAGAATGGAGGTTATTCTTCTGTTGGAGGGAGACCATTTCACACTGGCCCTGGTACTGAAGAACGTTTGCTTCTAGGGTTAGTGTACGTTGAAGGCCTGTTAGTTTTCACTGTAGGAGACAGAATACTTTGGCCCCGATGTTAAAGCTTGATGTAGCACAAATTACTAACATAGGAGCCGTCGTACAGATTTGCTTGGTTGCTATCTCTGTGTGCTGTACAGCATGGAAATGTCAGATGATTCCCTCAAGAAGAATAGAGTGTTGGTTTGGAACTGCCCTTGCCTCTCCCAATCGCTCCACACTTCAGGGTGAATCAAGGAGTATCCATCAGTCTCTGCTAATAAGGAAATGGAGTCAATCCCACCTTACTGGACTAGTCATGGGTATCAGGAATCAAGGTAAGACCCAAGTGCAGACTGTGTGAAGTAACAATGTTTATTGTAATCTCAGGAGCAGGCAAACGACAGGTCAAGGCAGGCAGGGGTCGATAATCCAGAGCAGGACGGCAGGCAGGCTCAGGGTCAGGTCAGGCAGAGGTCGGTAATCCAGAGCAGGAGCAAATGTACAGGAGGGCAGGCAGGCTCAGGGTCAGAGACAGGCAGTGGACAGGTGGGTGGGGGGGGGTACAGTGTCAGGACAGGAAAAGGTCAAAAACCAGGAGGATGAGGAAAAAGAGAGACTATGGAAAAACAGGAGCTGAGACAAAACTTTGGTAGACTTGAACAAACAAGACGAACTGGCAACAGACAGACAGAAAACACAGGTATAAATACACAGGGGATAATGGGGAAGATGGGCGACACCTGGAGGGGGTGGAGACAAGCACAAGGACAGGTGAAACAGATCAGGGCCTGACAAGGTGGTGTAATACAGATGTTCAAATTTAAACTATATGTAACGTCTGAAGAAGAGGACCAAAGCGCAACGTGTTCATGATTATTTATTCAAACTGAACACTGAAACAAAAGAACAAAGTGGAACAAAGCGAAACAGTTCTGTCTGGTGCAAACACAAAACAACTACCCACAAAACACAGGTGGGAAAAAGCTGCCTAAGTATGATTCTCAATCAGAGACAACGATAGACAGCTGCCTCTGATTGAGAACCACACCTGGCCAAACACACAGAAATAGAAAACATAGAAATAAAGAAACTAGAATTCCCACCCTAGTCACTCCCTGGCCTAACCAAAATAGAGAATAAAATCCTCTCTGTGGCCAGGGCATGACGCTATAAGAGATTTACTGCTTGTTTTAGGTTTTGGTAATACAGTATGTCATTTTAAATAATACACATTGCACTCAGTTCTTGGAAATAACAGATATTAACATCAGGGTCTGCAAGAGAACATAGCAAGCTTTTGCATCATAACCTCAGTAATGTCTTCTATTGACACAAATAATCGAAAAAGACCACTTCCCTGTTTTATAATCAGCCTGTTATAATTTCCATATTTCCTATTATTCAGGAGTTTCATAAAACAAAGGAATATTCAGGGCCATTGCTCCAGGCACTGTGGCTTTATATTGCTGTATCCCCGTGCTAGGCAACCTTCCTGTGGAGGGCCATAATTGAAGTTGATATCATGAGAGGAACAGGACGAGGTCATCGGAGGAATACATCCAGCACGTGGCCAGATGACACGCTGGTGTAACCGAGCAGTCTACTGCCACCAGGGCGAGGGTACACAGTGGCGAAATGGATGCATAAAGCACGGCCTTTTAAACAGGCCTTTGCCTTAGATACTTTGGCATAATTACATTGTGTGCTGTATTAGCTATAAGAGAATGTAGTTTGAAGGACAACACATATTTTTTAAAGAGAGTTGAATGACTGTGTTCTTCTGACGTACTGCATATGTATGACAGTGCTCTTCACATGCAATAGACTTGATCTTTTAGGAGACTACAACAGTGAGAGGTTTTTATGGAAGGTTTTGTCTGATTAGCTTTGGCAGAAATAAAGTTTGAGTTGAAATAGATTTGTTCGGGTTTGAGAGTAAATAGCAACATGTGCTAACAGTTTAATTCCACAGGTGATTAATTAACAGTCTAAAT
The DNA here is from genome assembly GCF_018296145.1 of Oncorhynchus tshawytscha. Taxonomy (NCBI): domain Eukaryota; kingdom Metazoa; phylum Chordata; class Actinopteri; order Salmoniformes; family Salmonidae; genus Oncorhynchus; species Oncorhynchus tshawytscha. The sequence continues at coordinate 18,435,483 of NC_056433.1, forward strand.
GGCTTGCAGGTTCTGTAGCCCAGATGGGGAAAACACAATATATTATATTCTGGAGTTCCAATTCACACTATCACACACTGCATGTTGTTTTTTGTGTGTTTTTTTTCACCCCCCAAATATTCAACGGATTCTAATCATACACTTGTCTAGTTTCTACTGACAGGATTATACTGTGCATCCTCTCACTGAAGTAGGAAATTGGATACATACTATATTTCATTACACTCCAATACATGAACAGTTAATAGAGTTGATCTCTGCCTACATTTGTAGAAGGTATAGACTGTAATATCTCCTAATGGGCCACTAGTGACATCTTCTAGACAGAGCCTGTAAATTACAGTGCGACGGTATGTAAGAGCGTATGTATGAAGTCTTTATCCTACCCCAGAGTGCTTGGACTCTATGAGATATTCCTAAGATCACAGTCAATGCATGGCTTAGATATGTTTAGCAAGCACTGGGTTTACCAGGCACGTACACAAAATGAGAGAGAGAGGAGAGGGAGGAATGGTGTTATTCAGCAACACAGCAACACACTGAATCCATTATTCATGAGCCGTGTACTCACTGCAGTCTTCATTTCATGTAACAAGGCTTTTCGATTCCATCCACCCGGCTTTGGAGGCAGAGCACCCTTCTATATGAAAGCGTGGGTTTTGCCTACCTAATGTGGCCATATAAATAATGAATTGTAATAAGTGGAGCGTCCAAGCTTCTATGTTTTATTGCCTCCCTCCCTCTGCATTGCCCTGGCATTCCAGAACTGGCAAATATGTCTGGAAATGGCCAGAGCACATTAATAATAGAGAAGGCTTTAGTTGTTTTGAGACTCGACTTCTCTCTCTAGCATGGCTTCAGAGCTGCACTTCTACTCCAAACAGCAGGGTTTTCACCTCCGCGTTAATGCCCTTTCCTTTTATCTCTTCCATTGTGCAAATGTTATGATGGATATAATATGGGGCGTAATACATGTTTTTATACAAAGCTTTATAAGTCGTTCATTAAGTCACCAGAGCCACGTGCTGTGGAACTGAAGGGAAGTTTTGGAAGCAGGACAAATGTCAGAACCTATTTGAGCAAAGTTATACTATGCAGAGCAATATCCGTACCTCTTCTTCTCTTTCTTCTCCTTCTCTCTCTTCCTTCCCTTTCAGTCTTCCACTGAGCTCCAAATTCTCAGCTAGGACAAATGCGTGGTCCATCAGTGCTGTCTCTCTGCAGAGAAAAAAAAATGTCATTATTGTTCTCCATGCATTAGATAAATCCACCTCTCAACACTGTGACACATGGATTGACTATAGACTATACTACTTTGAGATTTTAGGTAATACTTCTCCGTGTGGCTTTGAGCAATGATTGTTCTAACAGATGGCTGAAAAGAAGTTATAGGACAGGAGCTGCTACTGCCCATGTTGTCGTCCCTGATGAAGGAGTAGGGATGCACACAGAGGTTAAAAACATGGATTGTAAGTTATTCCTTGCTGCTTTATTCTGTTTCATATGCAGCTAGTGAGCTGGTTTTAATCATACTGCTAATAGGTTTGAGAGAAAAAGAGCCTGCAACAAATTCACAAATACCCCAAAATATGATAACACGTTGGGATATGATTTACAAAAGAAGCACGCAAACAATGTTCTCACATGGGGTTTTGTAGATGGACATCATGTTTATTTCAGTTTGATTGTGTCTGACAAAAAATAAAACAGAGCCTCTTTCTAAAAGTGAATCTGTTTCAAAGTCTGTATTAGACGACATCGACAGGAGCGCAAACAGGCCAGAATAAATATTTCATTCCTAGTTGAGAGGTATTCCACAAACAGAAAAACATGGCTACATATATTTAGAATACATTATTAATAGCGCATCAGCTATTTAATGCGTTAGTATTCTCCGAAGACTCAATTTGATTTGACTGCTTTGCTGTATGAGATGGATCTTATGAGCCAGTTCTTCAGTGACACCATTAGTCGGGAGTGAGGGGTGATCCATTAGAACTCATTTTCTGTTTCGCTCACCCAGGTGATTCTGTTTTACCTTTAGTAGTGATGGACAAATCCTCTAAGAGTATGACATATACTTTGGTGATGAAGCTAATGCATAATGACACCAGGATGGACTTTGTTTGGCAACATGGTGAAACAGGCACTTAAGGAAAGAATCCGAATGTGCCGCCAATTAGTTTAGAGAGTGGCAAACCACCAGAAGCTGCCCGCCCGGGGCGACAGCACACTAGGCACACTTATTGGCCTAGATGGCGTGAATCTCCCCAGTGTTCAGTGGTAGAGAGAGGGTCTTCCTCCCACAGTGGGGTCTAACATTGTGTGACAGTTCCACTAATCAGCCGATCCGCCGCGGCAATCTCCACGCTGTGGTTGGTCAGTACGATCAATCGCCTGATTGACCGGAGGCATTGACTGGGCTTGATGGAGTGTGATGGAGGAGGACGAGAGTCTAGAGACAATGAATTGTTAAAGGAGTGGATACATGATGTAAACTGAACTGACCAGCATTGGGACTACAGTAGCTATGTACTCTATGTGGGTTTAGCTATTGTCCGCTGACATTTTAATCCAAAAAGGAAGCATGTTGTCAGTGGTGGAAAGTACTTAAGTTAAAATACTTTAAAGTACTACTTTTACTTCACTACATTCCTAAAGAAAATACTGTACATTTTACTCCATACATTTTCCCTGACACCCAAAAGTACTCGTTACATTTTGACAGGAAAATGTTCCAATTCACACACTTATCAAGAGAACATCCCTGGTCATCCCTACTGCCTCTGATCTGCAGGACTCGCTAAACACAAATGCTTTGTTTGTAAATTATGTCTGATTGTTGGAGTGTGCCCCTGGCTATCCGTCAATAAAAAAATAAATGCTTAATATAAGGAATTTGAAATGGTTATACTTTTACTTTTGATACTTAAGTACATTTGAGCAATTCAATTTACTTCTGATACTTAAGTATATTTAAAACCAAATACTTTTAGACTTTTACTCAAGTATTATTTACTGGGTGAATTTCACTTTTACTTGAGTCATTTTCTGTTAATGGTAATGGTGGTGAGACTTTAATGAAAGTTCCTAGTTTCACATTTGTTCATGATTATTAAGTTATAACAGTGATGATTCAACTCAACAGGGTTAAAGTTAGCTGGACAGCAGACACCACTGAGGCAATTGCCCTGGAGCCCATTTTGTCTTCTCCACCTTGTTCACATCTCCCATTTTTCACTCTCGTAGACCAGACGAGGCCTTGAGCGGTGCACACTAACAAGGCACCAATTACAGAGAGAACATGGTGCTCAGGATCAGCTCATTACAGGGACTGAAGGAGTGCTTGCTTCGCTTCAGTCCGTTACAGCAGGGGATAAGTATCTACAACCATTCAAGTGCAGGGAACAGTGATGGGGATCTCACTCACTCCAGTTCTCCACTGTGAATTTCCATTTAGATTCCCTGCGAGAACAAAGTGCTTGTGTGATTGAAACATGAGATTGAATCTATCGATCCGGCGCTTGATTCAATATCATTGTTTTCCACCCCAAATGAAAAAAGTGTCAAATGCTAATATTGATTTGATTGGACGTGGCTGGTCTACTATTAAAGACATAGGAGATAAGACTATAACAGCATTAATAGGGATGTCCTGCTGTGCTGAGATGGACTGTTTGCTGACAACCTGATAGAGCGATGAAATCCTGGACACCAATAGGTCTCTGCGGATCGGAATGGATGAAATGTTAAACAGCTTGGTGGGGTAGATTCTTTATGCAAGGCAGAGCAGCAGACCTGTCACTGAGAATCAGAAGGATCTTGATGGCTGTACACAGAGAATGTTCTGGGTAAGAAGAGCCTGCTGCATATATGGGTTAAAAGGTCCATGTGCATTTTGTTGTCTCTTGCCAGGGGGTCCCCCCACCCAGAACCCCTTCTCCCCCACACCTCTCCCCCACCAAATCGACCCTGGGCCCATTACCCATGAGCACCCAGGCAGACTCCAATAAGCCTCATCTTCACCACTGCTGGATGACAATTGAGAGCTGTGTGCACATGCATTACCACAGTAGTAGTTACATTACTCCATTTTCATACCAATATCTTGTGATACATTATCGTGTGCAATATGTCTGAAATTGATATCTTTATATAATGTACTGATGCTTCAGCACTAGGATATAAAACCTTCTTAAATGCAGATACCCTTGGATGTTGCATTGCATTGCACATGAAACCTTCAGAGAGGAAGAAGCAGCCAGTATGAGGAAATGCTAACCCAAAAGGCTGGGATATGTTTCACATGACCCACAGAGTTGCATCTCAAATGTCACCCTATTCCTTATATAGTGCACAACTTTTAGCAGAGCTCTGACAAGAGCCTCAGAGTCTGATAACTTACACATTAGTCAGCTTTTAACTTCCACGTGCACCTGCCTTGATCTGCTGTCCCTCAGACCCTTCATAGACCAGCTTTAAAATCATGTATGTGTCCCAAATCCCAAATGGCCCCTTATTCCTCATATAGTGCACTAATTTTGAACAGCTCTATGTGCCCTAGTCAAAAGCAGTGCTTTTTAGGGAATAGGGTGCCATTTGGGATTCACACCATGTGAGACCGATGACCCTGCTAGGATAGGCCCTCTCACTCTGAGCTGTGTGTGGATGGCAGAGTTTATTTACCCAAGTGTGTGCATGCATAAGCCCTTGATATGATCTGGTCTTGTTATCACTGGGCTAATGGCGAATGTGCTTTCATCTTTTGATAAAACACCTGCTTGTTTCTCTCTCGTGCCATATCATGGGAAAAGCATTGTTGCTGATCTGCAAGATGATCCAGTGTTTGCTGACTGGAACAAATATGAAAATACCTTAATAACAGATTATTAATAACAGATGTATTTTATATACAATTTAACAAAACAAATGTAGTGATCTTGCAGTCTTGGGCGATGGTCTTCCATAGCTTTAGGCGATAGGCAGTTCAGAAAGATAGTGGCCGCGTTCCGGAGCCTAGGCGTTGCTGACGCCTGACAGATCTGACAGCGCCCAGTATCTTGAGAGGAGGAAGCATAGATGGTACAGCCAGACAGGGAGGAAGAGATATCTGACAGAGGCCATAAAGCTTTTCATCGAGCACCTCGTTGTCTTTAATAGCCACAGCTTCTTGTCTGTAGGTAGGCTGGATCGTCTACTACTGAAATTTAGCAGCCTCCTGGGTGATGCTTCGGCAACTGTAAAGCACCAGTAACATCACCACACCTCAGCAGTGGTCCAGAAAAACCCTCTACGAAGCGAGCCTTTGCATCCTCTCACACCGCAGTCCACTTCCCTCTAGTTACTGGGGCAGGGAGCCAAAAAGCTGATGCTGTTGATCTGGTTTTGCTGCATCATTCAAATGGCTAGCTAGCTAAGCTCAATAAAAGCAGACTTGCCGTAATCAGTCCTGCAATTCAGTGGGTCACCACCAGATATTTCAGTTCATATATCAACAAAAAAACTCTCTGCCTAGACTACCTCACGGCGCCATGGCAACCCCGGAACCTCCGCATACCTCAAAACACACACACAGTCCACACAGACACACATTAATGCACGCTCATGCAGGCATGTCTCCTTTTAGATCCTGCCAACAAAAAAAGCCCTCTAGTCAGCGTGCTATGTGTAGATGACGGTATCCGTCTAGGAAACATACAGGCACGACACTGTTCTACAGAACTAAGCTTGTCTCCCCTGGATATCTGGATTAAGTTGTTTCCACTTGACAACCTCTGTTTTAGCCGTGCTTGCCCAGTCTCCTAGCTAGCTGTAATAGTGGGGGGCAGAGCAGTGCCCAGTACAGCCAGGGAACAAAGTTCATGTAGCAGTAATGAATTGAATCAGAGGAGTTGAAGCAGCAGCAGTGGCTCTGCCTCTCGGGAGGTTGTGATTGTACAGCACTGCTCCTCTGGTGGAGTACCAGACACACAGACAGACATACCGACATCAGCCTGCCGATGGCCGAGCCGGGCGCTTTACTGAGCACTGAGCACAGCCAGCCAGCCTACATGGCCCAGCCGGCCTTCAGAGGAGAGTCTGCTGATAGGGAAGGGGGGTTGGGGGGCACAACTGTTAGGGGATCCAGCTGCTCCAGAACAGAGCCCATCTGTCAGATGTGGCCCAGGTTCTCCCCAGAGAGGAGAAAGGCAGCCAGAGGCGCCCCATAACCCCCTCGTACACCCCCACCCTATTGCATTCCCACACAACTAAAGTACATCACGTGCCCCCCTCTCACAAGTAACATTTGCATATTTAACTATAAAAGTAAAAAAGGCCTTTCTTCTATTAGCATACTTATCTACACTGGTAAAAATCCCCCTTCCCTGATACGTGTAAATATTGGACTATAAATTGTGCCTTCCTATGTTATAATGATGCTAAAATGTCTATTCTATTCTACTGAGTCATTTACGTTATGTTCGTATTATTTTATTATTTCTTATTGTTGTTGCATTGTTGAGAAGGAACCTACAAGTAACCATTTAGTTGGACAAGTGTATACCATGTGGTACCTGTACATATACTTTATATACAAAAGTATTTGGACAGCCCTTCAAATTAGTGGATTCGGCTATTTCAGCCACAAACAGGTGTATAAAATTGAGCACAAAGCCATGCAATCTCCATAGAAAAACATTGGCAGTAGAATGGCCTTACTGAAGAGCTCAGGGACTTTCAACGTGGCACCGTCATAGGATGCCACCTTTCCAACAAGTCAGTTCATTAAATTTATGCAGTGCTAGAGCTACCCCGGTCAAGTGTGGTTATTGTGAAGTGGAAACGTCTAGGAGCAACAACGGCACAGAACGGGACCCCGAGTGCTGAGGCGTGTAGCGAGTAAAAATGGTCTGTCCTCAGTTGCAACACTCACTATTGAGTTCCAAACTGCCTCTGGAAGCAACATCAGCACAAGAACCCATCGGTTTCTCGGCCAATGAGTTTCCATGGACAACAGCCAAACACAAGCCTAAGAACACCATGCGCAATGCCAAACGTCGGTTGGACTGGTGTAAATCTCTCCGTCATTGGACTCTGGAGTGTGGAAACGTGTTTCCTGGAGTGATGAATCACTCTTCACCATCTGGCAGTTCGACGGACAAATCTGGGTTTGGCGGATGTCATGAGAATGGTACCTGCCCCAATGCATAGTGCCAACAGTAAAGTTTGGTGGAGGAGGAATAATGGTCTGGGGCTGCTTTTCATGTTTCGGGCTAGGCCCCTTAGTTGACAATGCAGGGTATCTCGTTAGTCGTCAGTGTCTGTGACGATGCAGGGTATCTCGTTAGTCGTCAGTGTCTGTGACGATGCAGGGTATCTCGTTAGTCGTCAGTGTCTGTGACGATGCAGGGTATCTCGTTAGTCGTCAGTGTCTGTGACGATGCAGGGTATCTCGTTAGTCGTCAGTGTCTGTGACGATGCAGGGTATCTGGCATGGTTAGTCGTCAGTGTCTGTGACGATGCAGGGTATCTCGTTAGTCGTCAGTGTCTGTGACGATGCAGGGTATCTCAATGTTAGTCGTCAGTGTCTGTGACGATGCAGGGTATCTCGTTAGTCGTCAGTGTCTGTGACGATGCAGGGTATCTCGTTAGTCGTCAGTGTCTGTGACGATGCAGGGTATCTAATGACAGTTCACAACACAACACCTCCAGTTACAGATGTCTGTTTGCATTAACAAACCTCAGCAAACCACAGCCACATGAAGAACATGGTTGCTCCGAATGCAGTTAGCTGTGGTTTTGCGGAGGTTTGTTAATGCAAACAGACGTCTTTAATTGGAGGTGTGGTGCTCTCCTGTGCCGCATTTGTAAATGACATCTCATTCCTCTGTGAAGTAAGCTAAGTCTAAGTCACAGAAATAGAGAAAGTATTTGTCTTACCTCGCAACGACGGTGTCTGTACTCGATTGAGGGACGAGCGTCCATAGGAGTTACGCCACCTGTCGGAAGACAATGTGATAGAATCAGGGTGACTGCAAGTGTTATCAAGCAATTGACTTCAAGGGATATCTCCAGTTTACTTAGACAAAATGAGGTTGTGAATATCGTTTGTTTGCACACATATGATTCGTATTTCATCAGTGTGTGGGATCTATGGTGCCATTCATATCATCTTCAGAAGGGGTGGGGAAATTAGATGTAGAGTAAATGCCACCCTATAGACAGACTTTGTCTTGAGGGGTAGAAGCATAAACCTTGTATCTCTCTCTCTCTCTATCTCCAGGCTGTGAGTTTATTGCATCAAGGTCGCAGCAAAGTCAGCAATAAAGCAGATATTGTCTTTTGAGTTAATTGCAGTGATGCTGTTTATTATTTCACCCCACTAGTTAACTTCCTCCAACCATGTCTGCATGACCTTTGTATGGATATTCTAAAGACCTCTCAAAGGGACTCCTACCAATTAGTGTCTTTATATTTGGCGTTGTGTCTGATAGCAGCTTGCCTGGAGTTAAAAGGGAAAGCTGGCATTTATGAAGAGCTGAAGCACTTTCAGGATGTCTAATTGAGCCTGACATTAGTAAAGTCGCTTGACATTAGTCATGTCCTGGAAGGATCAAGCCTTCACAAGACATGAACGGCTTAGTTGACCTGAAGAGATAGCGCTTTTTCTGCACAATGATGTGATTATACCCCCCCCCACTTACCCTCAAAACAGCGTCAATTCATCAGGGCATGGACACTACAAGGTGTCGAAAGGCTTCCACAGGGATGCTGGCCCATGTTGACTCCAATGCTTCCAACAGTTGTGTCAAGTCAGCTGGGTGGTCCTTTGGGTGGTGCACCATTCTTGATACACACCGGAAACTGTTGAGCGTGAAAAACCCAGCAGCGTTGCAGTTCTTGACACAAACCAGTGTCAAGGGTTTGTGGTACTACCACACCCCGCTCAAAGTCACTTACATTTCTCAATTGTCTCAAGGCTTAAAAACCCTTCTTTAACCTGTCTCCTCCCCTTCATCGACACGGATTGATATGGATTTAACAAGTGAATCAGTAAGGGATCATAGCTTTCACCTGGTCAGTCAATGTCATGGAAAGAGCAGGTGTTCTTAATGTTTTGTGTACTCAGTGTATCATTTTGATATTAGCTTATTATGTTCCGTTGTGTACTGTGTTTGTCTTTACTGTGGAGCCAAAGCAGCCACCAGCTGCTTCTTTTGATATGTAAATCATAACATTATCCCAATGTTCATGGCTTCTCTGCTGTCTATTTCCCCCAAATCACATGTTGATAATTCTCTCACTGTTGTGTCACATACAGCTGGAGTGTGAGGAGTGGGATCCTCTCCACGGAAATGAACAGCTCTTTTGAAATGTATTTTGAAATAACAGAATGCAGCACAGCGTAGACTTATTGAGTATAGGGTCATTCACTGTCCATGTCAGTGTGGTATAGAGCTTCAAAGCTGACTCACTGGATGGACACAAGCAGGGGTGTGCGTGCAAGCAAGCGTGTGTGTGTGTGAGTGTGTGCATGTGTGTGAGGGGGTGTGTCTGTGGACAATGAGGGGTGGCGGCTGGGCTGGCTGCAGCCAGGAGCGGACTGAGGCATGCAGACACGTTGGTGCCAGAGGAGAGTTCAGGACAAAGCCAATGCAGTGTGCTGGTGATAAATAATGTAGGTGTAATATCACAAAATGAAGGCTTGGTGAGGCTGGTGGAAGGGCTTGGGTGGAGGCTGGATGCAAACAGAACAGTAAAATCATTCCCCAGTGCATAAGCATACAGATCAATAATAATAATAAACCTCACACACAGTGGTGAATTATTCATAACCATTCTGTATTTTTTCATCTCTTTCATCCCTCCACGTTGTCCTCAGATGGCATTACTGGGCATTAGATGGAATAATGGCACCAAAGTCTGTCTCCATTAAACTTCATTGGGATTTTTTTCATTAACAAAGAGCCACTTCGAAATGTGAGAGATCCAATAAAGTTGGTATATGAATATGTTCAGATGAATGGGATGGAATGTTGTTTGGCCTACATCAATAGTCTGTATCCTTCCTTGTGCACCGTCTACTGCCCAATCCCAGTCTTCTGTCAGCAATGGAGAATGAGATTCCTATTAATCCCAGTCTTCTGTCAACTATGGAGAATGAGATTCCTATTAATCCCAGTCCTGTCAGCTATGGAGAATGAGATTCCTATTAATCCCAGTCTTCTGTCAGCTATGGAGAATGAGATTCCTATTAATCCCAGTCTTCTGTCAGCTATGGAGAATGAGATTCCTATTAATCCCAGTCTTCTGTCAGCTATGGAGAATGAGATTCCTTTAATCCCAGGCTTCTGTCAACTATGGAGAATGAGATTCCTATTAATCCCAGTCTTCTGTCAGCTATGGAGAATGAGATACCTATTAATCCCAGTCTTCTGTCAGCTATGGAGAATGAGAATCCTATTAATCCCAGTCTTCTGTCAGCTATGGAGAATGAGATACCTATTAATCCCAGTCTTCTGTCAGCTATGGAGAATGAGATTCCTATTAATCCCAGTCTTCTGTCAGCTATGGAGAATGAGATACCTATTAATCCCAGTCTTCTGTCAGCTATGGAGAATGAGATACCTATTAATCCCAGTCTTCTGTCAGCTATAGAGAATGAGATTCCTATTCCTGTGTCAAGTAGACTGTCAATTCTAGTGGTAGTTTCTCTGCTGCTGGACTCTTGCCAGCAGCAGTGTTACAAATAAATGGTATGAGGTAAATCACTCAACTCAATGTACTTGCCCCAAAAGTAAGTGAATTTCACCTCTAATATTCAGCAGTCACATTACATGAGCATAACTCAAGATGGGACATAATTCTGAATAAAATATAGTAATTTGCTGTGAACAATGACTCGTTTGAGTAAAAATGTTCCTCCTGGAAATAGTTCCTCATATCACTTCTTTGTGTGGATCATTACCATTTCCTAATGTTCCGCTCAATCCCATAGACATTCTGTTTCCCCAATGGTTTATTTGAAGTGGAGAAAATGGTATTGATCTGACATGATAGTTTGGATCAGAGACAATGTGTTTCTCTAGACAGTTCTTACGGTATCCATGTGATGTGACACTCCACAGCTTCTGACTGTTGCTGTTGCTGCTACTGCAGGTGTCCCTGTGCCCTAGCCGCCTGTCTGTCCTCATGGTCCTTGTGACAAACAGGGAGTAGCCTAGCAGCCAGTAGCCCTGAGACCCTACTCTGTGAGGCTCTTGGGGGGCAGGCAGGACCAGAGACTAGGGAGGGTTGGGGTGGGGATAGGGGGTTCTGGGGGTCTTCCCTGGCTTGTCTATCAACACTGGCCCACTCAGGTGTTCTACTATGAGCTCAGACGACCATGGACTCCACTGAGACCAACTGCAGCACTGATCTATTCTTACCACCCGACCACAGCATGATGTCCTGAGAATTAGAACAGCAGCATAGCGGTGTACACCTAATTAGCAGAACACAGCAGGCACCTTAATAAGTCAACAAGATTTTATGCAGTATCACTGTCTATAAGCACATGTTACAGTACACTAATATGAGGGCTTTATTATAGGGTGCAATAGTCTATATTGAAATGACTGTTATTATGTAGCCTGTGGATATTAAACATTTACTCGATGTAGCATATAATGATCTCCATGCTATTTGCAATTGCAGAGGACGCATTGTGGTAAAAAAAAAAAAACATTGTATTTTGAAGCCTATGCTGTACTTCAGAACTTATGTCAGTCAAAATAAATGTGGGAAACAAATAGTCTGCCCTCTAGCTCTGATTTGCATACAATAAATATTTGAGAGGTAAGAATGCTCTGAGACAGTTACAGACATGCTCTGGAACCTTTTCGACTAGTAAGTCATTTTTAAACCTCCCGCTTTGAGCTGGATGTGTCAATGTGTAGTTCAGACATGCGTAATCTATGAGCAATTTTCGGGGACCACTTTTGGCTTGTGAACGTTACTTTCTGAACTACTGGCTAAAAAGTATACAAAAGGTCAGGAGCATAGATGACAAAAAATAGAAAATTACTGAATAAAAGGTTATTTATCCAAGAACTGAAATATCAGAGTGCCTTATTATGGATATCCATGCTTTGATGTAAAAAAAATCTACACAAGAGACTACCAGATTTAAGACTTGAATCCCATACATTAATGTAAATTCCTTGTGTTGTCTGTTAAACTGTATATTTGCTCAGAGTTGGACAGAGCAAGACTTTTTGTAAAACTGAGAAACTAAAAATAAATGCATCTTGTCATAAACTTGCTTCCAGAATCCAGTAAAATTGTCAAGGTGAAAGTGATTCCTTCTCAAAATGTGTATTGATGCTGCTGTTCAATTTATTTGTATACAATTCCATTTCCCTCTCAAAGGACCTTCCTGCTTACAAATGCATCAAAAATATGTCAGTCTTCATTTCCCTCTGTCACTAGTAGCTGTACACTCTCTACTCTGATTATTCAAACTTTTCTCTTTGTCAAGTCCATCAAAGGGAATATCTCAGAGGCTCATCTCGGTTTATTTAGGTCACATTGTGTGAGTCTGCTGCTCGATTGCCTTCTGAGACTATTGTGCTCCTAACTTAGTTTTTGCGGCTATAGACTACATATACAGTGCCTTCAGAAAGTATTCATACCCCTTGACATAATCCACATTTTATTGTGTTACAGCCTGAGCTCAAAATGGATGAAAAAAATAAATAATTATGTCACGCATCTACACACAATACTCCATAATGACAGTGAAAACATGTTTTTAGACATTCTCACACATTTATTGAAAATGTAAGACAGAAATATCAAATTTATATAAGGATTCACACTCGAGTCAATACTTTGTAGAAGCCCCTTTGGCAGCGACTACAGCTTTGAGTAGTCTTGGGTATGTCTGTATCAGCTTTTGGGATTATCTCCCATTCTTCCTTGCAGATTTTCTCAAGCTGTGTTACGTTAGATAGGGAGTAACGATGAACAGTAATCTTCAAGTCTGAGTTGTCCTTATGTTAGGTCCTGATCTGGCTATGCCATATTGGTGTGGGCTACACCAGTTCATTTAGCAGACAAGATTTGTTTAGAATTCTGTGGCATTATTGGTATTATTTAAAGTATGAAGAATACAATTGAACATAGCTAAATCAAATAGAAAGGATGTTTTCTCCAAGCGATTTGAAGAAGTGTGCACATTCGGCTATTCTGTGCTGAGCGGTTAACAAAGAAACAGGTACTACTCTATGCTTCATTTAGAGTTATTTATGTAACTTTATTTGTGAAACAAATATTAGGCTATATGTTTAGATTTGTTATACATTCTAAGGCTGCATGATGTGACTCTAGTGATGTTTTTTTTAAGTTGCATGAAAGGCATAAGCTCTGCTTTGTTTTTTTTTGAGCAGGCTGTACACAAGTCATCAGTCTTTCATTCACAATTTGACAAGCACTTGATAATGCCTCAAATTCCCTTTGTGTGGCCGTAATGCCCCCTAAAAAATGCATGCCTTTTGCGGCCAGTTTTGTGCCCTTGGGCTGAATATAATAATTATAATTCCCAGTAGTGTAAGTACTTAAGAATACTTTAAAGTACTACTTAAGTATTTTGGGGGGGTATCTGTACTTTACTATTTATATTTTTGACTACTTTTACTTTTACTCCACTACAATCCAAAAGAAAATATTGTACTTTATACTCCAAACATTTTCCCTGACAACCAAAAGTACTCGTTACATTTCTAATGCTTAGCAGGACAGGAAAATGGTTAAATTCACACACTTATCAAGAGAACATTTGGTCATCCCTACTGCCTCTGTCCTGGCGGACTCACTAAACACAAATGCATCTTTTGTTGGAGTGTGCCCCTGGCAATCCGTACATTTTACAAACAAGAAAATGTTGCCGTCTTCTTTGTTTAATATAAGGAATTTAAAATGATTTACACTTTTACTTTTTCTTTTGAAACTTAAGTATATTTTTTCAATTACGTTTAGACTTTTAGTCAAGTACTATTTTACTGGCTGACTTTCACTTTTACTTGAGTAACTTTCTATTAAGTTATCTAAACTTTTACTCAAGTATGTCAATTGGGAGCTTTTTCCACCACTGATAATTCCCTTCTCCCGGCTGCATGCTCCAAAGCACCTCTCACTCACGTGGCTCTCCATCATGTGATCAGGTCTTTCTCAAAGGCTACAAGTGAAGACAGACATCTGGGACGCAACTGTGTGTGTCCTTATCCAATTCTGAGGCGCATGAAGATTTTGGAAGAACTGTCCACATTTACTTTCGTCAAGATGAGTAGGACTATATTCTAATATTGTCACCCATCAGACTATTCTTGATTTTAAATTGTTTTTACATATACTAAATCATATACAGTGGGGAGAACAAGTATTTGATACACTGCCGATTTTGCAGGTTTTCCTACTTACAAAGCATGTAGAGGTCTGTAATTTTTATCGTAGGTACACTTCAACTGTGAGAGACAGAATCTAAAAAATCCAGAAAATCACATTGTATGATTTTTAAGTAATTAATTTGTATTTTATTGCATGACATAAGTATTTGATACATTAGAAAAGCAGAACTTAATATTTGGTACAGAAACCTTTGTTTGCAATTACAGAGATCATATGTTTCCTGTAGTTCTTGACCGGGTTTGCACACACTGCAGCAGTGATTTTGGCCCACTCCTCCATACAGACCTTTTCCAGATCCTTCAGGTTTCGGGGCTGTCGCTGGGCAATACGGACTTTCAGCTCCCCCCAAAGATTTTCTATTGGGTTCAGGTCTGGAGACTGGCTAGACCACTCCAGGACCTTGAGATGCTTCTTACGGAGCCACTCTTTAGTTGCCCTGGCTGTGTGTTTCGGGTCGTTGTCATGCTGGAAGACCCAGCCACGACCCATCTTCAATGCTCTTACTGAGGGAAGGAGGTTGTTGGCCAACATCTCGCGATACATGGCCTCATCCATCCTCCCCTCAATACGGTGCAGTCGTCCTGTCCCCTTTGCAGAAAAGCATCCCCAAAGAATGATGTTTCCACCTCCATGCTTCACGGTTGGGATGGTGTTCTTGGAGCCCACGAGGTGAAATCTTACATGGAGCCCCAGACCGAGGGTAAGGTGATCAAATAATTATGTCATGCAATAAAATGCAAATTAATTACTTAAAAATCATACAATATGATTTTCTGGATTTTTGTTTTAGATTCCGTCTCTCACAGTTGAAGTGTACCTATGATAAAAATTACAGACCTCTACATGCTTTGTAAGTAGGAAAACCTGAAAAATCGGCAGTGTATCAAGTACTTGTTCTCCCCACTGTACATGCCCGTCTGCCAATGAACATCTGAATGATTCAGAGGACAACAGGGGGAAAGTGTTTTGGTCAGATGAGACCAAAATGGAGCTCTTTGGCATCAACTCAACTCGCCGTGTTTGGAGGAGGAGCAATGCTGCCTATGACCCCAAGAACACCATCCCCACCGTCAAACATGGAGGTGGAAACATTATGCTTTGGGGGTGTTTTTCTGCTAAGGGGACAGGACAACTTCACCGCATCAAAGGGACGATGGACGGGGCCATGCACCGTCAAATCTTGGGTGAGAACCTCCTTCCCTCAGCCAGGGCAATGAAAATGGTTCGTGGATGGGTATTCCAGCATGACAATGACCCAAAACACACGGCCAAGGCAACAAAGGAGTGGCTCAAGAAGAAGCACATCAAAGTCCTGGTGTGGCCTAGCCAGTCTCCACACCTTAATCCCAGAGCAAATCTGTGGAGGGAGCTGAAGGTTTGAGTTGCCAAACGTCAGTCTCGAAACCTTAATGACTTGGAGAAGATCTGCAAAGAGGAGTGGGACAAAATCCCTCCTGAGATGTGTGCAAACCTGGTGGCCAGCTACAAGAAACGTCTGACCTCTGTGATTGCCAACATGGGTTTTGCCACCAAGTACTAAGTCATGTTTTGCAGAGGGGTCAAGTACTTATTTCCTTCATTAAAATGCAAATCAATTTATAACATTTTTAACATGCTTTTTTCTGGATTTTGTTGTTGTTATTCTGTCTCTCACTGTTCAAATAAACCTACCATGAAAATTATAGACTTATAATTTCTTTGTCAGTGGGCAAACGTACAAAATCAGCAGGGGATCAAATACTTTTTTCCCTAACTGTATGTAAATGAGATATTTTTGCATTTCATTTTCAATACATTTGAAAACATGTTTGCGCTGTCGTTATGGGGTATTTTGTGTAAAGGGGTAGTACATAAATCTATTTAATCCATTTTGAATTCAGGCTGTAACACAACAGAATGTACAATAAGTCAAGGGGTATGAATACTTTCTGATGGCAATGTAATACTAAAGTACAGTTAGAAGAAGACTGGCCACCCCTTCGGAGCATGGTTCCTCTTTTTTTAAATTTTACCTTTATTTAACCAGGCAAGTCAGTTAAGAACAAGTTCTTATTTTCAATGACGGCCTAGGAACAGTGGGTTAACTGCCTGTTCAGGGGCAGAACGACAGATTTGTACATTGTCAGCTCGGGGGTTTGAACTTGCAACCTTCCAGTTACTAGTCCAACGCTCTAACCACTAGGCTACCCTGCCGCCCCAGGGTAGCCTAGTGGCCTCAAAGTTTCTTCCTAGGTTCCTGCCTTCTAGGGAATTGTTCCTAGTGTTACAACCTGGCTCTAGATTGTAACAAACAATGGGATACCACACACTGAGTAAAGGAATAACAAAATGAATTTATTCCATAAATAAAGTAAACACTTACAAAAATAATCAGATGAGGCATGGTCAGTAAATTAAGTGTCAACTGCCCGAAGTCACAACCAAAGGAATGCATGGAGAGAGGGATTCTCTTGCTGAATATGGGGGGAAGACTTTATGCCACAGCTGAGTTTTCACAGGTGTGCCCCATCAGCACTGACGACACTGACGACCACCAATCTCTTGCAGGAAGTAAGCACAGCAAAACCCAGAAGTGTCACGTTCACTATCTTCAAATTCCCTGTCATAAATGAGCTAAGGCGCAGCGTGCATGTAATTCCACATTTTTTATCCTCGGTGGTGGCTCCGGTTCGGGGTGTAGCCCCTGCTCCGCACGCTTATCCCTCCGCTTCCGTGGAACCGGGCCTTGGATCTTCGCCGGAGACTCCGGACCGTGGATCGTTGCCGGAGGAGCCGGACCATGGATCGTCGCCGGAGGCTCCGGACTGCAGACCGCCACTGGAGGCTTCGGACTGTGGAACGTCGCTGCAGGCTCCGGACAGGGGACAGTGGCTGCAGGCCCCGGACTGGGGAACATCAATGCAGGCTCCGGACTGGGGACCGTCGCTGCAGGCTCTGGACTGGGGACCGTCGCTGGAGGCTCCGGACTAGGGACCGTTGCTGGAGGCTCCGGACTGGAGACCGTCGCTGGAGGCGCCGGACTGGGGACTGTCGCTGGGGGCTCTGGACTGGGGACCATCGCTGGAGGCTCCGTGCCATGGATTTTCACTACAGGCTCTGGGCCATGGATCATCACTGGAGGCTTCTTGCCATGGATTATCACTAGAGGCTTCTTGCCATGGATCATCACTAGAGGCTTCGTACGTGGAGCCGGAACAGGTCTCACCGGACTGAAGAGACGTACTGCAAGCCTGGTGCGTGGAGCTGGGGTGACATTGTGGAGGCCTAGTACGTGGAACCGGAACAAGTCTCACCGGACTGGGGAGATGCACTGGAAGCCTGGTGCGTGGAGCAGGCACCGGATACACTGGGCCGCGGAGGCACACTGGAGGTTTCGAGCGTAGAGCTGGCACAACCCGTCCTGGCTGGATACCCACTTCTGCACTGGCACAGAGTGCACCAGCCTGTGAATGCTCACTGGAGACACAGTGCGCATCACCCCATAACACGGTGCCTGACCGGTCACATGCTCCCCACGGTAAGCACGGAGAGTTGGCTCAGGTCTAAACCCTGACTCCGCCAATCTCCCCGTGTGCCGCCCCAAAAAATGGTTTTTGGAGCTGCCTCTCAGGCTTCCGTGACCGGGTCTTGTCCCCTGACATAATCTTCTCCCTAGTCCAGCTCGTCCTCCAAGTTGGCGCACGCTGCTTGGTCTTTTTGTGGTGGATAATTCTGTCACGTTCACTATCTTCAAACTCCCTGTCATAAATGAGCCAAGGCGCAGCATGCATGTAAGTCCATATATTTTAATCGTAGTGAACCTTCACAAAAAAACAGGAAAACAGAAACCGAACGAGACGCAACTGTGGCGCACACAAACACACACAGAAAATAAATAATTACCCACAACATTAGGTGGGAAAAGGGCTGCCTAAGTATGATTCCCAATCAGAGACAACGATAGACAGCTGCCTCTTATTGGGAACCACACTCGGCCAAAAACAAAGAAATAGAAAACATAGAATGCCCACCCAAATCACACGCTGATCTAACCAAATAGAGAAATGAAACGGCTCTCTAAGCTCAGGGCATGACAAGAAGGCAGAGAAGGGAGGGGACGTCACATTAGTCACTGTGCTTCTTCCCCTGCATTGCTTGGGTTTTAGACTGGGCATCTGTAATGCACTTTTATATTTGATAAAATACATTTCATAATAAAGTGTTGACTGTTTATGTTGACACTGGGGATTCATAGAGAAAACCCCATATGGCCAGTGCACAACTCTTCTTAGCTCTTGATGACCAAAATGTAAATTTAACATGTCCTGATAAGCGCAAACACGATCATGCTGCAGAGGTTCACAACATGGGTCAAGAAAACTGGTCTGAAAGGCAATTTACGATACATTACTCTACTCTAAAACTAATTGGACCACGAGTCTCTCAGACATCTTTGCAGGGCTAAAATAAGTAAGGGTTCATCATGTGAAAGAGGCAATTAATTCGGACACGATTAGACTAACACTGTGGATTCAACAGTCTGAGTGAATAGAAGGAATTGAAATACATCAGTATTTGGTAAGACTACTAGAGATATGGGGGTAGCAGGGGAATATGTTTCCCACAGATTTCCTACAATTGAGTCAAATGTAGGTCATCTGTCCCTAACCATAGCGTAGTAGAGGATAGGAAAGAATGGACACCCTGGAATTCTAAGGGTGTACATGAAGTGTACTCTAAAGTAGGTTGGGACTTCAAAAAAACAGTACATTGATTTTGAGAGTCAACTTCAGCATTGTAAGTAGGAGCATTGTTCTGCAAATGACACCCTCTATAAACCAAAGAGCCATTAAAATGAAAGCTCCCCCCAGGAGATCTGTGAATCGCTCCCCAGCCCTCTCAAAGATATCACCTGTAATGAAAAACATTTCATTTCCAAATGGGAATCCACAAACAAGGGGACTGAACTGGCCCTCTGGCTAAATGGGTTTATTCTCCTATATTGTTAGACTGATAAAATAGCAATTGCTTGGCTAGAGTCCCTTTAGAGGCCAGGCAAGGCAATATGACTTATTTTGTAGTTACAGCGAGAGTCAAAAGCCCACTCGACATGCCTGTTATGTGTTATATTAAATCAAAAGAAATGCTATTCGTCACATGCTTTGTAAACAGCAAGTGTAGACTAACAGTGAAATGCTTCTTACAATGCAGAGCACGACAACACCCCTTACCTACAATGCAGCGAGTAAAAAAGAAAGAGAAATAATAGGAAAGTAATAACACATAATAATATAAGTAATAATAAACACACAATGAGGATGTAATGGTTTTCTTCTGGGGAAAGAGAGGCGGACCAAAACGCAGCGTGGTGGTTATTCATGGTACTTTAATAAAGACACTATACATGAATAAACTAACAAAACAAGAAATGTGCAAAACCAAAACAGCCCTATCTGGTGCAAACACGGAGACAGGAACAATCACCCACAAACACACAGTGAAACCCAGGCTACCTAAGTATGATTCTCAATCAGAGACAACTAATGACACCTGCCTCTGATTGAGAACCATACTAGGCCGAAACATAGAAATACCCAAAACATAGAAAAACAAACATAGACTGCCCACCCCAACTCACGCCCTGACCATACTAAATAATGACAAAACAAAGGAAATAAAGGTCAGAACGTGACAGTACCCCCCCCCCCAAAGGTACAGACTCCGGCCGCAAAACCTTAACCTATAGGGGAGGGTCTGGGTGGGCGTCTGTCCGCGGTGGCGGCTCTGGTGCGGGACGCGGACCCCACGTCACCATTGTCTTAGTCCGCCTTATTGTCTGCTTCCGTGGCCTCCTATCCACGGTGACCCCTCTAAATGACCCCACTGGACTGAGGGGCAGCTCGGGACAGAGGGGTGGAAGCTCTGGACAGAGGGGCGGAAGCTCTGGACAGAGGGGCGGAAGCTCTGGACAGAGGGGCGGAAGCTCTTGGCTGAGGGGCTCTGACGCCTCTGGGCTGAGGGGCTCTGGCGCCTCTGGGCTGAGGGCTCTGGCACCTCTGGGCTGAGGGGCTCTGGCGCCTCTGGGCTGAGGGGCTCTGGCGGCCCCTGGCTGACTGGCGGCACTGGTGGCCCCTGGCTGACTGGCGGCCCCTGGCTGACTGGCGGCACTGGCGGCCCCTGGCTGACAGGCGGCACTGGCGGCCCCTGGCTGACTGGCGGCACTGGCGGCCCCTGGCTGACTGGCGGCACTGGCGGCCTCTGGCGGCGCTGGGTAGACGGGCAGCTCAGGCGGCACTGGGCAGACGGGCGGGTCAGGTGGCGCTGGGCAGACGGGTGGCGCAGGCGGCGCTGGGCAGACGGGAAGCTCCGGCAGCGCTTGAGAGAAAGGCTCTGGCAGCGCTGGACTGAGTAGCTCTGGCGCCTCTGGAATGAGGGGCTCTAGCGCCTCTGGACTGAGGGGCGGGAGCTCTGGTAGCGCCGAACAGGAGGGAGACTCCGGCTGCGTTGGAGAGGAGGAAGGCTCTAGCAGCGGCGGATAGGCGGGAGACTCCGGCAGCGCTGGAGAGGAGGGAGCACCTGTAAGGATGAGATCAGGTCAGAACGTGACAGTACCCCCCCCCAAAGGTGCAGACTCCGGCCGCAAAACCTTAACCTATAGGGGAGGGTCTGGGTGGGCGTCTGTCCGCGGTGGCGGCTCTGGTGCGGGACGCGGACCCCACGTCACCATTGTCTTAGTCCGCCTTATTGTCTGCTTCCGTGGCCTCCTATCCACGGTGACCCCTCTAAATGACCCCACTGGACTGAGGGGCAGCTCGGGACAGAGGGGTGGAAGCTCTGGACAGAGGGGCGGAAGCTCTGGACAGAAGGGCGGAAGCTCTGGACAGAGGGGCGGAAGCTCTTGGCTGAGGGGCTCTGACGCCTCTGGGCTGAGGGGCTCTGGCGCCTCTGGGCTGAGGGCTCTGGCACCTCTGGGCTGAGGGGCTCTGGCGCCTCTGGGCTGAGGGGCTCTGGCGGCCCCTGGCTGACTGGCGGCACTGGTGGCCCCTGGCTGACTGGCGGCCCCTGGCTGACTGGCGGCACTGGCGGCCCCTGGCTGACTGGCGGCACTGGCGGCCCCTGGCTGACAGGCGGCACTGGCGGCCCCTGGCTGACTGGCGGCACTGGCGGCCCCTGGCTGACTGGCGGCACTGGTGGCCCCTGGCGGCGCTGGGTAGACGGGCAGCTCAGGCGGCACTGGGCAGACGGGCGGGTCAGGTGGCGCTGGGCAGACGGGTAGCGCAGGCGGCGCTGGGCAGACGGGAAGCTCCGGCAGCGCTGGAGAGAAAGGCTCTGGCAGCGCTGGACTGAGTAGCTCTGGCGCCTCTGGAATGAGGGGCTCTAGCGCCTCTGGACTGAGGGGCGGGAGCTCTGGTAGCGCCGAACAGGCGGGAGACTCCGGCTGCGTTGGAGAGGAGGAAGGCTCTAGCAGCGGCGGATAGGCGGGAGACTCCGGCAGCGCTGGAGAGGAGGGAGCACCTGTAAGGATGAGACGGAGAGACAGCCTGGTGCGGGGTGCTGCCACCGGAGGGCTGGTGTGTGGAGGTGGTACCGGATAGACCGGACCGTGCAGGCGCACTGGAGCTCTTGAGCACCGAGCCTGCCCAACCTTACCCGGTTGAATGGTCCCGGTCGCCTTGCCAGTGCGGCGAGATGGAATAGCCCGCACTGGGCTATGCAGGCAAACCGGGGACACCGTGCGCAAGGCTGGTGCCATGTAAGCCGGCCCAAGGAGACGCACTAGAGACCAGATGCGTAGAGCCGGCTTCATGGCACTTGGCTCGATGCTCACTCTAGCCCGGCCGATACGCTGAGCTGGTATGTACCGCACCGGGCTATGCACCGGCACTGGGGACACCGTGCGCTCCACCACATAACACGGTGCCTGCCCGGTCTCTCTCGTCCCCCGGTAAGCACAGGAAGTTGGCGCAGGTCTCCTACCTGGCTTCACCACACTTCCTGTGTGCCCCCCCAAGAAATTTTTGGGCTGCCTCTCGGGCTTCCTTGCCAGCCATGTTCGCTTCGCCAACCTCATTCTCCTGTAACCTTCCGCGCACTGCTCCATCGAATCCCAGGCGGGCTCCGGCACTCTCCCTGGGTCGACCGCCCACCTGTCTATCTCCTCCCAAGTTGTGTAGTCCAGATTCTGCTCCCATGTCCCGAAATCCTGACATCGCTGTTGCTGTTCCTGCTGCTGCTGCCTCTGTTCCTTCTCCTGCTGCTGCTTTTGCTGCAGCTGCTGTTTACCACGCCGCTCGGTCCTGTTAAGGTGGGTGATTCTGTAAGGGTTTTCTTCTGGGGAAAGAGAGGCGGACCAAAACGCAGCATGGTGGTTATTCATGGTACTTTAATAAAGACACTATACATGAATAAACTAACAAAACAAGAAATGTGCAAAACCAAAACAGCCCTATCTGGTGCAAACACAGAGACAGGAACAATCACCCACAAACACACAGTGAAACCCAGGCTACCTAAGTATGATTCTCAATCAGAGACAACTAATGACACCTGCCTCTGATTGAGAACCATACTAGGCCGAAACATAGAAATACCCAAAACATAGAAAAACAAACATAGACTGCCCACCCCAACTCACGCCCTGACCACACTAAATAATGACAAAACAAAGGAAATGAAGGTCAGAACGTGACAGGGGAACGATAACTTGGTTATATACATGGGGTACCAGTATCGAGTTGATGTGCAGGGGCACGGGGCAATTGAGGTAGATATGTACATATTACTAGGAATAAACTGACTAGGCGACAGAATAGATAATAAACAGTAGCAGCAGCCAATGTGATGAGTTCAATAAAGTTCAATCAAAACAGGTCAATGATAGTCCGGGTAGCTATTTGGTTAAATATTTAACTAACTATTTAGCAGTCTTATGGCTTGGAGGTAGAATCTGTTCAGGGTCTGCTGGTTCCAGACTTGGCACATCAATGCCGCTTGACATGCGGTAGCAGAGAGAACAGTCTAGGACTTGGGTGACTGGACTCTTTGAAAACATTTTGGGCCTTTCACTGACACCGCCTGGTATTGAAGTCCTGGATGGCAGGGAGCTCAGCCCCAGTGATGTACTGGGCCGTACCCGCTACCCTCTGTAGGTCCTTGCAGTCGGATACCAAGCAGTTGCCATACCACGCGGTGATACAGCCAGTCAAGATGCTCTCAATGGTGCAGCTGTAGAGGATTTGAGGGCCCATGACAAATCTTTTCAGCGTCCTGAGGTGGAAGAGTTGTTGTCGTGCCCCACGACTGTGTTGGTGTGTGTGGACCATGATAGATCCTTAGTGATGTAGACACAGAGGAACTTGAAGCTCTCGACCCACTTTGCTCGGTCCTCCATTTCCTGTAGTCCACGATCGGCTCCTTTGTCTTGCAGAGGGAGAGGTTGAAGTCCTGGCACCACACTGCCAGGTCTCTGACCTCCCTATAGACTGTCTCATCAATGTCAGTGATCAGGCCTGTCGTCAGCAAACTTAATGATGGTGTTGGAGTGATGAGCGGCAATGTAGTCGTGGGTGAACAGAGAGTACAGGAGGGGACTAAGCATGCACCGCTGAGGGGCGCCTGTGTTGAGGGTTAGAGTGGTGGATGTGTTGTTGCCTACCCTCACCACCTGGGGGCGGCCTGTCAGGAAGTCCAGGATCCAGTTGCAGAGGGAGGATTTCAGTCCCAGGGTCCTTAGCTTTGTGATGAGCTTGATGGGAGAGGGCAGTGTGGAGTGCAATAAAGGAGTGCAATGGAGATTGCGTCATCTGTGGATCTGTTGGAGTGGTATGCGGATTTGAGTGGGTCCAGGGTGGGTCCAGGGATGATGGTGTTGATGTGAGCCATGACCAGCCTTTCAAAGCAACAGATATGAGTGCTATAGGGTGATGTAATCACGCTCTCCGTAGCCGATGTGAGTAAGACCTTTAAGATGGTAATCTGGCCCGGTGGCCTTGTGAATGTTAACCTGTTTAAAGTTCTTACTCACATTGGCTACGGAGAGCATGATTACACAGTCGTCCGGATCATCTGCTGCTCTCGTGCATGGTTCAGTGTTGATTGCCTCGAAACAAGCGTAGAAGGCATTTAGCTCATCTGGTAGGAACCCTTCACTGGGCAGCTCACGGATGGTTTTCCTTTGGTAATCCGTGATGGTTTGCAAGCCCTGCTTACATCCAACGGGCTACCTCGTATTGTATTTGGAAGATCTAAGCCGGATATTCCCAACCTGGGGTACGCACAATGCCGCCGGAGGTACGCCAAATAAAAATTGATTTTCTAATGGGGCTATACATTTGGGTGTATATTCTTTTCTCACCTGAGTAGCCTCGTTTCACTGCCAAAAAGAAAATTAAATCATCTAGTGTTGAGCGAAATAACAACACAATGTAAAATACAGGTAGCCTAGTCAAATAATTAACATCCAATCACATTAACCGATACTCTCTCGCGGGAAACCTTCACTCTTGCGCAGATATTTAATAACGAAACATGCCAATTTGAAAAATAAGCCACAGCAGTGTTTGGAGTGAGAATTAAGATGACTTTTGAGTAGTAAGACCTGTATAAAAGAAACAGGTACCATTAATAAGAAGGGGCTAGAAGCTACCGAGTGGCTAGGACAGGCAAGCCCCATACTATTGTGGAGAAAATAATTATTCCTGCTGCTGTTGATATGGCTGGGACAATGCTGGGGGAAAGGCCCAAAAATATATACAGACAATGTCTTCATCAAACAACACTGTTTCTTTTTTTCTTTTTCCCCCTTTTCGTGGTAAACAAATGTTAGTAGTTACTATCTTGTCTCATCGCTATGGGCTCGAGAGAGACGAAGGTCGAAAGCCATGCGTCCTCCGAAACACAACCCATCCAAGCCGCACCCGAAGCCAGCCACACCAATGTGTCGGAGGAAACACCGTGCACCTGCCGACCTGGTTAGCGTGCACTGCGCCCGGCCCGCCACAGGAGTCGCTAGTGCGCGATGAGACAAGGATATCCCTACCGGCCAAACCCTGCCTAACCCGGACGATGCTAGGCCAATTGTGCGATGCCCCATGGACCTCCCGGTCGCGGCCGGGGGCGACAGAGCCTGGGCGCAAACCCAGAGTCTCTGGTGGCACAGCTAGCACTGAGGGAGGCCCTAAACAACACTGTTTCATGACACATCAGAGACATGGCATGAGATGTTTTGAAACAATTACACTTGTCTGACCACTTGCATGGTGATGTTTTTTCTCACCTGAATGATCTGAATCTAGCATTACAGGGACTCTCCACAACTATATTCAATGTGCTGGACAAAATTGAGGCTATGATTACGAAGTTGGAGCTCTTCTCTGTCTACATTTTGTGTGCAAATGAACTCAAGCTTACGGACAATGTCAAATGTGATATAGCGAAGCACCTGAGTGAATTGGATGCGCAATTACGCAGGTACTTTTCCGAAACAGACGACTCAAACAACTCCCACTGTTAAAAAACGGATGCCTTTTGCAACCACGTACCTATGTGAGAGTGGATTCTCAGTCCTCATTAGCATGAAAACTAAATACTGGCACAGACTGTGGAAAATTATTTAAGACTGAGACTCTCTCCAATACAACCCAACATTGCAGAGTTATGTGCATCCTTTAAAGCACACCCTTCTCATTAACCTGAGGTGAGTTATTCACAATTTTTTATGAACAAATAAGGTTTTATATGTAAGATGGCTAAATAAAGAGCAAAAAGATTGATTATTATTATATTATTATTTGTGCCCTGGTCCTATAAGAGCTCTTTGTCACTTCCCACGAGCCGGGTTGTGATAAAAACTCACAAATTCATATGTTTAATAAATGTATTGTATTGTGTGTGTGTGTGTGTGTGTGTGTGTGTGTGTGTGTGTGTGTGTGTGTGTGTGTGTGTGTGTGTGTGTGTGTGTGTGTGTGTGTGTGTGTGTGTGTGTGTGTGTGTGTGTGTGTGTGTGTGTGTGTGTGTGTGTGTGTGTGTGTGTGTGTGTGTGTGTGTGTGTGTGTGTGTGTGTGTGTGTGTGTGTGTGACAGGCTTACAATTATGGCAAAAAAACAACATTTGAGAGTGTGCTGAACCTGGTGCTAGAGGGGGTACGCAGCTGGAGGTTGAATGTTTGAACGGGTACAGCACTATTAAAGGTTTGTCAACCACTGATCTAAGCCATCTGCTAATTGGTTTTGGAGACTGATCTCTCTGGGTCCACAGGGGTAAACAGTAAAGGCTGTGTAATTTGTCAGTTGGTGGTTATTCTTTGGGGAGGAAGTGGGCTTCCATTTGCTGATCATAACAGCAGTTACTTTCTATTGTAAAGCCTACAAACATCAGTATGTTGTAGACCTGCAAAAATGATATATCTAGACTCAAATGTCAATAGCCTAAGTCTACATAACTTTGCAAAGCAGAGTGTTCTACTGCTCCCTCTTATAATTGTTCTAAAATATTAAACATCTGCAACTACTAAAAACCACTATTATGTCTCAACCTGGAGCCCGATAAAAGACTTGTAGAAAAAAAACGGTGATGTCTGTGAGAGTCACAGTACTTTGATGTCATTCTTAGATAATGAAATACTGCCCCCGCTTGGTTTAACAGGGGAACAGGTTTTACTTTTACATCATTGAAGGTCAAACGAGTCATGCTGTACACGATAAAGACACAGCAGTTTTATTTTGTATGCTAATCACAACAAGGGAGATGTGCTGAGGCAGATGGTTATTGATGATCTTACACTATTAGCACCAACAGTAGTCTCTGTGCGCAGTTTAAAAAAAAAGATCAATATGGATTTCGTCTACCGGATAGGAATAGAATAATTAGAATGGGTCCCAATTCAGAATGAATACAATGAGTCCCAGTTCAAGTAAATTATTTGTATAATGGGAGTCCACATTCAAGTAAATTATTTGTATAATGGGAGTCCACATTCAAGTAAATTATTTGTTTAATGGGAGTCCCCATTCAAGTAAATTATTTGTACATTCTATTCATTCTATTTCTATGCATGTACTCCTGTTCGATAGCTGTAATCAAGATAGACAAAAAAAAATGTTTACCTGGCCCTGGGGATTAATCCCTTTCCGCTCTAAAATGTAAAAAAACACACATATAATGTTGTGAATACTAGGACCTGTTCTAGATTACAACAGTAGATGAAGTGTAGCCTACAATGAATTGAGGTCAGGTTTTTCTGTTTCTTTTGATCATTTTTGTTTTGTTCCCATGCAGCAGCTTCTCACAGTGATGCTTTCTTTTCATAGAACATGATAGTGCGTGTGTGTGTGTGTATATGTGTGTGTGTGTGACAAAATGGTTTGAACATCTAGTTAACAACATCCAAATATACAATTTCTATCCTGTTTCCAGACTTTGGAGGTGAACTATTTTCACGTGGCACCAATTTACAGTATGTATTCTAGACTGCTGGTTTTTCTTTAGCTCCTCAATCCTCTGAAACGTTATAATTGAATGGAAGTCACAGTAATCTAGAAAGTTATTATATATATATATATATATATATAGTTTAATTAGCTAGAATAAGAAGTTTAACTTTCTATATATATATATATATATATACAGTACCAGTCAAAAGTTTGGACTTTCCAGGGGTTTTCTTTATTTGTACTATTTTCTACGTTGTAGAATAATAGTGAAGACATCAAAACTATGAAATCATGTAGTAACCAAAAGAGTGTTATACAAATCAAAATATATTTTATATTTGAGATTCTTCAAAGGAGCCACCCTTTGCCTTGATGACAGCTTTGCACACTCTTGGCATTCTTTCATTCAGCTTCATGAGGTAGTCACCTGGAATGCATTTCAATTAACAGGTGTGCCTTGTTATAAGCTAATTTGTGGAATTTCTTTCCTTCTTAATACGTTTGAGCCAATCAGTTGTGTTGTTCCGCTAGCGGAACCCCTTACCAACAGCCAATGAAATTGCAGGGCGCCAAATACAAATCAACAGAAATCTCATCAATCAAATTTCTCAAACATACAAGTATTAGCCACCATTTTAAAGATAAAATTCTCGTTAATCCAGCCACAGTGTCTGATTTCAAAAATGCTTTACAGCAAAAGCTCCACAAACGATTATGTTAGGTCACCACCAAGTCACAGAAAAACCCAGCAATTTTTCCAGCCAAAGAGAGAAGTCACAAAAAGCATAAATATAGATAAAATGAATCACTAACCTTTGATGATCTTCATCAGATGACACTCATAGGACTTCAGGTTACACAATACATGTATGTTTTGTTCGATAAAGTGAATATTTATATCCAAAAATCTAATTTTACATTGGTGTGTTATGTTCAGTAGTTCCAAAACATCAGATTTTTAAAAAAAATGTCACGGAAAAAAAGCATACCATGCAATAATCTGAGTACGGAGCTCAGAGCCCAAAATAAATAAAAAAATAAAAAAATAAAAAATATCTGCCATGTTGCGCCGCAGTCAACATTAGTCAGAAATAGCATTATAAATATTCACTTACCTTTGATGATCTTCATCAGAATGCACTCCAAGGAATCCCAGTTCCACAATAAATGTTTGATTTGTTCGATAAAGTTCATAATTTATGTCCATATACCTCCTTTTGTTAGGGCGTTTGGTAAACAAATCTAAACGCGTGCATCTTCCAGCGGAAAGGTCGGACAAAAATTCCAAAAAGTTAGATTACTGGTCGTAGAAACATATAAAACGTTGTATAGAATCAAACTTTAGGATGTTTTTATCATAAATGTTCAATAATGTTCCAACCGGAGAATTCCATTGTCTGTAGAAAAGCCATGGAATGAGAGCTAACTCTCTCGTGAGAGACTGACTGCTTTCTTGGCCCAAGCAAGTCTCTTCATCTTATTGGTGCCTTTTATTAGAGGTTTCGATCAAGGCCTGATTCACGCAGTCTCCTCTGAACAGTTGATGTTGAGATGTGGCTGTAACTTGAACTCTGTGAAGCATTTATTTGGGCTGCCATCTGAGGTCCTGTTAACTTTAATGAATTTATCCTCTGCAGCAGATGTAACTCTGAGTCTTCCTTTCCTGTGGTGGTTCTCTTGAAAGCCATTTTCACCATAATGCTTGATGGTTTTTGCGATTGCACTTGAAGAAACTTTCAAAGTTCTTGAAATGTTATGGACTGACTGACCTTCATGTCTTAAAACATCTTTGGGATAGGGGGCAGCATTTTCACTTTTGAATGAAAAGCGTGCCCAGAGTAAACTGCCTCCTACTCAGTCCCAGATGCTAATGTATGTATATTATTAGTAGATCTGGATAGAAAACACTCTAAAGTTTCTAAAACTGTTTGAATGATGTCTGTGAGTATAACAGAACTCATATGGCAGGTGAAAACCTGAGACAAATCCAACCAGGAAGTGTGAAATCTGAGGTTTGTAGTTTTTCAAAGCTTGGCCTATCGAATACACAGTGTCTATGGGTCAAATTGCACTTCCTAAGGATTCCACTAGATGTCAACCGTCTTTAGAAACTTGTTTGAGGCTTCTACTATAAAGGAGGGGGAATGAGGGCTGTTTGAGTCAGTGGTCTGGCAGATTGTCACAGGCTCAGTGGTCTCAGTCTGACTGATGGAAATCTGTCCTTTTGTCTGATGAGTCCGAATTTGAGATTTTTTCTTCCAACCGCGGTGTTTTTGTGAGATGTAGAGTAGGTGAACGGATGATCTCCTCATGTGTGGTTCCCACCCTGAAGAATGGAGGAGGAGGTGTGATGGTATGGGGGTGCTTTGCTGGTGACATCTTCTGTGATGTATTTAGAATTCAAGGCACACTTAACCAGCATGGCTACCACAGCATTCTGCAGTGATACGCCATCCCATCTGGTTTGCAGTTAGTGGGACTATAATTTGTTTTTTAACAGGACAATGACCCAAAACACACCTCCGGGCTGTGTAAGGGCTATTTGACCAAGGCGAGTGATGGAGTGCTGCCTCCACAATCACCCGACCTCAACCCAATTGAGATGGTTTGGGATGAGTTGGACCACAGAGTGAAGGAAAAACAGCCAGCAAGTGCTCAGCATATGTGGGAACTCCTTCAAGACCGTTGGAAAAGTATTCCTCATGAAGCTGGTTGAGAGAATGCCAATAGTGTGCAAACCTGTCATCATGGCAAAGGTTGGCTAATTTAAAGAATCTAAAATATATTTAGATTTGTTTAACACTTTTTTGGTTATTACATGATTCGATATATGTTTTTCCTAGTTTTGATGTCTGCACAATTATTCTACAATGTAGAAAATAGTAAAAATAAAGAAAAATCCTTGAATGAGTGGGTGTGTCCAAACTTTTGACTGCTACTGTATATATATATATATTCTCAGTCGGTTTTGTCTGTTGCAAAACGTTTTGCAATGGAAACCTTTTACTGTTTACTCTATGAACGAAACGGAACCAAACGGGGAGGGACCTACCTGAATTTGCCCAATAGAAACTATATTTTTTGTTGGAAAACGTTTTACGTTTGGAGTAAACGGTTTCTGTTGCATAACGTTTTGCAACAGACAAAACGTTTTACAACGGAACCCGACTAACCCCAGCCGTCTGCTCTAATGGCACTGCAGCACTTTGCAGGCTCCTGTGAGTTTGGCTTAATCACTTGTAAGACTTGATTTAGTGTGTGTTAATAAACATTAGTCTGTCTCTCTCCTCGCCAGTGATTAGTGGTTTATGTGCTCTGCTCTCCCGTCCCCAGGCTGAAGACGCAGTCCTGAAGATTGATGGAGGGTCATGCTATTCAAACAGCAGGCGTTGCTGAGACAGAAGCTCTTCTTGTTGGGCAGCCTTGCTATTGGGAGTCTCCTCTATCTAGTGGCCAGGGTTGGGAGCTTGGATAGGTACGTTGTTTGCTGAAAGCAATGCCTGTTGAATGTCAAGTATAGAATGATTTTAGTTTATATAAATGATATAATATTTTTTTCAAATATCAAAATCTTGATCATATATGATTAGATTATGATAAGACTTCATTGTATTTAACAATGTGTTTAAAGTTAATTCAAAAATGCTCTAAAGTTTATTGATGAAATTATTATATAGAACTAAATGTCTCTTTCTGTGTTTTCCCCTCCTCCAGGCTGCAGCCTATTTGCCCCATAGAGAGCAGACTGGGCCCTCCTCATCTGCCGGAGCAGTTCCCTCTCCGGACCCTGCAGTATAAGCGTGGTCTGCTCCACGAGATCCGCAAGGGCAATGCCACCAAAGAGCAGATCCGCCTGCACAACCTGGTGCAGCAACTGCCCCGGGCCATCATCATCGGAGTGCGCAAGGGGGGCACGCGCGCCCTGCTGGAGATGCTCAACCTGCACCCAGCTGTGGTCAAGGCCTCGCAGGAGATCCACTTCTTTGACAACGAACAGAACTACGCCCGGGGCATCGACTGGTACCGGGAGAAGATGCCCTTCTCCTTCCTCCACCAGATCACCATTGAGAAGAGCCCCGCCTACTTCATCACAGAGGAGGTCCCCGAACGCATCTTCAAGATGAACTCCTCCATCAAGCTGTTGATTATTGTGCGCGAGCCCACCACCAGAGCTGTGTCCGACTACACACAGGTGCTGGAGGGCAAGGAGCGTAAGAATAAGACCTACCACAAGTTTGAGAAGCTGGCCATCGACGGCAACACGTGTGATGTGAACACAAAGTATAAGGCGGTACGGACCAGCATTTACACCAAGCACTTGGAGCGCTGGCTGAAGTTCTTCCCCGTGGAACATTTTCACATTGTGGACGGCGACCGTCTGATCACAGACCCGCTGCCTGAGCTGCAGCTCGTCGAGCGCTTCCTCAACCTCCCCTCCAGGATCAGCCGGTATAACCTGTATTTCAATGCCACCAGGGGATTCTACTGCCTGCGATTTAACAATGTCTTCAACAAGTGCCTGGCAGGCAGCAAGGGGCGCATCCACCCTGAGGTGGACCCCTCAGTGGTGGCCAAACTGAGGAAGTTCTTCCACCCCTTCAATCAGAAGTTTTATCAGATTACTGGGAGGACGTTCAACTGGCCCTGAGAAACTAAGGGAAGGTCTAGGCCTAGCCTATTTGAACTTCTTAACTGAAGTTGTCCTGTTGGCATTTTCAAGATGTCAACCACAACAATATTAAAGGATATTAAAAGCACTTTGATTGAATTTAATACGTTGAGGAGAGTGGGGTAAGTCGAGCCGAAGGGTTAGTTGAGCTACTCCTTGTTTCTAGGAAACCATATACAAAATGTACCATGTGACCAAATATTAAGGAAGAGGTCGTCATTTCATGGAGTCTATGAAGAAAAAAACACATGGACAAAGTGGTAAGCAAGTTAGGGCAAATGAATGTATTGTGTTATAGGTTTCATGTGGCTTGTATCTAAACCAAGGTGGATTGTTTTGTATATCAGTTGGGGTCTCTATAAGCTACACTATGAGGTCCTAAACCTAGCATGAAAGCGCATCCTCGTACCTGTGTGGGCTAATATAGTATAAATGTTTGCCTTGGGGTAAGTTGAGCCAATGGCCACCATACCCCATACAGATTATGATTACATTTAGTCAGGTTTATGCATAATATGCATAGTATTTTTGCAATGTGTCATGCATATGAACTCAATATACTGCATTTGTATTGTTATAGAGCAGACCTAATCATTCCCTGTGTATACAAATGTAAAACATGCAGGGATCTAGCCCCCCTTTAGGTTCTTGAGAGAGCAGCCAAGGAAGTGAGAGAAGGGAAAAAGTCCATTCCAGAAGCACCAAGGGATGAAAAAATGTACTGAATGACGCTGAGCTACATTGCCAAAAATGAAAACAAACATGTACCTGTGTGAAAGAGAGGCTGTGACAGAGTAGCAGAGACACACAAGGTCTTATCTGATGACATGGAGTATGAGCTGTATAAAGAGAGGCTGTGACAGAGTAGCAGAGACACACAAGGTCTTATCTGATGACATGGAGTATGAGTTGTATAAAGAGAGGCTGTGACAGAGTCTCTTATCTGATGACATGGAGTCTGAGTTGTATAAAGAGAGGCTGTGACAGAGTAGCAGAGACACACAAGGTCTTATCTGATGACATGGAGTCTGAGTTGTATAAAGAGAGGCTGTGACAGAGTAGCAGAGTCACACAAGGTCTTATCTGATGACATGGAGTCTGAGTTGTATAAAGAGAGGCTGTGATAGAGTAGCAGAGTCACTCAAGGTCTTATCTGATGACATGGAGTCTGAGCTTGCTAAACATATCCAGAATATCGCAGACCAGCTTCATGGGCTTAGTAGCCTCAAATGCAGTGAACTTGCCTACGAATTGGCACATCGAAACAATATCACTGTCCCAGACAACTTGTCAAGAAATGCAAGGGTAAGTCATATTTAACAGATCCATCTATATCTGAATATAGGCATACATTTGAAATTTACAGTACAATATACCTCACCCCCATTCCATGAATTAAACTTTGACCAACCAGCACCATCACCCACTGTCACAGGGCACCTACACCAACTTACCCCAAGGTGGCTCAACTTTTTCCCTATGCTCAATTTACTCTGGGATAAGTTGTGCAAAGAGACCAATTTTGTTTTTGACAAACTATGTTTTTAAAACTGTTATGTTTACATGAATTATGATTATTTCCAGGGATACACAAC
The DNA here is from genome assembly GCF_018296145.1 of Oncorhynchus tshawytscha. Lineage (NCBI taxonomy): Eukaryota > Metazoa > Chordata > Actinopteri > Salmoniformes > Salmonidae > Oncorhynchus > Oncorhynchus tshawytscha. The sequence goes on from NC_056433.1 coordinate 18,469,583, forward strand.
ATCCTGAAATATATGTAGATATCTTTGTTAAAAAGAATACTATATTGCCGTAGTGAGGCTGAATGTAAAAATGGCTCAACATACCCCACTCTCCCCTGTGAGAATGACAATGTGACCAAAATCTGTAATGGAATCAATGTATGTTTGTTTCTTAATATGTAAGGGGGCATAAGAGGATAAAGGATTTGTGAGTTGTGTGATTACAAAACAATTCAGTTTAATGCACCTGATCTTTCTTCATAATAATTCACCTGTCTGACACTTGTGCCCGTTATAAACTCTGCATTTTGCCATCATCTCAGCCAATATTGAATGAAGGGTATACTACAATGAGCGATAAACATGAGATTATGTTAAGTGAACATGTGGATTTTAAAAGACGAATTGTCAGTCAACAACACATACATTTAACATATTTAAAGGCTATATCATGAAGCTTTATATGTGGCAATGTTTCATATAAAAACAACCTTGACAAAGACGTAGGCTTACATGTTCTTGCAGTTCTAAGTGTGATAGTCTTGCATTTATTAGTCCTCTCATTTTGGTTTTGCTTTTCTCCTGCATGTGTATTGAACATACAATTGACAAAGCATGGGCTCTCTAATGTAGTTTTGTGTTATTTCATTTATTCCAGTATCATTCTTTAAACATGTGCTACTTTTATTTGTTTCTATGTTGTTTTTAGGTAGTTTAATTTTTCTCAAACTACCATGACGTACTTGTATCTGTAATATAACCCAGAAATCTGTAGAAGGGTAGGAGATTCTCATAAGGGAATGGGAACATAGATTTCTCATAAAATTCTGACTCCGATGATGTCCTCATACATCAAGCATTTAAATGTTGAATAAGAGATTTAAGTGGTAACTTTGTTCTCGTTCTTTTTCTCCAGTATTAATAACATGTTTGTCATTCCCCTTGGTAAAAAGTCACAGTAAAAAAAGTAATTTGTTAGTTACTGTCAAACCATCTAATGCTTATTCTACTACAATTAACATATTTGTCTTATGTGCAAATAGCCATCCTGTATCATAAGTGTGTTGTTCTGTAACAAAAAATTATTGAATTAAAATGACATTTAAACACGTGTCAGCTGAGTCATTCATTATTTCTGTTTTGTCTCGTAATCTATTGTGTGGTTCAAAGACTGAGACTCTTCCTTGATCAAATCAAATCAAATGTATTTATATAGCCCTTCTTACATCAGCTGATATATCAAAGTGCTGTACAGAAACCCAGCCTAAAACCCCAAACAGCAAGCAATGCAGGTGTAGAAGCACGGTGGCTAGGAAAAACTCCCTAGAAAGGCCAAAACCTAGGAAGAAACCTAGAGAGGAACCAGGCTATGAGGGGTGGCCAGTCCTCTTCTGGCTGTGCCGGGTGGAGATTATAACAGAACATGGCCAAGATGTTCAAATGTTCATATATGACCAGCATGGTCAAATAATAATAATAACAGTAGTTGTCGAGGGTGCAACAAGTCAGCACATCAGGAGTAAATGTCAGTTTGCTTTTCATAGCCAATCATTAAGAGTATCTCTACCACTCCTGCTGTCTCTAGAGAGTTGAAAACAGCAGATCTGGGACAGGTAGCACGTCCGGTGAACAGGTCAGGGTTCCATAGCCACAGGCAGAACAGTTGAAACTGGAGCAGCAGCACGGCCAGGTGGACTGGGGACAGCAAGGAGTCATCATGCCAGGTAGTCCTGAGGCATGGTCCTAGGGCTCAGGTCCTCCGAGAGAGAGAAAGAAAGAAAGAATGAGAGAATTAGAGAGAGCATACTTAAATTCACACAGGACACCGGATAAGACAGGAGAAATACTCCAGATATAACAAACTGACACTAGCCCCCCGACACATGAACTACTGCAGCATAAATACTGGAGGCTGAGACAGGAGGGGTCAGGAGACATTGTGGCCCCATCCGATGACACCCCCGGACAGGGCCAAACAGGCTGGATATAACCCCACCCACTTTGCCAAAGCACAGCCCCCACACTACTAGAGGGATATCTTCAACCACCAACTTACCGTCCTGAGACAATCAAATCAAAAGTATTTATATAGCCCTTCGTACATCAGCTGATATCTCAAAGTGCTGTACAGAAACCCAGCCTAAAACCCCAAACAGCAAGAGATGTAGGTGTAGAAGCACGGTGGCTAGGAAAAACTCCCTAGAAAGGCCAAAACCTAGGAAGAAACCTAGAGAGGAAGCAGGCTATGTGGGGTGGCCAGTCCTCTTCTGGCTGTGCCGGGTGGAGATTATAACAGAACATGGCCAAGATGTTCAAATGTTCATAAATGACCAGCATGGTCCAATGATAATAAGGCAGAACAGTTGAAACTGGAGCAGCAGCACGGCCAGGTGGACTGGGGACAGCAAGGAGTCATCATGTCAGGTAGTCCTGAGGCATGGTCCTAGGGCCCAGGTCCTCCGAGAGAGAGAAAGAAAGAGAGAAAGAGAGAATTAGAGAGAGCACACTTAAATTCACACAGGACACCGAATAGGACAGGAGAAGTACTCCAGATATAACAAACTGACCCTAGCCCCCCGACACATAAACTACTGCAGCATAAATACTGGAGGCTGAGACAGGAGTGGTCAGGAGACACTGTGGCCCCATCCGAGGACACCCCCGGACAGGGCCAAACAGGAAGGATATAACCCCACCCACTTTGCCAAAGCACAGACCCCACACCACTAGAGGGCAACCACCAACTTACCATCCTGAGAAAAGGCTGAGTATAGCCCACAAATATCTCCGCCACGGCACAACCCAAGGGGGGGGGCGCCAACCCAGACAGGAAGATCACATCAGTGACTCAACCCACTCAGGTGACGCACCCCTCTCAGGGACGGTATGAGAGAGCCCCAGTAAGCCAGTGACTCAGCCCCTGTAATAGGGTTAGAGGCAGAGAATCCCAGTGGAAAGAGGGGAACCGGCCAGGCAGAGACAGCAAGGGCGGTTCGTTGCTCCAGAGCCTTTCCGTTCACCTTCCCACTCCTGGGCCAGACTACACTCAATATCACCCACTGAAGAGATGAGTCTTCAGTAAAGACTTAAAGGTTGAGACCGAGTTTGCATCTCTGGCATGGGTAGGCAGACCGTTCCATAAAAATGGAGCTCTATAGGAGACAAGGCCAAGTATAGCCCACAAAGATCTCCGCCACGGCACAACCCAAGGGGGGGTGCCAACCCCATTTCATTAATAATCACTGGGTCATTGTATTAAGTCTGTCATTTCAATTAAATTAGAACTAGAAATCCTGGTACCTTCATTAATTGCCCACATCTCAGCAAATACATAATTCCACATATACAGGTGGGCAAAACAAGTATTTAGTCAGCCACCAATTGTGCAAGTTCTCCCACTTAAAAAGATGAGAGGCCTGTAATTTTCATCATAGATACACTTCAACTATGACAGACAAAATGAGAAATGAAAATCCAGAAAATCACATTGTAGGATTATTAATGAATTTATTTGCAAATTATGGTGGAAAATAAGTATTTGGTCAACAACAAAAGTTTATCTCAATACTTTGTTATATACTCTTTGTTGGCAATGACAGAGGTCAAACGTTTTCTGTAAGTCTTCACTGAACACTTTTATTTCATCTTAAATAAAATATTAAATTTATCTTAATATAAACATAAATAAAATATATTTAGTCTCAAATAAATAATGAAACATGCTCAATTTGGTTTAAATAATGCAAAAACACAGTGTTGGAGAAGAAAGTAAAAGTGCAATATGTGCCATGTAAAAAAGCTAACGTTTAAGTCCCTTGCTCAGAACATGAGAACATATGAAATCTGGTGGTTCAATATTCCCAGTCCGTCAATATTCCCAGTTAAGAAGTTTTAGGTTGTAATTATTATAGGAATTATCACGTGTCGTCTATTTCTCTCTATACCATTTGTATTTGACTATTGGATGTTCTAATAGGCACTTTAGTATTGCCAGCCTTATCTCAGGAGTTGACAGGCTTGAAATCATAAACAGAGCTGTGAAGCAAGCATTGCTAAGAGCTGCTGGCAAACGCAGTAAAGTTTGAATGAATGCTTACGAGCTTCCTGCCACCTACCACTGCTCAGTCAGACTGCTCTATCAAATCATAGACTTAATTTTAATATAATAAACACAGAAATACAAGCCATTGGTCATTAATATGGTCAAATCCGGAAACTATAATTTTGAAAACAAAACGTTTATTCTTTCAGTGAAATACATAATCGTTCCATATTTCATCGAACGGGCAGCAACCCTAAGTCTAAATATTGCTGTTAAATTACAACCTTCAATGTTATGTCATAATTATTTAAAATTCTGGCAAATTAGTTCACAACGAGCCAGGCGGCCCAAACTGTTGCATATACCCTGACTCTGCGTGCAATGAACGCAAAAGAAGTGACACAATTTCCCTTAATATTGCATGCTAACATGAATTTATTTTTAGCAAAATATGCAGGTTTAAAAAATATACTTCTGTGTATTAATTTTAAGAACTGCATTGATGTATATGGTTAGGTACATTGGTGCAACGATTTTGCATTTTTCGCGAATGCTAGCAACTGACCTTGGCTCCTTGTTGTACTCGCGTAACAGGTGGTGATCCTGCCATGCAGTTTCCTCGTGGAATGCAATGTAATCGGCCATAATCAGCGTCCAAAAATGCAGATTACCGATTGTTATGAAAACTTGAAATCAGCCCTAATTAATCGGCTTTGCCGGTCTACCTCTAGAGTTGTTCACCCTTTTCAAAATACCCCATATCCCTGCCTCTTTAAGGTGCTTTCCTCATTTCAGTGCCTAGACCTGTATCCTGGAAGGAAATTTTCAGGCCACTGAGACCGGTGTACTTTCATGGTTTACTTAATACAATGAAAAAGAAAAAGAGAGCCTCACACCTTAGGAGCTCAGATGCAATAATTGTATAAGTACAGTTTCTACAAACAAGCTGTATAATGGGGTATAATGACAAACACAGCGGGTCACTAATTTATATACTTTTAAAGGATTTACTTAATACCAGGATTTACTTAATACCAGCTGACTAAGCATAATGTCATTGTTCCACCAAGTGTGTGAGGACATTAGAGCAGTCCCCAACCCCAAAAAATATTGGTCCACCGAAAGTTGTCTGTTCTTTTGACCAATTAATCGGTCAACATTTTTAAATGTGTATTTTTCCATATATAGACATACCCTATGTGTTTTAATAAAATCAACTATATGCATTGAGCTTACGGTTTGATGAAATAAGACAAATGCCTCAAGAGGGCGTCAGAGGTCTAGAAGACCAGAAGAAAAACATTCAACTTTACCCAACTATTCTCCTCCCGCTACTGCTGGCTTTTGCAGATTATGCCATTACTTTCTTGAAGTTGCCGGTAATAGGCTACATGAGGAGTTGGCCACCTTTGTCATGTGAAATGACAATTTATCTTACCATTTCTAACAATGTGCATGTCAGTTATGGTTTTCATATTCACATCTTCATTTAATTTAATAATGTCTTCATATCTCAATCATTGTCATGTGGTTATTGAAAATTCTATCTAAATCAAAAATGATACAAACCTTAAAAGTGGCTTCTATTGCCCACTATGTTAAAATATACTACATAAAGCCAAGAAATAAAAACATTGCAGCCGCAAGGTAGAAATATAACCTATTTCAGTCCAAGTCAAGCACTGATAAGAAGTAATCAGGTAGGCCTATTTTATGACGTTTCCACTGGATCAGAGCATAACATTTTCCCCTTTCAGGCAGAGTGGTTATGGAGAAGGAGAGAGCTGGAACAATTTTTAAAATACATTGAGGAACTATTGTAACTCTTAATGGATGTAAAAACAGACTTTGTTTGCTTGAAGTTTGAGGTGAAGAAAACCTTACTTTGAGAAGCTCTACATGTCATTAATTGGGGTGTGTTAAGCCAATCAGAAATACTATCAGATCCCCAAATGGGCACATTTATACGCCAACATTTACAGGCAGGCCAGGTAGCCTATAACAGGCAGGCCAGGAAGGCCTACTTCTCTGTGTGCGCGTCCTAGCTCAACATTGACAGGAGTTCTCCAAAAACAAGACAATAACTAAATTGACTAACTCGTAAATGGAATGAAATAAACCAAAACTTATTTCTCACAATTGAAGCATAGGTTTTGCTCTCTGCAAACAATGTGCCCACTCTGACAATGATAACGGGAAGACTGGAATAATAATATTGAATGCATTAACAGAAATTACCATAACCAAGGTAACATTGTAGATTAGAAATTATAGGCATTAACATGAAATGTTCTACTGGTGATATATGTCATGGGGAATTGATCTACACTAACAATCAAATGCAAACAATTCACATGGATTAGTTCACTGAGATGGGTGCAACTTTTCCCGTCCCTTCCTTATGTTTATCTTTCTTTTCAGAATTGCCATACAACGATTACTTTGAGTAGTTTGGGCCTGACTTCAAGCTGCACATCAGCCCATCTAACATGACCAACCAGAAAATATCAGAGTACATGGATAAGATCAAGTAAGGACCGAGTCTGTCAGATGTATCATATCGTATGTACTTCAGTAACTCCAGTTGGATATGTCATATTCATCAATTTTGCATTGTGAGGTTGTTGCATCTGCATTGCCAGTACTGTATGAAACAGGTATTCTGGTGGGGGTGTTGTAGTCTACTTACTTTTTCCTTATTGTCACATTATCCACATTTCTTAGAGCCTTCTCGTGGGCTTTTGGGCTGATGGTGGTTACTGCACCGATATTCGTTGCGTTAAAAGCATTGTCCTTTGTTTGAGAACCCTTCTGTTTAAGAACCGGATGCTACCCAACGCCCCGGGAGTGGTGCAGATGCAGGCTATCCCTGAGGATGCCATCCCTGATGACACAGTGGACGAGGATACAGAGGACCCTGACAAACTCATGTCCGGTAAGACACGCCTCCTCTAACCCATCACAACCTCTGAACCATCTCATTGACCTTCCCTGTAAATACTCTCTGTTGCAGTTATATCACTCAGGGGGTTCTATTTAATTTGTATTTTCTTTTGCCAGGATTGTAAACTCTACTGTTTTCCAGTGAGTCCTCGGTTCCATTCGTATTGTATCAGCGGCTGTATTTTCCATATTCAATCCTATTGGATCCCATTTTAGATCCTATTGCCAGCAGCAGCATCTGAATTGTGACTTCCTGTCTCGTTTCAAACAGTGCTTCAGACAAGAGGATAGCCTGCGATAAGGAGTTCTCTGACTCGGAGGACAAGGGACAGGAAGGAATGAGGAACGTGGCCGATAACAAAAAAGAACCAAGCGGCCCCGGGTAGAGGAAGACAAAGAGCGAGAGGAGAAGAAAGAGTAAGTTGTTGAGTATTCAGAACTTATCCTGAATACAAACCTGGCAAGAGCACTGAGTTCAATGTGATAATAGAAAAGCACCTAGCAATATTTCATCCAAGTGGTGATAGCTTGATGTAATGCCGCTTGTGATGTAGCTTCCTGATTTATGTGTATATTTGTGCTGTTAGAGGTGAAAGAGGAGAAAGCAAAAGAAACAAGCACTGAGAAAACTGACACAAAGGCAAGAGTGACTGTGGTCTCTGCTATATTCACTTGTCAGGACTACGCTTATAGTTGGGCCATGCATTTATGATTTATTAGAGGTAGTCACAAATGTATTCAGACCTGATAGTGTCTTATTGGAGGTGAAATGGCACTCTCATTTTTCCATCTGTTCTTTCTAGTGTGAAGACTGAGCAGACTAGTAGTACCTGATTCAGCCACATAGTGGCACTGTGATCTCTCCATGGACAGTCCCGAGTGTGGCAGTAAGGGCAGCTCATCTCGGCTGATTATACTCCCTCGTGTCAGACTCCACAACTGAAGCATTATATTTATTGTCAGTGATCTGTATCAAAGATAATTTCTTATATTGACAAGGTGGTCGAGGGACCACTCTAGCAATGGAAATGCATGCCCTCAAAGATGGAAGGCAGGCGAGATCAGGTGGGACCATTCTAGCAATTTTATGAGAGGGCAGATACGCATGTGAACAACAGACAACTCTGATATAAAGTTGTTTTTTAAAAGTTGCCGAAATGCTACGTGCATCCACTTATGTCAGTCATAGAGCCAGAACATAATTATAAATCATTTGTAGACTACAAATTGACAGAAAGAAGCCCAAAGATATCATTTTTTACTAAAACATAATCATTTCTAATTTTGCTTACATTTGTACATGATCATGTGTCTCTATCTATTATCCATAGGAATTCTTGGGAAAATATTTTATCAGAGCTTTTATCCGTAAACTGCATAGCGGACCCAGTTATAGCGTTCTCTTTCTTTTCATCAATATTTATCTTAATGGCTGATAAACACGCTCCGTTAAAGCGAATTAGGCAAACAAATTTAACTAATTCTTGGTTTTCCTGTGATTTGAAAATCCTTTTCCTGCAAAAGAATCAAGCATGGGCCTTTGGCGAGGAAAACTGGTGAAGCATCGGATTGGCTGCTTTTTAGGCAATTGAGAAATAAATGGACCGGAGGAATAAAAAAAGGCTAAATCTAGGTATTTTCTTGATGCTATGACAGAGTCTGCTGGTGATCCCGCTAAATTCTGGAAAACTGTTAACTCACTTAAACCAGGAAACTCCTTGACTTCCCTACTGAAGAAAATTACATCGGAATCTGGGATCATCAGTGGCCGAACTGAAATTTGTGATGCTTTTGATAAGCATTTTAATTCTGCTGATTTTCTTTTTGAAATAAAAAATGGCCAACATGGTCCTGACCGGTCTATTGTTTCAGCCCCTCGGCCTTCAGCTGATGTGGAAAACAGTAAGCCGGTTTTTAATTTTCAAAAAGTCACAGAAGATGATGTCTTATCTGCACTAGCTGCTATAGATTTTAAGGCACTGACAATCTGGATCCATATTTACTCAAGTGTGCGGCACCTATCATTGCTAGTGCAGTGATGCACATCTTTAATCAAACATTAGTGGTAGGAAAGATTCCTAAAGCTTGGAAAACAGCTTTTGTTTTACCACTCCTCAAGGGAGGTGATGGTAGTGAATTGGATAATTATCGGCCCATCTCTAAGCTCTCCTGTTTGGCTTAAATTCTAGAGTCATTGGTGAATAGGCAACTACAATCTTTTTTAACTGCTAACAATACTCTTTCTATCAATCAATCTGGCTTCAGACCTAAACACAATACCACTACGGCCACTGTACATGTTGTAAATTATATTACTAATGCCCTAGATAATAGAAAGTACTGTGCCGCCTTGTTCATAGATTTGTCTAAAGATTTTGACACTGTAGACCATGCAATACTTTTGGGTAAGCTGTCGTTAATAGGACTGGGATCGGATGTCTGTCGTTGGTTTCATGACTATTTACGGGATAGAGGTCAGGCTGTTAGAGTCGACGGCATCCAGTTGGAGCCATTGGAGTTGGTTAAAGGGGTTCAACAAGGTTATATACTTGGTCCATTACTGTTTACTCTCTACATAAACAATATCGGTGATGAGATAAGAAAGTGTAAAATGTATTTATATGCTGATGACACTCATGTACTCTATCGCTTCAACGGCTGACCAAGCATTATCACTATTGGAGACAGATTTTAAGATATTACAAGGGTCTTTTATATAGCTGAAACATGTTTTAAATGCAAAGAAAACACATTTTATGATTTTTAATAGATTCAAAAAGTTAGTTGAAAATACACTTGCACTTACGAGCTTAGATGGTTCTCGAATGAATCAGGTCTCTGCATATAAATACTTAGGGATGTGGTTGGATGATAAACAGTCTTTTAAAATGCATGTTGATGAACTTTGTAAACGGCTAAAAATCAAGCTAGGCTTCCTCTATAGAAACAGGACATGTTTGTCCTCTACAAATAGAAGACACCTTGTGCAAGCTTAGACCTTTGTTGAAATAAAGGTTGAATAATTTCCCGAATTGAAATCACTTGGAGCTGACTTCATATTGTTTTTACAGTCTTATGTCCAACAATAATAAAAGTCTTTTTGTTTTTTTTTATTGCTCAGAAGGGGGGGGGGCAAATAAAACCCGCTGGCCGCCAGTTGGGGAACCCTGTTCTATTTGATCAAAAAAATCTCACTTAGCAAATTAGAAATTACATTTTATGTTCACCGATTTCTACACTTTCTCATTGACCTCCATACAACAACACCTAAATTCGTGGTCTTATTTTCGTGGACAGATTTTAGGCAAAAAAAAAAACACTATCTTCGCCTCGTCCTCTCTGTATATTCTAGTTGTTGTGAAGGTTTCCTTTATGTACTGTAACAGTTGATTTCTAGGATTCACAAAAACAACCTGGATTTACCATGCTTCCCTTTGCTACTCCTTGAATGCACTTATAGTGTGACATGCTTTATCTTCTGAATGAAATATCCACCGTTTAATTCATGAAATGTTTTTAGAGAAGATGATGTGGGTGTTCCCGTAATTGAACCTACTATCATTTCATATTTGTTGAAAATGTGATATTTTGCATTTGCCAATTAAAACCTTTGTATACTAATTCTTAGTGTGAATGTATGAATTGGAGTAGTTAGAAATCAGTTAAAGTATGGGCTAAATATGCTAAATCCACCATGATCATTCAAATGATTTATACCCATTGACTCCTGAAGAACATACATTTTAAATGCCATGAGTTTAGGTCAAATGTAACCAACCCTATCATAATCCAATATAAGGTTGTTTTACTCTGTTTACAAATAATAATGTACTGTATTTTCAAATATGCATAATGTACTATGTCAAATCTAAGATACAAAACCCACTAGAGATTTTTGTGGTTGATGCATTACATGGCAGCCACACGATGGCGTTATAACACCTACAATACACAGGTCATTATTTTCATCAACACACACCTACAATTTAGGCCTATTTATTTCAACCGCCATGATTGCTAGCTAATACAACCTTGATCTTCAAGTTGTGTGGACTTTACACCTGAAGAACAGACAAAGTATGTTTAGATTTGCAGTCCAGCAACTTACTAGTATTAGTGATTACATGCACCTGCAAGTGGGAAACGAGCATGTGTGGATTTAAAAAATTGGAGTAGCATGTGCACATGTTTATTTTTGGCCTACCCATAGCTGTGGGAAGATATGTTGGGTTGCGGCCTTCCACCCTCGCTTATATGGTGCTCCCACCTAGGAATAATAAAGGCGTAGTTCACTGATTTGATTGAAAAAAACACGACGACCGGAGTAATAAAGGCCTGTCCCCCCCAAATTTTGGGGGTAAAAAACATGAAAAAACAAACAAATAAATGGGCATGCTGCAGCACCCTCAGCACCCCTACTTCCTGCAACTATGGGCAACTAGAATTGGTTCTGAACTGACAATTTATGAGGAATGTATAACATGCTCTTTAGTTTTGTTGCAATTATTGCTATGTTGTATAACATAACTTGATACAGAATGATATATGCTACAATGTTGCAGCTCCCCAACTGCTCATTGAGTCATTTGCCAATTTCACTTTACTTGGAACCTGTTGCACAGGCCACTGCCACAGTTTTGACCAAGAAGCCACAATCTTCATTAGGTAGTAGGTAAACTTGGCTAATATGAAATCTTTCCTATTTCTGCAACAAATGAACAGGAACAGATGCCAAATGACTAGTCTGTTGTGAAATAGGCCTTTCCTTGAAAAGGTTTGTACCCAATGCATCTGACATCAAAATATGTTTTGTGTCTGCAACACCATTCATTGAGTCTCTGAAGCTGAAGAGCATGGTATCAGGTTAATGAACACCTCTTTACAGAATATATGGCCCATATAGGCCCTAAGCTACAATAGAAACTAACGTATAACATGTAAACACTGTAGCCGGGCCTTCTACTGCCAGGTGTTAGCCCAGCTACTGTAAAATAGGTAAATTTTAGTCTCTAAACTTGGGCACCTTGCGAACTTTGACTAGGTTACTTGTGAGCTAACCTGGCTGGAAGGGACCCCTGGCCCTGAAACAAAATCTGTGATAAGCATATTGCATTGTCCATGTGTAGCTTCAAACCACCGTATTGATGGTTTCTTTTAATGTCTTGGGTGGGTCTGTGATCGATTCATTGTTCAACGTCATTGCAAAGTATTGAGTCTGCAGTGATGGTCTCTTGCTACAGCAATGAGCTGCTCAATAGATCTGCACTGGCTTTTTTAATATTTTCAGTTAAAATTGTACCAGTCACAGAATAACTATTGTTCTACAATCTCACACCAGTCAAAATATAATTAGCAAACGTGAACGTAGTTAATGTCAGTGATGTAGACAGCATCTGATGTTGAGGTGGAATAGCACTCTAATAGTGGAACTTGAAATGAAAAAAAAACCTGATCCCTGTGACAAGCGCATGTACAGTGCATTCTGAAAGTATTCAGACCTCTTGTTACATTACAGCCACTTTGTTACATTACAGCCTTATTCTAAAATGGATTCAAATCTACCCCATAATGACAACGCAAAAACAGGTTTAGACATTTACATAAGTATTCAAACCCTTTACTCAGTACTTTGCTGAAGCATCTTCGGCAACGATTACAGCCATGAGTCTTCTTGGGTATGACGTTAATAAGTTTGCACACGTATTTTGGGAGTTCCTCCCATTCTTCTCTGCAGAGCCTCTCAAGCTGTCAGGTTCGATGGGGAGCGTCGCTGCACAGCAACTTTCAGGTTTCTCCAGAGATGTTTGATCGGTTTCAAGTCCGGTGCCACATTTCCTCTAGACGTGACGCTTGGCATTCAGGCCAGAGTTTAATCTTGGTTTCATCAGACCAGAGAATCTTGTCTGATTGGTGGAGTCCTGAAGAGATGGTTGTCCTTCTGGAAGGTTCTCCCATAGGAACTCTGGAGCTCTGTCACTCCGTGACCAAGGCCCTTCTCCCCCAATTGTTCAGTTTGGCCGGGCAGACAGCTCTAGGTAAAGTCTTGGTGGTTCCAAACTTCTTCCATTTAAGAATGTTGGAGGCCACTGTGTTCTTCAATGCTACATTATTTTTTTGCTAGCCTTCCCCAGATCTGTGCCTCAACACAATCCTGTCTCTGAGCTCTATGGACGATTCCTTCAACGTTATTTCTTGGTTTTTACTCTGACATGCAGTGTCAACTGTGGGACCTTACATAGACAGGTGTCTGTCTTTCCAAATCATGTTCAATCAATTGTATTTACCACAGGTGGACTCCAATCGTTGTAGAAACAGTTCAAGGATGATCAATGGAAACAGGATGCACAGGAGCTCAATTTCAAGTCTCATAGCAAAGGGTCTGTAAGTTGTATTTTTTATAAATAAGCTAAAACCCTGTTTGGGGGGGGGGTGTAGATTGATGAGGAAAACAATGTATTTAACCAATGTTAGAACAAGGCTGTAACAATCAAGTGTGGAGAAAGTCGGGGGGGGGTCTGAATACTTTCCAAAGGCATTGTATTCCAGTCCGTACTTGATTTTAAAAGGCTTTGAACAAGTTAGACCCAGTTTATGTTAGTTGTAATAATGTGAGTTTAAATAGATTTGGCCAAACCATTGAGGAGTCCATGTTGGACTTTTGTATATGACTGAGGGGCATTGACACTGGCTTTGATCATCAAAACCATCTCGGTGTTGTTGCCCAAGGCAAGGTGCTTTTGCAAACATACCGTAACGTTTGAGTATGTAGAAAAGGCAGTTAGCCTGAATACACTACTGTTAACACACTTGTATCCAATGATGACAAGTCTTCACTTAGCTGTTGAACCGCCATCTTTACAGTTAACTGAACAGAAATTGGTTAAATGAAAACACAGATGCTGCACAAATTTTATTCACATTTATTTTTGCTTTTAGTGTGCTCACAGAAAATTAGAACACCTTAAGCAGGAGTTAATAGCAATTTTTGTAAGCAAAGTTACATTCCATCTCTAAGTCAAATTGGTAAAACCTTCTCCAGTATTTACAAAAGAAAAGAAAGAGACAAGATGCTACACAAACATTGCATCTGATAGAGATTCCTTAATTCGTTAAAGACCACTGAAAAGCATTGTCTGCTGTAATCAAAACATACCACAGTATATAAACAGTAACCATTCCACTTATCACAGCTTGGTTGAGTTCAAAATTGCTTAAAAGGTCTTCCAGGATGAATTTGTTTCCGTTATCTTACAAAAATGAGCGGGTGGAAAAAGAGCTGCAAACTTCATGTGCTTCTTGAGATCAAGATTTCATTTGTACAATAATCACAGTTAAAAACACCCCGCCTATACATACTTACACTTTATTAAGGTCATAAAACCAGCAATAAACAATAAAGCCTATACAACTTGTATTTCTACTGAATCACTGACTGGTACAGCTAATGAGAAGTGAAGAGCTCCTATGATTTCTTTTAAATTACTTCCTAAACCTAGCTCTGGGAATTTAATATTTTGCCTCATAGTAAAAATGACTTAGTGTTGTAAATCGCATGGTACTCTCGTGGTACACAGGTGTTGGTCGTTTCATTCAAATTTTTTAAGATTACTCTTTACATCAGTCTGTGGCACAATTGTACCTTCTATTCCATCCCCTGCCCACCCCAAAATCCCCTTCATTTACAACTCAACTTTTCCCCACCTCCTTCATACCATGGGGATGTCCATACATTTTGACAAGTTTACATTTTGTATAAAAATGCAAAAACAAAACATTTAATACTGATGCAAAAAATATATGGCAGAGCGTGGATGTATTTTTCTGTAGTTTTACATTTAAGCCACCCACCTCTGCCCGTTGGAATGGTAGTAACAATGGACCGAGATAGGTTTTGTGGAGGGGGAAGGGAAAACCAAAAAAAGGAAAGCTTTAAAATATCCCTGGTTGTAGACAAGTTCTCCAAAGCCATCAACTGGCACCACTCCGACATACAAACAGGGAAATGTTCTTTGATTATCTTTTTTTCTCCTTTTTTAATTTTAATTTATTCTGTTTTGCTCTGAGTTTCCAGCTTTACTCAACAGCGGCCTCTGCAGTAACGGGAGCTTCTGGACTGGATGCAGCCTCTGTTGCAGGTGCAGCCTCCTCCGAGATGGGTGCTTCCTCTGCAGCAGCAGGCTCAGCTGGCTTTTCTTCTGCCTTTGGCTCCTCAGTGGCTTGGGCTACCCTGGCCTCCTCAGCGGGGGCTGCTGCTGTTTCCTCAGGCTTGGCCTCTGCAGGGCTAGCTGCTTCCTTGGCCTCCTCCTCAGCAGCAGCAGGTGCAGCCTCTCCCTCAGCAGGCTTGGCCTCCTCACCCTCTGCCGTGACCTCTGGGGCCTCGGCTGTCTCAGCCTTGGCCTCCTCAGTGGACGCAGCAGCCTCCTCACCCTCTGCCCCATCGCCAGTCTCCTTTTTGGTTTTCTTGAAGGAGAAGCCACTGAGCTTGAAGGACTTTTTGAATGAGAAGCGCTTCTTCTTCTTTTTGGGGGTCTCGTTGCTGGTTGCAGCCGTGGCTCCCTCCGGCTTGGTGGCCTCACCCTCGGCTGCTGGAGACACAGTCTCTGCATTCTCTGTCTTCACCCCATCTACTGCCGCCACTTCTGCAGGCGCAGCCTCCTCTTTTGGAGCCTCCTCAGCTGTGGTGCTGCCATTGGCCTGCACCTCCTTGCCTGCCTCGGCAGCTGCAGGAGAGGCATCCCCATTCACTTTCACATGGCCATTTTCCTAAAGAGAAATTGAAGTCTTATCATACAAGTAACAAACGTGGAAATATAGTGTGTGGCGTGGACCATTGCCACACAGTTACACAAGGGGCAGTAGACACCACAAATTCAACTGAGACAAAAGCATATAGCCTCATCTCAAGTTTTTACCTGTTTAGTATCACTGGGCTTTTAGGCACGTGCGGCGGTAATTAATTTGCGAGTTAAGAATTAATCACAAGCGAGAATGAGCTGATTCTAGCAATGACGGAGGCAATGTTTCGGGTGTTTCACTAGGGGGCGATGCGCCTCTGCCAGTCTCTCCAATACCGAAGCACCAACGCAAAGCAGCTGCTCATTAAAACAGCAGATGCTCATTAATACACCCGACTACGCAGAGCAACGTCTAGATGGATATCTCAAAAACTACACAGAACCTTCAAACAATCATTTTTTTTGTTGCAATATCGCGTTCATAAACACCACGCTTTCCAACACTTATAAGATCTACAGGACGGGCGCATTATTCGAATGTGGCTCCGCTGCCTTCAGTGTCATAGTAACCATCCCTGTTCTCTACACGAGCATCTGTAACAAAAGGCGAGGTGACGTTAGCTAGACCGTGGCAAGCCATTGTTGGCGTCGTGCATCTCCCCCATTCACTTACCGATAGCATCAAGTTACTACATTTGTGCTCAGTTTTAAATATGATTTTGATTCAAAATATTATCGATCCAATTGCCATTTAACAATTCATAGCCACCTATGGACCGACCCTACAATGTGATACCAATTCCCAATGTCTCAATCAGACATTTCAAACAAAGGCTGTGGATTAACGGTGTGGAAATCCCCACATCGCAAATGAATCAATGAAAACGAGTTTAATTTACAGCATTTGTATGCACATAATTATCCAAATCAGTTTGACTTAATATATTTTTTAGAAATTACATTTCAACTCAATGATCAAATAGTACTGATTATATAGAACATGTAATCTTGTGAATCAATGTTTTCCCATCGTGGTCGTTTGCTCCAACAGCCCGGCGTGCGTCTCCATAAGTGCCCACAATAACGCAGAGAAAACTTTTACGCAAACCAACCGTATACATATATTTCATTTAACAAACGCAATTACCTGTCCATTGGTCTTGGTTGGTGAAGCGGCAGCCTCTCCAGGCTTTTCAACCGCGGTTTCGCCATTTGCAGCTGTCTT
Organism: Oncorhynchus tshawytscha; assembly: GCF_018296145.1. NCBI lineage: Eukaryota > Metazoa > Chordata > Actinopteri > Salmoniformes > Salmonidae > Oncorhynchus > Oncorhynchus tshawytscha. The sequence continues at coordinate 18,486,507 of NC_056433.1, forward strand.
GGAGAATTGCGCTCCCATGCTTTCGCTCCAACAAAGAAACTCAACAGATCCAAAAAACGAACAAAGACCACTAGCCTCTTTTTTAAACGCAAGCTCTTTGCGAAGGTTCCTCTTTGAAAAGTTTACTGGAGAAGCAATCAAAGTCCAGTCGCAGTGAACAAAATGGGAAAATGTCAGAAAACCTGCCAACTGAAGATAAGTAATAAAAAATCCCAGATTTGTGGCTTTCGCTGTAGACAGGGTGGAAAATGGAGAAATTTCCCTTGTTGCTAATAAGATGCGGAGTCCAACGCCCAAGTACACAGATGAATGAGCATTCCGAGCGATGACGGCATCCGCGCTCAGATACCGCCAATCAGAGTCCTCACACAGAAAGTGGGCAAGGCTTAAAAACGAGTGAAACAATGGATTTTTTTCAGATTGTAACAAATATGAAAAAAATAATCTTGTCGCGGCAACAAATTTTACTTTCAAAATCACAAAATTAAAAAAAGTCGACCGAGAAGGTAATTTGGGCAATTATGGTGCATACAGAGGTTTGAAATACGTTTTAATCAATCATAACAAAGTCATACCTAATTATTGATTAATAATGATCCATTTGTTAGGGTGACATTATTGTTTGTAACAATTTAATCTCAATTATGTAATGTGAATATGAGGAATCGGCATTTGCATTAGGCAGAAATTGGTGTTTGGCTTTTTGGCTCGGTGAGCTCGAGCAGCCACCACTTTCAGAACGTGCTCTGAATACAGCCAGATTCACTTGAAACAGACAGTGTTCATAGAAGGTATATTTAGTGGCGGCTGTTTTTCATATTGAAAAAATACTGCTTATGTGAGACAATCAAATATTGATAAAATGCACATTTCAACCCTTTGCCATCTTGTAAGAAATGAATCTCAAATCACAATATGCACCACATTTAAGTTACGTTTATATATGTTTTGTAATTTAAGATGTTTATTTTGAATAAAGATACCGTCGAATGGATTGCATCATTCTATGTATTCTACAGTATACAAAACGTCAGTTAGGATATTAATAATGAGCAATTATGGTGCAGTTTTCCTCTCAATGCACACCGTGTGTATACACAATAAATTGACTTAACGAATACTATTTTAGTGTCCCGTTATGCCTACCAAACGAAACGAGAGGGAGGGGCGACAGGCTTAAATTAAAGCTATATAAAATGCAATAGCCTTGGCTACTGAATACATGTTTAAAGTCAGAGGTTTCAAAAACGTTGCTGTGGAAATTCTCAAATGTCTTGACAACATGGTCTAACTGTACTTTTCCTTCATTGATTGCAATACTTATTGCATGGCAGTGATATATGTGTATGTAGTCTATGGAAAGAATCGTATTTGGATTTATTGAACACATTTTTTTTTCTCAACTCAAACATTCAGTGTTCTCCTATTGTCTTGTCGCTCGGAATCATCATGTTTCCATGGTAATCTGACCGGTTTAACTGAGGTCAAAGATTCAAGGAGAGGCGAGTAGTAGACTTGCACAAAGCTTTCAGCACACGGTCAGCGTGTCAGCAGAGTAGTGTCATTCGAACGCGGTATGCAAAACTCCACGGAATCTTGAGGAGGGTGAATGAGAGAACTCGTTATTGAGCGTACTAGAGCACAAATGCTGGGTGGTGACTTGTATTTTCGTAAAGTTAGGTCTTCGGATATTTTATTACAGTCAGCGGCCGTGTTCGAGATAATCAAAACGTAATGCATCATGGGTAAATTGTGACTGACTGATGTACAAGTAATAATGAGTAGTTATTTATGACGCAATTTTCTTTGTAGATCTGTCGAACAAGTCCAATGAGAAGGACATGACGCTGCGATTCAATTGTCAAAAGTGGAGAGACTGACTGTAATGTAAGGCTAAATCATTCAGGGGATCTACTTTGCTGAGGACACCCCTAGTTGACTGATTGCGGAAGTTGCATACTTTTTGGAGACTAATTTGGAACCCAAGTGGTCACCATTCTGCTTTTCTTCTCTGCTTTTCCAAGACACATTAGCTGGACTGAAATAATACTTTTACTGTATTGAAACCCAGTTAAATATATGTTCTCTTGAAGTATGTTAGAGATGATTATTAAGTGAATTTAGAAGATAAAGTTAAACCTTGATGTGTTTTTGCCTTACTTTGCAAGCCATATTGGTTTGTGTAAGCATCCAGAAATATTATGCATGATATGATTTATCACTAGTGTGTATGTATGTCTGTCTTTCTGTCTTGCATTCATTTTGCAAGTTGCTATATTTCCATTGTGAAGATGTGTGGTAACAAAAGCACAGTAAAGATGACCATCTCCTATTCACACTTCCCTGTCTGGCCATGGTTCTGCAAAATAGTTTGTCCACAGTTTCATAGTTGTGGTGTTACACAAACACACACACACACATTCCCCAAGTTGGACAAATAGCTTATGGCACTTTGCTTATTTCACTTATCTGAGAGATAGGAATGGTGACAAATGATGGGTGAAGACTTTCTCCTCTCAGGTGACAGGTCAGGGGCAAAGAGCCTTTCAGGGTCAGTGATAAAACTGATAGCCATTCTCTCCCTGCACATTCCTTTCTCAACAGCTCCCCTTGGAAGAATTCTGATCAAATATCCTCTGTGTACAACGTAGAACACCAAATAATGCATACCCGCTATTGATCAAAATCCAGAAAAGAACCGTTAAATTCTACAACCACCTAAAAGGAAGTGATTCCCAAACCTTCCATAACAAAGCCATCACCTACAGAGAGATGAACCTGGAGAAGAGTCCCCTAAGCAAGCTGGTCCTCTGTTCACAAACACAAACACACCCCACAGAGCCCCAGGACAGCAACACAATTAGACCCAACCAAATCATGAGAAAACAAAAAGATAATTACTTGACACAGAAAAAAATAATTAATTCCTGACCACATTGACAGACCCAAACCTAAGGAAAGCTTTGACTATGTACAGACTCAGTGAGCATAGCCTTGCTATTGAGAAAGGCCACTGTAGGCAGACCTGGCTCTCAAGAGCAGGCAGGCTACGTGCACACTGCCCACAAAATGAGGTGTAAACTGAGCTGCACTTCCTATCCTCCTGCCCAATGTATGCCCATATTAGAGACACATATTTCCCTCAGATTACACAGATCCACAAAGAAACTCCCATATCTACTGGGTGAAACATCACAGTGTGTGCCATCACAGCAGCAATATTTTTGACCTGTTGCCGCAAGAAAAGGTCAACCAGTGAAGATCAAACACCATTGTAAATACAACCCATATTTATGCTAATTTATTTTCCCTTTTGTACTTTAATTTGTAAATCGTTACAACACTGTTTAAATATCTAATATGACATTTGTAATGTCTTTATTATTTTGGGTCTTCTGTGAGTGTAATGTTTACTGTTCATATTTATTGTTTATTTCACTTTTGTATATTATCTACTTCACTTGCTTTGGCAATGTTAACATATGTTTCCCATGCCAATAAAGCCCCTTGAATTGAATTGAAAGAGCAGTGTGTTGGGTGAGATGACATATCACAGTAAACACTGTGGCAGCCAATCAGGAGCTACAGCCACTTAGAGTAGTCACTCAGCTACACTCTTGAGCTCTGAGTCTCCCCCTTGTCACTCTCTCAGCTAAATGATGGTTTAACAAGCTCCAGTCGTTTTGGCAGTGGTGGAGAGGGGAGGAGGAGGGAGGGGGGTTCTGCAGAAGGGAGGAAGTGGTCTCCCGAAAGTTTCAGTTACTCACAGCACAGGCTTGTTGACATCTAGTGATTGGCCCTAGGGGGAAGTGAGTGTTCAAAAAGGTACACGGTTTGCAGTGCAATTGCAGCACCAAAATACAGTCAACTGTACTCTCTTGTATGAGCCTGATAAAGAAATAAAATCAAATTGCATTGGTCACATGCACATGGTTAGCAGATGTTATTGCGAGTGTAGCAAAATGCTTATGCTTCTAGATCCGACAGTTTAGCAGTATCTAACAGGTAATATCTAACAATTCCACAACAAAACCTAATATCTAACAAATTCCACAACAAAACCTAATACACACAATCAAGTATAGGAATGTGATGAGAATATATAAATATAAAGTATATGGATGAGCAGTGACAGAGCGGCTAAGATGCAATAGATACTAAGATTATATAGTGAAGGATACAGTATACAGTATATACACTAGCGTTCAAAATGTTGGGGTCGCTTAAAAATGTCCTTGTTTTTGAAAGGAAAGCATATTTTTTGTCCTTTAAAATAACATCAAATTGATCAGAAATACAGTGTAGACATTGTTAATGTTGTAAATGACTATTGTAGCTAGAAACAGCAGATCTTTAATGGAATATCTACATAGGCGTAAAGAGGCCCATCATCAGCAACCATCACTCCTGTGTTCCAATGGCACGTTGAGTTAGCTAATCCAAGTTTATACTTTTAAAAGGCTAATTGATCATTAGAAAACCCTTTTGCAAGTATGTTAGCACAGCTGAAAACTGTTGTTCTGATTAAAGAAGCATTAAAACTGGTCTTCTTTAGACTAGTTGAGTATCAGGAGCATCAGCACTTGTGGTTTCGATTACAGGCTCAAAATGGCCAGAATCAAATAACTTTCTTCTGAAACTCAGCAATTTAGCAATTGCGCTAACGTTAGTTTGTAACTTCCTTCAAACTACACACAGAGACATAAAAATGATATCCACAAGTTCATCTGGCTCTGGAAAAGTAGATAAAGGGCTTCATTGCCAAAATCCCGAAGTAAACCTTTAATATATAGTGATAACAATATCTAGCTTTCTGTTAACAACAGCACCAAAGTATGACCAGAATCACTGAAATCCTCTGAATACAGATCCACACTCTCTTTGTTTTCTTTTTTTACTTCCCTGTTTCTTATTGGTTCTGTCAATGTTGACTTTTTTCTATTGCCTCATAGGAAAACATTCAATAGCCTTGCTCTGAGCATTTCTTCAGCATTTAGGAATGCAATAATTCATTTGTTAAGGGTCAATGTTGTGTAACGGCACTGAGGGCAGGAGGAAGCAGAGAGGTGAAGGCACTGGGCGATGGAGGGAGAGCTGTGAATAGCTGCACACAAAACACTAGGGAGGAGCCTGGTGACCTGGCTGAATAGGACAGGGACATGAGGTGAAGGGAACCTCTTTAAAACTCAATCTGCCCAACCGTAAATGTTAGTCCACACAGCTTTTCCATCACCATTACAGGAATCCTATTAGTTGTGCCCATTGTGTCCTCCACTCAACCTCAATGGCTAAACTAATATTTGTCCATGTAGTTGTACCAACAAAAGGTACAGGAACCAGACACCCCAGTCTGCACAAAAGATGTGGAAATATAATACTCTATTTCATAAGCCTGAGTTTTTTGTGTGAGGTAGAGGAGGAACAGCTTCTGCTGGGCTAATAATTGCAGGTCTCCACTCCCCTCTGTGGATCTGACCTTGATTCCTGCTCCCTTTGCTTTGTTTCTTCCTCTGCACCACTACCCCACCCCTCTGGGTGCATTGGGGGAATATCTCCTTCTGTTTTGGGTGTGCCTCTGTGCTGACACAGATGGCGATTCAAGCCCCTGCATTTCAAACACCACAGTGTGCTAGCCTAGCTTATCTCTCACAGCGACTCCACTCTCCACATGGATGGCTTTTATTTATCCACCAGATCACATTCTGAAACAGAAGTAGTAAGATATGTGACATTTTTAAAGCCCTGATTTCTGCCATCTTGTTGAAGCATTTAAGCAGCGGGACTGGGTGTGCATGCAACATGATTTTACCCTCCCTCTCCACTCCCCTATCCCCTAGGACCCATCCCATGCAGGGCCTGTTAACTATCCCCTCAGCCTCTTCACATCTGTGAGTGGGAGCAGCGCAACACCGGAAGGAACACCATTCAATTGTTGTTATGGAAATGCTTCTATTATGCAAGTGAATTACATTTGTGTTTTACTGCAAAGTGTTTTTGGAATTATGATCATGTTTTATATTCCCCACAGTACCACATTGTAGGAAATTCACTGGAAAGTCAAAGTCCCAGTGCTCCCAAGTGTGACTTAAATGCATCATTGTATTTAGGTGTTTACATATTAATGATCTTGGTAAACATTCAAGTACTCCACAGATATGGCTCTTTTGCAACTTGTGGATAAAATCTTTCAAGCCCTGAACTACAATGAATACGCTCTTGGCATTTTGATTTATTTATCCAAAGAGTTTGACACGGATGATCATGAAATATTACTTTCTAAATGGCATTGTTACAATTTTCATGATTATACATATAATTGGCTATATAGTTATGTTTATGGTAGAGAACAATGTGTTTATGCAAACGGCTGTGCATCTACCAGAGCCAAGATATCCTGTGGCGTGCCGCAGGGTTGGATAATTGGACCGTTGTTATTCCTAATCTATATCAATGACCTTGCTGCTGTCTTCTACCGTACTTCCCATTTTTCTTTGCTGATGACACCAATTAGATTTTATCACACAATCATTTTGATTCACTAATTAATGAAGCCAACACAGGCATTGCCAAATGTTATGAATGGTTCAATATATTGTTCATTGTCATAAATTTGTCATCTCTTAATCTCTGGTTAAATTACTGAAAATAGTGAGTGTGTGTATGTGGGGGCATGGGCAGCTGGAAGTAATAGTTACACAATCCCAAGGTAATGTAAAATGTTTCTCATTAGTACAGGAGGAAACAGTCGCTCCCATTCAACCTTAAAGCATGAAAGCATTCCATCCACACATCCTTGAAAGAGACCTCATTATTATTCACCTTGAATGCTGAAGCATCTATCATCGGTATCTTTCACAAGCAGCCAGATAGCAGAAGGGATCAGGCTCAGTCAGATCAATTGTGCTTCTCTGATCAGTGACACTAAGATGGCCCTCTCCTATGACTGATGGAGAGTACACCGCCACCCCTTATGGAGAGATACAATTGATTAAAAGCAGGCCCTGGGGTTTGGAGTGGAGAGTGGTGGTGGGGTTGGAAGGGGCAGACTGTTGTTTGTGTGGCGGTTCGATAAGACTTTTTGTCTGCACACATCGCTGACTCAGCACAGGCTGCAGCTGCAGGAATGCCACCGTCTGACATATGCACCAGAACAGAACCGTCATGTGTCTGTCTCCCAGAGTAACTGTTCAGCCCGACAGCCGCGGTGGGTGCCAAGCTCACTGTTTCAATCTGACCACCGTCCTGTCCGTACCCCCTCTTAGACCACAGGGAGAAAAGCCACGGCATTGTGTAAGCTTATGATCCAGGTATCTTTGGTATGCCAGTAAGTGTCGATGCCACCCCAACCAGTGTTATTTGTAGATGTAATGAACGAATGGTGGGCATAGAGCTATGTGCACTGAATGTTTACAGTCATATCGTTAGTCTATCTGACTGACTTCTTTCCCAGGATAATCACTGCTCTTCCTAGCTAGAATCAGGAAGTAAGGACATGATAATGGCCAGTGGCAATGCTTCAAAAGAACATGTGCTGCACATATTGGAGTAGCATTTCTGCCCAATGTGTGACAGTACAGAGTTGTCACAACATGATGGCTGGCTGGTTAAAACTTTATCACAGTAAATTATCATGATATACACAATACAGCCTAGACATATCTGCTTCCCAAATGGCACCCTATCCCCTACATAGTGCAATACTTTTCAGCCCAATGGGCCTGATCTAAGTAGTCCACAATAAAGGGAATAAGGTGTCATTTGGGGGACACATATTGTTATTCTTGACCATGGTACTGACTGAGCTGGGCTCCTCCTTCCTGGGTGTGGTGCTCTTCACTCCCTTCAGTCTCCACTCACTGCCCCCCAGCAACCAACGGTCCCCCTATGGCCTGAGGAGTAAACAACCCTGCCCCCTCTCCTTTGATCCCCTGCCACCTCTCCTTTGATTGTCCCATTGGCCAAATTTGGTATTTGGTATTTTATTAGGATCCCCATTAGCTGTTGCAAAAGCAGCAACTACTCTTCCTGGGGTCCACACAAAACATGAAACATAATACAGAATGACATAATACAGAACATCAATAGACAAGAACAGCTCAAGGACAGAACTACATACATTTTTAAAAAGGCACACGAAGCCTACATATCAATGCATACACACAAACTGTCTAGGTCAAATAGGGGAGAGGCGTTGTGCCACGAGGTGTTGCTTTATCTGTTTTTTGAAACCAGGTTTGCTGTTTATTTTGTTGCTCCCAATTAATGACAAACACGTGTCTGGGATTTTTGACCTCTGACCTCAGTAAACAGGCCTGCCGCTGCGTGTGTTGCGTGAGATAAGAGGTGGTTTAAAGCAGGAATTTAAGGGGCACAAGAACAGGGACAGAGTACCTAAAAAGTTCTATACCTGCACCATTGACAGCATCTTGACTGGTTGCATCACTGCCTGGTATGGCAACTGCTTGGTATCTGACCACATTGCGCTACAGGGTAGTGCATACTAACCAGTACATCACTGGGGCCAAGCTCTCTGCCATCCAGGAACTCTATACCAATCGGTGTAAGAGAAAGGCCCTTAAAAATGTCAAAGACTCCAGCCACCCAAGTCATAGACTGTTCTCTCTGCTACTGCACGGCAAGCGGTACCGATACACCAAGTCTGGAACCAACAGCACCCTGAACATCTTCTACCCCCAAGTCATAAGACTGATAAATAGTTAGTCCGGGTAGCTATTTAATTATCATTAACCCTTTTTGCACGAACTCTTTTGAGAAATGCGCTGCTGTTACTGTATATTATCTATCTTGTTGCCTAGTCACTTTATCCCTACCTACATGTACATATCTACCTCAATTACCCCTGCAGATCGACTCTGTGCTGGTACCCTGTGTACATAACCAAGTTATTGTTACTCATTGTGTATTTATTCCTTGTGTTATATATATTTTTCTTCTCTGTTTTGTTGGGAAGGGCCTGTAAGTAAGTACTTCACTGTCAGTCTACATCTGTTGTTTACCTTGTAGCCCCCACAAGGCATTCCAGCTTCCCTCTCATCAGTTAAATCAGAGATAAATAACCACACCTTTAGGCCATAAGTGGGAGGAGTCTTCTCCAAATGTGATTGATGGATGGATCAATTGGCACATTTTGCACTTGTAACAATTATTGACAAAAAATATATTGTGTTTTATTGATGTAAATCCATTGATTGAAAATCACAAAGCAGGAACAAAGTTGGGATGTTTTTGATCAAAAGAGTTTTAAATGCTGCCACATGGGTGAATTATGGAATGAACACAAGTCTTGATCGATATGGCAAAGTCAATGATGGCAATGGAGATTTGTGTTTTGCATGAATGAGTTGTTCGAGCCAGTGTTTAGATATATGGATATGTTTACAAGCAAAATACTTTTTGGAACTGCTCAAGTTCTCCCGGGTACTTTAAAGAGGAAGTTCACCCATATTTCCATGTAAACCTATTTTCACTTGTTCAAAATGGGTGAACTTCCCTTTTAAAAGTGCTTTGAATCTCTTCCAATTAGAGAAAGTATCCTTAATTGGCATGATTGTGCCTTGAATAAAAACATCACTCTTTATCGGAGGAGTAGCTTCTATTTAGGCTCAGTGTGTTGGTGATGACACACAGTGAATGATGCTCTCCAGATTACCTAGGCTCTGGTTGTCTGTTCTCAGACAATGGTGACATAAACTGAACGTTTCCCTTTTTTCAACAAAAAATTCCAGTGCACAATGCTGATGAATCAAACATGGTTTCAGTGGTTTGCAGTCAAGCATTTTGAGTACGAGTCGGTCGGTAGTCCAGCTCCAAACAAGATGACTATCAGTTTGCTTCGAATCCAATTGACTTAGTTTTCATACAGAAAATAATTACTGCTTGGTGTAAGCACTTGATTTGGTTCTCATGTTACTTGTTGCAACCCATTGGAGGCAAAAGTGTGCATGATTTAACATAATTACAGAATTTGAATAACTCTCAATGAGTCGTTCACCATGGGGTGGAGAAAAATAAATACATAACCAGTGGAGGCTGCTGAGGGGAGGACGACTCATTATAATGGTCGGAATTTGACATTTTAAATGTATTTATTTCACCTTTATTTAGCCAGGTAGGTCAGTTGAGAACACATTCTCATTTACAACTGCGACCTGGCCAAGATAAAGCAAAGCAGTGAGACAAAAAACAACAACACAGAGTTACACATGGGATAAACAAAAGTACAGTCAATAATACAATAGAAAAAATCTATATACAGTGTGTGCAAATGGAGTAAGGAGGTAAGGCAATAAATAGGCCATAGTAGCGAAGTAATTACAATTGAGCAAATTAACATTGGAGTGATAGATGTGCAGATGATGATGTGCAAGTAGAAATACTGGTGTGCAAAATAGCAAAAAAGTAAATAACAACATTATGGTTGATGAGGTAGGTAGTTGGATGGGCTATTTACAGATGGGCTGTGTACAGCTGCAGTGATCAGTAAGCTGCTCAGATAGCAGATGCTAGTGAGGGAGATATAAGTATCCAACTTCAGCGATTTTTACAATTCGTTCCAGTCATTGGCAGCAGAGAACTGGCAGGAAAGGCGGCCAAAGGATAGAATGGAGTGAATGGAATGGTATCAAACACATGATTTTGGAATGGAGTGGTGTTTGATATCATTCCATTCACTCCATTCCAGCCATTACACTCCATTCCAGCCATTATTATGAGGCGTCCTCCCTTCTTCAGCCTCCACTGTGCTAATCCAAAGAATGTAATGCAAATATAATTTCATAATGATGGTGATGTATCAGGGAGTTTGACGATATCTTCCATCTTTTCTGCTTGGTTGGTTCAGAGGCCCAGCCTGCACAGATATATACATAGTTACACAAGAGGAGAAAGGAGTTCCTCTTCAACCCTTTATCTCAATTTGGCAGTGCTCATTCTTGCATTTTGAGTGTTTTAAGTCTTACATAAATGACAAAAAAGGACAAATTAGTAATGGCGATGAATAAATGCACGTTGCAGTGCTCTGAGGAATTCCACATGTAGGATTTTAGATACATGGTATATCCTATAATGTATCATTTGGAATTAATCAATTTAGCTGGTAGAAAATGTGCAAAAAACTAAACACCAATCCAGGTTCAGAATTTAATGTTTGCTGTTTCTGCTCCTCTAAACAATAAGTAGTGTGACTCAATGACGCAAGTTAGCCTCTTAGCTAATTCCGGATGTCCATTAAACCTTGTTTTTGTGTTTTTGTGGTGTGGTTAGACCTACTAATCTATCTGGAAACCACAATGTGGCATGTGCATCCCCTGCTACTCCTGAAAACCTGACCCTAAGCAACACTAGGGTCAGGTTGCAATGAGAAACTTTGTCACTTCCTATGTCGATGAGGGAAAAAAAACTTTGCTGGGGACTCTCCCACGAGATTACGAGGCAGACATGTTTGAACATCGCGATTCAAAACCAAAGTTTGCAGGAAAAATCTTTGCAGTGATTTTAGTTAAGGTAGTTGACACAAACTAGCCACTTGTGAAATGCACTCATGCACCATCTTGCTAGCTACTGTTTTTTATTTTATTAAAGCGGATAAAGTAGGGACGTAGGCAAAAAGAGTCCATCATTGAAACCAGACCCTAGTCGCTGTATTGTTGTTGTGAGAGGTGCTCTGTTCTGGCAGCCAGTCAACTAGCATAACAGTAACCTTGGAGAGAGAGATTGTTTTGGGTGGTGGGGGAGGGAGGCAATTGCCTGGATAACAGCTTGCGAGCCCCTGCCTGCACAGCCCTGATGCACCTGTTGTTTGTCCAACAGCAGCAATCATGTAAGTAAATAGCCCATAAAGCCTCAGTATTGAATACACCAAAGTAAAATAATCCTTATTTGTATAGGGTAACTCCCGGAAGAAAAACATTGGCCAAAAATAGTATTTGGCAAGAAGTCAGATTGTATCTGTGAGCGAAGGCTTAGCAGAGGGTCAATAAAGCCGTTTCATCTACAATATAAAGACTCACTTCCTTTCATTTGTTAGGTTAGCATAGAAAAGCAACATCAATCACCTGTCAAATTGAAATCAGTGATCAGGTAATCGGGCATGCTCAAGACCACTTAACTGGGGAATTGGCCAGATAATACAAAAATGTCTGAAACTGGAAACACTTATCTCCCTCACTAGCTTTAAGCACCAACTGTCAGAGCAGCTCATAGATTACTGCACCTGTACATAGCCCACCTATAATTTAGCCCAAACAACTACCTCTTTCCCTACTGTATTTAATTAATTAATTAATTTTGCTCCTTTGCACCCCATTATTTTTATTTCTACTTTGCACATTCTTCCTACTTGCTATATTGTATTTACTTTGCCACCATGGCCTTTTTTTGCCTTTACCTCCCTTATCTCACCTCATTTGCTCACATCTTATATAGACTTGTTTCTACTGTGTTATTGACTGTATGTTTGTTTTACTCCATGTGTAACTCTGTGTTGTTGTATGTGTCGAACTGCTTTGCTTTATCTTGGCCAGGTCGCAATTGTAAATGAGAACTTGTTCTCAACTTGCCTACCTGGTTAAATAAAGGTGAAATAAATAAATTAAATAAATAATAATAATGTCAAACGCCAGGTAATATAGAATACATAAGGTCTAATTATGGTATGTTTCTGTTGATTAGGCCTGCATAGGCTGTACACCGAATCTCTTCCCTTTAAATCCTAAAACACTAACGTTACACAGGCAGGCACTGCACATCCACGGATATCATCATCAGAACAGAATGGAGTGGATCCACTCTGTGTGATCTTCTCTGTCAATTCTATCACCATGGTATCCAACTAGCTACAGTGAGACTACTATAACGGATTGTTGTGCAGCTGCACTTCCTATGAAAAGCAATGCAATCCAAAGTATCTATCGTCAATGTAACTGGGCACACCACGTAATTTCAACGTGGATAATTGGGTAATATGGTAATATTTGGTTGTGGCGTTGATCATTAAGATTACAACCTATATCCACGAACAGCCAAAAGTTAGCAACGTTTTCTATGTGTTATTACTATGCTTTCAACCATCTAGGAGCACAACCAAATTCCAATTCCTATACGTACTATCTTGAACATGTGCACTTTATATTATTACATAACAACAGCAACCATGGATGTATAACTCATTTTAATGTTAGTTTGTAAGATAGCCTTCATTTTAGGCTATTTACTGTATTACAAAAAAAATCTTGCTGAGATAGTTGTATGATTAAGACATGAATCTACTGTGAATCTACAGTCACTGTTATTCTGCCCCGTAGAGAAAGTCCCCTTAAAAGTTGTCATTCATGTTCTTTGGCAGATTATTAATGGTACAATCCTCTGGGGCCTTTCGGTAGAAACAGATGAAATCTGGATTTGAAAAATAAAATTAGAGCAAATGGATTGGTTTGGGATAATACTGTAGGCCTACAGTTGACTGACTAGCATGTGCGTTTGGCTAATGTGAGTGTGGGCTGGGGCATGCTTCAGCTTCATCATGCAGATCAGATCAGATCAGTCCTATACCGTTCACCCTGCTGCTATCACACAGATCATCCCAGATTACCACTGTAATTAGTTCATCTCAAGACAGGATCAGTCCTTAAACCTGTAGAAAGAGATAAAGACCCGGAGCCAGGAGTTTTATCAGTTTGCTGTACTGTATTGTAGCCAGTTAAGCGCTTAAAGTAAAAATCTGAAGAGAAAGTTTATAGAAGCCACTTTGGAAAGGTAAACAGTGCTTTGTAGACTATCAAACCAGTTGTTTCCAGTGGATTTACTGCTGTTAACGCAGATAGATTAACACAGAGCAGCCTAGCTGACAGTAGCCAGCTTATTCTTCACCAGAGTGTCAGGGTTAAGAGCTTGGAGAGCTTCTCTTCTGCTCATTTAACATCTGTTTCTGTTTGGCTGGTCAAGAACCTACTTTATTGGATGTGTTGTCTGCCTAAAACACTCCGGAATCTGTGTTCAGTCTGTCTGTTCATGGACTCCAGGGTTATACATGATTTTCAGGAGCTAAAAGAGGAGCACCAAGCTCACCCATGGGTTTGTCATGAAAATAGCATCGCAAATAGTATCGCAAACATACTTCTCCTCAATGTCCATTCTGCATACGTTAAGTAGTTTATGTTGACTCTGCCCTGATTTGTCAACACAGTCTTAATCTGCCAATGATGTTTTCTTCCGTTTTTCTACTCTGCTCCTTCATTAGCTGCAGATGTGGTCCTTTATTGGCAGCTAGTTAAGAGAACATTCTTTCTAATTGGCCCTTAGTAGCCTCTCTGATCTTTCAGCTCATTCAGCGACAGCTAAACCCCTACATACTTCTTCTTGCTCCTTAAATTTGTTTGCTCAAGAGGACACCGCATCAATATTTTGTCCAGTCCGGCATTGTTTATCGATATAAAAAGTGACATGAAATCATCACCCACCCTAGCTGATAATAGATGACCATTGTCTCTGAGTGATGACTCATCTTGAGCTGATGGCCGGTATGAAAAACAAAGTATTCCTTAGCCTCTACTACATTGTGATTACTAATACAGTTGTAGGATTTTTTGATGAGGAATATTATTATTGACTGCATTCACAGTAAATGCTGCATATATTGGCTCAATCGGAAATTACCTTTACATTTATATTGCAAGATCTCTAAAGCTTCAGCGTTACAGATTGAATAGAGCCATAAATCACTGTTGCGTGTAGTTCTAAAATATAGTGAATCAGGGGTCTATTCATGACGTCTTACAATGGAAATTGTTTACCGTTTAGGAACCAAACGGAAGCAAACAGAGCAAATGGAACAAAACAGGGAATTACCTACCTGAATTTGTCCAATAGAAACTCTTGTTTTCTCTGCAAAACGTTTTCCGTTTGAGTCAACAGTTTATGTTGAAAAACGTTTTGCAACAGAATCGGCGTAATGAATACACCCCAGTTGTTTGGGTATTGGTATTGTTTATCTACCTGGCAACAACTGCTCTATTATCATTGGTCAGATGTTTTCTAATTGTTGGGAGAGAACAGGAAGTAGTTCAGTTGATTCACATAGCTGGACCAGAACTATGAGTTAGTTCTAAAATGGCGCTCCTTGAGAGGGACAGAACAAGATTTATGTCAGGAGAAGTGCTGTATTATCATAAGGATACGTATACTTGGAGGAATGAAGGAAAAAAAGAGAGGCAGAGGTGGTCGAAGAGAGAGAGGGAGGAAGAGAGGGAGCTTGAATCGGTTAAAAATGGCGGAGAAAGGGGAGATGGTTTGTTAAAGAAGAATGGTAGAAAGTGTAAGCAGAGTGAGCTGTATGCCGGATCGAAGATAGGAGGAGACATGGAAGTGAGTAGGGGCGATATGTCTGATGGGGTTGGTGTGGTGAAGTTCTCGGAGCCCGAGGCTTGCACCGAGGGTCAGGATAAAGATGAGTCTGTGGTGACAATGGGGACAAATGATGTGAATTGTTTTGCTCTCAAGAAAAGGGCACTATGGAAAGGAGTGATTACTGGGGTAGCAGTAAATGTAAAAGTTGTTCAACTGTAGGGGAAGATTCCCAATGTTTGGTGCGATGCAGACAGGGTGGCGTGAGTGGTGAAACAGAAGACTTGTTGCCTGTTCTTTTGAGTTTTGTTGTTGAGTCTTTGCTGGACAAAGTGATGTAAGGATATACAGTGCCTTCGGAAAGTATTCAGACCCCTTTTCCAAATAGTTTTATGTTACAGCCTCGTCAATCTACACACAATACCCCATAATGACAAAGCAAAACAGTATAAAAAAAAATATTCAGACCCTTTAGTCAGGACGCTGTTGAAGCACCTTTGGCAGCGATTACCGCCTGAAGTCTTCTTGGGTCTAACACTACAAGCTTTGCACACCTGTATTTGGGGAGTTTCTCCCATCTTTCTCTGCCGATCCTCTCAAGCTCTGTCAGGTTGGATGGGGAGCGTCGCTGCACAGCTATTTTCAGGTCTCTAGAGAGATGTTCGATCGGGTTCAAGTCTGGACTCTAGCTGGGCCAAAGGACATTCAGAGACTTGTCCTGAAGCCACTCCTGCGCTGCAGCAGGTTTTCATCAAGGATCTCTCTGTAAATTGCTCCGTTCATCTTTCCCTCGATCCTGACTAGTCTCCCAGTCCCTAATGCTGAAAACATCCCCAGAGCATTATGCTGCC
Source organism: Oncorhynchus tshawytscha (assembly GCF_018296145.1). Lineage (NCBI taxonomy): Eukaryota > Metazoa > Chordata > Actinopteri > Salmoniformes > Salmonidae > Oncorhynchus > Oncorhynchus tshawytscha. Next base: position 18,502,718 of record NC_056433.1, read on the forward strand.
ACCTCCATGCTTCACCGAAAGGATATAGTGCCAGATTTCCTCCAGATGTGACGCTTGGCGTTCAGGCCAAAGAGTTCAATCTTGATTTCATCAGACCAGAGAATCTAGTTTATCATGGTTTGAGAGTTTTAGCTGCCTTTTGGTAAACTCCAAGCGGGCTGTCATGTGCCTTTTACTGAGGAGTGGCTTCCGTCTGGCCACTCTACCCTAAAGGCCTGATTGGTGAAGTGCTGCAGAGATGGTTGTCCTTCTGGAAGGTTCTCCCATCTCCACAAAGGAACTCTGGAGCTCTGTCAGATTGACCACCGGGTTCCTGGTCACCTCCCTGAACAAGGCCCTTCTCCCCCGATTGCTCAGTTTGGCCGGGTGGCCAGTCTAGGAAGAGTCTTGGTGGTTCCACACATCTTCCATTTAAGAATGATGGAGGCCACTGTGTTCTTTTGGACCTTCAATGCTGCAGACATTTTTTGGTACTCTTCCCCATATCGGTGCCTCGACATAATCCTGCCTCGGACAATTCCGTCAACCTCATGGCTTAGGGGACCTTATATAGACAGGTGTATGCCTTTCCAAGTCATGTCCAAACTATTGAATTTACCACAGGTGGACTGCAGATATCTCTGATTTTCTTCCGGAGAGATATCAGGGATTATAACATACTCTGTTTCATGGAAACAATGCTCTCTCAGGATATACCGTACTGTCTGAGTCCGTTATGCCAGTTGGGTTCTCATTTAATTTCATTGCGCAGACAGGAAAAATATCTCTCTGGGAAGAAGAAGGGAAGGGGTGTATGTTTCATGATTAACTACTCATGGTGTGATTGTGATAACATACAGGAACTCAAGTCCTTTTGTTCACCCGACCTAGAATACCTCACAATCAAATGCCGACCGTAGAGAATTCCCTTCAGTTATAGTCACAGCCGTGTATATTCCCCCTCAATCCGATACCACGACGGCCCTCAAAGACCTTCAGCGGACTTGATGCAAACAGGAAACCACATATCTCGAGGCCGCATTTATTGTACCTGGGGATTTTAACAAAGAAAATTTGAGAAAAAAGTTATCGAAGTTCTATCAACACATTGACTGTAGTACTCACGCTGTTAAAACACTCGACCATTGCTTCTTCAACTTCCTGGATGCCTACAAGGCCTTCCCCCACCCTCCCTTTGGCAAATCTGATCACGACGCCATTTTGCTCCTCCCTTCCTATAGGCAGAAACTCAAACAGGAGGTACCCGTGCTAAGGACTATTCAACACTGGTCTGACCAATCAGAATCCATGCTTCAAGATTGTTTTGATCACGAAGACTGGGATACAGTATGTTCCGGGTAGCCTCCAATAACAGCATAGACAAATAAACTTATACAGTGACTGAATTTATCAGGAAGTGTATAGGAGATGTTGTAACAACTGTGACTATTAAAACCTACCCTAACCAGAAACCGTGGATAGATGGCAGCATTCGCACAAAACTGAAAGCTCGAACCATCGAATTTAACCATGGAAAGGTGACTGGAAATATGGCCAAATACAAACAGTGTAATTAATCCCTCCGTAAGGCAATAAAACAGGCAAAACGTTAGTATAGACTAGGTGGAGTAGCAATTCAATGGCTCAGACATGAAACGTATGTGGTAGGGTCTACACACAATCACGGACTACAAAGGGAAAACCAGCCACTTGCTTCTAGACAAGCTAAAAACCTTCTTCGCCCACTTTGAGGATAACACAGTGCCACTGATGCGGCCCGCTACCAAGGACTGTGGGCTCTCCTTCTCTGTGGCCGGCTTGAGTAAGACAGTTAAGTGTGTTAACCCTCGCAAGGCAGCCGGCCCAGAAGGCATCCATAGCCGCATCCTCAGAGCATGTGCAGACCAGCTGGTGGGAGTGTTTATGGACAATCTCTTCCTATCCCAGTCTGTTGTCCCCACATGCTTCAAGATGTCCACCATTATTCCTGTACCCAAGAAAGCAATGGTAACTGAACTAAATGACTATTGCTCATTTGCACTCACTTCTGTCATCATGAATTGCTTTGCGAAACTAGTCAAGGATCATATCACCTCTACCTTACCTAACACCTTGGACCCACTTCAATTTGCTTACCGCCCCAATACATCCACAGCGATGTAATCGCCATCGCACTGCACACTTCTCTCTATCCCATCTGGACAAGAGGAATACCTACAGTATGTAAGAATGCTGTTCATTGACTATAGCTCAGCATTCAACACCATAGTACCCTCCAAGCTCATCATTAAGCTTGAGGCCCTGGGTCTGAACCCCGCCCTGTGCAACTTGGTCCTGGACTTCCTGACGGGCCACCCCCAGGTGGTGAAGGTAGGAAACAACACCTCCACTTCGCTGATCCTCAACACTGGAGCCCCACAAGGATGCGTGCTCAGCCCCCCCCACCCCGTTCACCCATGACTGCGTGGCCATGCACGCCTCTAACTCAATCATCAAGTTTGCAGACCATCACTAGCATCACTAACCATCACTAGCACATTAGAGGCTGCTGCCCTATATACAGTTGAAGTCGGAAGTTTACATACACCTTAGCCAAATACATTGAAACTCAGTTTTTCACAATTCCTGACATTTAATCCTCGTAAAAATTCTCTGTCGTAGGTCAGTTAGGATCACCACTTTATTTTAAGAATGTGAAATGTCAGAATAATAGTAGACATAATTATTTATTTCATTATTTATTTATTTCATCACATTCCCAGAGGGTCAGAAGTTTACATACACTCAATTAGTATTTGGTAGCATTGCCTTTAAATTGTTTAACTTGGGTCAAAAGTTTCGGGCCTTCCACAAGCTTCCCACAATAAGTTGGGTGAATTTTGACCCATTCCTCCTGACAGAGCTGGTGTAACTGAGTCAGGTTTGCAGGCCTCCTTGCTCGCACACGCTTTTTCAGTTCTGCCCACAAATTTTCTATGGGATTGAGGTCAGGGCTTTGTGATGGCCACTCCAATACCTTGACTTTGTTGTCCTTAAGCCATTTTGCCACATCTTTGGAAGTATGCTTAGGGTCATTGTTCATTTGGAAGAGCCATTTGCGACCAGGCTTTAACCTCCTGACTGATGTCTTGAGACGTTGCTTCAATATATCCACAAAATCTCCCTTCTTCATGATGCCATCTATTTTGTGAAGTGCACCAGTCACTCCTGCAGCAAAGCACCCCCACAACATGATGCTGCCACACCCGTGCTTCACAGTTGGGATGGTGTTCTTCGGCTTGCAAGCCTCCCCCTTTTTCCTCCAAACAGAACGATGGTCATTATGGCGAAACAGTTATATTTTTGTTTCATCAGACCAGAGGACATTTCTCCAAAAAGTACGATCTTTGTCCCCATGTGCAGTTGCAAACCGTAGTCTGGCTTTTTTTATGGCGGTTTTGGAGCAGTGGCTTAATCCTTGCTGAGCGGCCTTTCAGGTTATGTCGATATAGGACTCGTTTTACTGTGGATATAGATACTTTTGTACCTGTGCCCTCCAGCATCTTCAGAAGGTCCTTTTCTGTTGTTCTTTCGCACAAAAGTACGTTCATCTCTAGGAGACAGAACGCGTCTCCTTCCTGAGTGGTATGACGACTGCGTGGTCCCATGGTGTTTATACTTGCGTACTATTATTTGTACAGATGAACATAGTACCTTCAGGAATTTGGAAATTGCTCCCATAGATGAGCCAGACTTGTGGAGGTCTCCAATACTTTTCTGAGGTCTTGGCTGATTTCTTTTGATTTTCCCATGGTGTCAAGCAAAGAGGCACTGACATTTGAAGGTAGGCCTTGAAATACATCCACCGGCACACCTCCAATTGACTCAAATTATGTCCATTAGCCTATCAGAAGCTTCTAAAGCCATGACATAATTTTCTGGAATTATCCAAGCTGTTTAAAGGCACAGTCAACTTAGTGTATGGGTAGCCTAGTGGTTAGAGCATTGGACTAGTAACCAAAATGTTGTTCAAATCCCCGAGCTGACAAGGTACAAAATCTGTCGTTCTGCCCCTGAACAGTCAGTTAACCCACTGTTCCTAGGCCGTCATTGAAAATAAGAATTTGTTCTTAACTGACTTGCCTAGTAAAATAAAGGTAAAAAAAAAAAAAAAGTAAACTTCTGACCCACTGGAATTGTGATACAGTGATTTATAAGTGAAATAATCTGTCTGTAAACAGTCTTTGGAAAAATTACTTGTGTCATGCACAAAGTAGATGTCCTAACCGACTTGCCAAAACTATAGTTTGTTAATAACAAGAAAGTGGTTGAAAAACTAATTTTAATGACGCCAGCCTAATTGTATGTAAACTTCCGACTTCAACTGTACATAGACTTGAAATCACTGGCCACTTTAATAATTGGAACACTAGTCACTTTAATAATGTTTACATATTTTCTCATATGTGTATACTGTATTCTCCCCTATTGTACTGTATCTTAGTCTATGCTGCTCCGATATTTCTCATCCAAATATTTATATATTCTTAATTCCATTCCTTTACTTTAGATTGTGTGTATTGTTAGATATTGATCGATAAATGTTACTGCACTGATGGAGCAAGAAACTCAAGCATTTCGCTACACCCACAATAAAATCTGCTAAACACGTGTGTATGACAAATACAATTTGATTTGACTTCTAAATACCTTTCGCTTTGTCATTATGGGGTATTGTGTGTAGATTGATGATCATTTTTAATTTATCTAATTCCTTTTAGAATATGGCTGTAATGTAAAAAATTGGGAAAAAGTCAAGGGGTCTGAATTCTTTCCGAATGCACTGTTACTCTTCAAACCTGATTATTAGTATAGAGCTCTGCTCTATTGCAATGTCTATGGCAATGATAATGATAATGACGTTGCCAAGTGTGAACAGTATGTTTTTGTAGCCTACTATGTTTTCATGGTTTTTTGTTTTTTTTAACCACACCAGACAAAAGTTCCCTAACTGGAAGAATAAAGTTAATTGATTGAAACAGGGCCAACAAATAGCGCGTAGCAGAAAGCTTGTAGGTAGCATAAATTATGAATACAAGATCCATCAAAGATGAAACATAACTTGAAATTGCAGTAGGCACTGGAGGAAATAAATTACACTTCAGACAAGACTCAAATAATTTCCCGTTATTATTCTTAGGATTTAAGGATTGCTTTATATTACACGTTTTGACAGTGGGAAGGATACAAACACCGAACCATTGATGGACAACAGAAGATGCCTGTATCAATCTGCTGAACTAGAACACAGGATAAAGTCTGAAAGATAGTTACTAATTCAAAATGTCTTCTTCTTTAAAGCAGGATGTCTGACACTGAATCTCCTCTCCAGCATCTCAATGGTTTTGTTATATTTCAGTCTTCAGTGATGTATATAAAGTGTAATATTGGGATTCAAATTCAAAATGGAATATATTTAAACTCTATATCTGACATGGTACAGCTGTCTTCTTTTTTTGTGAGGTGTATACTTAATACGTTACATTTGTTTCAAAGTAGATTTGTTTAAGACTACCAAGAAACACTCTGTGTGACCCTGATTTAGCCCACTGCAGTAAAAGGTTATTCATCGAAAGCAGTTTTATCTCAACATGAAAGCCTGCTCTCCTACACTCAAGCACCACCAGTCATTATGGTTCACAGAGTGACATCCATCTTGGCTAATATTTGCTGTACTCTTTGTTTGTCAACAGATCTTTCACACCTAGTTGCAGTGTTTCACAGAGCATTTGATTGTGTTTGCTTGCCTGTGTTTGTGTTGAGCCTACTTTTCTGTATCTTTGTTTGATTTCTCCCAAACTGTCACTGAAATTCATGTGGTTGTGGCAGTAGTACAGTCCCTGTGTTGTATTGACTATAAGGGACTGCTGTATTTAACTGAGTGAATGCCAGTTTGGAGGAAACAAACATTTAGCTTGTAATTAGTGACACTATTTGAATGATTAATTTAAAACATTTAAAAACATGCACCATTAACATTCAATTTCAACCACTGCTCTACAAAGGTGTATTTCTCATCAGGGTTGGAATTACATGGCACATCTCCCCGATGACGACATGACAACCAAATGGGCCAACTTGTAGACACAAGGTTGCCATGTAAATAGACACTCTCAGCCTATGACGTCCCCTGTTCTGCTGAATGTTTAGACAGTTATTTTTATCAGCATTGTGAGTGGGGCGATGACACCTCATCCACAGAGTCGTGACACTCTTGAGAGGCTGTTGGCAGACAAACAGAAGTGAACAGAAGGCCACTTCTGCTCTCCTCTCGGTGGAGATGACATGTGGGCCACAGATGCAGGTCTGTGAGGCCCTGTGGACTGTGACAGCAAGCTGGCGTCTCACCACACAACAAATCAGTGGTGAAGCTATGTCATGTTCCTCACAGGCCATTTGGCACCCATCCCTGTTTAGGACAGGAATAAACAACTTTCATTTTCATTCTCAAACACTGCAGCTGCCCCATACAGTAAGCGTCAATGGACGATGCACAATTACAGCCTCTGGTCAGGTGTAAGCCGATTGTGAGAGAGAGGGCAATTGTTGATAGATTAGGTATCAATTAAGCTCAATATGGAAGACAACAGCCCTGATAAATGAAGCAGGATGTGTCTCAGGAGTCCTCTGGAGGTAGTTAGTTGTCTGCTCTGCAGCTGATTGAGCCCTGGATTAATGGAGGGTGTTTAGCTCCCAGTCTTCAGCCTATGGCATACTAATGTTGTTATCAGTCTGCCTGTGAACAGCCACATCGTCAGCCACAGCTACTGATACAGAGACAAGCAAATTAAAGCTTGTTTGGACCTTATGTCTGTTGCAGATAAACTAAAGATGGCGTCAGACTGGTTTTGAAGGGGTCATTGACTTTCAAGGGCTATGGGGAGTGGGGATGGGGAAGTTCACAGATGCATGTTTTGCTTCAGAACTAGATGTAGGCCTATGCTTCAGTGTCTGGGATAGGTCCCTCTAAAAAAATGTTTTATTTAACTAGGCAAGTCAGTTAAGAACATATTCTCATTTTCATTGATGGCTTAGGAACAGTGGGTTAACTGCCTTATTCAAGGGAAGAACAACAGATATTTAACTTGTCAGCTTGGAGATTTGATCTTTCAACCTTTGGGTTATTAGTCCAACGCTCTAACCACTAGGCTACCTGCTACCCCCAATTTTCAGGTGGCATAAAAACTAGGGAACTCATCTCTGGCATTTATTATGGTCGTAGATAAGAAATTATACCGTGAAACAGACTGATTGCATTATATTCCGTCTCGCTTGTAATTCACTTTGATGGATGGAAGGAAATTCTTAATTATATGATACACATGAACCATTACCCTTGCCTGGGTTTAATCCCCTGGCTGGAGTTATACTGCTCTGCCTGGCCTGCCACTATGGCTTCATAGATCCGTGTGCTCATTGAATCGGCTGGGATTAAAGGGTTGATCACAATTGGGCTGTGTTTCCCCAGACAGTACCTCACAGACCTCTTGTACTCCACCACAGGCTAATTGTGAGCCCTTTAGACTAGATCAGATGGTTCACTTGTATGATTCCTTTACGATGTGGAATGCGAACAGTCCCCCATGCTATAGGGTATATATACATACAGTGTATGTAGCCTGGAATGCCGGATGTGCATTGTTGGGGGCTTTTGAAAGGTCTTCTAAGGTCCATGAATGTTATGTTCCCAAGCCCCCTACATATTGTATCTGACAGCCAACTAATTGCTTTGGGTTGAGCTTTCATGAAAAGAATGGCAAGGCCATGGCCTGCATGGAATTTCTCGGGGAATAAAGAAATCAGTCGACATGGAAACAGTGTCATATGGGGTAAGCATCTAACACAATAAGAACATCTTCAAATGATAGGCCCTAACAAAACTATGTTTTGGCTGTCCACATATTTAAAAAAGTATCTCTGTCATTTATGTCTGGGTCAAAATGGATGTGACCTTTTTTCCACCTTTTTACCATTAAGGAAATACGATAAACCCCCCCCTTAAAAAAAAGAATCACCTTTTGTGTCAGGTGCACGGAAGTGTTTTCTGTAGGGATTTTGTTGTGCTGCTCTTTGCCCGTTGAGAATAAAAGGTCTCCAGGTGTCTGCAGTGATAGCACACTCCCTGGTTACACAATCATCCTTTTGTTTGGGGAATTCAGTTACAAGTGACAACACTGTTGGAGGAGGGTCTAAACATCTCTAGGTTGTGCGTCAGCAACACAGTATTTGGAGAAGAGAAAAGGCTGATTTAAAACTGCAGGAACCAATACAGGCGATCCCGCCCTCTCCTTTCAACGAGAATCACCATGAAAGCGTAAATATGAAACGTACATCTCTCTGCACTTAATTTCTAGTAGGAAATAGAACAGTCATCAATATGATATTTCTAATGGTCAATGGGTTTTTGTGGTCAAAAGAAAAACTATGAGCATACAATGGCATGATCTGTTGCCAGAAAAACTTTTTAATTCCATATTGCTTTCAACTATGTAGTGCGGTTTTTTCTGTGTTAGTTCTGCTGAAAACAATCATTGAACATCTCAACGTTTTCCCTAGAGTTGTGGGTAATCCATGTTGATGTATGTGTTCTTGTCTTTCTGTGTTGCGTTTCGAGTCCTCAACAAGTCCTCAACAATGCAGACCACAGATACAAGATATAAGATAGGCCTATGTCATATTTGTTTACTCTTTTCAAAATGATCTAAGGTAGAGTGATGTGCTGTTGGAGCCATTTTTATTGATATTGGACATATTTCTATGGTCTAGCCTATATACACCAGCAGTTTCTTAATTTTGAGTGGGCTAACAATAAAAACATTTACGCAATCAGCTGTCTTGCAATAAATGTTCTTCAGAAAATAATCAAGCTGCTCTGGCATGAAACACTGGTTACTATAAGTAACTTAGAAATATACACTATATATACAAACGTATGTGGACAACACTACAAATGAATTATTTCAGCCACATGCGTTGCTGACAGGTGTCGAGCACACAGCCATGCAATCTCCATAGACAAACATTGGCAGTAGAATGGCCCGTACTGAAGAGATCAGTGACATGGCACTTTCATAGCATGCCAACTTTCCAACAAGTCAGTTCGTAAAATTTCTGCCCTGCTAAAGATGCCCCGGTCAACTGTAAGTGCTGTTATAGTGAAGTGGAAACGTCAAGGAGAATAGTCAGCCGCACTACTCAGCCGCAAAGTGGTAGGCTGCACAAGCTCACAGAACGGGACCGCCAAGTGCCGAAGCGTGTAGCACTTAAAAATGGTCTGTCCTCGGTTGCAACACTCACTACTGAGTTCCAAACTGCCTCTGGATGCAACATCAGCACAAAAACTGTTCGTTGGGAGCTTCATGAAATGGGTTTCCATGGCCGAGCAGCCGTACACAAGCCTAAGTTCATAATGCGCAATGCCAAGCGTCGGCTGGAGTGGTGTAAAGCTTGCCGCCATTGGACTCCAGATCAGTGGAAACGCGTTCTCTGGATTGAAGAATCGCGCTTCACCATCTGGCAGTCCGATAGATGAATCTTGGTTTGGTGGATGTCAGGAAAACCCAAACTGGCCAAATAGAGACAACTGTTAAGTTTGGTGGAGGAGAAATATTGGTCTGGGGCTGTTTTTCATCGTTCGGTCTAAGCACCTTGGTTTCAGTGAAGGGAAATCTTAATGCTACAGCATACAATTACATTGTAGATGATTTTGTGCTTCCAACTTTGTGGCAACAGTTTGGGGAAGGCCTTTTCCTGTTTCAGCATGACAATACCCCTGTGCACAAAGCGAGGTCCATACAGAAATGGTTTGTCAAAATCAGTGTGGAAGAACTTGACTGGCCTGCACAGAGCCCTCACTTCAACCCCATCGAACACGTTTGGGATGAATTGGAACGCCGAATGCCAGCCAGGCCTAATCACCCGACATCAGTGCCCGACCTCAGTAATACTTTTGTGGCTGGATGGAAGAAAATCCCCGCAGCAATGTTCCAACATCTACTGGAAAGCCTTTCCAGAAGAGTGGAGGCTGTTATAGCAGCAAAGGGGGGACCAACTCCATATTAATGCCCATGATTTTGGAATGAGATGTTCGACAAGCAGTCGGATGTGGACAAGCAGTGTCCACATACTTTTGGTCATGTAGTGTAAGTAGATATTATAGATAACTTTGATTTTTGCTTGAGTGAAAGAATGAAACAAGTTTTCCACGGTAAAGGTATTTCGGGAAACCAATTTAGTGTTTATGTATCCCCCCCCCTAAATCAATGTGATGACGTTGATTCAATGTGGTAAACTTTTTGGATCTAGAAAAAGTCATCAGTGTAAGGACATTTTGTCTTAATTCACCCAATATTTAACCTTTATCCAATGACATGGACATTTTGGGTTGATTTCATGTTGAATTCACACATTAGTTGAATTCACTCAACCAAATGTTAATCAAAACTAGACGTTCAACTGACGTCATTGACCAGTGGGTCATCACCAAGTATGGCAACCATATCTCATTCACTGTGCCTTTTTCAATTCTGAAGTAATTGTAGGCTACTCTTATAACTGGTTAATAAGTGCATGTTGTCAAAAATGTCTGATTCTTACACAGCACATTGTGTGGTCAATGGTCACTGAGATTCTTGTTAGAAAAATAGGACTGATCAATGTTATTTTTTGAGACACTGGCTTCTTCCCTGTTTGCTCGCTACACTGTTTGCTGTATCCAAGCTTTTATTTGTCTGTCATTTGCATTTAATGCCAGTGCTGAACCTTACTACACTGTTGTATAATACATATGCAAAACAGGCATCAGGTGTACGCAAAACATTTCCCAAATCTATTTCTGAGGGACTTGTGTCAAGACTACCAATGTTGTTTGTGACGGAGTGCAATCAGCACGCAGTGAGCTGTGACAAATCCCACAGTTGAATCAGTATTAAGCTGCTGAAAATGGCAAGTCAGGAGCTTGGAGGAATAATACATGATGCTGTGTTATTCCTAGTTCTTTGACATTTAAGTGTTTGCTATTGAATAAGTTACTCATTCATAGTTGTGAATCAGCATGATGAGAGAGAGTCCTTCCCTGGTTTCACCACCACCCTTTCACTGTCAGCATCCAATCTGTGTTTTCTTTGGGACAGGGACACTCTCAAAAGTAGTGGATGCCACTAGGCCTATTCACTGACTTTAGCCTGCCTATTTTTGTGTTGTTCTCTTTGGTTTGCTAGTAAAAAAAAAGTTCATTGTTGCAAGTTTTCCGGATGTCAAAGATTGACCGAGGTTGAATGACTGTGGTGCTGAGGGCTTTGGGAGACCCTCTGGGAGTCTTTTGAACGTCAGTTATAGAAAATGCCTAAATAAGCTAAGATATTTTCATATAAAGCAAATGAAGCAAATTATTAAACAGGTCATTTTGGACTCTCTGAGTCTTCCTCTGGAAAGTTCACAGTTAGTCAAAATAATTTATAATTTTGCCCTAAAAGAGAGTATTAGCAGAGGTATGGCTCTTGACTAGCCGAGGCTATTCAGGTCTTTTGGACGTATTTTCACACAAAATGTGACTTAACCTTAATGGATGTTTAAAACCCTGATGTGCCCGGATGATGTTATCAGACACTGTTCTTTTAAAACATAATATTTCACATAGTAATCTAGGCCTATAGAGACAAACACCTCCCTGTGCACTGTATACTGTCATGTGATAAAAGTAGCCGTGCTGAAGCTAGATTAGACAGATGGATATTTTCACTCTGAAACAAACATCATATGGATACTCACAAACATACACAAAGACATTAATAATCCATTCAGAACACGATGTGGGAAATCACATCGAAGGCCATGAAAAACTATGTTGGAGAGAGAGAGACTGCATAACAGTATCAGGGAGTATTTACTGTGACACAACGAGGCGATTTAAGGATTTGTTATGATGGCCCTTGGTGGCCCTCTTTCAATTTGGTAAGTTGTCATGTCCTGTTGCTGACAGACTCAACACTCAGAAGACCTGCCATTCTCTAAAGGAAAAAGTGAAGGACTGTTAAATAAATAAGAATGGCATCTTTTCCTATGATAACCCTTTAATATTGTCACGACTTCCGCCGAAGTCGGCTCCTATCCTTGTTCGGGCGGCATTCAGCGGTCGACGTCACTGGCTTTCTAGCCACCGCCGCTCCATTTTTCATGTATCCATTTGTTTTGTCTTGTTCCCTGCACATCTGGTTTTCATTCCCCAATCAATCTACATGTATTTATTTCTCTGTTCCCCATCATGTCTTTGTGTAAGATTGTTTGTGTTACGTGTATTTTGTCTATTGGTGTTTTTGTTATGCGCCAGACATTTGTCTATGTTTTGGGCACGTTGCTTGTGCTTTTGATATTTTACCGGAACAAAGTGTGCACCTGTTCACTTCACTCTGCTCTCCTGCACCTGACTTCGCCTCCAGTACACATCCAGTGACAAATATGAAGTTAAGATGTGCAGAACCACCTGTTTGCTTTTGCAGAGCTTATGCCATTCATATGCCTTATACTGGACCTGAACACAATACAAGGCACATTTTCCTAAATGTGTATGATTTGGCTCCCCTGTGCATTTAAAAATTAATAATGTTATTTTAAAAACTATCCAAAACTACACTCAGAATGTATTTATTTGGACTTTGTTATGGATATCTAATTCCATAGGAGTATCTTAAAGAAAATTATTAATTCATCTTGTATATTTTAATGGATCTCTTATCATGTGTATACAGTGCCTTCGGAGAGTATTCAGACCCTTGACTTTTTCCACATTTTGTTACGTTACAGCCTTATTCTAAAATTAATTTAAAAAAACATTTTTCTTCATCAATCTACATTCAATAACCCATAATGACAAAGCAAACAAGGCTTTAGACATTTTTGCTCGTTTATTTAAAATAAACAACTGAAATATCACATTTACATAAGTATTCAGACCCTTTACTCAGTACTTTGTCGAAGCACCTTTGGCAGCGATTACAGCATTGAGTCTTCTTGGGTATGATGCTACAAGCTTAGCACACCTGTATTTGGGGAGTTTCTCCCATTCTTCCTTGCAGATCCTCTCAAGCTCTGTCAGGTTAGATGGGGAGCGTTGCTGCACAGCTATTTTCAGGTCTCTCCAGAGATGTTCGATCGGGTTCAAGTCCAGGCTCTGGCTGGGCCAATCAAGGATGTTCAGAGACTTGTCCCGAAGCCACTCCTGCGTTGTCTTGACTGTGTGCTTAGGGTCGTTGTCCTGTTGGAAGGTGAACCTTCATCTCACTGTCAACTGTGGAACCTTATATAGACAGGTGAGTGCCTTTCCAAATCATGTCCAATCAATTGAATTTACCACAGGTGGACACCAATCAAGTTGTAGAAACATCTCAAGGATGATCAATGGAAACAGGATGCACCTGAACTAAATGTTTAGTCTCATAGCAAAGAGTGTGAATACAATCTACACATAATACCCCATAATGACAAAGCGAAAACCTGTTAAGATTGCTGAGGATTTTATTTAAATTAATCAATTTTAGAATAAGGCTGTAATGTAACAAAATGCGGAAAATGCAAGAGGTCTGAATACTTTCCAATGGCACTGTTTTTTGGGAGGGAAAATACAAATCTTTTGTTATCTTAGTAAGGCAGAAATATTGAATAATATTGAATAACCTCAGGCTTAACTTTCAAGACCTGAAAAATGTCCACAGAGCAGTAATCAAATGTAATGCTGATAGCAACCCACACAAACATTTAACTGCTTTAGCAGTACCTCTGCTCTCCACTTCAGCCACCACACCCCCACACCCGTCCTCCCCGAACATCCTCTTTCACTCCCTCCTGTATACCGCCACCCTTCCTCCAGCCCCCCGACAACTTCTGCACAACTCAGTCACCACCTGCCGCTGCTCTGGAGAATCCCCCTGACCTAGATTCAGAGCAGAGTTTACTATGTGCTCCAGTCTGGGCTGTTTTCACTCCGCTGCCAGCCTCAAAGCCACAGGGTGCTCGCACATCAGCGCTCTGACCCACATCTCCATGGCAACAACTCCACAATGCCCCAGTGATGCACTGGCGGCTGGCGAAGGGACAGAAGGAAGGGGAGGGAAGGTGAGGGATCATCCTGACCTTCCAAGTGGCAAATGGTGGGCTGCTCCTCCCATATTGATGTTGCCCCCACCCTCCCTCCCCATCTCTCTCTCTCTCTCTCTCTCTCTCTCTCTCTCTCTCTCTCTCCGTCTCTCATTCAGGCTCCTCCATTTTTTGTTGGGGAATAATTAAAGCACATATGCAGATGGATGTAATTCCAATATGGCGGATGGGTGACCTAAAATTATGGTGGTGGGCTGTTGAACAGGGAGAGAGTCTCTCTGGCCTATTCTGAGGTGGACACTGAGAGCAGTGATAGTGAAAGACTCAGCCTCTCTCTTGTCCATTTCTCTTTTAAGCTACGCGGATAGCGCCTGCTGCTCCTCCCCTCCCATGCCATATGCTCCCACAATTCACTGCCAGCCATGTTTTTTTTTTTTTCCTCTCTCTTTTTTTTCACCCCACGTGTTGAGTTGCACTGTCAGTGGTCACTGGTCAGTATGTTGTCTCCATCTTGAAAATGTGCACACTCACAGCAACACCACTCAATACCAGAACAAAGCAAAAATCTCGATTTTTAAAAATCAAATGAATCTTTAACACCCTCTAGAGTCGAAGTCCGCGCCCCCACTGAAATCTAATTGGCATAACCTAATCAGTTTAATGTAGCGATATCCTGTTTTTTGCATTGGATGAGTCTCAATCCGCCGCATCCTCCGATGTCATACTTCCACATCTGCAGTAAAAGGTGAAAGAGCGCTTGTTCCATGTAGTGAATCTGTTATTCAATGTGTTTGAATGGGCTAATAGCAGTAAAGCCAAATAACATGTTTTATCCATTTATTTATTTATACTTCAAGGGGTCTTAACATTCAAACTCAAATAGCTAAAGGATCCTTGGTATGACCTTAAAACAATTCCCCTCCTCCCGAGTTTAGACAGGGCTTATACTATTATGGTTTAAGAGGGCAATTATATTTACCCCCTTTTGTGATATACGATCGTTGTTCACAATAGACCAAAAGTCATAGTAATGTAGCCATTTCTGACTTGAAAATTCACACCAATTTCTACTGTTAGTGGTATAATATTAGTCACAGGAAAAAAATACATTGTGTTGGTGCCAAACAAACGGATCGGTAGCTATTTACCAGGAAAGAAATAATCAGTGCTGTAAATGGATGTTTTACTGTTCCAAATGTAGCCGTTTTTCACACAAATGAAAAGGGGCAGTTTGAGCCCAGATCTCATTACAAAGTTGGCCCACTCCACACTCTGCCTCCATCCACCTTGCCAACACAACACAGCCCCCCGGAATTAGACCGGCCTGACTCTGACTTATCACAATAACGTAGTGTCACTTCACATTTACAATGGGTGAAATCTACCCTGCCAACTGCCCTGGCTCGGCTCAGCTCAGATAACAATGGTGACAAACATCACTCTGTCTGTCTGTCTGTCTGTCCGTCTCCCTGCTGCGGCAGTTTGTAACATGGCAAATGTCCACACCATGGCTGGCAGACTCCCCTTGTCTCCCGGACGGAGAGACAAGCAGACCCACCTCCTCCTTTACCTCTTACCAAGGATAAGAATGAAATCCTTTTCTCCCTGTGTATGAAATCAATACAACCAATTTCCTCACTAGCTACTGACCCTATGTTTTCAAACCTATTAGAGTGCAGCACAAGCACACTATCTGATGTCTGGTTGATCTCTGCAGTTCTTTGGTGTGGAGCAAATCTAGGAAATGTGTCGGTAACAGCAATTTATTATGGGTAACTAATCTGTGAGCATTTACTGCTACTTCAGATAGTCAACTGAAACGGTGTGGACAGCGGAATTCTGTCAAAACATTCCTTCACAAATTAAAGCATGAGAGAACTGTTAATGTGATGGTTAATTCGATACAGTCAGCATGTGCTAGTTGATAACACAGGCTGGTGAGCTACACAGCTGTCTCCTTCCATCACTTTTAATGAAGAACATGTGAAATAGAAATCTTGCTCTTGTGACGCTGAATTATTTCCTCTTCGTATACCAGTTCACACCTGTTTTCTCCCCATGTAAACGTTAGTGAGGAAATCACAATGAGACTTTCTGTAAGACTCTCCTTCACCCTTCCCCCAGGGGTCCACGGTCTGATATTTCATCTCTGCTGCCATTGTTTCCCCACAACTAGATTTTCCAGTCTGTATGCATTATACCATGGCAACCAGTGGAATAGAAAGGTTTTGATAACAAAAGGACCCATGAAAAATCTATGTATTTAAACATACACATCCCCCAAGATTGAAGGCAAGGGAATGCTTTTAGTTGTGAATTTAGGACTATAGAGAGTTGAAGGATGCTCCATTTTCAGTAAATCTTCTGAAAGTGATATTGAAGACTTAATTTCACCCCGGGGCTTCAAATGAGCCAGTCTGTGCATATACTGTTATGTGTCAGCCTCACAATCTTTTTCACTCGAGTAAATCTGGGAGTACAGTGAGCTCAGCCTAAGCTTATACAATCCTTACATAATAACACTTGCACTCATGCAAGGATATTTAGGAGGTTCTGGGTTTGTTGTACCAAGTTATTTCAGGTGGCAGCTAGTTCAATATGTACATGTATTTCTATTTCCTTTTTTGTGTGTGTACCTACATGTGTAATACATAGTTTGTAGATATCTGTAATATGTTGGTTTACTGTAAAACTTCAATTAATAGCCTTGGCATTTATTTGCTTAAATCACTGGACACAACAGGTGCTTATTAGAGACAGGTTTCTATTTGAGCCAGGCGTCTATTTCCTTAATGCACACATCTTTTGCTCTTTTCCAGCATTCATTTCCAGCATTTTAATACATTTCTTCATTTCCTGCACTATGTGTTATCATTTGTTGCCACATGTTAGCACTATGTGTTAACATGTGTTATCATTTATGATCTGTGTCACATTTATTTTGTCTTAGTAGGCCTCTATTGCTGTATTTTTTTTCCGTGACAGAAAAATAATTATTCTCCACTTTGACTGTGCATTGTTAGCAGTTCTTACTTTCACCACTAGAGGGCGACGAGACAATTTCTTGGGGTCTGTTCTCCCGATCCTTGTTGACTATTTATGTGCTTGCCAGTTAGCTAGCAGTATTCAGCTGTTAGCAGCCAATGGCTATGCAATAATGCAATAATTTGTTCTAGTCATTACTGAACTATTTCATGTAACAAATCAAACATTAAACCTTGTAATCAATTCATGGTAACTCATGGAAACCTCGTGAACAATTCATTTAGATTGTGCGTTTATTTGAAACAGGCGTTTATCTGCTGAAATGTGTGCCGTTGCTCTACTATCAAAAGGGACAGGCTGCTATTTGAGACTCTGCGTTTAACTGAAATTTTATGGTATTTCATGGTATTTCAGTTCGGAATAGATTGAGAATATCTCGTATTTGTCAAGAGACACTGAACATTTCAGTTGAAATGCCTGACAAGTGTGCGAAACAAAAGCCATGGATGTCAGCCATTGTTGGCACTTTTCAAGTCTATTGATAGTTAGGCATATACACTCATAATGGGATTGTAAAAACAATTCTCAAATTGTTACTCTGTGAAGATATTTTAAATGATTAATTAGCATAAGACAACGTATGATTAACTCATTTCAAAGGTCGACCTTTCAGAATAACACAATCAAACAACAATTATATAAAATCATGATGATTCGCTTTCATTGACGTTCTTATTCTGTTCTGTTGAGATGAGTCATCAGTTACAGCCTTCTCATTGGAAAGAAGGGGATTACAGCAGGGGCTCATCTAAAAGTCACATTACTAGAGGCTGTGAGGCCCAGACAGACTTGTCTAGTTATTGGAGTCACACTGAAAGGTCACCCCTCAGTGGATATGAGATGTTTGACTTTCTCCCCTCTGACAGACAGTCAGAGTCTCTGGTGACTTTCTGTTGTCATTGCGGGAGTACAGTATTTAGACTGCTGGTTGTCATGGAAAGCCCGTCATGGATCTGTGTTGACAGCAGAGTCATAGCTTTAAACTGACTCTGAACTGTGTGTGTCTGAACGCCTATGACTGTGTGTGTTGAGTGGAGTGCAGTGCAGTAAACATCATAGACCTTTCCTGTAGTCAAATTACCTAGCGGCCTCAATGGTGGAATGTTATTCATATTTTAATTAATAATAATATTTTCATTTTTTTACACAGAAAATCTGGTGTTTCTATGTCAAATGGTTTTGTTATATTTCAGTCTTCTGTGATGTGTATATACAGAAAAGTGTAATATTGTGATGAAAACATTTCAACACTATATCTGACATGGTACAGACGTCTTCTTTTTTTAAAGCCCATAACCATGTTTCAAAGTAGATTTGTTTAAGACTACCAAGAAACACTCTGTGTGACCCTGATTTAGTCCACTGCAGTAAAAGGTCATTAAGGCAGGTTGTCTCAAAGCTATAAGCTAGTTCTCTGATTAGCAAAACAAGCATCAATCTGCCTCTGTGAGAACACTGATAAAGGCAGTTTACGAAGAGAAATTCTCTCATTCAAATAGAAGTGTTCCCTGTGAAATATTTCATCAAGCTCTGTCAGCCCACACTGAGCTCCTAACTCAAAATACTGATAGCTGAGAAAGTTGTTGTGAATCTGTCCAAGTGTCATCCTTCTGCGATTCAATCAGGCGCGCAAACACTATGTTGAGTAAAATAAGCTCTAGGGTATATCTTCCACAGTAACTTTACCTGAGTTCTTATTTGCATTGATTTGAAATGGAGGCTAAGAAACTCTGTGCTTTTTAAGTAAGAGCTGGACAATTTTACTTTGACATGGCTGACACTTTGACTGCCTTGTGAAACAGTCATGCTGGCATTGGTCCTGAGAAATGTCTCTATTCCCTCATTGAGCTCAATTAGAAAGATCTCTCCAGCTAGCCCTGTGACACTTACTGTAATGACCCCAGCTCCTCCCCTGTGCTCCCATCCAGGCGCTGGCTGTGAGGCCTGACATGGTAATATCAGACTGATATGAGAGCTGATTACAGCCTGGCGTTGAACCATTGACTTCTAATTCACAGGGCTATTGGCAACCACTGAGATGTATGTTTAGTTTTTCTCCATATTTTTCATTTTGGGAGGCAGCTGAAACTAGGCCTCAGTTTCCTAGTTTCAAAGCTACTCATCTTCACTCCAATATCCTTGAGCTGAGCTCTGCCTGTCTCTATAGTCAGGAACTCTCCAACCCTACTTATCCAACGGTTCTTGGTCTGCAAGTGCTGCCATTCAATCCCAGGAAAACTCTTGCCTGCGGACCTCTTCCTTGCCCCCATGCCGGTCTTGGTCCAGCTCACAAAAGCTGCTTTGATTGGGGTCCTTCCATGCCAGCCTTGTAGTTCCCCCTGAACAGGTCTAACTAAACTTAGTGCCACTGTCGGTGGTGCCCAGAAGACCAAATAATGCTAGGCGGCCAGGAAACTTGTAGGAGCCATTCTGTTCCTCTCTGCCCTCTTTGTGTTGGTACAGTTTTCTTTTTTAGGTAGTCAATGTATTGGTGTTAAAGGGACCAGTGGCACTGCTCGAGTGATCTGGCTTCAATGGACAGAGGAAGTGTATAGATGAGCTCATCGTTTGGTTTGGGCTTTGCCAGAGCTCAGTCCTTTCCATCTGAATGATTTAACTTAATAGGACCGTGTCACCTTGGATTACAGCCAACTGCCACAGAAGGCAGTATTAAAACATTGAACATTGAAGTTATTTTCAGCGTAATTCATTAATTGTTGCTGCATCTGTCAAATTTTTTAAGAAAGCTTGTTATCATGGGTCCTGTGTGGCACAGTTGATAGAGCAAGGTGCTTACAATGCAAGGGTTGTGGGTTCAATTCTCATGGTGGACCAGTATGAAAATGTATGCAGTCACTCTGGATAAGAGCATATGCTAAATGAGTAAAATGTAAAACAAAAATGTTGCTTAATCAAGCTGATCCTAACTGTTATAGGCCTATTTCTATTTTGCACAGTTTATCAAAAGTCTCAGAAAAACTAGTCAATAATCAACTGACTGGCTTTCTTGATGTCTATAGCATTCTCTCTGGTATGCAATCTGATTTCTGCTCAGGTTATAGATGTGTCACTGCAACCTTAAATGTTCTCAATGATGTCACCATTGCCCCTGATTCTAAACAATGTTGTGCTGCTATATTTATTGACTTGTCCAAAGCTTTTGATATGGTACACCATACCATTCTTGTGGGCCGGCTAAGGAGTATTGGTATCTCTGAGTGGTCTTTGGCCGGGTTTGCTAACTACCTCTCTCAAAGGGTGCAGTGTATAAAGTCAGAACATCTGCTGTCTCAGCCACTGCCTGTCACCAAGGGTGTACCCCAAGGCTCGATCCTAGGCCCCATGCTCTTCTCAATTTACATCAACAACATAGTTCAGTCAGTAGGAAGCACTCTCATCCATTCATATGCAGATGATAAAGTCTTATACTCAACTGGACCCTCACCAGATTTTGTGTTAAACGCTCTACAACAAAGCTTCCTTAGTGTCCAACAAACTTTCTCTGCCATGTGGTTTGGTAAGAAGTATGCCCCTCTCCCCACAGGTGTGATTACTACCTCTGAGGGTTTAGAGCTTGAGGTAGTCACCTCATACAAGTAGTTGGGAGTATGGCTAGATGGTACACTGTCCATCTCTCAGCACATATCAAAGCTGCAGGCGAAAGTTAAATCTAGACTTTGTTTCCTCTATCATAATCGCTTCTCTTTCACCCCAGCTGCCAAACTAACCCTGATTCAGAAGACCATCCTACCCATGCTAGATTATGGAGACGTAATTTATAGATTGGAAGGTAATGGTGCTCTTGAGCAGCTAGATGTTCTTTACCATTTGGCAATCAGATTTGTCACCAATGCTCCATAAAGGACACATCACTGCACTCTATACTCTTCTGTAAACTGGTCATCTCTGTATACCCATCGCAAGACCCACTGGTTGTTGCTTATTTATAAAACTCTCTTAGGCCTCACTCCCCCCCATCTGAGAAATCTATTGCAGCCCTCATCCTCCACATATAACACCCGTTCTGCCAGTCACATTCTGTTAAAGGTCCCCAAAGCACACACATCCCCGGGTCGCTCCTCTTTTCAGTTTGCTTCGGCTAGCGACTGGAACGAGCTGCAACAAACACTCAAACTGTAGTTTTATCTCAATCTCTTCATTCAAAGACTCAATCATGGACACTCTTACTGACAGTTTTGGCTGCTTTGCGTGATGTATTGTTGTTTCTACCTTCTTTCCCTTTGTGCTGTTGTCTGTGCCCAACAACGTTTGTACCCTGTTTTGTGCAGCTACCATGTTGTGCTGCTGCGATGTTGTGTTGCTTCCATGTGGTTGTCATGTTGTGTTGCTACCATGCTGTGTTGTCATGTGTTGCTGCCTTGCTATGTTGTCATCTTAGGTCTCTCTCTATGTAGTGTTGTGTTGTCTCTCTTGTCGTGATGTGTGTTTTGTCCAATGTTTTTATTTAATTTATGTTTATTTTTAATCCCAGCCCCCATCCCCGCAGGAGGCCTTTTGCCTTTTGGTAGGCCGTCATTGCAAATAAGAGTTAGTTGTTAACTGACTTGCCTACATAAATAAAGGTTAAATAAAAATAAAACAAATAAAAAAATGCTTGTGCTCTTTCTCCGCCTCTAACGACAGGGAGCCACATTCCAGTGGTACTTCCCCACAAACACTTTTTCATATAATGTCAAAACAGTTAAAGTAGGTGTAAATGCTTCCAATCTCTCTTTCATTCCCTTGATATTTAATATGTAGGAATACACACACACACACACACACACACACACACACACACACACACACACACACACAAAGGATTAGACACATAAAACCATAAAACAATAGCTGCACACTACTTGACATTCAGGTTGCTGTCGTCGTGACTCCTGCATTGTGCAGTTTTGTCCTGCATTATCAATGGCTTCAATGGTGCAGTGTGAATGTGAGGAAGCATTTGGCAGATGGTTGGTCTTTCTTTGTGAAACTATGTGAATAGGAACCTGCCATTTTCCTCTTGTGATCTACACCAGGCCCCAGACACACCGAGGGTTTCAAGGTGAATAACAGCTGCAGCAACACCCAACATCAGAGTTCTTTTTGTTTGTGGCAGGCTTCTGGAGTTGGCAGATTTGTCCCTCAACCCCTGCTGTGGTGCATGAAAGGGGCTAACTATTATTTGGTTTTTAGAGACTCCTCTATTTGGAGAGAGTAGGGTTTCTAAAACTTTACAGCTTGATTTCACACACACACACACACACACACACACACACACACACACACACACACACACACACACACACACACACACACACACACACACACACACACACACACACACACACACACACACACACAAACACACACACACACACACACACACACACACACACACACACAAACACACACACACACACACAAACACACACACACACACACACACACACACACACAAACACACACACACACACAAACACACACACACACACACACACACACACACACAAACACACACACACACACACACACACACACACACACACACACAAACACACACACACACACACACACACACACACACACACACACACACACACACACACACACACACACACACACACACACACACACACACACACACACACACACACACACACACACCAGCAGTTTCAAACCAGGAAATATGAAACGTAACGTAACCCAAATACTTCACTCATCTTCAAAAAGTACTGTAACAATCATACTTTAACAATTGTCAAGCCTCAATATGCTATAGCCAACCTAATTCCCTAAGATATTTATAGCTAACGGCACATTTCTCAGAGATGGTCAGTTGGTTACTAGGACATAGACCAAATCAGAGTGAAAAAATCCACATAGACGTGAAGGTAACCATTACCATGTAGGGGGGAACAACTGGGCAGAACCCCAGGGGACACTGTCTGCATCTCTTCAACCCCAGCGCTTTAAGTACTAGGATGCCTGGGTCATGATGTCATCCATTTAATGCCACTCCAATTAACCAAGTGATATTGGAGCTGCTGCTGTTCGTAATAGTGTGAGAAAAGAGAGCAGAGCCAGTAAGGAGGAAGACACACCTTGACCTGCTAATGTTTAAAACAGGAGTCTGAGGAACTCTTCCCACGGATCCAGTCTCCCTCCCAGGCTCTGCTAGGATTGGAGTCCAGCATCTGCTGGTGCCAGGTGCAGCGTGGGTACATCCGTTGGCATGGCTTCGCTTGATCTTTATGGTCGTGTTTTTTTTATCAGGTTGGTAAATTATATTGAAACACAATTCATTTCACTGTCATTGTATGTACCAATATCAGCATAGGTACGCATTATATTGTCTTTGCAATGATCTACAACAGCTATTGCAAGCATGTCCCAAAACGTGTCCTAGCGTCTTACAACTTATTGACCGTCTCCCTTCCAGCAGTCTATCTGTCTCTCTCTATCCATCCTTACAGCTCAGTGCTCCAGCACACTGAGACATTTAAAAAGCCATTGGCTTTCCATTCACAGCCAAGTGGCAGGGAACAGGCTGTAACCAGGCCCATGGGCTGATTGATTCATTGGTCATGTCATTAGCTGTGATTGACAGGCTCTAAAATAAAGACCACTCTGGAACACAGCAACTAAACCTGGCCCATTCAGTCCCACAGGGGTTTTCAACTTCAAACTATTATTTTTGGGAAGTAAACAGCATTAGTTTTATGTCTGGAGGTCTGTGGTGTTTTTCTATTCCATGGCCATGCTTATACAGAAAGAGTACTTCCCTCTCCTTAGGCTAAGAGGTCCAGAGTGGCCTTGGTGAATTTAATGATCGTAACATCGAGGCAGAAAACAGTGTTTCATTAACAGAGAAACTAATGTATTATGTATGTGTTGTAATGATAATGGGATTTGAAATCATTACGGCGGCAGAGATTAAAAGAGCACAGAATGTGGTGCAATGCTGTTCAGCTGCAGGAAGGATTACAGAATTAGCTGAGACAAAATTTGTTTTATTAAAATGTGTAGAATTAATTTGCTTTCTTTTTTATTATTGCCTCTAGTGTATTGTCTATATGTTGCCTGTTATCACTTTGTTTATTACCAATCAACCTAGTCATCTATGCAGAGCATGCAGAAGAAATGTACAGAGAAAATCTAAAGGCATGAACTGAATGTCTAGCAATGATCATCACATTTCAGACAGCATTGCTTCTTTAGCGTTCTAGACCCGTACAGTATTGTTCAGTCACTGATGATACATGGCTTGCTCATTGTGTCATCTCATTAGTCTGAATGGAGTTTTTCACATGACTGAACATACAGTATTGCTTTGCAGTTTCAGGATAAAAGGTCAAAGTTCAGGTCTCCAGTTAATGTCATACAATCCCTGGCTAAAATGATATGTGCCTGAGCTGAACAGCAGATAAATACACAAGTCACACCATAGGATATGTTGAGTGGATTAACATACACTACTTAATAAAATCGTTAATTCGAAATACACCAACAGGGCTTGTCTTGGATAAAGATGAGACAAGTGCCAATAAATCAATAGGAGTTACCTAATAGTTAAGACACACACCAAAATGAACTGCTGGCCCTACCATTTCCCTTGCACTTCATTTGGGTATTCATATTGCCCCACTCGAAACACCCTTTTAGTTTGTTTTTGTTTAGCTAGCTTCGCTCGACTTATCTTGAGAACGTTACGTCAGAACTTTTTCTCTCTTGGCTTTGATGGTTATGATGAAAGCTCTTAAAACCCTTGGTCATGGAAGACTTGACGCCAATGAGGGCAAGAATGTTTTCTGAAAATATTTAAACAAAATGATAAGTCCCCAAAGCCCTTTAAAGGTTTGTACTTAAATCTTAAACAGCGACATTGCAATCAGCTGCACTAACCGATACAATTTTCCTAGTAGACACTATCAGATGTCCAACTGTTTGAAGTGCCTGCAGCTGTTTTATTAACTCAGCAAGTGAGATAAGAATGAGTGATATTTATTTTGCTACTGTTCAGGGTAAACAGTTGAACAAACAGAGAGTGTTGGC
Organism: Oncorhynchus tshawytscha; assembly: GCF_018296145.1. NCBI lineage: Eukaryota > Metazoa > Chordata > Actinopteri > Salmoniformes > Salmonidae > Oncorhynchus > Oncorhynchus tshawytscha. The sequence goes on from NC_056433.1 coordinate 18,527,924, forward strand.
AGAAACTGTCCACAATATACTGTGCTGTTTGTCTAAAGAAAATATAGGTTATGATATGTTACAGATCCAATGATGCGATATGAGAGTGTTAAAACAGTTGGAATCGTAATACTCAATTTTATCAAATCAAATCACATTTTATTAGTCACATGCGCCGAATACAACAGGTGTAGACCTTACAGTGAAATGCTTACTTACGAGCCCCTAACCAACAATGCAGTTTGAATTTTTGGAGGGGATAAGAATAAGAAATAAAAGTAAAAAGTAATTAATTAAAGAGCAGCAGTAAAATAACAATAGCGAGACTATATACAGGGGGGTACCGGTACCGGAGTCAATGTGCGGGGGCACCAGTTAGTTGAATTAATATGTATATGAAAGTAGAGTTATTAAAGTGACTATGCATAAATGACAACAACAGAGAGTAGCAGCGGTGTAAAAGACGGGGGGGATGTAAATAGTCTGGGTAGCCATTTGATTAGGTGTTCGGGAGTCTTCTGGCTTGGGGGTAGAAGCTGTTTAGAAGCCTCTTGGACCTAGACTTGGCGCTCCGGTACAAAAATACAAAGTCTGCCGCCTCTTGTCTTGCCAGACGCCACTGTTCTATCCTGCCGGTACAGTGTATAACCAGTATGTTGATAGTGTCGCCGTTTAGTTACGACTTCGTGAAGCATTAGATATTACAGTTTTGAATGTCCCGTTGGTAGTTTAATCTTGCTTGTAGGTCATCTCTTTTATTGTCCAAAGATTGCACGCTTGCTAGCAAATAAACAAACAAAAAAACAAAATCTGTTGGGGACACGTAAAACGTCTGCGTTCTTCTCCGGGGCCATTTTACAAAAAAATAAATATATATATAAAAATTATATGAAAATTAAATTAAAATAAATATAAATATAATAAATATATTTGAAAAATAATAATTTCAAAATGAGAGGTAGTTTAGTGGAACTTGTTCTAGGTTCTTACTCATAACTATAACTCTTAGTCGCTATTAATGATGCAGGACAGGTTTCCCAGATGAACTAACTGTGCTGAGATAAGTGGTCCTGGGCTGTGGGAAGAGATCTGTCTGAGGTCATGAATCACTGGGAAACGCTCTCCTCTCCCAAAGTAAACAGGCTGGGTGCTGACTCAGTGCTGCCGTTGTGGCATGGGATGTAATGTTCACTTGTCATGTAGAGTAATTACCTCTCATTATGCTGTATGGAGCACAGCTGGAGACCAACCCACCACCAGCCCCTACAGTTAGATTTCCAGTGGATGAAAAGGAAAGTCTTCTCCAAACTTCTCACACCTACTGAACTGTACGAACACATGTCAACACTGCCATTACTCTTGTTGTTGTCACTGGTAGTCCTGAAATTACCACCTAGTGGAGCAACATACTGTATCAGTGTTATTATGAGTCTGTCTGGCGGTAAGCTTCTGATAACTCAGAGATGTTTGATGTCTGCAGAACACAGATGACGCATTGGAACGAGAAAAGGGAACTGTGATAGAAGCGCTTCCTCTAATATTAACCTTTTAGGCAGTTCCAGTACTGAACTACCAGCAAACACCAGGATTGTGAGGCCTCTAAAAGGAGATGGCAAAACTGTCAACAAACCTCAATATTTAAAGTTAATTCCCATCTATTTTGATTATTGCACATTTTCTATCCAAAAATAGCAATTCCTCAAAGAGTGATTTGAGCTGCACATATTTACAGCGCTAGACATGAAAGACACAGTGGAAAGGTCTTCCAAAAAATGTGATTACCTTAATATAGTAATTGTCTCTCCTTGAAGATCACTGTTCAGCAGCATCCCTGTTGTAACTGGATATAGCCTATTCATTGAGATATAGAATATATCAATTAAATGATCACAGACACTCTTTCTGTTCTCTTCATGCCATCGGATCTTTGTTTCAAGGCCTTACAATTATGAATTATTATTATGAATTGCTTTTCACAACACGCAATCACACACACCTACACACATCATACAATAGCTTACTCAGCCAACATTCCTTTATTGGTTTACAACTGATTGCTCACCTCAAGAAAAATATTCTAACAAGGAAAAAAATTACAATCATCATTGAATTACGAAACATTGCACTGCATCAGGGGCCAGCCAGTGCCAACATTGCCTACGATTAACAGGTTGGCTCTGAACACCCGAAGTAGAAGGTGCTCTGCTCTTCTGTTATATGAATTCCCTGCAGAATAAAAATGGCTGCCACTATGCCACACTATGATGTTGGAATAATACTGTGAAACTATGATAATGCCATTTTAGTGTTTATGAAGCAGTTTGAAAAGATTGCCTTACATTTCAGCCTGTTTTGGTGGGATGGAGTTTTGACCTGCCTGGTGACATCACCAGGTGATAAATGAATTAATAGACCAATAAGAAAGAGAGTTCCAAACTTCTGTGCCAAAAACAGATCATTTCAGTTTTCCACTCCACACTTAGACCACTCCCAGACCGTCCTAGAAAAAAATGATTGTTTGAGAAAGTGCTCTTTGCTAAGCTATTTTTGTTTATTTTTCACAATTTTAATTTAAAAGAACCACAGTAGGGTACCTAATTGTTACCCACAAATGATTTGATATTGAGATGAAAGCAGCTGCATTGGACCTTTAATGTTTGATCACCTGCCAGTTACAGTAAGCACCTCTGCATTTCACCAAATATGCACTTGCCTGACTGCTACTGTGCATAAAAACACCCAGCCATAATGATGATAGTCTCACTTCACAAGTCCCGTTGTACTCCATCTAACTTCTCTCTCTCTCTCTCTCTCTCTCTCTCTCTCTCTCTCTCTCTCTCTCTCTCTCTCTCTCTCTCCTCTGTCTCTGTGATGCCTGGGCTCTGAAAGAGGTGGCTGGGGGTGGAGGCTGGTGGTAGAGTCTGAGGACTGAGGTGGCGGCTGGAGGTAGAGGCTGGAGGGGGCGAAGAGTGAGCCAGTGGTTTTATTAGCAGTGCTAATATGCTTAGCGCTCCTGGGGCCTGGGATCACATAGCGGAGCAGCAGTTGTTACCGAAGCTTGAGAGCCAGTGTGTAGAGGCTGGCCATAGAGGCCCAGCCATGTGTGTCTAATGATGTCTCCCGGTGATGACGGCACTGATTATGGTCCCGTGCTCTCATCAGGCTGAGGAATGAGGGTTGACAGCTCATTGGTCGATGAGTAGCCACCCTTTGCCATGATGGTAGCTTTGCAAACTCTTGGCCTTCTCTCAACCAGCTTCATGAGGAATGTTTTTACAAAAGTCTTGAAGGAGTTCCCACACATGCTGAGCACTTGTTGGCTGCTTTTCCTTTACTCTGTGGTCCAACTCATCCCAAACCATCTCAATTGGGTTGAGGTTGGGTGATTGTGGAGGCCAGGTCATCTGATGCAGCACTCCATCACTCTCCTTCTTGGTCAAATAGCCCTTACACAGCCTGGACGTGTGTTTAGTCATTGTCCTGTTGAAAAACAAATGATAGTCCCACTAAGCGCAAACCAGATGGGATGGCGTATCACTGCAGAATGCAGTGGTAGCCATGCTGGTTAAGTGTGCCTTGAATTCTAAATAAATCACAGACATTGTCACCAGCAAAGCAACCCCACACCATCACACCTCCTCCTTGATGCTTCACGGTGGGAACAACACATCCGGAGATCATCCGTTCACCTACTTTGCATCTCACAAAGACATGACGGTTGGAACAAAAAATCTCAAATTTGGACTCATCAGACCAAAGGATAGATTTCCACCGGTCTAATGTCCATTGCTTGTGTTTCTTGACCCAAGCAAGTCTCTTCTTCTTATTGGTGTCCTTTAGTAGTAGTTTCTTTGCAGCAATTCACTCATGAAGGGCTGATTCACGCAGTCTCCTCTGAACAGTTGATGTTGAGATGTGTCTGTAAGCATTTATTTGGGCTGCAATCTGAGGTGTAGTTAACTTTAATGAACTTATCCTCTGCAGCAGAGGTAACTCTGGGTCTTCCTTTCCTGTGGAGGTCCTCATGACGATCCCTACTGTATAGCCTACAGTAACAGAACGGTATGAGGCCTCCACTTGTGCACTGTCTGTGCCTCTGTAACAGGGTTGGTTGTGTTTCCAATTGACACTGCAGAAACATGTATTTAATGTTTATGTATTTCTATTGGTTGGAGGGAATTTATAAATCTCAAATCTTGCCAGTCTGATATTGACATGCTGTTACATCTGCTCCTGCCACGCCCTCTACTGCTCATCCTGTGTCTCCTTGACCTGCCACCACTCCCCCAGTGCTCTCTCCCTCTCCCTCTCTCTCTCTCTGTGTGATTGTGTGGGTGGAGACAGGTGTGCTGGAGTCAGAGTAGGTCCCCAACAGCTGCAACCTGTTCCATAATCAAGACCTCTACAAATACTCAGTCCTGACACTTTCACACTGACAGATCGTAATCTCTGCTGAGTCAATGTACGGTTCTAGCCGTTTGTTACTATTTAGATCCTACTATCCTGTTTTCCTTGTCTGACATGGTTTTCCTCTCCGCTACAGTTCTGCCCACTCTGACTCTGGTTCCTGTCTCCAGTCCCATGTCTCCTCATCCTGCTACTCTGCCCTGGATTTCCCACTCTACTTCTCCCTTGGATACCCCTTCGGACCTGCCTACCCTGTCCCAACCCCTCTCGCTCCAGCCTCAGCCTCCGCACCTGGTTTTCTGCAACTCGCCCGAGCTTCCCCCGGCCTGCACTCCATCTTCCCCCTGTGTTTCAATAAATACCTTGGTTACTTCATCCCAGTCTCCTCGTCTGAATCTGCTCTTGGGTTTCCCTGTTCCACTCCGCGTAACACACGCTAGGTAACATTATGAAATAGTACATTCTATTTACACATTTACAATGTGTACGAGTTCACTATATACACTAGACAAAAATATAAAAGCAACATGTAAAGTGTTGGTTTCATTAGCTGAAATAAAATATCCCAGAAATATTCCATGCGCACAAATCGTATTTCTCTCAAATTTTGTGCACAAATTTGTTTACATCCCGGTTAGTGAGCATATCTCCTTTGCCAAGATTATCCATCCACCTGACAGGTGTGGCATGTCAAGAAGCTGATTAAACAGAATGATCATTACACAGCTGCACCTTGTGCTAGGGACAATGCAAGACCACTCAAAAGTGTGCAGCTTTGTCACACAACACAATACCACAGATTTGGCATGCTGACAGCAGGAATGTCCACCAGAGCTGTTGCCAGAGAATTGAACGTTCATTTCTCTACCATAAGCCGTCTCCATAAGCCGGCCTCACAACTGGAGAACATGTGTATGGCGTATTTTTGGCAAGCATTTTGCTGATGTCAATGTTGTGAACAGAGTGCCCCATGGTGGTGGTAGGGTTATGGTAAGGTATGGACAACGGACACAATTGCATTTTATCTATGGCAATTTGAATGCACAGAGATACCGTGACGAGATCCTGAAGCCCATTCTCATGCCATTCATCTGCCACCATCACCTCATGTTATGATAATACACGACCTCATGTCACAAGGATCTGTACACAATTCATGGAAGCTGAAAATGTCCCAGTTCTTCCATGGCCTGCATACTCACCTGATATGTCACCCATTGAGCATGTTTGGGATGCTCTGTATCAATGTGTAAGACAGCAGCTGTATTCGAATACTCATACTAACCACAATAACCATACTATTTTTTATGTAAATTGAGTATATAGTATGCTTATTGGTCATAGTATGGATATAGTTAGCATGCCAAAAGTTCCCGGATGTCATACTAAATTCACCAAAATATGAAGTATACAAGCAGTGGACACTATTTCTGTGCTTTTAGGGCCCATAATGCAATTTTATGGCCCATAATTCACAATGTTTTCAGATTTTAAGAAAATGGCAGAAAATATGCACCCGAAGTCCGACAACAGCGGATACAAATTCATTGCTTTAACTATTCCTGAAAAATGTTAAGAAAATGTTGAGCAATGTAATAAAGTAATGACTTTTCAAAAAAGTTACGTTACAGCCTCCCGAGTGGCGCAGCGGTCTAAGGCACCGCATCACAGCGTGTGAGGCATCACTACAGCCCCAGGTTGTGTAACAGCCGGCCGTGACCGGGAGACCGATGTGGTGGCACACAATTGGTCCAGCTTTGCCCGGGTTAAGGGAGGGTTTGGCCGGCTGGGATTTCCTTGTCCCATCGCGCTCTAGCGACTCCTTGTGGTGGGCCGGGCGCCTGCAAGCTGACATTGAGTATGGCCAGTTGTATGGTGTTTCCTCTGACACATTGGTGCGGCTGGCTTCCGTGTTAAGCGAGCAGTGTGTCAAGAAGCAGTTCGGCTTGGCAGGATTGTGTTCCAAAAGGGAGTTGCGGTGATGGGAAAAAACTGTAACTACCAATTGGATATCACGAAAATGGGGTAAAAGTAAAAATATTATATTATAGTTACGTTACATGTTATGTTGGCTGACAATGTTTTAGATATGCTATCCTTACGAACCACATAGCATTACAGCGGTATGTACCGGTATATTAGCTACTGTTAGTTACCTAACGTTAGTTGGCTACTAATAAAATGAATTTGCCAGGCAGTATATTAACTATAATCTAACCAACTACCCAAAGTTTATTTACTTGGTTATTCACATCATTCTTAGCTAAGTTGTGCTTTCTCAATGGACATTGCTAATTCTGGTTATCTGCTCCGATTTTAGAGCCCTCAGGCTGTGTGCCTGTGCGCAGAATAACTGATGAATTTACGAACGCTCAACACCCGTTGAATATGGCCGGTGTCAGTAAACGATGGCAAAAAAAAGCGTAGTTAAATTTTTGCCAGCAGCACAGTTACAGTCACCAATGCTCTGGATAACATGAAAACAGCCTAACCAGCACTGCTAGGGCGAGTAAAATGGTCAGAGTGAGGTGTTCTCTCAATTGTGTCTTGAAGTAGCTTGTTGCTAGGCAAGAGGTTGCATAGCAACAGCATCAACTTCCGGTAGACAGGCGAATCGCTAGTATGCTGAACTGAAAGGATATCGTTCGTTTACAGTACAATAAAATGAACTAATAGTATATTGTATATCATTTACAGTATGTTAGTATGGGTTTTTGTACACAGCTATCTTGTTCCAGTTCCTGCAAATATTCAGCAACTTTGCATAGACATTGAAGAAGAGTGAGACAACATTCCACAGGCCACAATCAACAGCCTGATCAACTCTATGCAAAGGAGATGTCATGCTTCATGAGGCAAATGGTGGTCACACCAGATACTGACTAGTTTTCTGATCCCCGCCCCTTCTTTTTTTTAAAGGTATCTGTGACCAACAGATGTATATCTGTATTTCTAGTCATGTGAAATGCATAGATTAGGGCCTAATTTCTTAATTTAAATTGATTGATGTCCTTATATATGAACTGTAATTTGGTAAAATCGTAGAAATTGTTGCATGTTGCGTTTATATCTTTGTTCAGTATATATACTGTGTGCAAAAGATTGGGGGAAGCTGCTCTTTCCATGACATAGACTGACCAGGTGAATCCAGGTGAAAGCTATGATCCCTTATTTGATGTCCACTTCCATCAGTGTAGATGAAGGCAAGGAGACAGGTAAAAAAATTATTTGTAAGCCTTGAGACAAATGAGACGTGGATTGTTCAGAGGGTGAATGAGCAAGACAAAAGATTGAAGTGCCTTTGAACAGGATATGGTAGTAGGTGCCAGGCGTACCGGTTTGAGTGTGTCAAGAACTGCAATGCTGCTGGGTTTTTGATGCTCAACAGTTTCCCGTGTGTATCAGGAATGGTCCACCACCAAAAGGGAATCCAGCCAACTTGACTCAACTGTGGGAAACATTGGAGTCAATATGGGCCAGCATATTGTAGAGTCCATGCCCCGACGAATTGAGTCTGTTCTGAGGGCAAAAGGGAGTGCAACTAAATATTAGGAAGGTGTTCCTAATGTTTTTTACACTCAGTGTATATACAGTGCCTTGCGAAAGTATTCGGCCCCCTTGAACTTTGCGACCTTTTGCCACATTTCAGGCTTCAAACATAAAGATATAAAACTGTATTTTTTTGTGAAGAATCAACAACAAGTGGGACACAATCATGAAGTGGAACGACATTTATTGGATATTTCAAACTTTTTTAACAAATCAAAAACTGAAAAATTGGGCGTGCAAAATTATTCAGCCCCTTTACTTTCAGTGCTGCAAACTCTCTCCAGAAGTTCAGTGAGGATCTCTGAATGATCCAATGTTGACCTAAATGACTAATGATGATAAATACAATCCACCTGTGTGTAATCAAGTCTCCGTATAAATGCACCTGCACTGTAATAGTCTCAGAGGTCCGTTAAAAGCGCAGAGAGCATCATGAAGAACAAGGAACACACCAGGCAGGTCCGAGATACTGTTGTGAAGAAGTTTAAAGCTGGATTTGGATACAAAAAGATTTCCCAAGCTTTAAACATCCCAAGGAGCACTGTGCAAGCGATAATATTGAAATGGAAGGAGTATCAGACCACTGCAAATCTACCAAGACCTGGCCGTCCCTCTAAACTTTCAGCTCGTACAAGGAGAAGACTGATCAGAGATGCAGCCAAGAGGCCCATGATCACTCTGGATGAACTGCAGAGATCTACAGCTGAGGTGGGAGACTCTGTAAATAGGACAACAATCAGTTGTATATTGCACAAATCTGGCCTTTATGGAAGAGTGGCAAGAAGAAAGACATTTCTTAAAGATATCCATAAAAAGTGTCGTTTAAAGTTTGCCACAAGCCACCTCGGAGACACACCAAACATGTGTAAGAAGGTGCTCTGGTCAGATGAAACCAAAATGGAACTTTTTGGCAACAATGCAAAACGTTATGTTTGGCGTAAAAGCAACACAGCTCATCACCCTGAACACACCATCCCCACTGTCAAACAAGGTGGTGGCAGCATCATGGTTTGGGCCTGCTTTTCTTCAGCAGGGACAGGGAAGATGGTTCAAATTGATGGGAAGATGGATGGAGCCAAATACAGGACCATTCTGGAAGAAAACCTGATGGAGTCTGCAAAAGACCTGAGACTGGGACGGAGATTTGTCTTCCAACAAGACAATGATCCAAAACATAAAGCAAAATCTACAATGGAATGGTTCAAAATAAACTATCCAGGTGTTAGAATGGCCAAGTCAAAGTCCAGACCTGAATCCAATCGAGAATCTGTGGAAAGAACTGAAAACTGCTGTTCACAAATGCTCTCCATCCAACCTCACTAAGCTCGAGCTGTTTTGCAAGGAGGAATTGGAAAAAATGTCAGTCTCTCGATGTGCAAAACTGATAGAGACATACCCCAAGCGACTTACAGCTGTAATCGCAGCAAAAGGTGGCGCCTACAAAGTATTAACTTAAGGGGGCTGAATAATTTTGCACGCCCAATTTTTCAGTTTTTGATTTGTTAAAAAAGTTTGAAATATCCAATAAATGTCGTTCCACTTCATGATTGTGTCCCACTTGTTGTTGATTCTTCACAAAAAAATACAGTTTTATATCTTTATGTTTGAAGCCTGAAATGTGGCAAAAGGTCGCAAAGTTCAAGGGGGCCGAATACTTTCGCAAGGCACTGTATATGTGTGTGTCTGTGTGTGTGTGTGTATGGTGTCTGTGAGATATTGAGGGCTTCCTGTGATGTGTTTTTGTATGTTATTGCTGTAAGAGCGAGTTAACTAGCATGCTCTACTTGTAGTGGTCGCATTAGCTCCCTGATAATTCAAAGTTTTTTCCATGATAACAGACGAATCATGAATCTACAGCCATCAACATACTGTTGTAATGCACATCTAATGTTCTTCCTTGTGTCTGTCATCAGGTACTTACACCTCCCCTCCCACCGGCATGCAGATGTCATGTTCTGTTCTGAGGCAATGTACTGGTACATAATTTGTCTGTCTGTCTGTCTGTCTGTCTGTCTGTCTGTCTGTCTGTCTGTCTGTCTGTCTGTCTGTCTGTCTGTCTGTCTGTCTGTCTGTCTGTCTGTCTGTCTGTCTGTCTGTCTGTCTGTCTGTCTGTCTGTCTGTCTGTCTGTCTGTCTGTCTGTCTGTCTGTCTGTCTGTCTGTCTGTCTGCCTGCCTGCCTGCCTGCCTGCCTGCCTGCCTGCCTGCCTGCCTGCCTGCCTGCCTGCCGCTCGCTCTCTCACACACATATGCACCACGTTCCAGTCACAGCCTCGGCCAGCACATGAGATGAGCATTGAGAAGGCATCCATGGCCCTTCCACCAGCACAGGTCATTGAACTGGAGGTTTTGTCTGGAAGCATGACGTTCAAGCACACACATCGTGGACCGTATGCATGACACTAACGCATGCAACTTGTACACACACACACGTGATGGCTTGTTGTAGCCCGTCAGGACGCTAGGTGTTATTGTCCTGCCAGGAGCAGAATTCTCAGTAGCTCTTAACATGGCTTTCGGAGCTGGAAAGTGAAAGTATGTCTTCACTGCTGTGGCTTTGTCAGGAGGAACCAATGAAGCCAGTCTGTGGTTAATTTGGCTTCGTACGGCCCCTGCTGATGACTTCCCTCGAAAATGCACTGCATTCTTTATGGATGAATACCAGGTATGATTTCCTTGTCTATTTAACACTTCTTGGTAATATTCTATTTATGCATATCAATGTATCTTGCCAGTGCTCATGAACTACTGTATGTTTTGTGGCATTTTGTGCCGTTGACATCATTGAGTGTCAGTGATTTTAAACCCACTAAATGACCACATCTAGACAGAAATAATGTTAATTTCTATGTTCTCTATTCATAGTAATACTCAAGTAACATGACTCATGAGGCAAAATACTAATGGAAACGAATGCTTTTTCGTCTGTAATTATGAAACAAGTTTTCCTCTAGAAATTGACAAAATTAATCATAGTTATGCATGATTCCGACCACTGTGCTATTAAGGATGATAGAGGGAAAATGCAAATGCAATTCAGCCAATTTCATTTCTGTTTTCCTGTCCACTTTGCTACTCACAAGTGGCCAAGTGGCTCATTCTGGTCTCTTTCCCAAGCAAATGGGTTTAAAAAAGAAAGAAGAAGTTGCCGCCTGCAAGATAATTCGGTACATTCCATTGAAAGTGTAGGTTCTTAAAGTTCCTTAGCAACGTTTGAACACAGAACTCTAGTCTATGCTAATGGTAGAAGTCCAAGTGTAGTCCTCCCCCCTGACCAGACCTTTTGTTACCTCACTGCCAAAGTTAGAGGAGATTTCAACAGGAGAGAAGCGTCTTTCAAAAGTCCCCCCAGGTATGAGGGGTGGCAGCGTAATGTGCATGGATTGTGGCGGACATTTCCTGCACATTCAGTGGCTTGGATTGAATGGAGCTGTTCCTCCTGTTTTATTTTAGCAGGGCCTATTAAAAACTCCCTGTGCATGTCTGCTACACATCAGGATCTGCGGCTGTAATTACACCAGCCAATTAAGGCATGGGGACGAGTGGAGGAGCACAACAGAGGAGATTTATCCACCACCCGCCCCGTCTGCCCCCTCTCTGTCAGCACGGGGCTACTGGGTTGCCAGGTTCCACCATGCTTTAGGCATGTTCTTTACTGTACTCGGCTGAATTGAGAAGGCATGATATTTTGGTTGATAAAGCCCAAAATCATGCACTTCCTCTCTCAAGCTGTAATTCTATATGAATAGGGGCTTTCAGAGGGGTATAACACTAAATGATTGAGCTATGGGATATAAATAACATCATGCCGACGGCACATTGATTATTTGTTCCTGCTGTGTCCACAGTGTGATAAGATACGACAGTAACACTGGTGATGACAGTATAAGTTCATGTTATGATATCATTGGTTAATGATCACTATCTGCTTTGTCATTTGGTCAACTGGAAGTGAACCTAAAGCAATCAAATAGCATAACCTAGATGGTACTGTAGTTGACAGTTTCCCAACTTAATTCCATGTAGAAATAAGATATTGCCTGGTCTGATAGTCCTGATTTACAGACCAATCAAAGAGTGCATAGTGAAGCAATCTACTCAATGAAATCAGATTTTAATGACCAGTGGTTAGAAATGCCAGTGTTAAATAGATTAAAACAAAATGCAACTGGTGAATTAATGAACATCACAGAATACTCACTGTTTGTAAGACTACATTAATAAAGGTATTTTGAGAATGTGATTATACTTGAAGTGACTTCCTCCAAATTGGACATGTCTTCTAAATGTTAATTTTGCTAACACCAAAGAAGCATTGTTTTGGTTGCATCGTTTCATTAGTACAATGTTCAACTTTGAAATATATTTTCTTGGACAAGGAAGCTAAATGTGTTGCAATGAGAGGTGACAAAAAATGGACAGATTTTCTTCAGAGAGGGGGGGGGGGACTTAGTGGTTCTCAGTCCCACCCCCACACACAACCTGGGAACTGAGTGACTTCTTCCCCTATTGATTCAACGCCAGCCAAGCCCTCAGTTCAAGTTGTGAAAGGACACATTCCTTTCCAGCTGAGTAGGGGGTTGTATTCCCCAAAAGAGTAGCCCCTTTTACACCCTCTGCATAGAAAAGTATATTGTTGGCTGAGTTTCCCTTACCTTTTTCTACCAGTTGTCCTGGTATGTGCTGTTCAAGTTGGAGTTTTCTTTTTCTTTCTTACATTCCAGCTTTCCCAACAGAAAACAGTCACTTCCTGTCATGTGGTGGATGGGCTGCTGGAAGAGGGGAGTTGGGGATCCTTTGACATTAGGGCAAGCCACATGCAAAAGCAAACAAGCCTCCCCACTGGGCTCAGACGTCAGTTCAATGTCTAGTTTTGATTTACATTTGGATGAGTTGTCAACTAACGTGAAATAAAAATATTTTTTAACCATGTCATTGTATTTAGGTTAAAAGTTGAGTGAAAAAAAGATGAAATGCCCTTACCTTGGGGAGTTTTTGCAAATCCAAGTAGTTTTCCATGTTGATTCAACGTCATCAAATAGATTTTTGGGGTTGAAATTACACGGAAACAACATTGATTCAACCAGTTTTTGCCCAGTGGGTCGCAACTACAGTTGCAAAATTCCGAAATGGTACGCAGCATCATCTGGTTATGTCTGCAACAAAAGTTCAACATTCATTCTGCTACCATTTCTGCCAAGCCATCTACGCATACAGTTTGATGCATACGTTAGATAAATCCAATGTATGCACCACACAGAACGCATTACAACTGCCTCTGCAACGCAATGCTGCAAGGCCAACCTAACTTTCCATTGGAAATGAATGTACTTATGGTGAACCAAAATGCAATGATGCTGTCAGTGTGATAGAGGCGTAACCTAATCCCAATATCATGTCCATGTTTTTCAATACAAAATCTCACCTCTTGAGTTCCCTCTTAGAATATAAAAGAGAAATTCCAACAACATCTCTAGTGTCCTCCTCTGTGCCTCAAAAGAGCCAGCACACGCCCAAGCCATTCTCTTTTTTTCAAAGAGAGAAGACTGCAACTACAGAGTGATGGGAATCGAATTTTGTTCTGAGAGAAGATGAAGTTTGGCAGTGCATGGTAGGAATCCTTTAGTGCTGTTTGGAGTCAGTGAACCATGCAGTTTCTTACTGCACCGGCTGACCCCGGCCAACCACTAATGGTTTCTCTGAAACGCCACACAATAGACCTTTAATAAGAATGAGAGTAGTTCAGTGAGGGATGGCCATCCACACAGAATTTACATAACATATCATACCTTTATGGGCCTTCCAGTCATCCCAATAAATGGCTAGATTAATTTCACTGCTGCCAGCACTGACTCTTCTACTTAGGAAGAACAGTCACCCCTTTAGGTTCTGGTTTAGCTATCATGGATAACCCACCTGTGGACAAATAGCTTCTTTGTCTATTATTTTAGCCTGTATAATAAAAAGCTAATCTGAATAAACATAGCTAGTTATGTGCTTTTAGTCTCTAGCTAGGAGAACCTTTTTATTCCACGGCCTGGAATGTTGGAGGGAAGAAAAGTGGTCCAGATTATAATATTGTAAAACACCAAGGTTATGGACATGGCCATGCATACAATGTGGTTGCTCTTGTTATAACCATTTTTTTCCCTCCTGTGAATAGTACAACTATTTATCGTGGACCGTATCCATAATCCAAACTCATATTCACATGTTCCACCCAACATTGCTAATAAATCACAATGAAAAGGTCCATGGTTAGCCTGTCATCTTCAACATCTCTCCATCTGACTGCGCTATATCCCTCCATCTGAAACATAGAGGAAGATAGTTTAGAGTCAGTTGGAGAGATCAGCGTCCACATTGTGTATGCTGGATTAGTTTTTGTTGGATGGGAGCTCTGAAGGTCTATAGGATTTATGATCTGAGTCAGCCTGGTTAAAGCCCCTCTTGGGAGAAGCCTGTGCCCCTTCTGGATGAGATGAAACTAAAGCCTTCCCTACTTGTTGTGTGCAAGAGGGATTAAGAATCAGGGCCTGTTTCTTATAAAGAGACAGAGAAAATATTTCAGGCATAGCTCTGTAGCGTGTCCATTACAAAAGATGGACTTCACATTTGGAATTCAGCTCAGACTCAGAACATGGACTTGGTTTATTCATTATGTTCTATGTCTAACTGACAACAGCCTAAGCATGCCTAGGGAGATTCCAGATTCAAAGTGGAGATATATTTCTCCCTTTTTTTAGCTGACTTATCATAGTTTTGCTGGTATGGGATTGTAATGGATTTAACACTCCCACAGTCTGCCTTTAGGGATTTCAAAGTACCTGGAACTGTCATGAAATGCATTCATTTTATTATTATTTTTACAATTCACAGAGGGGTTTCAGAATGTATTCGCTTCCTTACTTCATTCCAGTTTTATTTTTGCACCATCAAATCTATATCTCTTATAGACCTCTACAATATGGTGGTCTTGGTTTATGTCTAAATTTCACACAAAAACATCTGTTGCTAATCTCTGTACAGTTAATTATGTCTTCACACATTATGATGGATTAATTTAAATGAACATTGACTGGTGCTCCCATCTCTAAATTACAGTCCTGTAACAACAGAAGCACTCTGTGACTGAAGTCATGAATTGACTTGCTGTCAGACCAGACAGTTGTAGAATGTCATTGCTCTTGAGAGGGAGCTCACTTATTGTGCTTAATCAGCTTGTTACCGTATCAGTGGTAGAACCAGAGGCAGTTACAGTTACATGCCAAATACAGTAGCACAGGAGGCTGCTGAGGGCAGGACAGCTCATAATAATGGAGTGCATAGAATGGAATCAAACATGGAAACCATGTGTTGGATGTGTTTGATACCATTCAATGCATTCTGTTGCAACCATTACTATGGGTAAGTTGAGTGTGGGTGATGAGGTTGCAGAAGAGGCACATTACATTTGCTACATTCTATGGTCACTCCTCAAAATAATAAGAATGCCAGTAGCAGCAGCTGCCTCCTTTTCATAAGGTGTTTAATTGGAGCGATAATAGAGATCCCCTGTGGATGGAAGGGATGCTACTGTTAGATGCCGTCTAGCTACCTCCTCTGGGTGATTTCCCCGGGGAACACTGTGATTAGGTAAGACTTAGTAAATGGCGGGCCCGTTAAACAGATGTCTGTAGATATTAAGCTAATGAACTCTCTCTGAGAGCAAGGCTAGGTTGAGTGGTGCTAGGCTGGCGGACGCTAGGGCATGCTCCTGCAGCCTCCTGTTAAATTAATTGCATTGCCAATGTCTATCGGTGCCTTTGAAAATTGTTTCAGCGAGCTTGTTAACCCCTGCTGTCTGACCTTTGGCTAAACGCAGACGTCCGTCTGGCAGCACCACACCATAAAGCAATGGCCGTAAAGCCAGGATTTCTGCTGGCTGTCTGAGGAACCAATGAAGGACGTATTTCAGAAGCCATTTTAGATGAGCTCCCACTCTGAAGTGACATCACTGTCTTATTATAAAATACATTTTGTGAAGGTGTCATATCTAGGTCATTGTGCAAAATGTTCCTCTCTAATTGCAGTCTTTTTAACATATATTTGTCCCTGAAATCTACTTGGTCTAGTATTTGTTTGACTTTTGATAGATATCCCTGTGTGCACTTCCAGAGGACACAGAGTAATCATTCAAAATAAGAATGCAGAAGTATCTGCTTTCCCAGCCAAAGTCTGCTTCTGGACACAGAATAATTTTTCTCTCTTGCTCATCATTATAACCTAATGTTCGAACAGTGACCTAGTCTTTTTCCTTTCTGTTGAATCAGACCGTATTACATCTATCTTTTGAAACATAAAAGCATCCCTTCTATGACTCTGGGTGAACAGGCTCTACTATCATCATCCAAGGGAAGGCCAACGTTTCTCGGTAGATATCATTTGAAGATACTTAATTCATGCTCAGTGTACTCAATAATGCAGGAGTTTATATTCCCCAATTGTGATAGGGGTTGTAGAGTATCTTCCCTCAGGAGAGTCTGATGTGATGTCAGCAGCGGGCCTTAGATCCACAGAGGTCAGAGGTCAGGGTCAACATAACCATGACTCTGCTGCTTAGGTTTCTCTCCTCCCAAATCAGATGTGAACAGATTATCTCCTGAGCCCTAATTTGAGCCAATTAACATTTTGGCTCACATTTAACTCTGTTTGTCCTGGGGGTTAAGCCACTTAGTGACAGGCTAGTGAGAAAGGTTTAAGGCTGGAATGTCATTACGTAACAGCCACGTGTTAATGCGATCTGGAACACAGCCTCTCTAGATGGTAAAATTACTTTGTAAATGTTCTCTTATTTATTACCCTGGCAAAGAAAAGCATATCAACACCCTTCGACATGGTCCGTACTAGGAAACAGAGGAAGAAGAGGGACGCAGATGGAGAACGACTCAGCAAACTGGTATTGTGATCTGCACTGGTTTGATTGAGTCAAAAGCCCCAAACCGTTTCTAGAAGAAATGCCTTGCTGTTCTCAGTGAACTTTTGCCCTACAGTCCTGATTCAGAGGGAATAAATCTCCACAGGCAGCCAAGCAACACACACACACCCACACACACACACCCACACACACACCCACACACACACACACACACACACACACACACACACACACACACACACACACACACACACACACACACACACACACACACACACACACACACACACACACACACACACACACACACACACACACACACACACACACACACACACACACACTATACAAGCCCATGGAGAATGGGGAGGAAAGAGGAGGGCTCAGACCTCTACAGTATAAAAGATGCCAAGATTCCTCATATCCCTGAGGACATCTTTGGTTATGGTCAAGTAAAACTTATCTTGGCCGATAGTCAGATTTTCTCATTTTATTGTCTCCCAGCCGAGTTTTCTCTCCTCCCCTGCTTGATGAAGTACAGTTACAGACAAGGCTATAGCCCATTGTAAGTCACAGTAATGGCTTGCATACACATTCCCTTTCATTTATTGGAGAATTCAACAGCCTAGACAACTGACAAAGAAAGGCTATTCATTCCAATGGAAAGGGCAATAAGTTTGAACAATTACAGCCAGGGTGCGTTCAATGATTCCATTGAAGACATTACATTCTCTCTATAATATTATAATCCACAGTAGGTATTATGTTACACATTTTTGATAACTGTCGCAACACAATTTGTATTTATTTAAATCAATTAGTTTCAGGCAGCTGCAGAGGTCTTATTTAAATGGTAAATGTCTTTGTTAGACAATGCAAATTGGTTTAGATAGACACACACAATCTAGTCCACCTGCATGTAGAGAAGCATTGATTTCGTCTGAATCCTTAAGACTCTATTTGACACCCTGCGGTGTGGTAAGATAAGACCAGGCCAAGACACCTGCAGATAAGGAAAACATCAAGTAGACTAGATAATCCTCCGCTCTCCCTCTCCTCTAAATGCTTCTTTTCAGCTGGCTCCTAGCCAGTGTGCTCGCACACTTCCTTAAAATACCTTTGCTTGAAAAACGAGAAAAAGCAGTAATAGTACTGTTTGTCCATTTTGAGACGCCTTAGTCAGTATACACTTCCTCAAAATAGTCTGAATTCATTAAGATAACTTTAGAAAACTGTCATTCATTTTGACGTTTTTGCCGAGGAGATCTTAGTAACACAATTGTACCTAGGATGTTTGGTCCAGTATTTCTCAAGTGGAAAAATGTATATGAAAATGATCAGTCTATAGCTGAATGACAACAAACACTTCATTGAAGAATCCCTACTCTTGACCAATCACTGATGAAGGTGCGTGGACTTCGGCTACCGACTTCAGCTTGCCTCAATAATTCTTTGTGTGTGCACGAACAGCCAAAAAACCCTTGCCGAAGACCAAAACAAACAATAACGTCACAAAATAGCATCCTAATATATGCACAAACTGTTTTGAATGGAAAGCATTCGGACGCCTTAATAGGGATGGAGGGATGAAGCCATTGACTAGATGACGATGTCCTGGTGTTGATGTCATAGCACCAGTGATAGATAACGCTGTTCTTCTCTGATGTTCCTCTCTATGCCCCACGGTTGAGATGGAGCTTCACAACATTTCCTATTGATCTCTTGTGTGTTGCCACACTACAACAGTGTTAGAATAATGCTGCAGTTGTATCATGCCAACTGTGTTTGGATATTACCATGCCATTTTCAATATAATAATAGAGATCTGCAAATCCAGCATATTTTCACCCTTCTGTAGGATATCTCATAATGGACTTTGGATATATATGTTTGCCTTTGAAGGTAAGAAATAGTGAAATGGCGTATGGACAGTTACACACCTGCGGTTCAGATGAGCTTGTAGGCCTATTAATGCGGCCAGTCCTGTTATTTGTCATAATTTCCATGTCCCCAGACACTCTCTCCCTCTGTGTGAGTTGATGACGGACCAAACTCATTATAGAATGTCATATGTTGCACAATGTGCCACAATAGTATCTCAGATGTGCATCAGAAGCAGCATTGTCAATTCATTGAATTCAGTTATTCATTTGATAAGCATTGAGGTACCTGCCTTTAGAACATTAGATCTTTAGATACCATGAAACCATACAACCCCTTTCCCCCCAAAATACCAGTTGTCAAGTGAAATGACTTGTCTGTGTCTTTGACTCATGACAGCCTAGACACAGAGGCATCATTCTGTATGTCCCGGAGGCCCAGAGATATGGTTACCTGAACCGCGGGGATCTGCCCCTTCTCCCTCTCTAATGGAGTGGTCTTCCTGTAAAACCCCCAGAAGAAGAAGCCACTTGGCAGATAACGATGGTGTGCCTCACCCGTACATGACAACGGATGGGGCGAGTGGGCACACAGAGAGAGCGTGCCCATCTGCCACATCATTGCTAATATGCCAGGTGTATCCTTCTGAGACCAGCAGGTGGTTATGGGTATTGCCACGGGATGTAGGGGTGTTGAGGGTGCTGCAGCACCCCCTGATAAATCACAAGTAAAAAGTAATTGATATAAAAATAAAATAAGTTGAAATTCTCGTAGACTATTTTTTCCCCCTAAGAGCTTGATTACTATTGATTCATTGCCAGGAGTCATTTGGAAGTCACCAGTGCTGTGTAATGAGGATGAAATGCCTTGCTCTATATGATAACAGAGTGGCCCACTCCATAGATCTGACATTTCCTGGCTGCCAGTGTCAGTGCTGCAGGTGTGAACTGGCTCAGTCTTGCATCACCTGCTGGAACGGCTCCCCAAAGAACCAACCCCACACCGGTTTCCAAACCTCTGTTTTCCCCATCAGCTTTGCCAGTGGTTCCACACTCAGATGGGGCCTCGGCCCCTCATACTCTGTGGGCCATGTATGTCCTCTCCTATAATATACTCTGTGGGCCATGTATGCCCTCTCCTATAACACATCCTGTGGGCCATGTATGCCCTCTCCTATAACATATTCTGTGTGCCATGTATGCCCTCTCCTATAACATGTTCTGTGGGCCATGTATGCCCTCATCTATAATATACTCTGTGGGCCATGTATGCCCTCTCCTATAACACATTCTGTGGGCCATGTATGCCCTCTCCTATAACAGCTGAAGGATCGGAGGACGTGGAGGACGACAGATTCATGGTCGGGGTTACAGAGATGTCATAAGGTGTTGTCATAAGGTGGTGGGTGCTATTCAAATGGACATGTTTAGTAGCATGTTCAGTGAAGAGTTACACAGTCGTTTTAAGTAAATGTTATTGATTAGGTACTACATAAAAACTAGCCGTTCCCCTCGTTAGCCATACATGAAAGAGTTTTAAAGGATAGGACCTACATTTTGTTTCTATAAAACGTTTCCGTCATGGTAGTTTTGCTCATGACATACATTTAAAGAGATTATATGCATTGGTGCACACAATAGAATGTGACATAAAACCATATTTTTTCGGGCCTGGGCCCTAGCAGAAATACTGTATCTGTAGGAGATCACAGAGGATAATTGAATCTCTTGGAAAGAGAAAAGAATGGGTGAATTCATCTGAGTGCCATTATTCTCTACTCCCTTAAAGACTAGGAGAAGAGGAGAAGAGGACGAGGAGGGGGTTGCTAATGAGAGAATCTCAGTGGGATAGATCCCTTTATCTGTCTGATAGTGTTAGAAAGTTCATGGGATTCTTCTAGTGAAATGACCTTAAAGCAGGTACGTCTCATTAAGGGACATCTTCTTTTCACACTTTTACACAATGCCAACTTAAAGCTAGAATCCTTAGTTGAAACAATAACAAAGTGGCACCCCGCCTCTTTATTAGTAAAAATCTAAGTGATGGGCCTGGAGAAATGTAACCACTCTGAAATTCATAGACAGAACTATGGATGCAAGGACTGACCATCCATGATATCAAAATAATAGTTGTAACCATGTTTTGATGATATACAGTGTTAGTTTACATTTACATAGTTTACTGTCACGCCCTGATCAGTTTCACCTGTTCCTGTGATTGTCTCCACCCCCTCCAGGTGTCTCTTATTTTCCCCAGTGTATTTATCCCCGTGTTTCCTGTCTCTGGTATGTTTAGTCAAGTCAACCAGCGTGTTTTTCCTGTACTCCTTTTGCTATTCTCCTTTTTCTAGTCCTCCTGGTTTTGACCCTTGCCTGTTTCTGGACTCTGTTCCCGCCTGGCTGACCATTCTGCCTGCCTTGACCACAAGTCTGTCTGCCACTCTGTACCTCCTGGACACGGATCTGGTTTTGACCTTTTGCCTGTCCACGACTATTCTCTTGCCGACCCCTTTGTATTATTAAACATTGTAGGACTCCAACCATCTGCTTCCTGTGTCTGCATTTGGTTCTCGCTTTGTGCCTTGATAGTTTACAAACATTTAAGTAAAAAAGCTTAGAATTTGGGTTCTGATGGAGTACGACAGTTTAACTATTATAAGTTATATTTTTCTAGAATCAATGGGTATATATATCATTAATTTATAAGTCCAAAAATGTATGTAGCAACTATAGATTCTAGCTGTAAATGCTGTGATACTCAGTGTACGGGTTGTAAATATACTGATAAGCTACACTACAGCAAATGTTACCACAGTTACTGTGTCTGCATTATATACCACCTCACTCTGATTCTTCTCTGTTGTGCACACTGCTCTCCATCAGATCAGCCTGGAAGATAAGGAACAGTACTGTACTGGGTCTCTGTTTGACATTAGTCACGGTCTCCCTGGCCAAGAGAGATGGAAGACGTAGGTGAGCACTAGCTATCCCAGAAGGCCCCATGGCCCCAGTAAGTCCTTATTACTGACAGGAAAAACACACTGGAGATCACTTTCAGCAACACAGGAATGTCAGTGTTACTGTCAAATCCATGAAGGGTGATTAATGACAAAATCACGCTTTGATTTGTAAAAGGAAAACGCCTTCATCCATCTCCCCTCTCCATGGAGACATGGACTCCAGAGAGGTGGACGGAGGGACGCTGCAGACAGACATTCAAGACACCCATGCTTGTGCATAGGATTTAGACTCGGCATAAAATAAGTGGGCATTATTGTATTTCCAGCAGGACACTTTAGCTGTGTTATCATAGGGGTGTGTCTGTTTCTCTTTCTGTGGCTCGCAGGGGAAATAAGAACAGATCCACTATAAAAAGCCAAAGGAAACACTATATCAAGAGAAACTACAGCGCTCCTTTCTATCAAGCAGGGTGTTTTTCCTTTGGCTGTATAGGACTGGTTCATCTCTACCAAGCCCACCATCAAGTTAGCCTTCCTCTCTGCTCAAATTTCTGTTCCAAGACGCCCCTGGCTCTAACCAAACTGTTATATCAAAGTTACTGTGGTCTTGTATAACAACAAAAGACATCTTGCAAAGGCTGTGACTGCCTGCTACTCTGTGCTGTTGCTGTATGTTGACAAACAATGCCTTTAGGTTGAGTTTTTAATACATTCTACTTAGTACCGGTAGGGACATTGTGTGCCCAATCTCCATCTGTACTCCTCATGTCAGTACTGCTTGTTTTATTTGCGTACATCGGTTGCAGTTATTAGCCTTGCAACATTTCAGCTGTTTCTTAGTACTGTATTGGTTTGCTGCCAGCCTTCAGGCTTCCATATTGTAACCAATCTGTTGCATGGAATTATTTTGCATGGGAAAGATTTGTTTGTTTGGAAAGTTGAGTGTACTAGACCAGATTACAGGTCATGGGAATAACAAGAGATCATAAATCACCCCAATTACATCTTCAAAATGCTGTTTTTTATTAAACAATGGTCAGAGAGGAAGTGCCTGTCGTGTCAGTTCTGCAGCATACAGTATATCGGCCCTCTCAACTTCAGCCTGCAAAACGGTCTTGTTCTATTGAATGGTGATTAATAAATGGAGGTCAGCAAGTTTGGCTCCCGCTATGCTGACAAAGAGACACGTCAGCCTGTGGATTAGTATGCTGTCACTGGAGAAAAAAAAACATGCAAGTCAAACCCAGTGACAGGTGCCATACAGAGACATGCTTTGTCTCTGGGTGCCAGATACTGTATGTTGTAGCAGGGAAATGGAGGCATTCATTATGGGATAAGGAGCCGCAATGTGACTGGCTGAATAACCACACGTTTCCACGGCAGTGGATAGTGCTGCCTATTGTATGTGCTTTCGTATCCCCCTGGAATGTGGAGACAAAACCCTGTCTATTTTCTCCCACAGAACAGCACAGTCACAACACCAGGCAATATATAGATGTATAGACAGAGACGGTTTGCACAGACCAGGCTGCAACAGGGTTTGTTTGTTATATTTACAGTGCCTTCAGAAAGTCTCACACACATTGACTTTTTCCACATTTTGTTGTGTTACAGCCTGAATTTAAAATGGATTAAATTTAGATTTTGTGCTACTTATCTACACACAATACCCCACAATGTCAAAGTGGAATTTTGTTTTTACAAATGTTTACAAATTAAACAAAAGCTGAAATGTCTTGATTCAATAAGTATTCAAACAGTTATGTTAGGAGTAAACATTTTCCTTAACAAGTCACATAATAAGTTGCATGGACTCATTATGTGTGCAATAATAGTGGATAACATGAATTTTTTATGAATACCCCATCTCTGTACCCCACACATACAATTATCTTTAAGGTCCCTCAGTCGACTAGTGAATTTCAAGCACAGATTCAACCACAAAGACCAGGGAGGTTTTGCAACGCCTCGCAAAGAAGGGCACCTATTGGTAGATGAAAAATAAAGAGCAGACATTGAATATCCCTTTGAGCATGGTGAAGTTTTTAATTACACTTTGGATGGTGTATCAACACACCCAGTCACTACGAAGATACAGGCATCCTTCCTAACTCAGTTGCCGGAGAAGAAAACGTTTTTTAAATAATACTTCCACTTTCACCTTAGAGTATTTTCTGTAGAACGTAAAAAAATAAATACATATTAAATCCATTTTAATCCCAGTTTGTAACACAACAAAATGTGGAAAACTTCAAGGGGTGTGAATACTTTCTGAAGGCGCTGTACTGGGATTCTCTGTCTCTAACCCTATTACAGGGGCTGAGTCACTGGCTTACTGGTGCTCTTCCATGCCGTCCCTAGGAGGGGTGCGTCACTTGAGTGGGTTGAGTCGCTGACGTGGTCTTCCTGTCTGGGTTGGCGCCCCCTTGGGTTGTGCCATGGCGGAGATCTTTGTGGGCTATACTCGGCCTTGTCTCAGGATGGTAAGCTGGTGGTTGAAGATATCCCTCTAATGGTGTGGGGGCTGTGCTTTGGCAAAGTGGGTGGGGTTATATCCTGCCTGTTTGGCCCTGTCCGGGGGTATCATCAGATGGGGCCACAGTGTCTCCTGACCCCTCCTGTCTCAGCCTCCAGTATTTATGCTGCAGTAGTTTATGTGTCGGGGGGCTAGGGTAAGTCTGTTATATCTGGAGTATTTCTCCTGTCTTATCCGGTGTCCTGTGTGAATTTAAGTATGCTCTCTCTAATTCTCTCTTTCTTTCTCTCTCTCGGAGGACCTGGGCCCTAGGACCATGCCTCAGGACTACCTGGCATGATGACTCCTTGCTGTCCCCAGTCCACCTGGCCGTGCTGCTGCTCCAGTTTCAACTGTTCTGCCTGCTGCTATGGAACCCTGACCTGTTCACCGGACGTGCTACCTGTCCCAGACCTGCTCTTTTCAACTCTCTTGAGACAGCAGGAGTGGTAGAGATACTCTCAATGATTGGCTATGAAAAGCCAACTGACATTTACTCCTGAGATGCTGACTTGTTGCACCCTCGACAACTACTGTGATTATTATTATTCGACCATGCTGGTCATTTATGAACATTTGAACATCTTGGCCATGTTCTGTTATAATCTCCACCCAGCACAGCCAGTAGAGGACTGGCCACCCCTCATAGCCTGGTTCCTCTCTAGGTTTCTTCCTAGGTTTTGGCCTTTCCAGGGGGTTTTTCCTAGCCACCGTGCTTCTACACCTGCATTGCTTGCTGTTTGGGGTTTTAGGCTGGGTTTCTGTACAGCACTTTGATATATCAGCTGATGTAAGAAGGGCTATATAAATAAAATTACAAATTAAAAAATGTTTTGTAGGATTTACTGTATGTATCACAGCATACAGTACATGCTGCCACTAATAGGGATTTTGATTATTTACAGAGCTACAGAGTCTATTGGAGTGGATGACAGCAGAGCCAAAAGCAACAGTTTTGAAGTGACAAGAATGCATTTCTAATGTGTAACGTAGGAGCCTGACAGTAAATCCTGTGTAATGTGGTGCTGGGCCTGAGATCGGAGCTGGGGATGTCTTGTCTCTGAATTTCTGCAATCTTAGCAAACAGGACACATTCCAGTAGCACACACAGAAAATGAACCAACAAACTAGTAAATGTGATGTTTGGGAGCGATTCAGAAAATGGTTTATTGCTTTTTGTTCATGCAATGTGTGAGAACACGCTCTTTTTAAACGCCCCACTATGGGTAATTGATACAAATTGTTCTGATGTTTATAACATCGTCAAGACACACAATACATATAATGCATCAGAGTTATTAAACTATTACACATTGAGTTCTTAATCCAAATATCAGATTCTGGTTCTTGGTTTTTATTGGTTGAAATATGTGCAGGGGAGTTAACTTAATCATATCCATAAGCAGAATAGGGGGTGTTGAATTCTGTGAGAATGAGGTCACTAAATCTGTATGTCTGGATGGACCCACACCCTATTTCCAAATCGCCAGCAGCATTGACAAATCATGACTGGCCACACTTCCATTCCCACATCCCTACAGCCTGCAGTGCAGAGGGCCATCTCAGAGGTCTCCTTTGTCAAGGTGACCTGCCCATCAACCCCACTCCATCTGAGGGGAGTAGTGAGGGGAGTGGAACCTCTCGCTGGGGACTCATGGACTTAAAGGTGGAGTCTCTCTCTATCTGAGCTCACATCTCTGACTGCTACAGCCCCCCTCTCTCTCTCTCTAATCCCCTCTCTGGCAGATTATTTCATAACAGTAGAGAGGAAAGAGGTCAGACTAAAGCCACCTGGCTGCCATCCCCTCCCTGTTTCTCTTTAGGTCTCCAAGTAGATGTAGGCCTACATAGCATCGATATAATATCACACAGGCTTTGTCTTTGTTGATCGGCACTGCGGAAGTGTCCTAGTTTGTGTTTGTTAAATGTTTATTGTGGATCCAAATCTCATTCTTGGCAATGACCGGGAGAACATTGGAAAGTGTTTTGGAGGGGTGCAGGGGTGGAAGCTTGAGGCTGACAAAAATTGCTAGAGTCATTACAAAGCTTTCAATGGAAACTCCATTATTGTGGAATAAAGAGGTCATGCAGTCTTTCCACAGATAAATGCTGCTAGGCATACCAAGTTCTGGCCCTCGTCTCTCACGCTCTCACATACTTCTCTCATCTTGGGTGACTTTGTGCTCCCCTTATGCCTTCTTTGTGCCTTCCTCATCTTCTCAAGCTACTCCATATCCATGTTGTTCTATTTTTCTTCTTCTTCATTATACAGGCCTATAAGGAAGAAATTGAATGCTACAAAGTTTACATCATGTACGTAGTAGCCTTTATTTATGAAATGATTCATTGCTAGGCAGGATGTGATGCATTTTCTCACTAGTAATGAATGAACAAATGCATTTTTGGAACATGAAAGGTAATGCCTGAAATAGCAATGCATGTAATCATATCAGGACATAAAGGAGCTCAGTATAAAGGGAATTCCAGTAAGAGTCATCCACAGTTCCTTCATTCTTATTAATTATGGCTGCTTTGTTCTTTGTTGAATATGCTCTCTCTCTCTCTTTATCACTCTCTTTCTCTCTCTCTCTGTTTATTGGCTGAGTGTCTTTCTTTACACACACCACTATTTGCATTGCAGAATGGAAATTCCTATTTAACAGCCAGTTTCTTTAGTGGTACCAAGGGCAAAGTTGCACTTTTGTGTACGCTAGCTTTGGTATTTTATTAGGATCGCCGTTAGCTGTTGTGAAAGCAGCAGCTGTTTGTCCTGGGGTCCAACACAGAACATGAAACATGACATAATACAGAACATTAATAGGCAAGAACAGCTCCAGGACATAATTACATGAATGTACAATTTACAACGTCACACAGCCTACATATCAGTACATACACACAAAATATCTAGTTCAAATAAGGGAGAGGCGTTGTGCCGTGAGGTGTTGCTTCATCTTTTTTTAAACCAGGTTTGCTGTTCACTTGACAAATCTGAGCTGGAAGGGAGTTCCATACAATCATGGCTCTATATAATACTGTACATTTTCTTGAATTTGTTCTGGATTTGTGGACTGTGAAATGACCCCTTGTCGCATGTCTGGTGGGATAAATGTATGTGTCAGATCTGTGTGTTTGGAATTTTCAACACATGAATGTCTCTTATAAAAAGCAGAAGTGATGCAGTCAGTCTCTTCTCTACTTTTAGCTGAGGGAGAGAGAGAGAGAGCATACATATAGGATATAAACCCACCCACTTTTCCAAAGCACAGCCCCCACACCACCAAAGGGATATCATCAGACCACTAACTACCCTGAGACAAGGCTGAGTATAGCCCACGGAGATCTCGCCCACTGCACGACCCCAAGGGGGTGCAAAACCGGACAGGAAGATGACGTCAGTGACTCAACTCACTCAATTCGAGTATAGCGGGAAAAAAACCTGGCACAATGTCATGCACCCCACCTAGGGACGGCAAGGGAGATCGCAAGCAAGCCAGTGACTCAGCCCTCATAATACGGTCAGAGGCAGAGAATCCCAGTGGAGAGAGGGGTGCCCGGCAAGGTAGAGACAGCAAGGATTGTTCGTAACTCCAGTGCCTTGTCATTCACCTTCGCACCCCAGGGCCAGACTACACTGAATCATAGGACCTACTGAAGAGATGAGTCTTCATTAAAGACTTAAAGGTTGAGACAGAGTCTGCATCTCTCACATAGATTGGAATTCCATAAAAATATAGGAGAAAGCCCTGCCTCCAGCTATAGGAGAAAGCCCTGCCTCCAGCTGTTTACTTAGACATTCTAGGAACAATAAGGAGGCCTGCGTCTTGTGACCGTAGCGGATGTGTAGGTATGTATGGCAGGACCAAATCGGAGAGATAAGCAGGAGCAAGTCCATGTAATGCTTTGTAGGTTAGCAGTAAAATCTTCATATCAGCCCTAGCTTTAACAGGAAGGCAGAGGCTGGCACTGGAATAATATGATATAATTTTGGGGTGCTAGTGAAGATTCTAGCAGCTGTATTTAGCACTAGTTGAAGTTTATTTACTGCCTTATCCGGGTAGCCGGAGAGTAGAGCATTGCAGTAGTCTAGTTTTGAAGTGACAAAAACATAGATTAGCTTTTCTGCATAATTGTCTGACCAAACTATTTTTGAATGTTACGAAGATGGAAAAAAGCTGCTCTTGACATATGTTTGATTTGTTAATCAAAAGAGAGATCAGGGTCCAGAGTAACACTGAGGTCCTTCACAATTGTATTTGAGACGACTATACAACCTTCGAGATTCATTGTCAGAACCGACAGCACAGCATTTTTTGAGAACTAGAACTAGCATCTCTGTTTTGTCCGAGTTTAAAAGTAAACAATTTGCCGCCATCCACTTCCTTATGTCTGAAACACAGGCTTCCAGGGTAAGCAATTTTGGGGTTACCAATCCAAGGTAACATCAAGTAATTTAGTCTCCTCAACTTGCTCAACAGCCACATTATTCATAATCAGATTCAGCTAGAACTTAAGGAAAGATTTGCACCAAACACAATGGTCTTAGTTTTAGAGATGTTCGAGACCAGTTTATTACTGGCCACACATTTTAAAACTGACTGCAACTTTTTGTTTACAGTTGCAGTAATTTCACTAGCTGTGGTTGCTGACATGTATAGGGTTGAATCATCAGCATACATAGACACACAGGCTTTGTTTAATGCCAGTGGCAGGTTATTAGTGAAAATAGAGTAGGTGGCCAAGAGAGCTGCCCTGCGATACGCCACACTTTGCATGTTTAACATTAGAGAAGTTTCCATTAAAAACCTTCTGTGTTCTATTAGATAGCTCTGAATCCATGATATCGCAGAGGTTGAAAAGCCCTAATACACATGTTTTTTCAACAACAGGTCAATAATATGAAATGTAACAGTACAGCTCCCACATTCTTCTTAAAATCAATTTCTTTCAACCAATCATCAGTCATTTGTGTCCGTGCAGAACATGTTGAGTGCCCTTTTCTATAAGCAAGCTGAAAGTCTGTTGTTATGCACTGCATCTGGTCAAACACAATATTTTCCAAAAGTTTACTAAGAGTCGGCAGCAAGCTGATTGGTCGACTGTTAGAACCAGTAAAGGGTCCTTTAACATTGTTGGGTATCGGATTGACTTTGGCTTCCCTACAGTACAAACATACAAATATGACAAATAGGAGTGGCAATATAGTCTGCTACCATCCTCAGTAACGTTCCATCTAAGTTGACAATAACAGGTGGTTTCTCATTATTGATGGACAACAATATTTTTTCCACCTCACCCACACTAACTTCACAAAACTATAATGCTTTTCTTTCATTATTACGTATTTTATGTATTCAGATGATAGCTTGCAGTTTGTTGTTGGCATTTCATGTATAAGTTTGCCTACTTTGCCAAAGAAATTGTCATTAAAGTAATTGCTAACATCAAAAGTTTTGTGATTTGATTCAATGAAAGATGGAGTTGAAGTAGTCTGCCCATATGTATTCAAATGCTTTTTTGCAACATACCTTGTGTCATTTATCTTGGTTTAATTTATCTTGCTTTAATTTATCTTGCTTTTATCTTGGTAAAATTTCTTCTTCTGTTTGTTCATTTTAGTAACATAATTTCTCAAATTACAGTAGGTTTGCCAATCAGCTGTGCAGCCAGACTTATTCCTTTTACCTCATCCTTCTCAACCATACAGCTTTTCAATTGTTCATCAACCTTAACAGTTCTAACAGTCAGTTTCTTAATAGGTGCATGCTTATCAATAACTGGAAGAAACCATTTAAAAAATGCACCAAGTGCAGGTCGTATGATCTCTTATACACTATTTCAGGTCTAGCAGTTTTGGAACTTTAGCTTTTCTTAATATGGCCACTACATTATGGTAAATACATCCAATGGGTATGGACACAGCTTTAGAGCAGAGTTCTGCAATATTGGCTTTAAGATGGGGTCACAGACACAGAGAGCGACTCTCTACTGGAGAGTCCAGAGATTTGGGCTGGGACTTAATGTGCTTTGTGACGGTTCCCCACAAAAGCGCCACACATCTTGTCAAACAAGACAAGGGTCTGTAAAATAAAAGTGACTTGCAGCATCTACTGTTCTGGTGAGTGACAAAAAGATGGTTTGGAAACAGAGACAGAGACAGGGTCCTCTGTGTGATTCCTGTCTGTCTCGTTAAGGATAGAGGACCGATTGATGTGCTCTGTACCCACTGGGGATGTCAGTGCACATAAACAACAGCAGCACAGAGAGAGTTATAAACACCCAGACATAGGAGGATATAGACATGAATCGAGTCTTTCAATTGGCGAGCGTTTCATTGTGCAGCCAAAAAGAAAACAGTTCAGCTTTGAACTCCCTTTGCCACCACACACAACAACACAAGATAAAAACATTTTGAAGGATAGTTTTTTAACTGCTGCTGGATAAAAGTGAACAGCTGGAATGTATGCATTGCAAGTGAGGCACAAGTGTCCAGCAGTGCCTTGAGAAAGCACCAGCACCTGACGGCTGTGGTAAGTAATCCTACAGCACAATGTCATGACAGGAAGACATTGGGCCTTAATAGACTGAGTCCTGCAGTAGATTTGGGCTTAATTGTGCAGCGCTAAAGGCATTTATTATTATCAGAGTTGTTTTCTGGCCGGCATGCGACATTTGGAGGCAGCCAGTATTCACACTTGTGTTGGAGCTGAGCCGAGCAGGAAACAGGAATAATAACAGGTTCTGAGTAGCTACATGCCACCGCCCAGGGGCCCGGCCGGGGCCCCTGTACACTCACCCACCAATTTACAGCCAAGCGTACAGGAGCCCAGGGTGTGCGTCACACTGCTGACGCCTGCACGCTGAGCATAGCCAACAAAAGCAACAAGTATGAGAAGTTTACAGAAGTGTGTGCTTGTGTGTTGAATTGCACCATGATAAGCCATGATCA
The DNA here is from genome assembly GCF_018296145.1 of Oncorhynchus tshawytscha. NCBI lineage: Eukaryota > Metazoa > Chordata > Actinopteri > Salmoniformes > Salmonidae > Oncorhynchus > Oncorhynchus tshawytscha. The sequence goes on from NC_056433.1 coordinate 18,559,077, forward strand.
TTGTCCCTCCTCTTGCTTTTTCCTGTCCACTTATTAGTGGAAAGTAAACCTTCGCAAAAGTACTACTGTGTTATTATTTTAGATCTGTAGTCCCAACTCCCTCAAAATTTTTGGGTAAATTGATGTCCATTTTGTAAATTGATGTCCAGTTCCATATGAAGTGCATCTGTAAAACGTAACAGCTGAGAACACAAACCACAGCAATTAATTGGACCTTCAATAAACGTAGGAGGTCTTGAAATCGGCCCTAATTAATCGCCCATTCTGATTAATTGGTCGACCTCTAATCTAAGTATCTGACTGAGCGGTGGTAGGCAGAAGCAGGCGTGTAAACATTCATTCAAACGGCATGAAAGCAGGCATGTTAACATTCATTCAAACAGGACTTTCGTGCGTTTTTACAGCAGCTCTTCATTGTGCGTCAAGCATTGCGCTGTTTATGACTTCAAGCCTATCAACTCCCGAGATGAGGCTGGTGTAACCGAAGTGAAATGGCTAGCTAGTGCGCGCTAATAGCGTTTCAACCGTCACTCGGTCTGAGCCTTCAAGTAGTTGTTCCCCTTGCTCTGCATGGGTAACGCTGCTTCGATGGTGGCTGTTGTCGTTGTGTTGCTGGTTCGAGCCCAGGGAGGAGTGAGAAGAGGGACACAGGCAATACTAAAGTGCCTATAAGAACATCCAATAGTCAAAGGTTAATGAAATACAAATGGTATAGAGAGAAATAGTCCTATAATTCCGACAATAACTACAGCCTAAAACTTCTTACCTGGGAATATTGAAGACTCATGTTAAAAGGAACCACCAGCTTTCATGTGTTCTCATGTTCTGAGCAAGGAACTGAAACGTTAGCTTTCTTACATAGCACATATTGCACTTTTACTTTCTTCTCCAACACTTTGTTTTTGCATTATTTAAACCAAATTGAACATGTTTCATTATTTACTTGAGGCTAAATTGATTGGATTGATATATTATATTAAGTTAAAATAAGTGTTCATTCAGTATTGTTGTAATTGTCATTATTACAAATAAAAAAATTAAAAAAATTGGCCGATTAATCGGTGTCTGGGTTTTTGGTCCTCCAATAATCGGTATCGGTATCGGCATTGAAAAATCATAACCGGTCGACCTCTAGTAGAGACTCAGAGCTCGAAAATGGAATGTCATACACTACAGTTGAAGAACAATGGGACAGTATTTCCTGCTTTGAAAGTTGAGAAACTTGTATCCTCGCTTTTGAGGAAATGGCCTTGTTTTGTACCTACTGGAGAGCTCTTCTTTCTCTACACCCATTCAGCATATTTCACACCCTCTTAAACTTTACCACCCATCTCTTTAAGGGTTGATCCGAGTGTGCTGTCCTAACAACAACAGTCAAGCACCCAAGCTAACTGTTTAACGTTGGCTAGCTTGCGAGCTACTTCCAGACACAAATGAGAGAACAGGACACTGACCATTTTACTCGCCCTAGCAGAGCTGGTTAGGCTGTTTTTACGTTATCCAGATCGTTGGTGACTGCAACTGTGCTGCTGGCAACAATTGATGCTTTTTTGCCAACGTTTACTGACACCGGCCATATTCACCGGGTGTTGAGCGTTCGTAAATTCGTCAGATATTCTGAGCTCTGGCACACTCCGACAAGAGTGCTCTTAAATCGGTGTAGATAGCCAGCGCGAACATACCAGCTATGTCTATCAACAGTTCTCGCAGTAACATTCTATTGAAATGGTTACTTGAATAGTGGAGTATTTTGATAAGACACGTATAGTTAGCTAACACACTTTTGCACATCGCCCTGTAATGTACAATTTACCTTATTTTAGCGCCCAAAAACAATATTTCCAGGTCAACTGTAATATGAATACCATTGTAAAACACAATTTCTCCCCTTTCCAGCAAAATCAATGACGAGACATTCGTTCTCTGCATAATTGAAGAAGGCAATGAGCTCCATTGGGTCTTTTTAAAAATGGCTTGATAGGGAAAGGGGGAGATAAACGTGTGGGGAAACTGCTTTTTTCACCCGATCTGTCCAATTTATCACCTCTAAAATGTAAATAAAACACTATAAAGAGTTTATATATTGTGTCATTACATACTTATTTGAATGTTTGTGTCGAATTTGAATCAGATTTTTAGGGCGGCGTTAAAGTTATAGATGGTAACAGCGGCTGTCACGGCTTTTGAGAGTCATGATGGCTTGCAGTGATGACGCAAAAAATAAATGCATCCAGTTGTACAATTGACTAGGTATCCCCCTTAACCTGTCCCTTTCTTGTTTTTAATCTGTAAGAGAAGCACTACACCTGATGAAGTGAGGCTGTACAACACAGAATGAGTTGCATTATGTATGCTGTACGTTACGTCATGACACGTCACAATTTAACGTACAGCGTCAGAGGGCTCAGTTTTTCAACTTTTATCCAATACTATCAGGCCATTACCATGTCAATCAACGCTTGAATAGAAACGTAGTTCACGCCCCAGATTTTGATAACAACACAGTCGCTACAGTCCCATTAGTTTTCACTGCAGCCTTGTGTGAATGCAGCGGTTGCGCAAATTTGTACAGAATGGGGTTAGTCAACAGTAGATAGCTAGCTAAACAATGAACCCTAATCCCAACTCAACTAACGTAAACTCACCCAATTCCGTACAAATGTGCGTAACCGAGGCTACAAACGAGGCTGACTCTCCTGTGAAGTAGTGACACGGGACATATGCCTACTTTCCTGAAATTAGTCAAATATTTGAATAACTTTACAAGCCACTGTGCATGTCAACCTATCAGCTTGTCAGGAACTTGTGCTGTTGATCTATTTAGCTTATATACAATTGAATGTCTCATAAAATGTCATCAAAATTATCTCAATGTTGCAACTGCATAAATATACATCTAGTAGGATAGTGGTTCCCAACCTGTGGTCTTCGGACAAACCTATCAGGTTATCTACCGAAGGACATACGTGGAAAGAAAACTGACAAATGAAATGGATTCATCTTGCAAAGTTATATTGTTCCTCTGGCAGTCCAACTCTGGGTCTTAGAGCACAGTAACTCCATGTAGGACGTATGACATTCTCCCATCAGCTCCACAGAGTAGCCTGAAAAGCCATTTAACACAGCCTCAGATCTGGGAGCCTGCCTGTGGTCTGTGGTTGGCATGGTGATGATCTGACTCAGAAGTAGTGCTTCATATCGCCTTCATAAATCCAGGCCTCATACTGTGCGATGAGCTGCTGTGACGCTGAAGCTGTCTGTCCGCCTCTCCTGAGAGATAGATACTGCACCACTAGTTGAAACACGGTAGCAAACACTTGCTCAGTGCAACTCTCACAGCACTCCTCATCTAAACGAGAGGAATACTTGAAGTAATGAGACTATTATGAATTCTATATGAATTCTTCAGCAAATGGGTCATTACTTTCCACATTTGCTTCTAGTGTTCCTCTCACCCTTCACCTCATTGTCCCCCTGTATAACACCACAAACCAATGACATTAGTGCTGCTATAACCACATTCAGATGCATTACACTGTTGACACAACAGGGGAGTGTTGTTAAGACACTCCCAGACATCCACAAAGTAATTTGGTTTCAAAAGCTTCCCCTCATCAATACATTTGGGATTGATAATACAATTACAATTATAAAGCAGGCAGCACTAAGGCCAATTTTAGACAGTCAATTATATTTCTGTCTCGATTAACCAGTAAATAAGCATCGGGCTCAGGAAAAGGCATCTATAGTAAATCAAGCATTGGTGAACGCTTTATCGATCCCTCAATCAATTCCACTCATATTCATCATGGTTATTGATCATTTATTCCTGCCAGCATCTTTCAGCCCAATATTTACAAGTTACACTCCATATCACTTTTTTTCCTCAATCACTTTGCTTGTCACTTTTATCCAGTGACTTTAAAATCAGCCTTAATCAAATATTATGTAGTGCATTAGCAGCAGTAATGTCAATTACTCATATTAAAACATTCTGGCACAACTCTGAGATTAGAAGGCTATTTTTTACTAGGCTGTACAACTCATATGTAATAAATCTGTTGGAGGTGTCTATTATTTTAGCAAAAATGACATTTTATGGTCAATAATCATTACGTTGCCCTGTTTGACCGAGGCCTTGTCTGATTTGTCTCTTGTGTAATGTGAGTACAGGCACATGTTGACAATACTGTTTGTTTTGTTTGTAGGTGTTTATATATATGGACGATGTCACCATCTCCAGACAGTCACCAGAAGGAGATGCTTTAGCAAAGCCAAATAAAAATAATTTTATGAAAGAACTACAGAATTGCTCTTCAAACAACCTCTTTCTGTAGACATTCTAAGTTTGAAACACAAAAGCATTCTTGTTTTCAATGTATAGATCAAAAGAGGAAAATATGAGCTAGTGGTGCTGTACACATTCCATTGTTATGATGTGAGACGGAACACAAACACTACCACACACACGCAGACGCCCTTCGACAGATTAGCGTCATCCCACAAAGACAAAGCAGGTACATGAGCGGGGGAATAAATGCTCTTCTTCCTGTTCTCAGAAGTGACCCCGCAGCACAGGAAGCTGTTTGCAGCTGTACCGCGTACCCAACTGTGACACCCGCTCTGAATGGCAGGATGTCCTGCCCAGAGTTCCTCTGTGAGTCTCCGTGTGGGGCTGCACAGGTTGAGGAGGTTCAATGGCCACTAGAAAGTCTTCTTCCATAGTCCTTATACAGCCTAAAAAACATTGTCTGCTTCCTAAATGGCACCCTATTGCCTATATAATGCACTACTTTTGACCAGAGCCCTCTATATAGTGCACTATATAAGGAATAGGGCCCCAATATGCCACTATCACACCCTGTCATGGGACCTTTATTGGCTAGTAGAGGAATATTATGGCAGAGGTTCAGTACCACTGCTCTTTACACGCTGTCTTTTACGCTGTGTAGAAAGGAAGCTGTGAAATCCATGATATGGCGTGGTGCAGACGGTCAGACTGGAAATGACATTTCACAACCTGTCTGGGTTTGACAGACGACGGACAGATCGGGGTTGATGGCTGTCGGGGTGAAAGGTTCTAGTGGTGTGGAAACTAAATACAGACGGCCTTGGATCTTGGGCCTCTGCAGGAAATGTGTGATGCCCATCTGCAGGACATTTCTTCACACAAATATTGCATATCTCTGAGCAGTTATTTTTACTCCCGTTATCAGCTCTGGAGGATCCTCTCAAGTCATGTCATCGAACTTCATAATACTGGCTTTGGTCTGTGTTCAGTGTGTTCATGCACAGTGGCTCAGATGGTGTGTTTTCCTAGAAGCCTCTGATAAGGCTTAACACCTCCATTATGAAGTCCAATGACATGGCTTGTTAGAACAGGATGATTCCATGGACTGAGACAGTGGTTGGGGTTAAACCATGACTGAATGGCATCAGAATGTAAATTCCACTGGCTGGCTGAGAGAGAGAGAGAGAGAGAGAGAGAGAGAGAGAGAGAGAGAGAGAGAGAGAGAGAGAGAGAGAGAGAGAGTAGAGCTGACTTCCTGTGGATCAGGGATTTCTCTAATGCATTATTGAATGGGGACGGGGCTGAATCGGGTTCCTGTTTTTACTCTTCAATCGAAACTGATCGTGCTGCCAAGTTTCTGCCTGCCTGCCTGTCTGCCCATCAACCGAATGCATACCCAGAAGTTACTAGAATGTGGAAATGAAAGTGTTGGCTGTTTTTTTTGTGTCAAATAAAATGGGAATTTTCCTTTATAGACAGCAAAAAACTCAATTTGACCCCCAAAAACGATTGCATTTCAAAATAGCAGTTTGGAATGTTCAGATTTGAACTTTCCTCATGAGGACTGATCATGTGCAGTACTAGGTACACATCTAAATGAGCTCACTGTTTTTCAATCTGTAATCACCTGCTGAGTTGTGCATCAGGTCTGTAAAACAAGACTTAAAACTAGCCTTCTCTAAGGAGACGATTCTCTGTTAGAATGGCCCTTCTGTCATCGCCTCTGTCATCGCCTCCAATGTATCAAACGGACAGAATAGACAGAGAGAATGGGAGTGACAGTTTGTTTTAGCTTGTCTCCCTCCAGAAGAAAGGGTTGACTTGTCAACGTGTCCATCACTACCACAGTCATCTGCTGTAGAGAAGCTGAGAAACGGGAAACATAGCTGGCTAACAGAACTCCCATGAAAAGTGTTTCTCATGAGACCTGAGCATGACATGGGCTGTTACTGTCAGATGCCGGATACTACTTACAGTACGTATACACATGCACACACGCACGCACACACGCACACACACACGCATGCACACACACACACGCACACACACACGCATGCACGCACGCACACACACACACACACTATGAGGACTAGTTTTGTTGCTATCGGCACATTTACAGCACACAGGGGAGTGTACTGGCTGGCTGTTCTGTCTGTGATGTTGCATCAGCATCACTTCATTAAATAGTTAGAGGGTCTCTAGCTTTCAGCGGAAGGTAAGTGGTTTTCCTTTTGCATTATTTTGCGTGAAAGAATGATACCATGAAAGTTAATTGTGCTTCGCTGTGCAGCTCAGTGATCATCTATTTGCATTTGGGACAAAGCTCCTCCTAAGACAGTGTCATGTATCATCAAATCAAATGTAGCTTGTCGTGTATGTGAGCATGCAGCACTCACATTCCTGTGCACCCAGATAAAATACACTGTCTGTAAACTTTGCCTGAACTTCAGCGTGTCTGAAATATAGCGTTGGAGGAGCTCTCAATGCTGCCACAAACCTCACAGGAATGTTCACCAAGTTGAAAGGAGGCTATCTCTTACATAATTGATCACACATTACAGAGGCTCCAAATCATAATCTGCCATCAGACTTGTTTTCTATACAGCTGGGTAATGGGTTGTTTTCTTACTTTCTGGCAAAGTTGAGGGAGTGGAAGCATCTCTTGTTGGCTGAGATCTCTTCAATGCCCTGTCAATCAAGTCCTCATCTTGCCATCCCTTTCGCCAGTACAGTAAAAGAACCACTGAGCCTGGGTTTGGCTCTTGACTCTTCTGCAGCCAAGGAAAGCCTGGGTTGACTTCCACCACTCTGTGTTTCAAAGAGAAGACTTTTCATGACTAGGAAACCTTTGAAGAATTATTTTGTGTTAGATTTGTTTTTTTTCCTCATGGTCACTCTGACTTTGTAAAAGTTTGAGATGTTTATCATGCGCATCACATGCCCTTACGCAGTCCTTGTCTGTGAAAGAAAGCTTAACTAACTGTAATTTAGGTGTGTTAATGCAGGCTAGACCATGTACAGAACCATTATATAACCACTGGCCTTTCTGTAAACCTTTACTGAAGTAATCAATCACTTTGTAATAATTGCAGTATGTGTACCTTTGTGTGTCTCTAAAGCTGCATTTAAACAGGAAGCCCAATTCTGATATTTTTGTCACTAATTGGTATTTTGAGCTGATGTGAAAAAGTTCCGAATTGGGCTGCCTGTCTAGCGCAGCCTATATGAAGTGTCCGTTTAACTCATAGGACCAGATCGATCACTGATGTTCACAACAGAGAAAATAAGCTCTCGGTTTCATTGAACTCTGGAAAGCAACTGATTGCTCGCTCTAAACAACTGTAATTGGTCTAACGTAATCTTCAAGGACAATCTTCTCTAGTCACTCCATGTCTGTGCTTGAACTAGTGGTGCAGTTTCTATCTCCCAGGAGAGGACAGTCAACTTCAGCTTCACAGCAGCTCATCACACAGTATGAGACCTGGATCTATGAAGGCGATAAGAAGCATTACTTCTGAGTCAGATCATCACCATGACAACCAGAGACGCAGCCAGGCTCCCAGATCTGAAGCTGAGTGAAAACGCTCTTCGGGCTACTCTGTGGAGCTGATGGGAGAATGTCAAACATCCCCTACATGGAGCTACTGTACTGTAAGCTGAGCTGTGAGAGGAACACTACACTAGCTTCAAGTGTTCCTCTCAAAGTTCAATAAGTGAATAAGTAACTGTATTTTGACTTAATTTTAAGTCATTTTGTAAAAAACAAACAAATGTGCCTTCCTTGCAGTTCAACACGTTCTCTGAAGGAGGATGTATTAAGTGTAGCTAAGGAAAATATATTCATGGGGGACTGAAGCTTTTGTTTTTGATGTTTCTTGTGGTGAAATCAGTTCTGTTTGTTACTACTCTCTCATCACAGCAGACATTTTTTGGCACCAAATTGGGTCACTTTGCTTGCTTTTCATGCAACAATAGGTACGCTTCTTTGAGTCTCTAGGCCTGTCTGTGTTGATATATTTTTTATTGAATATAACTTTTATAACTTGTGACAGTCTCTGACACAATAGCACAGGTTTGTGTACTAGCAAAATTCCAAAGAGATACAGTACAATCCCCTATTGGAGAAATTGTGTCACACCTGTGAATCATTTTTCAATTTCACTGAGAAATATTCCCTTTGGCTGAGAGACCTGCTATAGGCGTACAGATTCCACTGCGGTTTGGCTAGTGAGAAAATGACATTAAATACATGCGATTCTCTACTACGATAAACAGCCTCTGCATATCAAACACTCACAGAAATATCACTCCAACACGAGAATCAATGATATGCAGGTACCTATGAACAATATTATCTACACTACAGCCATCCCTATCACCCCTGATCACTGCAAGTCACATATCAGGCAAATAAGTGGTTAGTTGAATTACAGGCTTCCTAAGTGGCATTGTGTGCAGGGTTCTGAGGCCATCATCAGTGTCCTGTGCCATGCCCTGTCATTACTAACACTCCAAGCCACTGGTGGTGACGTGTGTCTGTGTGTGTGTGTGTGTGTGTGTGTGTGTGTGTGTGTGTGTGTGTGTGTGTGTGTGTGTGTGTGTGTGTGTGTGTGTGTGTGTGTGTGTGTGTGTGTGTGTGTGTGTGTGTGTGTGTGTGTGTGTGTGTGTGTGTGTGTGTGTGTGTGTGTGTGTGTGTGTGTGACAGACTAATGAGAGCTGCCAACTGATGACTTATCCTTTGAGCTGCAGACAGCAGGCAGGCCTGGTGGCGATGATGACCAATGATGCACAATAATACACAAAGGACATGTCTGATAACAGCTCTCCTCATGAAAGCCTTGGCTCTCATCCTCGATTGGAAAATCTGGTTGTTGTTTTGGTGTGTATTTTTGTCATTTTCTTTTGATCTTCTTCTTAGTTTCATTTGTCACATGATCTCATGTGTAGTCTATGACTACGCCAACACTCTTAGAAAAAAAGGTCCCATATTGAACCTTAGAGGGTTCTTCTGCTGTCCCCATAGGACAACCCTTTGAAGAACCCTTTTTGGTTTCAGGTAGAACTCTTTAGGGTTCCATGTAGAACTCAGTTATCCTATAGGGACAGCCGAAGAACCCTTTCGGAACTCTTTTTTTCTAGGAGTGTGCAAACGTACTTTCATTCCGGTGATGAATAATTAATGATTTCCATGACCACTATCCAAGAGGAGAGCATCATGAAAGAAACAAAAGCCCTTTCTGAATGAGTTTCATTAACATATTTAAAAATCCCATTTGTTGTTGCACATGTTTCCATGTATTAAAAGCTGTTATTGGAATATACTGTATGGTAATGTGCCCAACAACGTGATAGCTGCGTTAATTATCCACCAAATGCATTGGTTGATATGGCTGTCCACACTGGGAGGTAGATTATAGACCAGCACTTCTTATCTTCCTGGGCCAGATTACACTGCCAGACACGCAGCTCAGTCCAATGCGGCTTGTGCCTCAAGCAGAATCCTCTTATATTTCCATCTAAAATGCTTTAAGGGGCAAATGATCTGTATTTTGGAATGTGATGGGAATATTGCTGCTGTGTTTGCAACAGACTCTTGTAGCAAGCAGATCATAGTTTTCCCATGTGACCAAGTCCGTATGGACATGGTGACAGGATGGATGACAGTGCTGCTATGCTCCCACACCCCACTGTGTATTGTCAACATGGTCGCAGATTCACTTTGCATTTGTTTGATTGTCATTATAAGCATTGTGGCTTTTGTGTACATATTGTGGTAAAAACTTATATCAATTCAATGTGAAGCTAACAAACTAACTCGAGTTGCAGAGAAAGTGCTGAATTTGTACCCTTATATAAGAGCGTATTGCTTTACTTTGGTATTGCCTTTGCATATGCATGTGAAACTCAATATTTAATATGAATCTTCTATTTTATGCAAAGGGTCTCTGGCGCACCCAGAAAATGTATTCTTTCTCCATCATCTCACCGATGTTCTACAACTTCCTCTCTACTGTAGATAGCCAGGAGGAGCGGGTAGCTCTTGCCTAGCTAGACCCCCCCAAGCAGATCCTTTGAGATCACCTAGCCTAGAAGCCCAGAGCTGCATAGAAGACGCTCTCACAAAGACATACTGTACGACACCACCAACATTTGTTGATGTTTTCAGATTATATCTCGCCAGGTGGGGGAAGGGGGAGCCTAATTCAACTGTCCAACACAAACTGTTACACACTGTTTAAAAAAAGCCTGTCTTATGTAGAGCAAGTCAAGCAGATGGAACATTAAAACGAATCTGGAACACACAGGCAAGACCTCTGCCATGTAACAGAGACGGCTGTTGGTTGTTTAGATAGAAAGAGATGGAGGGATTGAAGGAAAAAGAAAGAAAGAGGAGAGAAGGAGATGGAAAGAGAAGGAGATGGAAAGAGAAGGGAGGGAGGGAGGGAGGGAGGGAGGGAGGGAGGGAGGGAGGGAGGGAGGGAGGGAGGGAGGGAGGGAGGGAGGGAGGGAGGGAGGGGAGGGAGGGAGGGAGGGAGGGAGGGAGGGAGGGAGGGAGGGGGAGGGAGGGAGGGAGGGAGGGAGGGAGGGAGGGAGGGAGGGAGGGAGGGAGGGAGGTTAAAGAAATAAATTATGTCTTTGAGTTATCAAAAGATAAAGCTAAATGGTCTTCCTAAGTTTTAATTCAGCACCACAAGTCTAACATTTGTTACTAGACAAATTCAAATGAACTGATAAATAAAGTAGCATGAACTAAGGAAGTAAACTGGTCAGACTGCTGTGTTTTGAGGTTAGGGGTTCTATCCTGTTCATTTCTAATTGTTATTCTTGTTTTTCATGAGAATAGCTTCTACTTCAGGGCATGCAGCATATTGTGAATAGGAACCTAGTTTATCCATAACTGGCCTCAAAAGAGGAAGAAGTGGAAAGAAAATTGGCACGACATTATAGTAGGGCCTGGTGGGGGCAAATGGTAGCAATTGTCAGGGTTGCTGTGGGAAGTTGACAGGTAAGCAGGCTCTCACTTGTTGGAGCAGGCTGAGATGTCTCATACTGTAATGAAGCCCATAGAGAGAGAGCAGATAGAAGTGACAGTGTGAGTTATGTTTCCGAACAGAGTGAAGTGAAAGAATGGAGGCCAGCTATTACCCTGCATTACCCAGAGAATGGGCCTGGAGAATGACTTGCTCTATATAGCTTTCAGGAGAAAACCTTTTTCCTTGGTTGAATGTGTGTGTGTGTGTGTGTGTGTGTGTGTGTGTGTGTGTGTGTGTGTGTGTGTGTGTGTGTGTGTGTGTGTGTGTGTGTGTGTGTGTGTGTGTGTGTGTGTGAGTGTGTTTGTGCGTTTGTGCACGCCCACGTGTGTGTTTGCATGATTTCATTCACATGCTTGTTGATAACCACTTAATGAAATGCTTAGAATTTGTAAGATGTAGTCATGGAAACTGTTCAGAGGCAACCACAAGCATGCAAGACATTCCTGTGACTAATGTGAATATGTAATTCAGGAAGACAATACAAAAACAAAAATGACCAGCGGACATTGTGGCTTTTAACTGTATTGCTGTCTATTTATTCCTATTTTTAGGGGGATCCCTCTGTGAGGAATGTGCTGTGTTTGTAATTCTGCGTAGCAACAATATCCCGAACTAGAGTTATTTCTGTTTCTATGAATATCTAAATATATAAATATTTTGGTCCGTTGTTGTTTGCTGGATATATTGGATTCAGGAGCAGCATGTGGAGAGTGATTTGACGATGCTGTAGGGCATGGAATTTTTTATGACCACAGCCTAGTAACTAGGGCTCAGAGATGACCACAGCCTAGTAACTAGGGCCCAGAGATGACCACAGCCTAGTAACTAGGGCCCAGAGATGACCACAGCCTAGTAACTAGGGCCCAGAGATGACCACAGCCTAGTAACTAGGGCCCAGAGATGACCACAGCCCAAATTATGAAAAAAAAAGTTTCAAAATGCATCCATGGCTTTCCCCCCCCACCTGATATGCATAAATATCTTTTCAGAAAAACGTAGACACCTTCCGAACAGACCTGAGGACAGTCAGATCCGTTCCAAAAAGGGCCATGGAAAAACAGACCCAAACAGACCCATGCTAGTTCAGATCCGAGTTGAAAGAGAGAGAGAAAGAAACCCCCGACTGGGTGCTGCCATCGCCATCAATAAACTAGACATACTGGCCAAATGATCCACAGTTACGTGTCCATAAAAACTGCCTAGAACAAACCAAATAAAACAAAGATTTGTTGTGTTTTGATGTGTAGGATATTCAAAACATTATAGCCTATTGTTTTATTGGTTTTTACTTTCCTTTAACAATAATTGTCCACCTCACGGTTCAGCTTTCAGAGATCGAGCACTAATGCATCAGGTCGTTGCATGCACATAGAGCTATAGGCTTAGGAGTCCACTGTCTGGTATTCATGATTAAAAATCAGTTGGAGTGGTGGTGCACACTGCCTTCATAGGCCAGTAGTAGCTAAGACAATCCCACTGGGGTGCACACTGGTTGAATCAACGTTGCTTTCACGTCATTTCAATGAAATTAGGATGAACCAATGTGGAATAGATATTGAATTGACATCTGTATTTCTTTTTATTCAACCTTTTTTTAACTAGGCAAGTTAGTTAAGAACAAATTCTTATTTACAATGACGGCCTACACCGGCCAAACCCTAACCAGGACGACGCTGGTCCAATTGTGCATCGCCCTGTGGGTTGTGATACAGCCTGGGAATGAACCAGGGTGATGCCTCAAGCACTGTGATACAGTGCCTTAGACCACTGCGCCACTCGGGAGCCAGACACTGTAAGCCCTGTGTGTCTGTCTGGATGAGTCCCTTCCTAGCAGAGATACAGCATCGGCCCCACATTTGGTGTCCACCCAGGTCATGTGATCAAGGAGGTAGACAGAAAACCAACCAACACCCTTCCCTGATGTAGTCCCCTGAGATTTACACTAAGGGGACATGGCCGTTTACCTCTGTACTTTGGCTGACTAATGCACCTACCCTTTCCCTCTGTCTGAGTGACCGTGTCCACCTATATCTCTCAGAGGGATAATGCACTATTGCACTTGTAGCAACATCAGTAGAGCTCTCACTGACATGATGTAGTAGGGTTAATAGAAATGGCTGCCCCTTTCTATATCACCCTGTGAAATGGCTTGGTGTTGGTGAATCATGTCTTTTTGCGGTCTGTGGATACAGTATAGAGACGTATTCCTAGGTGTAGTTAGACTGATTTACAGTAAGTAGGCTCTCATAGATACCGGCTGGATCACCTCATTATCAACTCCATGCTCTCTGGCTCCATGACCCACCAGGGAGAAGTTGACCAATCCAACATGGCAGCTTTGTTGAGTTTGAGAGAAATTAAAGAGGCAGTCAGTTGGAGGTATTTCAGCTCATCTATGACAAAGCCAGGGAATAAACACACTTTATCCACCAATACTGTGGAACTCACTGCTTTATGGGACAAAGCTAGTGCAGATTAAAAAGGACATTTAAAAACATCCTGTTCTCCTAGGAGGTGAAGCTAATGTAGCTAAACTGCCACACCAATGCGTTTGAATGCATAACATTGTCAAGTATACTCCCTCTCCGGCCTCTAGGTCATCAGGCTGCTGATTATCCCGCACACCTGTCACTATCGTCTCGCGCACCTGCGCATCATGATACTCACCTGGACTCCATCACCTCCTTGATTATCTTCCCTATATCTGTCACTCCCCTTGGTTTTTTCCAAAGGTGTTATTGACTCTGTTTTCATGTTGGTGTGGTACATGTTTATTTTTGTTATTTATTTATTAAAACACTCACTCCCTGAACTTGCTTCCCGGCTCTCAGCGCACTCGTTACAAACACAAGAGAACACCAACGTTTATCAGTTGTGTAAACATGTCTGATTCATACACAGCTATAAATTCAAGATTGGAACGTCTGAACCTAGAAAAGGATTGATTTGTCACGATACAAACTTATGAAAGTGATGTTGTCGTAATCATTCCCTTGTAGAAAACAATTGATAAAAAAAAAGATATATATTTTTCATGTGAACCTGCTCTGTCAAGAGTGAGAAGTGTCCTACTGAAAACTGAATAGGGGAGAAAGTGCTGATCTGAGCAGTGCTTAATGGCTTCTCATTGACTCCAGGTACAGTACAGCAGCCAGACTGACCCAATAGACTTCTGAGATTACACAGCTTGATGGTAATTATTTCCTGCACTCACCCATCTGCAACAGGTTCTCAAACTGGATTAGCCTAGCAGCAATTTAGCTGCCGCCGCCACACAGAGATTAGCACCGACATCCAACTATAGCACCAAGACTTGGCAAGGATTACCTTGAAACACCGCTGTGTGTTTAAAGGATGTGAAGGTTGGCTGGTATTTTTGTCGCTCGAAGAACTGTGATTCCTGGAGACGGTAGTGATGTGTTGTTGCCAGGTTGAAATATAACACAAAGACTAAGTAGACTGCTAATAGTTATTTGGTAACTTATTTTAACATTTTGAGTTATTCCAAATTTTTGTTTTAAGAAATGGAGGTGGATTTGCCTAAGATCTATTTGAAATGCAGTAGGTACAGATGTAGGATCTTAATTTGATCACTCTTTTGTTGCTGAGAATTTTCCTGCATAACTGTTAATGCATACTTGTATTGTATTCAAGGTTTAAAAAGGCTTCTAAAGTTTGTAATTTCCACTTTAAAATGTCAGACTTGATTTGCCCTAACAAAGAATGTGTCAACCCCAACAAAAACTTTCCATTAATTATAATCCATATCATAATTCACATTTCCTGTTGCTGCAGGATTATTTTCCTGCTGTAGCAAACTGGCTCAAATTAAGATCCTACATCCAGTAAGTGGAGCCAATGCAGGAAAAACCTTTCAGCTGTTTTCTCCTAAAAGGTAATACAACTGGCAGGGACCATAGTCTATCATTTCATTCTTATTCTGTCACTAACATTCAGAGGGAATAGATATGAACCTTTATGGGAACAATCAACACCTGTATTTCAAATTCATAACAGCTTGGATGTGAATAAGGGCTCATATGTCTGGTTGAGAATACGATAGGTGTTTGGAAATGGGTTGAAGCAAGGGTTCTGGATACATACGTATAGCTAATGGAGATAAGACAGAATGTGGGATTTTATTTTACCCCAACCCTATTGTGTTCTGCTCTGCACTGTTAGTTCACCCACTATCAGCAAGCTGAGAATCCAAGGTAAATGTTCCAACGTCTGTCTCTATGGCAACGCCCGCTCAAACAGTTGAGGTAGGAAGCCAACTTGAGACATATGGTAGTGGTCACTGGTTGTATGTATCATGTACTGTATTAGTTCTCCCACATGGTGAAGTGAAAATACCAGAGAATATGTCATGTATATTTGTGTGTGTGGGACACAAGGGCATCTACAGTATACATACATACAGATTACATTGCTTTATGGCAGTAGCCTACAATACTGGAGACTATACTCACTTCTTAGGAGTTCCATAAGAGACATTTAGATTGATATGGAGTGTTAGAGAGATGACAAAGCAATACCGTTACATCACTTTTATACTAGTCTGTGTTCATGAGGAGTGTCATTGTAAAGTATTGATACAAAAGGAGATTGTGTTTTATCCTACATTCTGTTTCTTGTGCCAGCTTTCTTGTGCCAGCCTTGTTATATGTCTGAGAGGGCATAGAGAGGGTTTGGGAGATGAGTATGGGGCAAGATCTCACCCACCACTCTCAGTCTGAGTCAACCAAACCCCCTGAGGGATTGTCACATCACCCTGAGAGGAGTTGTGTCTCGTGGCCCACCTGAAATATCAAACAACTTCAGTAACCTCCAAACTACAAACAACTATTTCATTGTGACTTGTGAAAACATGCAGCAGTTCAAATAGGGGGTGGTGAGATTCCTCCAATTACAGGAATACCCAGACGAGAATTCTGTTCTGCAGCTTGAATATTCTTTCTATATGGTCCTTTTAACAGTTGGTGTCTGCGGGAGGCCTTGTATCTACCATCACAATAATGTTCCAATGCTTTGAGGAGTGAAGCTCTTGCTGTGACTGAGAAACATGGACTATTTTTAACCCCAATTCAATTATTCAAACCTAACAGTGGAAAAACAAACGTTCAACAGAATCTCTCATGCAAGATATTGATTCCTCCATAAGCTAAATGCTGCAGGCCACTTTATTATTTGTATTAAATATAAATGAGGCATCCAGTGTTGTTTGTTGTGGTCTTTTATACAGAGGGATTCTTTTTTTGTTTTTGCATACAAACAATGTTTAGGTCGTCCCCCAAAAAATTCAATTACAAACAAGAGTACATCTATGACTTTGTGATCAATCTGTCATCAAATACTACTGTCAGCCACAGATATCTCCCTTCAGCAGGAGTTGGAGTAAGTACTTTTACTATGATCAGAGAGGACACACAACCGTGTGTGTGTGTGTGTGTGTGTGTGTGTGTGTGTGTGTGTGTGTGTGTGTGTGTGTGTGTGTGTAAACACAACTATGTGGTCAGATCTGCTGGGGGATCTGTGCTGCTCTAAATGGTTCACTGCTGCCTTGGTCTGGTCAGAGATGGGATTAATGTTGATCAGACAGAAAAAGATGCAACCAAACCACTCTAATCAGAGAACTAGTATGTGTCCCAAATATCACCCCATTCCCTAAACAGTGCCATACATTTGACTAGAGTGTATGAGCCCTGACAAAAAGTAGCAGGGCGCTAAACAAGAAAAATATGGTGCCATTTGGGACGTCACCCTACCCTCTCTGACTACACCGCTCGCATCGCAAAATAAATTTAGAAATCTATATTATTCAATTATTGCACCCAAACTGCTCGAGTGCGCCAAAGAGCGTCTGCGTTGCCAAGGGCTAAAATAGAAGTCAGTTCTATTTCTGACGCAGATCGCGCTGCAAGTCCTGCCTCTCCCATCTCCTCATTGGTTTATAGAAGCAGGTACCCATGTGCCATCTCCTCATTGGTTATCCCCACGTGGGTGACTGAAGACAAACAAGGTCAGTGGTGGTAATGCACCTCATTTATGAAAGTTGCCAATCGCAATATAAAGTCAAGAGAAGAAAAATCCTGGAAGGATGAGAGACGACTAGAAATGATTCGGTTGACCGTTTTATGGGTGGATTAATTGGTGGAATAGAGGACCTTGTGCATTTCAGGTAAAATAACAACTCAATGTTTATATCCCAGGACAAATTAGCTAGCAACAGAAAGCTAGCTAAATAGGACAAATTAGCTAGCAAGTGCAAGCTAGCTAGCTAAATTGCCATAAATGTTTAATGCTTTTCGACCTGTCCCCAAATTAATATAATTGGTTCGGAGTTTGTTTTGATATTTTAACCTGCGTGTCATGATCGCTTTTGGTGGGGGCGACAAAATACATTTATACACCATGGCGCATGCGCGCAGCCGGTTTGGGTTCCGTGTTAGAATCTTCTTCATTCTGTTCTACAGTTTCTAAAGTGCTATAGCTATATGTTGTCGATTTATAAAATGAAACTATCCTTTATCCTGTCTTCAAATACCCACTTTCAAAGCAAAACGAAGCAAAATTCTCACAAGGCAGATTAGCCTTGTTAAGCAGTTTGTCAGTTTAGAGAAATTATCATTGTAACGGTTTCATCTGCTTCATCTAATGGAATCTTAAATCAAACCTGATTTTTGTCAGGTATTTAATTAGCCATTTGAATGTATTGACTGTTCCCATGCATTATGTAATTCATTCAGAAGTATTTGGCAGACAATGGCAGACTTTTAATTGCACATTACATCAGCTACTGTGCAACATGGTTCACTGCTAGTACAAATCAATAGGTTGCTCATGGGGGTATAAGATACTACAAACTGGGCACTAGATAACTTTGAAGTTGAATTTATTGAATTTGTGTTTATATTTAATTGGGAAATAGTATGTCAAATTGATATTTCTAAAGTGTATATATAAACTCAGCAACAAAAAACTTCAACTGCTTTTATTTTCAGCAAACAACATCGGTAAGTATTTGTATGAACATAACATTACTCAACAACTGAGACATAAACTGAACAAGTTCCACAGACATGTGACTAACAGCAATTGAATAAAGTGTCCCTGAACAACAGGGGTTCAAAATCAAAAGTAACAGTCAGTATCTGGTGTGGCCACCAGCTGCATTAAGTACTGCAGTGCATCTCCTCCTCATGGACTTCACCAGATTTGCCAGTTCTTGCTGTGAGATGTTACCCCACTCTTCCACCAAGCCCCCTGCAAGTTTGTGTGTTCCTGGTGTCACTTGAGCAGTTGTTGTTGCCATCCTGTATCTGTCCCGCAGGTTTGATGTTCGGATATACTGATCCTGAGCAGGTGTTGTTACACGTGTTCTGCCACTGCGAGGATGATCAGCTGTCCGTCCTGTCTCCCTGTAGCGCTGTCTTAGGCATCTCATAGTATGGACATTGCAATTTATTGCCCTGGCCACATCCGCGGTCCTCATGGCTCCTTGCAGCATGCCTAAGGCATGTTCACGCAGATGAACAGGACCCTGGGCATCTTTCTTTTGGTGTTTTTCAGAGTCAGTAGAAAGGCCTCTTTAGTGTCCTAAGTTTTCATAACTGCGACCTTAATTGCCTACCGTCTGTAAGCTGTTAGTGTCTTAACGACCGTTCCACAGGTGCATGTTCATTAATTGTTTATGGTTCATTGAACAATCATGGGAAACAGTGTTTAAACCATTTACAACAAAGATCTGTGAAGTTTTGGATTTTCCAAATTGTTTTTGAAAGACAAGGTCTTGTCTTTTTTTTTGCTGAGTTATATACAGTTGAAGTCGGAAGTTTACATACACCTTAGCCAAATACGCAATTCCTGACATTTAATCCTAGTAAACATTCCCTGTCTTAGAACAGTTAGGATCACCACTTTATTTTAAGAATGTGAAGTGTTAGAATAATAGTAGAGAGAATGATTTATTTCAGCTTTTATTTCTTTCATCACATTCCCAGTGGGTCAGAAGTTTACATACACTCAATTAGAATTTGGTAGCATTGCCTTTAAATTGTTTAACTTGGGTTAAATGTTTTGGGTAGCCTAGTGTATGTAAACTTCTGACCCACTGGAGTTGTGATGCAGTGAATTATTAGTGAAATAATCTGTCTGTAAACAATTGTTGGAAAAAATTACTGTGTCATGCACAAAGTAGATGTCCTAATTGACTTGCCAAAACTATAGATTGTTAACAATAAATTTGTGGAGTGGTTTTAATGACTCTAACCTAAGTGTATGTAAACTTCCGACTTCAACTGTATATATATGTATACACACACACTCAGTCAGTCAGTCAGTCACTCACTCACTCACTCACTCACTCACTCACTCACTCACTCACTCACTCACTCACTCACTCACTCACTCACTCACTCACTCACTCACTCACTCACACACACACACACACACACACACACACTCTCAGTCACACACACACACACACACACAAACACACACACACACACACACACTATTGTATGTGGACACCCCTTCCACACCTGGTGTGGCTGAAAAGTAGCTTAGTGGTTAGAGCGTTGGACTAGTACCCAAAAGGTTGCAAGATCGAATCACCGAGCCGACAAGGTACAAATCTGTCGTTCTGCCTCTCAACTAGGCAGTTAACCCACTGTTTCTAGGCCGTGATTGAAAATAAGAATTTGGTCTTATCTGACTTGCCTAGTTAAATTATTATAATTTTTTAAACAGCCATACAATCTCTATATACAAACATTAGCAGTAGAATGGCCTTATTGAAGAGCTCAATGACTTTCAACGTGGCACCGTCATAGGATGCCACCTTTCCAACAAGTCAGTTTGTCAAATTTCAGCCCTGGTAGAGCTGCCCCAGTCATCAGTAAATGCTGTTATTGTGAAATGGAAACGTCTAGGAGCAACAACGGCGCAGTCGCAAAGTGGTAGGCCACACAAGCACACAGAGCGGGACCGCTAAGTGCTGAAGTGCGTAAAAATTGGCAGTCCTTGGTTGCAACACTCACTACCGAGTCCCAAACTGCCTCTGGAAGCAACGTCAGCACAATAACTGTCAGCAGCTTCATGAAATGGGTTTCCATGGCCGAGCAGCCATACACAAGCCTAAGATCACCATGCGCAATGCCAAGCATTGGCTGGAGTCATGCAAAGCTCGCCGCCATTGGACTCTGGAGCAGTGGAAACGCTTTCTCTGGAGTGATGTTTCACCATCTGGCGGTCCGGCGGAAGAATCTGGGTTTGGCGGATGCCAGGAGAACAATACCTGCTTAATGCCAACCGTAAAGTTTGGTGAAGTAATGGTCTGGGGCTCTTCATGATTTGGGCTAGGCCCCATAGTTCCAGTGAAGGAAAGTATTAAAACTATGGCGTACATTCTAGAAAATTCTGTGCTTCCGACTTTGTGGCAACAGTTTGGGGAAGGCCCTTTCCTGTTTCAGCTTGGCAATGCCTCCATGCACAAAGCGAGGTCCATACGGAAATGGTTTGTCGAGGTTGGTTTGGAAGAACTTGACTAACCTGCACAGAGCCCTGACCTCAACCCCATTGAACAACTTTGGGATTAATTGGAATATAACATATAAAGTGTTGGTCCCATGTTGCATGAGCTGAAATTAAAGATCCCATACATTTTCCATACACACCAAAAATGTATTTCTCTCAAATGTGTGTGCAAATTATGTCCATTTATCCTTTTCCAAATATAAATCCAAAATGGATGATGTTGAGAGATAGATGGGAGGGGTTGAATGGAGCTGAAGGGTGGGACTAATAACAAGATAACCAATGTAAAACATACGGGGCCTGTAAAATGTATATAGGTTCAGAACTTTTATGAAATAGCACAGTTACAATAGAAATCAAATTGGATGGACATCAGAAATAGAGGAAGGACTAAAAACAAACTAAATATAACTATTGTAAAATAGATTGTGTGTGTAAAATGTGTATAGGATATATAAACTGAAGATAGAAGCCAAGGTGTTATTGTTTATTAGTTTAATCCAATTGGGGGAAGGGTGGTAGGGTTTATGGGGAATAATAAAAGTATATTCTAACAAAAAGTATGTATGTCTATATAGGTATGTGTATGTATATACAGCATGTGTATATGTATGAATGTGTGTATGTATATAGATATATATATTTACCCCCAAAAATATATGGGGGATTGGAAACGATGCAGACAATTACATTGATGGAAGCAACATTCGCAGACCCTCCTGTAACAACGCCAGCCCAGGACCTCCACATCCAGCTTCTTCACCTGTGGGATTGTCTGAGACCAGCTATACAGACAGCATAATGAAACTGAGGACTATTTATGTCTGTAATAAACCCCTTTTGTGGGGAAAAACTCATTCTGGTTGGCTGGGCCTGGCTCCCCAGTGGATGGGCCTGGCTCCCAAGTGGGTGGGCCTATGCCCTCCCAGGCCTACCCATGGCTGCGTCCCTGCCCAGTCATGTGAAATCCATAGATTAGGGCCTAGTGCATTAACTCAGTAAAATCATTGAAATTGTTGCATGTTGCGTTTTATGTTTTTATTCTGTATGTATACAATCACAGATTCAACTCAGATTCAGTTCAAAGTTGTCTAATGCACGAGTCTGTTGTCTGAAGAAATGAAGTTAACATTTTTTACACCAGTCTGTTATTGGAAGATGTGAAGTGCCTAGTTTGCACTGCAGTTGTGCAAAAGTGACAAAATAGCTATTTCATGTTGACTTGAACTCCTTGGGGAGATACATACATACATACATACAGCAGCAGTGAATCAGATCATTGTTATGCAGGATATATCAAGTCATCATATGGCTCCAATGTTTCTAGTTCTCCAGAGAGAGGTAAAGGCATGCAGGCTATATCAGAGAGAACAGAGTATAGAGATGAGCTCCATTGACTGACAGAGGAGAGCCTCATTAGAAGTTTATGAACAGTGGCTAATTGAAACTGAATTGCCCTGATATTAACTGCTTTGGAAATAAATAAATAAAAGCCATTGCTGGAAGTCCGAGTTGATTAGTTTTCATTTTCAAAACATTTGTTTTTTTGACAAGGTCGTTCAAAAATACAATATACTCTACAGTAAACCTATGTTTTGCAGATTTCTGCTTGTTTTTCAACTATAACCATTCCAAATCAAATCAAATCGTATTGTTCACATACAGTACACATGGTTAGGAGATGTTATTGCAAGTGTAGTGAAGTGCTTATGCTTCTAGATCTGACAGTGCAGCAATATCTAACAGGGAATTTCGAACAATACCACAACAAAACCTAATACACACAATCTAGTAAAGGAATGGGAAGAGAATATATAAGTATAAAATGTAGAGCGGCTAAGATTCAAAGAAAGAATAGATAGTGAAGGATACAGTATATACATGTGAGATGAGTAATGTGTGATATTTAAACATTCTTTAAGTGACATTATTAAAGTGGCCAATGATATCAAGTCTGTAGGTAGGCAGCCACCTCTCTGTGCTAGTGGTGGCTGTTTAACAATCTGATGGCCTTGAGACTGACAAACAGCTTCTATCTCTCTGTCCCAGCTTTGATGCACCTGTACTGACCTCGCCTTCTGGATGGAAGCGGGGTGAACAGGTACTGGCTCGGGTGGTTGTTGTCCTTGATTATTTCATTTTTTTGCCTTCCTGGGATATCAGGTGTTGTAGGTGTCCTGGAGGGTGATGCCCCCGGTGATGCGTTGTGCAGACTGCACCACCCTCTGGAGAGCCCTGAGGTTGTGAACGGTGCAGTTGCCATACCAGGCAGTGTTACATCCCGACAGGATGCTCTCAATGGTGCACCTGTAAAAGTTAGTGAGGGTTTTCAGTAACATGCCACATTTCTTTTCAGCCTCCTGAGGTTGAAAAGGCGCCTTCTGTTGCGCCTTCTTCACCACACTGTCTGGGCGTGGACCATTTCAGTTTGTCTGTGATATGTACAGAGAGGAACTTAAAACTTTCCACCTTCACTACTGTCCCGTCAATGTGGCTAGGGGGGGGGGGTGCTCCCTTTGCTGTTTCCTGAAGTCTATAATCATCTCTTTTGTTTTGCTGACATTGAGTGAGAGGTTATTTTCCTGACACCACACTCCATGGGCCCTCACCTCCTCCCTGTAGGCTGTCTCAAGCCTACCAGTATAGTGTTGTCTGCAAACTTGATGATTGCGTTGGAGGCGTGCATGGGCATGCAGTCGTGTGTGAACAGGGAGTACAGGAGAGGGCTGAGAACTCACCCTTGTTGAGGATCAGTGGAGTGGAGATGTTGTTTCCTACCTTCACCACCCGGGGGGCGGCCCCTCAGGAAGTTCAGGATCGCTGGGTCGGGGTGGAGACCCAGGTTCTCAAGCTTAATGATGAGTTTGGAGAGTACTATGGTGTTGAATGCTGAGCTGTAGTGAATGAGCAGCATTCTTACATAGGTATTCCCCTTGTCCAGATGGGATGGGGCAGTGTGCAGTGTGATGGCGATTGCATCGTCTGTGGACCTATTGGGGCCGTAAGCAAATTGAAGTGTGTCTAGGGTAACAGGTAGGGTGGAGGTGATGATCCTTGACTCGTCTCTCAAAGCACTTCTTGATGACAGCAGTGAGTGCTACGGGCGATAGTAATAATTAGTTCAGTTACCTTAGCTTTCTTGGGAACAGGAACAATGGTGGCCATCTTGAAGCATGTGGAGACAGCAGACTGGGATAGGGATTGATAGAATATGTCCGTAAACACACCAGCCAGCTGGTCTGTGCATGCTCTGAGGACGCGGCTGGGGATGCCGTCTGGGTCGGCAGCCTTGCGAGGGTTAACACGTTTAAATGTTTTACTCACGTCGGACATGGAGAAAAAGAGCACACAGTCTTTGGTAGTGGGCCATGTCGGTGGTACTGTATTGTCCTCAAAGCGCGTCCTCAAATTCATGAGATCAAATGTGGGTCTTAGAAAGGAGAAAACAGCAGAGGCTCTGTTAATATGATGGAGCAAACCTGTCTTTAATTGGAATGGGTGTGTTTAAATTGCGTGGATCTCCAGGATCGGTATGTGGTTGTTAGTGTCAGTGTCAGAGCCCAGTACCAGAGGCTGTATTAGGTTTTGCAGTGTAAGCCCTTGCTGTCAGTTGATGGAGCACCACAGCTATCAGAGCCAGCATCTCTACTTCGCTGCTCTTTTCAAAGCTTCCACTTAATCAGCACTCTTTCTTTCTCTGGAAGCATCAACTCAAAACCCAAACTCTAAGCTTCCATAAACAAACTCTCCCTCCCTCCCACCCCGCCCCAGCATCAGCAACCCCCAACCCAGTTTCCCAAAAACAATGTGAACTTGACCCACACAAAAGGTAGCCTCCCACAGTCCCTGCTCAGAGGGGGCCCATATTTACACCAAGTCAGTGAAACTGAAAGCAGTGTGTGGTGAGAGCGTGTCCTGTCCTCCACATTGGGTCTGGCTAGACAAGCTGCGCATTAGCATGGGCCAAACAGACAGACGGGTGTTTAGGGGGGGAAGGATAATGAGCTTGCACGCAAGCAGCCGATTCTATTGTTCAAGGCCGGGCACTTCCTTGGATAGCCTAAATGAATGTCATTATGGAAGGGGCCAAATGTTTACAGCGCCTTTGTTGTGTTTGTGTTGGATGGCCCGAGCTGCAGTAGTCCTTCAACACAATGGGCACACAGCACAGGCCCTTTCTCTCTCTCTCTCTCTCTCTCTCTCTCTCTCTCTCTCTCTCTCTCTCTCTCTCTCTCTCTCTCTCTCTCTCTCTCTCTCTCTCTCTCAATTACATTATATTTAAGGGTTTTGTTGGCATGGAAAAAATGTTAACATTTCCAAAGCAAGTGAAGTAGATAATAAACATAAGTGAAATAAAACATGTAAATGAACAGTAAACATTACACTAACAAAACCTCCAAAATAATAAAAACAATTCAAATGACATATTATGTGCAAATAGTTAAAGTACAAAAGTTAAATTAAATAAACATAAGTATGGGTTGTATTCAAAATGGTGTGTTCTCTTCATTAGTTGCCCTTTTCTTGTAGCAACGGTTCACAAATATTGCTGCTGTGGTGGAACACTGTGTTATTTCACCCAATAGATATGGGAGTTTATCAAAATTGGGTTTGTTTTCAAATTCTTTGTTGTTCTGTGTAATCTGAGGGAAATATGTGTCTCTAATATGGTCATACATTTGGCAGGAGGTTAGGAAGTGCAGCTCAGTTTCCACCTCATTTTGTGGGCAGTGTGCACATAGCCTGTCTTCTCTTGAGCCAGGTCTGCCTACAGCGGCCTTTCTCTATAGCAAGGCTATGCTCACTGAGTCTATACATAGTCAAAGCTTTCCTTAAGTTTGTGTCAGTCACAGTGGTCAGGTATTCTGCCACTGTGTACTCTCTGTTTAAGTCCAAATAGCATTTTAGTTAAATCTGTTTCATGTTGTTGATTATTTCAAATGTGTCAAGTAATTATCTTTTTGTTTTCTCATGATTTGGTTGGGTCTAATTGTGTTGCTGCTCTGGGGTGTGTTTGTGTTTGTGAACAGAGCCCCAGGACCAGCTTGCTTATGCGACTCTTCTTCAGGTTCATCTCTCTGTAGGTGATTGCTTTATTATGGAAGGTTTGGGAATCGCTTCCTCTTAGGTGGTTATAGAATTGAATGTCTCTTTTCTGGATTTTGATCATTAGCAAGTATCACCCTAATTCTGCTCTACATGCATTATTTGGTGTTTTCCTTTGTACACAGAGGATATTTTTGCAGAATTCTGCATGCAGAGTCTCAATTTGGTGTTTGTCTCATTTTGTGAATTCTTGGTTGGTGAGCGGACCCCAGACCTCACAACCATAAAAAGCAATGGGTTATATAACTGATTCAAGTATTTTTAGCCAGATCCTAATTGGTATGTCAAATGTTATGTTCCTTTTGATGGCATAGAAGGCTCTTCTTGACTTGTCTCTCATCGTTCACAGCTTTGTGGAAGTTATCTGTGGTGCTGAAGTTTTTGTATATGTATAGTTTTTGATGGAATTTGTATTTGTGGTCCTGGCAACTGGAGCTTTTTTGGAACACTTATTTTTGTCTTACTGAGATTTACTGTCAGGGCCCAGGTCTGACAGAATCTGTGCAGAAGATCTAGGTGCTTCTGTAGGCCCTCCTTGGTTGGGAACAGAAGCACCAGATCATCAGCAAACAATAGACATTTGACCTCAGATTCTAGTAGAGTGAGGCCGGGTGCTGCAGACTGTTCTAGTGCCCTCGCCAATTCGTTAATATATGTGTTGAAGAGGGTGGGGCTTAAGCTGCGTCCCTGTCTCACCCCTCGGTCCTGTGGAAATATATTTTTTTGTGTGTACATGTTTGTGTATATGTTTGTTTGTGTACAACAACAGACTTGTTGTTTGTGTACATGGATTTTATAATGTCGTATGTTTTTCCCCCAACACCACTTTCCATCAATTTGTATAGCAGTCCCTCAAGCCAAATTGAGTCGAAAGCTTTTTTGAAAACAACAAAGCATGAAAAGACTTTGTCCTTGTTTTGGTTTGTTTGTTTGTCAATTAGGGTGTGCAGGGTAAATACGTGGTCTGTCGTACGGTAATTTGGTAAAAAGCCAATTTGACATTTGCTCAGTACATTGTTTTTCGCTGAGGAAATGTACGAGTCTGCTGTTAATGATAATGCAGAGGATTTTCCCAAGGTTGACGTATATCCCACGGTAGTTATTGGGGTCAAATTTGTCACCACTTTTGTGGATTGCTGTGATCAGTCCTTGGTTCCAATTATTGGGGAACATGCCAGAGCTGGGGATGATGTTAAAGTATAGCCAATTGGAATTTGTGGTCTATATATATTTTATAATTTCATTTAGGATACCATCAATCCCACAGGCCAGTGGGTTTTGGTAGTCTTTAATAGTTGATTCTATTTGATCATGTATATGTTTTTGCTGGTCGTTCTTTGTTTTAGAGCCAAAAAGATTGGAGAAGTAGTTTATCCATATATCTCCGAATCTAACCACTTTAAGAAGGAAATAAATTCCACAAATGAACTTTTTTTCTTTCTATTTTACCCCCTTTTCTCCCCAATTTTGTGGTATCCTATTGTTTATCTTGTCTCATTGCTACAACTCCCGTACGGGCTTGGGAGAGACAAAGGTCGAAAGCCATGCATCCTCCGAAACACAACCCAACCAAGCCACACTGCTTCTTAACACAGCGCGTATCCAACCCGGAAGCCAGCCGCACCAATGTGTCAGAGGAAACACCATGCATCTGGTGACCTGGTTAGCATGCACCGCGCCCAGCCCACAACAGGAGTCGCTAGTGCATGATGAGACAAGAATATCCCTACCGGCCAAACGCTCCCTGACAATTGTGCGTCACCCCACGGACCTCCCAGTCACGGCCTGCTGTGACAGAGCCTGGGCGCGAACCCAGAGTCTCTGGTGGCTCTAGACCACTGCGCCACCCGGGAGGCCTTCAAATGAACTTTTAAGAAGGTATATTTGTTGATTGAAATGCATTCCAGATGAATACCTCAAGCTGGTTAAGAGAATGCCAAGAGTGTGCAAAGCTGTCATCAAGGCAAAGGGTGGATATTTGAAGAATCTCAAATATAAAAAATATTTGATTTGTTTAACACTTTTTTGCTTACTACATGATTCCATATGTGTCATTTCATAGTTTTGATGTCTTCAATATTATTCTACAATGTAGAAAATAGTTCAAATAAAGAAAAACCCTTGAATGAGTAGGTGTTCTAAAACATTTGACCGGTAGTGGAGGTCTTATTGGAATGGTTTCTCTCGGTGCAGGTCCTTCAGGAGGGGATCTTGCAGGTCTGGGAGGGTGTCTCGCTGTTCTGGGCGAAGTGTCTGTTGCTCTGTTGCTCCTGTGTGAGGTGCTGGTGCTACGGTTGATGGTGACGTCCTTCAGGGCCCTGGCAAAAGTTGGGATTGATGTTGTAGATGTGGACCTAGTTGTAAAGGCTGTTCAAGGGTGGAGTGGTGGGCCAGGTAGACATTATGTTTTGAGGCACAGTCTTGTGAAATGCTTCCATTCACCCACTGTATGGTGGCAGGGTGAAAGTATATTTGTGGTATCAGGGTGAAAATAACCACTTGTGCTTTGGGGAAAGTACAAGAAGCTTTTTCAATCATTCCCTTGAGTGCTGTGGCCACCCTTTCCTGCTGTGCCCTCAGGTCATTTGTGCCCATGTCTCAATTTACTTCTCTTTCCCCTCTTCTACAGCAGGGACTTAAAAGTGGAGTCTCTCTCTACCCATCTCTTTCCCCACTTTCTCTCTCTCTACCATCTATCTCTTGCTACCCACCTCTTTAACTTTCTCACTAGCCATCTTTCTCTCTCTTTCTGCAGAAAACCCAGGGTGGGAAGGTTAATGACAACACACCATGGGACAACCATGGGAACCAGAGCTCCTCCGAGATTGTCAGACGGAAGAACTCCCTTTGTGTTACTTTGGTTGTACTCTGCACAGGTCAAGTAGAGTGTTTGATGGCGGGAGAGCAGAACTAGCACATCTGTCCACTTTGATCAGAGTTCTCTAGGAACACATCCTAGCGTGAGGCACCAGCACGGTCAGCACCTCCACTTCCTCTGCACTTCCAGGCCCACCTCCCACTGAGCCAGCTCTGGCTGCAACCGCTTTCATCATCACCCCAGCGGCTGGTGGTCTGACAGTGCATTCCACTAAAGGAACAACATCTTACAGTATAGGATAGCGATACATGCCTTTCAGATGTTATTATCTCTCTGCAACATGGTGTTATTTCGAAGTGTTGATATTCTCATAGTAGATCAAAGGAGGTTATGTGTTATCTGTGGTCGCAATCTTTACACAACCCTGAATTATGAAATTGAATTAAAATCAACTAGGACCAAAGCGGCTGCTGAAAGACACTGTTTAGACTATAAGTGCCAGAAAATGATTCCTAGGGGTTTGAAAAGATGTCAATATCAAAATGAAATGGCTCCAATCATGATAACTATTATTAGATTAGACGTGTGGTAATTACATTTGCATTTAGTTCTCCCGAGTCCTTTACCCATAGTAAAAGACAGGGGTTAAATATGCTCTCAACACAACACAAAGCTGCAATTCATTTACCAACCTTTTGAATATCAGCACCCATAGAGGAAGAAACCGTGTTCCCTCATCCCTCTGAACTTAATTTATTTCACATTATTGTGGTGAGATGGCTGTTTGTTCTTAAAATATAAGTCAGGTGTCCTTGGAGACGCGGACACAAAGCCACTCTCTTGGTGGTTAGGATTTAATCATGCCTCCATAGCCGCCTGTCAGGATCACACGTATTTCTGGCCACGGTTAGCACAATGTCATATAATCATAACAGAATGGTTCCCAAACACCATTAGAATGATCCCAGCAGGAAATGGGGTCTGAATTGCATGAATTACATTCCACTGTATTAATTAGGCTCAATTTGTGTCTTGTGTAATTTTGGTGGGCCTTTTATGATGCTAGAATCAGGGTTGAATGGGTGAGTGACAGAATCTCAGTTTTAGCTTGTTATTAGCATTAGTGTTGTAACCACCTCAGATTGTAAGTTGACTGCCTGTTCCCTCTTCCAACCTATTAAACAGGTAGTGAGTGTCCTTGACATGCAAAGAGGAACAATATTGAAGTTACTTGGAAAAGATGCATGTTCAGATTTGGTTGTTGACAAAAAGCATTATGGACTGTCTGTTTCAATTAATTGTTTTGGATACACAATAAAAAATGTAACCTTTATTTAACTAGGCAAGTCAGTTAAGAACAAATTCTTATTTTCAATGACAGCCTAGGAACAGTGGGTTAACTGCCTGTTCAGGGGCAGAACGACAGATGTGTACCTTGTCAGCTCGGGGTTTGAAATTGCAGCCTTCCGGTTACTAGTCCAACTCTCTAACAACTAGGCTACCCTGCCGCCCCAATAATACAACATTGATTGTATTGATTGTTATATTGATATCATTAGTGGGCCTATCCTCTTTTGATTGATTCAGTGTGATCGATTATCAGGGAGAAATTAGCAAAGCAGCCACTTGCTGGCATACATTATCAGTTTAGTGGTGAATATGTGTCACGGATCTCTCCGGGAACTTTCATTACGCACACGTGGCCTCTATTCCCACAGATTGTATTTGTATATATGTGCCCTTTGTTCACCATGATGCTGTCGATTATTGTTAGAATGTCAGTTGTTGTGTGTGAGTACCTGTGCTGTGTGTTTTGGGCTTTCGTGCCCTTGTGGATTGTGCAGATGATTACAGGTCTTGTCCCATGTGATAAGGCACTCCTTGCTCTTTTGTTTGAGTGTCAACCCTGTGTTTTGTAATATTGTTTGTTTGGTCTTCGTCCCTGTGCCTTTACACGGCACGTTGTAATTTGGGGTAAAGAAATTTTAAAAACTATTATGCATTCCTGCGCCTGTCTCCCAACCCTTCATACCAACGTGACAATGTGACAATTCCACTGACTAATTAACACATTATCACAGAACAGCCTAATGGCTAGCATAAGGACAGAGCACAATCCCTGACTCATGCACTGTTACCCACCCATTACTGTAATGTCAACAACAGCAAACAGGAGAAAATCATTCAGGGGTCATATTAGAGTGTTTTAGGAGTATTTATTGAGCACATTGAGTGACTGTTTGGGTTATCTGCATCCCAAAAGGTACTCTATTCCCTACATAGTGCACTATTTTTGACCAGGTTCCAAGGGCTCTAGTCAAAAGTAGTATAATATGTAGGGAATATGTTGCCATTTGGGACAAAGTCCCTCTCAGAAGATATGGCTTTGAAGTGTATGGAATGTAAGGTTTGAGGGGATAGATCGTAAACATGTGTTTATGGTTATTGGAGCTGGTAGGAGTGCCAGGCGCCAGGCAGCTGACCCAGCAGGCCGTGCGTGAGTCTCTTCACTCTGCTGCTCTGAGCCCTGAGGAGAGAACCAGGAGGAAGGGACGACTTTAGGAGCTCATCATTTCTCTAACAGAGCTCCCGTATACATGACTGTATTGCATAGTAGGCTTGTTTTTCATTCCTGTCCATGAGTTCATTGGCTGGTGTCCTCCGCGTTTTGATATCAGGAATCTGAAACTGTAGGATTATATTATTTTAGTTGTTTTAAACCCATATTGCTTTATGGAGGATTTCCTTAGTAGCCCTTTAATGCAGTCAATGACCAAAAGCGCCCTCTTTGGACTCATGGGTGGAATTTTTTATAAAAATGATTTCAAAAACCCCAACAAAAATGTGGTGTTTCTATGTCAAACAGTTTTGTTATATTTCAGTCTTCTGTGATGTTATAAAGTGTAATATTGGGATTAAAACTCAAAATTGGATACATTTCAACTCTATATTTGACAGGGTAAAGGTGTGTTCTTTTGTGTGAGTTGTGTACTTTTGTTTGACTATTAAGAATCACTCTGTGTGACCCTGATTTAGCCCACTGCAGTAAAAGGTTAGGTAGGTCTTGGTGAAGCACGGTACGTGTTACTACTCCTAGTGTACACCGTGTATAGAGCAGTGAGCCACAGCAAAGGGCAGGCAGAGAGGGAGGTTGTTGACAGGACTCCATGATGTCATGTGCCCCCATTTGTTTTTGTAGTGGGTATGTGTTATCACAGCACGCTGGAAGTCTGCCAAGAGGCACAGTTCATGTCATCATGATCTGCAGCTCTCTTTGAGTGTCTGTGACCTCCCACACTCACTGGGCCAGGGTGGGCAGCCCCAACCCCTTCTACAGTAGATCCCTCAGCAGCCCTGTACCCCTGTGTTGGAATTACACCTATTATCACTCAGAGGCACATTGAACACCCTATTGTTCGACATTCCAAACACAACCATGCAAGATGAGGCACGCTCAAGATAAACACAACAGATCAGTGATTCTGGTCCGCCTGACTCATTCCCTCAGCCCGTTTTCTGAGAATCAGTGTTCTTCGGGTTAGACGTGCCTGTAGCACAGTTAATTTGAATCATATGTGATGAGATCCCTGTCTTCCTCTTTGAGGCCCCGTAAATACGCCATAAAATCATCCAGCTATACTGGGGATTAGGGCTTGTATGTCTGCCGGCCCTGGGTTAGATTATTGTACAGCCTGTACATATGGAGGCTCAGACACAAGGCGGAGGGTCGGCCCTCTTTCATCCCCAAAAACACCCCGCGTGGCATGCCACTGAGGGCTTCTGTGGGTCCCGCTCTGCTCAGCTTCTCTCCAATGTCAACAGTAGTGAAACTTGGGGTGCTGGTGTGCATCCGTGCTCCATTCCATCAAGGAAACCACTACCATACACTTTCATCAAGTCCTCTTCCTCCAGCCAGCCTCCAGGAGCTCTGCACACGACTAAGGTCTGGGCCGTGGCTGTTGTG
This sequence comes from Oncorhynchus tshawytscha, assembly GCF_018296145.1. Taxonomy (NCBI): domain Eukaryota; kingdom Metazoa; phylum Chordata; class Actinopteri; order Salmoniformes; family Salmonidae; genus Oncorhynchus; species Oncorhynchus tshawytscha. The sequence continues at coordinate 18,591,827 of NC_056433.1, forward strand.
ATGTGGAACTTGGGTTTAGGCCCTGGATAGAGAGAGAGAAAGAGAAAGGGGGAGAAAGGGAAAAAGAGTGAAAGCTAGAGATGGACAGACAAAGATATAGACAGACAGAGAAGGAGGGAGAGAAGAGAAAGACAGCGAGACAGGGAGAGAGAGAAGAGAGAGAGAGAAAGCTCTCCTTCATCAAGGTGTTTGGATGGTTGATAGGAAGCTCTACTCCCATGCTGGCTGTGTGGTTTTGATTACCAGACCTAAAGTTCTGACCTCCGATTGAATAAATGGGGCCATGTGTTCTCTTCCCCCACATCTTGTCTTTGTAGGGAGTAATGAGGTCCTTTTAAAACCTAAGCGACCGTGGACCATAGCATTGTGGTTGGCACTATAATAGGGTCACCATTAAACAGCCATTTGAAGCTGTTAAGGAAGTGGTTTAGAAATAGACACCCAACAACATCAAAGTCTGTGATTAGCATCACATAAGGTTTTGTTAGAGCTACAGTACAGTATCTAACCGTCAGATCCATGTCCTTATGAATAAGTTATGACGTCACGTTTTTATAAGTAGAAGGCATAGGCATGTTGTCCACTGGAATTGTAGAGTTATATACAATAAATGTTTGGTCTATGACATGTGTGGGTTGTACAGGAGGTTGACTGTATATTTTTGTGTGCTGCACAGGAGGTCGGTGGCACCTAAATTGGGGAGGACGGGCTCGTGCTAATGGCTGGAGTGGAGTCAGTGGAATGGTATCAAATGGAAACCATGTGTTTGATGCCATTCCATTCGCTTCGTTCTCGCCGTTATTATGAGCCGCCCTCCACTCAGCAGCCACCACTGGTGTACTGTCAGCGCTGAATGAGAGCTCCCAGTCCCAGAGCAATACTAAGTCAACGACTTCACTGCTCCACGTATGGAAAATTAGGTTAAAGTTGTTCCTATTGGGGATGATGTCACACCTTGGTGTGCAATACAAACATGAGTAATGATTTATTGATTTATACTTGCAGACAATTTACATCTGTCAAATATATACTGTAGATGCTTAAGCATCGATGTACTGTGGTATCACTGGACATAAAGGCTATTTCGAAAACATACGCAGAAGTATAAATGTCAAAATGTTTAGGCATTTATAGAGGACAATATCCCTTACAGATTTTCTAGTTTAGGTCGTCCCATTCTATCCCCTTGCAGACAGTCTGTTGTGGCTGTCCTGCTTGAATTAATGGATGCTAACAGCATTGCGCAAGACTGTCAGTCTGTATCAGCACTGACCCAGTGAAAGCCCAGTGTTAGCAGCACCCTGCCCAGCAGACCATGGGACGGAGGGAGGGAGTGCGCTGGGCTGGCTGGCTGGAGGTAGGTTGCTGACAGGCCGTCTGGCCATGTCAGGCCATCTGCTGCTGACTCACTCTCTACTCTACTCTTCCAGCCAGCCAGTCAGTCAGTCAGCAAGTCAGTCAATCATCCAGTCAGCAAGTCAGTCAATCATCCAGTCAGCCAGTTAGTCAATCAGTCAGTCAGTTAATCAACCAGCCAGGGAATGGTCAACTGTGTCCACATCCCCCTTTTCGGCCCGGTCGCCAGCCTGACCTGCTTATCGATTAGCATGGATTACTTTCTCCAAACCTCTCACTCTGGGCCTCTCTGTGGGTTTCATTAGAACATATTGAGCCTTTACGTATTGCTCTGTGTGTGTGTATTGCTCTGTGTGCCTATTGCTCTGTGTGTGTGTATTGCTCTGTGTGCGTATTGCTCTGTGTGTGTGTATTGCTCTGTGTGCGTATTGCTGGCAGGTTGACGTTTATTGTCATGACTCTTTCCCTGGAGGCAGAACTGAGCGGTTTCCACTAGATGGGCCAGCTGCAATGTCAAAATTGTTTATATCATAACAATTCATGAAAACATGTATTACTAATTTAAGGTTAGGGTTAGGCATTAGGGTTAGCAGTGTGGTTAAGGTTAGGGTTAAGGTTTATGTTTAAATTCTGATTGTATGACTTTGTGGCTGTGCCAGCTAGTGACTATTCTACAGAGCTGCCTCCAGTACATGAGCCACCTTAATAAATGACAACCAGCGTATTGTTCTCAAATGGAAATGCCAAAAAGGGAAATTCCATGTAACTCTGTATGTGAGTATGTTTTGTGCCCACGCTTTATATATACCATCTGAATGACTTGGTAGAAAAGCTCAGGTTGACATTTGCAACTCATACTGTACCATTAAATCAATGACCTTTTCATTAACTGACTGTGATGAATATTGAGACTGGAGAGTGTGGTTTAAAATTGTACAGTACATGAAAGAGTGTTTATTCAGTTGTACTGCTGGATGTGCCTGTGATCTTTGATGATGAATACTAAAAGCCTAGTTCTATTTCACACCCCACCCAGACATTCAAGACCACAGCAATAAGTCATTCTTCCAACTTCCAACTTCCTCTATACTTTCAGTAAGCCAATGAACAACAAAGTGTTGGTTATGTATGACTTCCTAAAAGAGGATCCATTGTCACTTTATGTAAACTGTATGTACACAAAGGAGCGGACCAATAGAAGAGTGAAAAGTACAGGTATTAGGGGTGGGCCCAAGCTTAAGCTAAGCAGTTTCCAAAAATGTTGAACGACCACAATCCAATAAAGCATTGTAAGCACTGGAGGAATCGAAATAAACATCCACACAGATTGTTTTACGAAGCTGGCACGCCCAAAGAGCTACTAAAAAACATATACATGCAACAAATACTGCATTTCCCTCAGCTCCCTCAGTATAGTACCTATCACACCATCTAGGTTACGTCCAAAATGGCACCCTATTCCCTATATAGTGCACTACTTTTGACCAGGGCCCATAGAGCTCTGGTCAAAAGTAGTGTACTATTTTGGGAATAGGATGCCATTTGAGATACAATCCCAATCTAGAATCCCAGTAGTAGGAGAGCTTTTGTGGAACTAGCTACTTGTGTAACAAGCTTTTGATGGTATTCCATTGCATGTGTGCAGTTTATATAGTTAAGTCAAAAGGATTGACAGATTAAACACAAAGAACGAGATCTTTCATTTCATAGGCGGTTGATGTTCAACCATTTGTTTATTTGTCAAAAAACCTGTGGATTCCTCTGGCTCAACTACATCTCCCTTTGTTATTCCACTTTGAAATTTCCAGTGCCTGTCTTGGCTTTGCTCACCAAGTAATATCAAGGCTAGGTTATGTAATCAGTGACTTCATCCACTGCTTACATAATTAATTCAGTCAGTTAGTAGTCAGTCAGTCGGTGTGATCCTGTTGTATATTCTGTTTACTGTGTTGTTTTATTAACCACTTCCATCTCAAATTACCAGTACGACACACTATACTTTTTTGCAAGTCAGTCAATTCAATTGGTTGTTCTTCATAAGAGTCTTCCCGTTAGATTTAAAAGGATCCCTCATTAAAACTGCGTTACTGTACGATTAAATACTCTTCCCCAGTTTCCCCAAGTCAAATCTAAGGATTTCTCCGCTGATCCTGTGAATTCAGCAAGGATGTACACAATGGATCCGGAAGGAGATCCAGTAAGCTTTGTTTGTTGAGATCAGCTTGGCTTTTGAGTGGGCGGGGAGGGGTAAGAGAATGGGATGCTGGGATCTAGTGGGAACTGGGCCATTTCCTTACCGGCTTGTTGATAAAACACTAAATCAATACCTCAATACCCTTGTCATTCTTTTAATTACTCTGAGAGCCAGGCAGCATTATTTTGAAGGACATATGTTTTCTCTCCAAGTGTATAACGCCTACTTACTCCCAATGGTGGATCCATACCTAATGAGTTGTGGATTTGTTGTTATAGTGCTGCACTATGCACTGCGCTCATATTCATCATATTCTGTAACAGTATAGCCATGGATAAATGATCTGCCAAGCACATAGGCCTAACAATATATTTCTCTCACTGACAAAGAAGTGGAACTGCGGATTGGGGCCTTATGCTGCAGCACTCAATTTAGCCCAACTTAATGTTATAAAATCTAAATCTATATCCCTGATATAGTAGCTAAGTTACCTTGATGCTACTGTTTAAACAGTATCCACTTACTGTACATTTAGTTAGAGTTTTTTTTTAAGTCTAAGAAGTTTAAGTCTAATCAATCCATCAATCAAATGTGTTATTAAAGCCTGTTTTACATCAGCCGTTCTCACAAAGTAATTATACAGAAACCCCAAATAGCAAGCAATACAGATGCAGAAGCACTGTGGCTAGGAAGAACTCCCTAGAAAGCAGGGAACCTATAAGACACTGAGAGAGTAACCAGGCTCTGTGGGGGGACATGGACTTTTTAAGAAACACTCTGATTTTGGTACGAAAGGAAAACAAACATAATAGACGTAGTGAGAATGAGAATGATAGCGTGGATTGTTTGCAGGAAAAACTGAAAAACAATATCCTGAAGTCATAATTCTAAGCTGGTCAGTGGCGCTTTCCTCAGTGTTTACTATTGGAAGGGGAAGAAATCGCTGGAGTGTAACCACATTGGAAGAATGTGTGTTGATTGCTATCTCACATGTCACATATACATTCTGCTGCGAGGAATGTTGGTGGTTTTTCCAACTAAATGGTAACAGCTGTTTCAGAGTGATGTGTTTGATGGAGGCCAAGAGAGTGGTCTGCTTTTATTTACTTTGGCCACAGCCTTGAAAGGGGAGTACTTCAAAAGGACACGATCTGCCATTAGACGCCAGGCCCTGCAGAGACAGAAATCCCTCGGTTTGAGCAAGCAAAACATGGCATGTGTTACTTTGGACATTACTTTCTATGTGAAAACATCTGTTTATTTTGGGGACTGGGCCACAGCTGGGGTTTTACATGTCAGCACTTTTGTTTTTACATTTAGGGAACAGTACACGTCCAATTACGACAGGTGAAAAACACAGAGGTTCCTTTTTCAAAGATTTGGGAAATGCGTTCTACACCTACATTCGTTCTCACACAACACAGAACAATAAGAATAAGATACCTTTGGTGTTTTAGGCCTTTTTAACATCAAGACTCCAAACACATCAAAATTAAATTCTTGCAACTCTATTCTCAGAAGCTTTTGTCAAGAGGACCGGTGAGAGGTATGATGTAACCAATCGATGTTCGAATCTGATTAAAGTTTCAATAGAAGAAAAGGCTGTTTATTCTGTTGTATTATTTAGAAGACAGCCTCTCTGAAAGTACCTCAACAGATTGACTCAGTATTTTTCAACAGTAGCAGAAGCTAGCTGCTCGCCTTGCTGTGTGTTGCAGTCATGATTCAAGGTTGTTACTTCCTTTTGAACTAAGAGCTCAGCTTACAGTCTCAGTCTCATCATCCATGGGGCTGTGACATCTGGACATCAACCCATCTGGACAAGAGGAATACCTATGTGAGAATGCTGTTCATCGACTACAGCTCGGCATTCAACACCATAGTACCCTCCAAGCTCGTCATCAAGCTCGAGACCCTGGGTCTCGACCCCGCCCTGTGCAACTGGGTACTGGACTTCCTGACGGGCCGCCCCCAGGTGGTGAGGGTAGGCAACAACATCTCCTCCCCGCTGATCCTCAACACTGGGGCCCCACAAGGGTGCGTTCTGAGCCCTCTCCTGTACTCCCTGTTCACCCACGACTGCGTGGCCATGCACGCCTCCAACTCAATCATCAAGTTTGCGGACGACACAACAGTGGTAGGCTTGATTACCAACAACGACGAGACGGCCTACAGGGAGGAGGTGAGGGCCCTCGGAGTGTGGTGTCAGGAAAATAACCTCACACTCAACGTCAACAAAACTAAGGAGATGATTGTGGACTTCAGGAAACAGCAGAGGGAACACCCCCATCCACATCGATGGAACAGTAGTGGAGAGGGTAGCAAGTTTTAAGTTCCTCGGCATACACATCACAGACAAACTGAATTGGTCCACTCACACAGACAGCATCGTGAGGAAGGCGCAGCAGCGCCTCTTCAACCTCAGGAGGCTGAAGAAATTCGGCTTGTCACCAAAAGCACTCACAAACTTCTACAGATGCACAATCGAGAGCATCCTGGCGGGCTGTATCACCGCCTGGTATGGCAACTGCACCGCCCTCAACCGTAAGGCTCTCCAGAGGGTAGTGAGGTCTGCACAACGCATCACCGGGGGCAAACTACCTGCCCTCCAGGACACCTACACCACCCGATGCTACAGGAAGGCCATAAAGATCATCAAGGACATCAACCACCCGAGCCACTGCCTGTTCACCCCGCTGTCATCCAGAAGGCAAGGTCAGTACAGTTGCATCAAAGCTGGGACCGAGAGACTGAAAAACAGCTTCTATCTCAAGGCCATCAGACTGTTAAACAGCCACCACTAACATTGAGTGGCTACTGCCAACACACTGTCAATGACACTGACTCTACTCCAGCCACTTTAATCATGGGAATTGATGGGAAATGATGTAAATATATCACTAGCCACTTTAAACAATGCTACCTTATATAATGTTACTTACCCTACATTGTTCATCTCATATGCATACGTTGATACTGTACTCTATATCATCGACTGCATCCTTATGTAATACATGTATCACTAGCCACTTTAACTATGCCACTTGGTTTACATACTTATCTCATATGTATATACTGTACTCGATATCATCTACTGTATCTTGCCTATGCTGCTCTGTACCATCACTCATTCATATATCCTTATGTACATATTCTTTATCCCCTTACACTGTGTATAAGACAGTAGTTTTTTTTGGAATTGTTAGTTAGATTACTTGCTTGTTATTACTGCATTGTCGGAACTAGAAGCACAAGCATTTCGCTACACTCGCATTAACATCTGCTAACCATGTGTATGTGACAAATAAAATTTGATTTGATTTGATTTGATCTCAAATGAGATTCCTACTACAGTAGACACTTTCAGGCAGAATGGAATCTCTATCAAATACTGTAGATATGTTGGAATGACAATTAAGCCATGTACGGTGCATTTGGAAATGATTCAGACCTCTTGACTTTTTCCACATTCTGTTACGTTACAGCCTTATTCTAAAATTGATTAAATTGTTTTTTTCCCCTCATCAATCTACACAAAATGCCCAATAATGATGAAGCAAAAACAGGTTTTAATATTTATTTTCAAAATTGTAAAACAAAAACTGAAATATGACATTTACATAAGTATTCAGACCATTTACTCAATACTTGGTTGAAGCACCTTTTGTTTAGCGATGACAGCCTCTATTCTTCTTGGGTATGACGCTACAAGCTTGACGCACCTGTATTTGGGGAGTTTCTCCCATTCTTCTCTGGATATCCTCTCAACCTCTGTCTATTTTCTCATCTCTCCAGAGATGTTTAATTGGGTTCAAGTCCGGGCTCTGGCTGGACCACTCAAGGACTTTCAGAGACTTGTCCCAAAGCCACTCCGGCGTCGTCTTAGCTGTGTGCTTAAGGTCGTTGTCCTGTTGAAAGGTAAGCCTTCACCCCAGACTGAGGTCCTGAGCGCTCTGGAGCAGGTTTTCATCAAGGATCTCTCTGTACTTTGCTCCGTTCATCTTTCCCTCGATCCTGACTAGTCTCCCAGTCCATGCCCCTGAAAAACATCCCCACAGCATGATGCTGCCACCACCATGCTTCACCGTAGGGATGGTACCAGGTTTCCTCCAGACGTGACACATGGCATTCAGGCCAAGGAGTTATATTTTGATTTCATCATACCAGAAAATCTTGTTTCTCATAGTCTGAGAGTCTTTAGGTGCCTTTTGGCAAACTCCAAGCGGGCTGCCAAGTGCCTTTTACTGCGGATTGGCTTCCGTCTGGCCACTCTACCATAAAGGCCTGATTGGTGGAGTGCTGCAGAGATGGTTCTCCTTCTGGAAGGTTCTCCCATCTCCACAGAGGTACTCTGGAGCTCTGTTAGAGTGACCTCTCTGACCAAGACCCTTCACCCTCGATTGCACAGTTTGGCGTGACCAGCTCTAGGAAGAGTCTTGGTGGTTTCAAACATATTCCATTTAAGAATAATGGATGCCACTGTGTTCTTGGGGACCTTCAATGATGCAGACATTTGTTGGTACCCTTCCCCAGATCTGTGCCTCGACACTATACTGTCTCGGAGCTCTTCGGGCATTTCCTTTGACCTCATGGCTTGGTTTTTGCTCTGTCATGCACTGTCGACTGTGGGACCTTATATAGACAGGTGTGTGCCTTTCATAATCATGTCCAATCAATTTATTTTACCACAAGTGGAATCAAATCAAGTTGTAGAAACATATCAAGGATGATCAATGGAAACAGGATGCACCTGAGCTCAATTTCGAGTCTCAAAGCCAAGGATCTGAATACTTATGTAAATAAGGTATTTATGTATTTTATTTTTAATATCTTTGCTAACATGTTCTAAAAACCTATTTTCACTTTGTAATTATGGGGTACTATGTGTAGATTGATGAAAACAAATATTTAATACATTTTAGATTAGAGCTGTAATGTAACAAAATGTGGAAAAAGTCAAGGGATCTGAATACTTTCCAAATGCACTGTATGTAACTACTGTACCAACCATCTGCAGGTATATTGCGCTAGGTTTACGATACTTTTCATATGTCATGGTACATCTGACTTCTTGGCTGTCAAGCCATGATGACATCATATGTAGAGAGTGGCTTAACAATGACATAATTGTGGCATGTCATGTGACTAGGGTAAACCTAGTGAATCTAAGGAAGTTTCTAGATTTTGCTCGCCTGAAGTAGAGTATATTGTGATAAATTGCAGGCAACACTACTTGCCTAGAGAGTTCTCAGCTATACTATTCATGGCTGTTTATTTACCACCACAGACTGATGCTGGCACTAAGACCGCACTCAGTCAGCTGTATAAGGAAATAAGCAAACAGGAAACCACTCACCCAGAGGCGGCGCTCCTAGTGGCCGGAGACTTTAATGCAGGGAAACTTAAATCAGTTCTACCAAATCTCTATCAACATGTTAAATGTGCAACCAGAGGGAAATACATTCTAGATCACCTGTACTCCACACACAGAGAGGCGTACAAAGCTCTCCCTCGCCCTCCATTTGGAAAATCCGACCACAACTCTATCCTCCTGATTCCTGCTTACAAGCAAAAATTAAAGCAGGAAGCACCAGTGACTCGGTCTATAAAAAAATGGTCAGATGAAGCAGATGCTAAACTACAGGACTGTTTTTCTATCACAGACTGGAACATGTTCCGGGATTCTTCCAATGGCATTGAGGAATACACCACATCAGTCATTGGCTTTATCAATAAGTCCATTGAGGACGTCATCTCCACTATGACTGTACATACATACCCCAACGAGAAGCCATGGATTACAGGCAACATTCGCACTGAGCTAAAGGGTAGAGCTGCCACTTTCAAGGTGCGGGACTCTTACCCGGAAGCTTACAAGAAATCCCACTATGCCCTGCAACGAACCATCAAACAGGCAAAGCGTCAATACAGGGCTAAGATTGAATCATACTACACCGGCTCCGACGCTCGTTGGATGTGGCAGGGCTTGCAAATTATTACAGACTACAAAGGGAAGCACAGCCAAGAGCTGCCCAGTGACACGAGCCTACCAGACGAGCTAAATCACTTCTATGCCCGCTTCGAGGCAAGCAACACTGAGGCATGCATATGAGAGCATCAGCTGTTCTGGACAACTGTGTGATCACGCTCTCTGTAGCCGACGTGAGTAAGACCTTTAAACAGGTCAACATACACAAGGCTGCGGGGCCAGACGGATTACCAGGGCGTGTGCTCCGGGTGTGCTGACCAACTGGCAGGTGTCTTCACTGACATTTTCAACATGTCCCTGATTGAGTCTGTATACCAACATGCTTCAAGCAGACCACCATAGTCCCTGTGCCCAAGAACACAAAGGCAACCTGCCTAAATGACTACAGACCCGTAGCACTCACGTCCATAGCTATGAAGTGCTTTGAAAGGCTGGTAATGGCTCACATCAACACCATTATCCCAGAAACCCTAGACCCACTCCAATTTGAATAACGCCCAAACAGATCCACAGATGATACAATCTCTATTGCACTCCACACTGCCCTTTCCCACCTGGACAAAAGGAACACCTATGTGAGAATGCTGTTCATTGACTACAGCTCAGCGTTCAACACCATAGTATCCTCAAAGCTCATCACCAAGCTAAGGATCCTGGGACTAAACACCTCCCTCTGCAACTGGATCCTGGACTTCCTGACAGGCCGCCCTCCGATGGTGAGTGTAGGTAGCAACACATCTGCCATGCTGATCCTCAACACTGGAGCTCCCCAGGGGTGCGTGCTCAGTCCCCCACTGTACTCCCTGTTCACCCATGACTGCATGGCCAGGCACGACTCCAACACCATCATTAAGTTTGCTGACGACACAACAGTAGGCCTGATCAACAACAACGACGAGACAGCCTATAGGGAGGAGGTCAGAGACCTGGCCGGGTGGTGCCTGAATAACAACCTATCCCTCAACGTAACCAAGACTAAGGAGATGATTGTGGACTACAGGAAAAGGAGCACTGAGCACGTCCCCATTCTCATCGACGGGGCTGTAGTGGAGCAGGTTGAGAGCTTCAAATTCCTTGGTGTCCACATCAACAAGAAACTAGATTGGTCCAAACACACCAAGACAGTCGTGAAGAGGGCACGACAAAGCCTATTCCCCCTCAGGAAACTAAAAAGATTTAGCATGGGTCCTGAGATCCTCAAAAGGTTCTACAGCTGCAACATCGAGAGCATTCTGACCGGTTGCATCACTGCCTGGTATGGCAATTGCTCGGCCTCCGACCGCAAGGCACTTCAGAGGGTAGTGCGTATGGCCCAGAACATCACTGGGGCTAAGCTGCCTGCCATCCAGGACCTCTACACCAGGTGGTGTCAGAGGAAGGCCCTAAAAATTGTCAAAGACCCCAGCCACCCCAGTCATAGACTGTTCCCTCTACTACAGCATGGCAAGCGGTAGGACTAGGACAAAAAGGCTTCTCAACAGTTTTTACCCCCAAGCTATAAGACTCCTGAACAGGTAACCAAATATTCTCAATGAAAGATGGGTAAAACACAGTCAGTAGAGTACAGTCAACATTAAAAGATCCCAGCTTTGGAGAAAGTACAGTCTCTGTTGACTCTTTGTAGATCAGGTCTGTACATTTATTCCACTGAAGCTTTTTGTCCAAGAGGACACACAGATATTTGTATTCCTCTACAATCTTTATGTTCTGACCTCTGATCGATGTACTTTTCCTGAAGTCTAAGCACATCTCTTTGGTCTTGTTGGTATTGAGGACCAAGTGTGATTCGTCACACCACTATACAAAGTCATTTAGGACCGGGCCATGGTGTTCCTCGTCATCATGCAACAGGCTGATCAAAGTGTAATCAGCAAACTTAACAAGGTGTCTGTCAGGATGGGAACTAGTACAACTATTAGTGTACAAGATGTACATGAGTGGGGACAAAACACATCCCTGAGGAGCGCCTGTGTTGGTAGTGGGTATGTCTGACAATTGGGGACCTACTTTAACCCACTGTGACCTCTGGCTCAGGAAGTCCAACAGCCACAAAACCAGCCCCCATCTAAGGAGAAGTCCTTGTTGAGTCTCTGTGCCAGAATGTAAGGCTGGATTGTGTTGAAGGCAGAAGAAAAGTCAACAAACAAAACCCGACATGGGATTTGGCACCCTCTAGATGTCTATAGACCATGCTGAGGAGAGTAAGAATGGCATCATCAACTCCTCTGCTGGGCTGATAGGCAAACTGAAACGAGTCGGGGAGCTTCTGGGTGGCGCTGAGAATATGACTTTTCACAATTTTCTCAAAGCATTTCATTACTAAGGATGTCAAGGCGGTAGGGCGGTAGTCATTCAGCACAGAGGGATTAGATGCTTTAGGAATGGGTATAATTATTGAGTTTTTCCACAATACTGGCACGTGTTGCTGTTTGAGCGAGGTTTGGAAAATGTCTGTAAAAACACCAGCCAATTGTTCAGCACAGTACTTTAACACAAGTCCACTTATTTTGTCTGGGCCTGTGCCTGTGTGCATTACATCCCCTGAACATTTTCAAAACATCAGCCTGTTTAACAACAACCCTCTCAAACATTTGTAATGATGCTTCCATTTGTTTTACCATCGACACAATGTTGTCAGATTCAAATCTTGAGACGCATTCAGTTCATTAGCCATGTTCTGGCCCTCATGTCTTCCAAGGTCAGTATTGGTTTTTCCCCTACCTATGTGGGGGGGCGCTAGCCATGGATTTAGTCCCTTGCCAGGCCACCCTTGAGTTTCCTAAGGAAAGGGTTCTTGCTAGTATGCCTCCTTGTCCACCAATATCTGTCTTTTGATCTGACGTTGTACATCTCTTAAAGCCTGTCTATTGCCCTCAGCATAAACTGCGTTCTTCCTATTAAGTAGTGATTTTAGATTTTGTGATACCCAAAGCTTATTGCTAGGGAATATTTTACAGGTTTTAGTAGGCACAACTGACCCAACACAGGCATTTACATAGTCTGAAACAACATCTGTGAGTTCATCAAGATCAGAGCTGCTGTACTCAAATACCTCCCACATAGTACAGTCAAAACACCTCTGGATACCAAATACCTCTCACATAGTACAGTCAAAACACCCCTGGAGACCAGATACCTCCCACATAGTACAGTCAAGACACCCCTGGAGACCAAATACCTCCCACATAGTACAGTCAAAACACCCCTGGAGACCAGATACCTCCCACATAGTACAGTCAAAACACCCTTGGAGACAAGTGATACTATTGTCCAGCAGCTGACAGTAGGTTGGCCGGCGGTAGACAACGTTGTGGTCTCATGTCCACAGGGGAGTTCTGGTGGTGGCAGAGAAAGCATTTGGTATTGTCCCATAGCACAAATCAAGAGTCTTATTTTTACTAGTTGGACATTTCACATACTGGTGGTACGTGCACAGGACCTTGTGCAAAGTACAGTTGTTAAAATCTCCTAAAATAAATGCGGGTACATCGGGGGAGATTCCAGTTTCTGTGACGGATGATAAATAATCTCTGATGCCTTTGTTATATTAGCTTTTGTTTGAATGTACACAATGGTAACAAACAACTGGGGGAACTCACGGGGCAGATAGTAGGGTCACAATGACACAGAAATCAGTTCAGTGTCGGGGGGATGCAGAGTCTCTTTACACACAGTAACAACCAGCTGTTTGGGATGTTTGTATGTATGTATGCCTGATATCAGATCTTTATCTCCCTCCCTGGAATCTAAGAATCTTAACCCTCTGAAGATTTCTCCACTTCCATTTGGTATGTGTTGCTGCTGTAGGTCACGTTTCAGCTGTATTACATTCCTGTCAGTGATGCATTGGTTAAAAAGAAATAGGTGGGTAAATGCTGATTGCCGTTCGCGGTGAATCAAGTAATGCTCCTATATATTCAATGCATTTTTCCATGCAAAGAAAAAGATGCATGAACGTGTTCTTGTGCGCTTTACTCTCCACTGCATTACTGATACCTGTTGAAGATGCATCTCCTGATGTTTCTGTTAATAATGAAATGATACTCCAGTATTACAGTTATAATAAACCTGAGCTCATAGGGAAGACTTGCATTGCTTTATTATAATACAGATTGTGTACAAAGCCTTTTTTCAGTCTCCAAAATCCTCATGTAATAATCAATCAGGGGTTTAGATGTTGGAAAGTGAGTTTGAACCCATTCACCTTAACCATCATCTCTCTAATCGCTATAAGAGTAAAGGGGAGGTTGAACCCGTTCAACTTAAACATTCATCTCTTCCTACTCCTGTACTCCATTATGTTGGCCCTAAAGAGGCTCACGCCCCAGGTGAGGAGGAGGAGAGGAGGAAAGAGACATGCGGGAGCTGAGGTATGTACTTTATCGCTAGCACAATAGACGTCTTATGTGGAAGATGAAAATAATATTAGTCACCGGCTAATGTGATTTGATGTTGGACTGTCGTTGGGAGTTGCTTGGACTCTTACTTACATCAAGGCCAAGGGGTATACTTATAGTAAAATGCAATATTACATTAATGTATTACTGACATTTACCATAATTGCTTGAATTAAAAAGAAAAAAAAACAATTGTAGGCATTTCCGACCCACTATGGTAATGAAATGCTACATACAAGCAGAAGGAGAGTGGAACGTATTATGCTAAGTCTAGAAGCAGAACCTGCCTTCTGTTGGCACCTGGGTTCTGCTTTGAGCCTGATTATGTTCCCTGACAACATCATGCTGTATTCTATTCATCTCCATAACCCCACGACTCTGTCTGATCTGATTCTCACTCTGATGTCTTTCTCTCCTGCGCTGTATGCCACTGTATGATGTCACCGCCCTGCAAACTTTGGAAATCATCTTCTGTCTGTAGTGCAACAAAGTCCCACCATCTAGACATTCAATCGTCTCTCTCTGGACTTTCAAATGAGGCTCAGATGTCTTTAAATGCAGGAAGAGAAAAAAGTTGGAGAATGTCACAGAACAATAAATAGTCCTGATATTTAGATGAAATCAAATCCAATTTTATTTGTCACATGCGCCGAATACAACAGGTGTAGACCTTACAGTGAAATGCTTACTTACAAGCCCTTAACCAACAATGCAGTTTTAAGAAAAATAATAATAAATTATAACACATAATTAAAGAGCAGCAGTAAAATAACAATAGCGAGGCTATATACAGGGAGTACCGGTACAGAGTCAATGTGCGGGGGCACTGGTTAGTCAAGGTAATTGAGGTAATATATATATATATATATATATATATATATATATATATATATGTATATATATATATATACATGTAGGTAGAGTTATTAAAGTGACTTATGCATAGATAATAACAGAGTAGCAGCAGTGAAAGGGGGGGAGGCAATGCAAATATTCTGGGTAGCCATTTGATTGACCCTTTCATTGTTTTGATTTATTTTCTCATTCCTTATGGCACCAATGAAACGTCCAATGAAACCGCCTTACCAGAAACAGGTTTCACATTAATACCGTCAAATGACTCAGAATTGAAAACAGACCGAGTTTATTGAATTTTGTCAACGAGAATATTTGCTGGTTTTAATTAGAGGCAAAATTAGATTTATTTAGACAACCATTTCACAGGGAGGCGCTTTGCCAGGTACTATAAGATTTGTGCAAGATGTCTTGAATGCAATAATAATTTACAATATTTGATTTAGGTTTACTGATCTTATCAAAACTGTTTTATATGGTCTATTGTCTTTTGGAGGTTTATTTTGGAGTAACGATATAGGAGTAATAATGGTATGCAGCTTGTCGTCGTAAATAATCACTGTCTCCCCTATTTATGCTAAACAACATCCCTGTTATATTGTTCCTCTGAGAATCATGTACGTTTCTTAAAGATGTTTGTATTGCATGTAATGTGTCACACATTATCATTTGTAATGTATTAGCAGAGCAAGGACCATACAATACAATACTCTGCTCTTGGTATTCATCAGTAGCAGTTATGCCACGTTAAACAAGGCCCTACTACAAAATGCATCCCACATAGGGGGAAGTAAAGGGGGAGTTTGTCAGGAGCTGTTTGTATAACCCAGTGACAGAGATAACCCACCAAGTTCTGCTGTCTGTCACAGAGGCGTCATGCGCTAATGGGGCACAGGGGCATGTGCCCCCTCCGATTTTTCATGTTGTTTCTCTGTAATACTACTAGCCACCCAGCAACTTTAGCAAGCCCAGATAGGTTCCCAATCTCCCAACCTCTTAACGAGCTACCAAGAAGCCATTTCAAGCTATCAATCATTAGAACAGCTAGCTTGTCTAACAACATGTAAATGCCAAAATAAAGGAAACACTAACATAAAGTGACTTTCTTTTTATTTATTTAACTAGGCAAGTCAGTTAAGAACAAATTGTTATTTACAATGACGGCCTAGGAACAGTGGCTTAACTGCCTTGTTCAGGGGTAGAACGACAGATTTTTACCTTGTCAGCTTGGGGATTTGATCTAGCAACCTTTCAGTTACAGGCCAAACGCTCTAACCACTTAACTATCTGCCGTCATAATAGGGCATTGGGCCACAACGAGCCAGAACAACTTCAAAGAACCTTGGCATAGATTATACAAGTGTCTGTAGCTCTATTGGATGTGACACCATTCTTTCACAAGAAGTTCAAACATCTGATGTTTTGTTCGTGGTGGTGGAAAACACTGTTTCAGGCACCACTCCAGAATCTCCCATAAGTGATCAATTGGGTTGAGATCGGATGACTGAGACCACCATGACATATGGCTTGCATCGTTTGCATGCTCATTAAACCCTTACGACCACTCATGCCCTGTGGATGCGGGCATTGTCATCCCATGGGGATGGTAGCCAAATAATGGCCTGCCCAGCATTTTTTTTTACATGACCTTATTATGCATGATGGGATGTTAATTAATTAATCAACTCAGGAACCACACTTGTGTGGAAGATCTGTCTTTTAATATACTTTGTATCCCTCATGTACTCAAGTGATTCCATTATTTTGGCAGTTACCTGTATGTTAGCTGGTATTCCTGCTGGCAAGTTTGGTGGACTTTAGAAAAGCGAGATATAATTAAATATACTTAATAAGACCAACATTCCTTTCAATCTTTTACCCAGATTTTTTCAGAGATGCAGAGAAACATATGACGTTTTTTTTAATGAACACCTGTCAGGAGGATACAGACTGCTCAAGAGGTATGCTTAGATATGCAGAAAAATAGACATATAATTAAGCTTACTGATTATGGCTCTAGATTGCTGTTTCAGGTGTTTAAAAAATGCTAAATTCTCCAACTGCTGGTCGGGGGAGAAGCCCCCTCCGGACCACCCCCCAACCATCTGCACGTACTTTGTGTCCCCTCAGATTTTTGGGGTGCATGACGCCAGTGGCCGGTCACACAATGCAGCTGTTTTCTCTCCCAACCCCACCCACTTAACTTGAGCAGGTTCAAAGGTTTGATTTATAAATCAGTCTTGCCAATGCATAATTCATAGAATGGCAGCCTATTTATATATATGGTATGTGTGCAGAAGCAACTACCAGGCCCATGGAATAATACTAGCTAACATTATGAATATGTTGATATTACGTGGAGGTGAACATTAGATGAAGATAGAATGTTGTTGGAAGGATTGTGGCCATTTGGGATGTTATTGTGGAAGATGGAAGGTCTTATCAACCATTCAATCAAAATGATTTATAAAGCCCTTTTCACATCAGCCGATGTCACAAAGTGCTGTACAGAAACCCAGCCTAAAACCATAAACAGCAAGCAATGCACATACTGCAGATATAAAACATGTTTATTACTAGAGATCAACCAGATGGATGAATCAAACCAAGGGCGGTTGTTATGTGTAACAGTATAGCTTCCGTCCCTCTCCTCGCCCCTACCTGGGCTCGAACCAGGGACCCTCTGCACACATCTACGACTGCCTTCCACGAAGCATCGTTACCCATCACTCCACAAAAGCCACGGCCCTTACAGAGCAAGGGGAACAACTACTTCTAGGTCTCAGAGCGAGTGACGTCACCAATTGAAACGCTATTAGCGCGCACCCCGCAAACTAGCTAGCCATTTCACATCGGTTACATATGCATAAGTCATACTTTGCTTGACAGAGGGAAACAGCCTTCATAATTGAATGAAAGAATGTCATTTTACATCCAAATGCCTAACATCTTTCAGAAGCAGACTGGAATTTCCTACACTGGATCACCATTGATCAAACGTCGTGGGCTTGGCAAGACGTTTTAAGGTAAAACGTATCCTCACAGACACTAAACAGACAGACAGCCTAGACAGCCTTGTTGAAAACCTTCCACCTAGAATGACACTGATGTTCATGAGGAGCATATTCATTTTTTGGGGCACATTTTTTAAATTCATATTTGAGTGGCTACAAATTAGAAGGGTTTCAAAGCGTGTCTTGGAGTGAATCAGAAGCTATCGGCGGCGTAAGTCATTGTCTATTTATTAACTGTGGTTCTGTCACATTCTACACATAGTCATTCATTAAGGAATGACACAAATATTTTCATTTTCAAACTCATAAATCTTCTGTACTTCAGAGACATCTGTTCTAAAGTCTGAGGTGTCTTCAGTTTGTTTATCTCAACCAACATAACCAATCTTCAATATGCTATGGTCAAATCCCATGGTTTAGGATCTACCCACTGTCCTGTCCTCTGAAGGGGATTGTAGGAAGTAGGAAAACATCCTGTAGCTTATAAGAAAACAGTACTGTGGTTTGACTTCTGATCTTTATAAGCCTATTTTAAAGTTATTCGTAACGTGTTGCCCATAGTACACTGCATAACATGGCAATTAAGAGATAATGCATAACCAAGCAATGATTGTAGTGATACAGTAAACTCAATTTAATTATTATTTTTCTACCCTATAGTCTTTGGCATTGGTGTGTCTTTTTGGTTGGACAAAATGACTATCTGCTACGATCGTCCCTAAGAAACAGTGTATGGGATTTCCTGGATCTCTAAGCCTTAACAATAAAAGAGAAGAGCATGAACACAGTGTAAACAAGCAGGCCTCCCATAACAGTTGAAACTCTGGAGATTTTGTGTAGATAAAAGATATCTGAAAGGCAACAAAAGCAAACATGCTCTTCATTTGTGAAGGATTATACTAATGCAACTATTTTCTCAGACGTGGTCTCCTCTATCCAGATTCACTTAATTACCCAGCATGAGGTACTGTTGGTATACCAATACAATGCTTGTTTTACAGCGAAGCATGCATTTATGCAAAAAAAAATATCTCAATATATGGAACATATCTACATTTAGAAATCACGTAGATTATTCATGATGTTAAAAAGTATAGTAGTGACTCACAAGCCCCGACCTTTGACTTGCAAATGTGGTTAATCGGGATCTAGGAAACACTCTTCTCTTGGAGGTCAACTGAGTAATGTGCTTTAGCATAAGATTTTCCTTAATCCAGCAGGCCATGAAATATTTAAGTCATAAACATTTTTATGATCACACATCTTGCTATTATGGCTAAGGCTGCATGTCATCCAAGTAACCCTGTCCACCATTGAAAATATAAGGCGCTACCTGAAATCAGAGGAGGAAAAAGTACCCAATTGTCATACTTGAGTTAAGGTACAGATACCTTAATAGAAAATGGCTTAATTAAAAGTGAAAGTCACCCAGTACCACTGCCTGAAATGTTCATCTGCACTACTGGACCAAAATTGAATCCTCTTTAGACAATCATGAAGCCACTAAACAGTCTTAACCCTAGAGCACTCCCCACATCAGAAAGCTATTTGAAGTCATGTTGCATGAGCTGTTAGCACCAGGAAACATTTGTAGAGAGGGTGCATGAGCATGCCCACTTCCTTTGGGACCAGGCCATTTAGCCAGTTGGCTGCTCATCAAAACAAGCAAAACAACTCACCTTCCAGTAACATAAACCACCCAATCAGGCTACAGAATGCAAACAGTCCACATTAAACACTGTAAAAAAATATATTAAAAAAATAGTGGAGACAGGAATGTGTTTCTGCGAAATGACAGCCAGCGCAAATCAGAGGAAACTTGTGGTAGTGGGGGAAAATGCATAGTTGTAATTTGACTCCAAGACCCAAGGGGATATGAAAGTTTTCTTGAGACTTAAATCTTACAAGAAATGCTCAAAGCTGGCACTAGCATCTAACCAGAAGAACAACAACTCTAACAACAAATATGTTGAAATCAATGCAGCAAACTCTCTGTCTATGGGTTACTTCCTGTGTGACCAAAATCGCACAACTGCACTATATATAGAAAAGGTTGTGGATATACAAATTAGTGGATTTGGCTATTTCAGCCACACCCATTGACAAGTGTATACAATCAACAAGCAATCTCCATAGACAAACATTGGCAGTAGAATGGCCTTACTGAAGAGCTCAGTGACTTTCATAACCTCACAGAACGGGACCGCTCAGTGCTGAAGCGCGTAGCTCATAAAAATCTTCTGTCCCCGGCTGCAACACTTACTTACTATCGAGTTCCAAACTGCCTCTGGAAGCAACGTTAGCACAATAACTGTTTGTCAGGAGCTTCATGAAATGGGTTTCCATGGCCGAGCAGCCACTCACTTAGAAATATCCTTGTTTTTGAAAAAAAAGCACATTTTTGTCCATTAAAATAACATCAAATTGATCAGAAATACAGTGTAGACATTGTTAATGTTGTCAAATCAAGTCAAATCAAATCAAATGTATTTATATAGCCCTTCGTACATCAGCTGATATTTCAAAGTGCTGTACAGAAACCCAGCCTAGAACCCCAAACAGCAAGCAATGCAGGTGTAGATGCACGGTGGCTAGGAAGAACTCCCTAGAAAGGCCAAAACCTAGGCAGAAACCTAGAGAGGAACCAGGCTATGAGGGGTGGCCAGTCCTCTTCTGGCTGTGCCGGGTGGAGATTATAACAGAACATGGCCAAGATGTTCAAATGTTCATCGATGACCAGCATGGTCAAATAATAATAATCACAGGCAGAACAGTTGAAACTGGAGCAGCAGCACGGCCAGGTGGACTGGGGACAGCAAGGAATCATCATGCCAGGTAGTCCTGAGGCATGGTCCTAGGGCTCAGGGCCTCCGAGAGAGAGAAAGAAAGAGAGAAAGAGAGAATTAGAGAGAGCATACTTAAATTCATACAGGACACCAGATAAGACAGGAGAAGTACTCCAGATATAACAGACCATTCGATAAAAATGGAGCTCTATAGGAGAAAGTCCTGGCTCCAGCTGTTTGCTTAGAAATTCTAGGGACAATTAGGAGGCCTGCGTCTTATGACCGTAGCGTACGTGTAGGTATGTACCGCAGGACCATATCAGAGAGGTTAGGTAGGAGCAAGCCCATGTAATGCTTTGTAGGTTAGCAGTAAAACCTTGAAATCAGCCCTTGCCTTAACAGGAAGCCAGTGTAGGGAGGCTAGCCCTGGAGTGATATTATCCATTTTTTTGGTTCTAGTCAAGATTCTAGCAGCCGTATTCAGCACTAACTGAAGTTTATTTAGTGCCGACAGAGATGGCCGCCTCGCTTCGCGTTCCTAGGAAACTATGCAGTTTTTTGTTTTTTTTACGTGTTATTTCTTACACTAGTACCCCAGGTCATCTTAGGTTTCTTTACATACAGCCGACAAGAACTACTGAATATAAGATCAGCGTCAACTCACCATCAGTACGACCAAGAATATGTTTTTCGCGACGCGGATCCTGTGTTCTGCCTTACAACCAGTGTAACCGAGTGGATCACATGCAGCGACCAAAAAAAAAAAACGACTCAGAAAAAGAGGGAAACGAAGCGGTCTTCTGGTCAGACTCCGGAGACGGGCACATCGTGCACCACTCCCTAGCATTCTTCTTGCCAATGTCCAGTCTCTTGACAACAAGGTTGATGAAATCCGAGCAAGGGTAGCATTCCAGAGGGACATCAGAGACTGTAACGTTCTCTGCTTCACGGAAACATGGCTAACTGGAGAGACGCAATCCGAAGCGGTGCAGCCAGCGGGTTTCTCCACGCATCGCGCCGACAGAAACAAACATCTTTCTGGTAAGAAGAGGGGCGGGGGCGTATGTCTTATGGCCAACGTGACATGTTGTGATGAAAGAAACATACAGGAACTCAAATCCTTCTGTTCACCTGATTTAGAATTCCTCACAATCAAATGTAGACCGCATTATCTACCAAGAGAATTCTCTTCGATTATAATCACAGCCGTATATATCCCCCCAAGCAGACACATCGATGGCTCTGAACGAACTTTATTTAACTCTCTGCAAACTGGAAACGATTTATCCGGAGGCTGCATTCATTGTAGCTGGGGATTTTAACAAGGCTAATCTGAAAACAAGACTCCCTAAATTTTATCAGCATATCGTTTGCGCAACCAGGGGTGGAAAGACCCTGGATCATTGTTACTCTAACTTCCGCGACGCATATAAGGCCCTGCCCCGCCCCCTTTCGGAAAAGCTGACCACGACTCCATTTTGTTGATCCCTGCCTACAGACAGAAACTAAAACAAGAAGCTCCCACGCTGAGGTCTGTCCAACGCTGGTCCGACCAAGCTGACTCCACACTCCAAGACTGCTTCCATCACGTGGACTGGGAGATGTTTCGTATTGCGTCAGACAACAACATTGACGAATACGCTGATACGGTGTGCGAGTTCATTAGAACGTGCGTTGAAGATGTCATTCCCATAGCAACGATTAAAACATTCCCTAACCAGAAACCGTGGATTGATGGCAGCATTCGTGTGAAACTGAAGGCACGAACCACTGCTTTTAATCAGGGCAAGGTGTCTGGTAACATGGCTGAATACAAACAGTGCAGCTATTCCCTCCGCAAGGCTATCAAACAAGCTAAGCGCCAGTACAGAGACAAAGTAGAATCTCAATTCAACGGCTCAGACACAAGAGGTATGTGGCAGGGTCTACAGTCAATCACGGACTACAGGAAGAAACCCAGCCCAGTCACGGACCAGGATGTCTTGCTCCCAGGCAGACTAAATAACTTTTTTGCCCGCTTTGAGGACAATACAGTGCCACTGACACGGCCTGCAACGGAAACATGCGGTCTCTCCTTCACTGCAGCCGAAGTGAGTAAGACATTTAAACGTGTTAACCCTCGCAAGGCTGCAGGCCCAGACGGCATCCCCAGCCGCGCCCTCAGAGCATGCGCAGACCAGCTGGCCGGTGTGTTTACGGACATATTCAATCAATCCCTATACCAGTCTGCTGTTCCCACATGCTTCAAGAGGGCCACCATTGTTCCTGTTCCCAAGAAAGCTAAGGTAACTGAGCTAAACGACTACCGCCCGTAGCACTCACATCCGTCATCATGAAGTGCTTTGAGAGACTAGTCAAGGACCATATCACCTCCACCCTACCTGACACCCTTGACCCACTCCAATTTGCTTACCGCCCAAATAGGTCCACAGACGATGCAATCTCAACCACACTGCACACTGCCCTAACCCATCTGGACAAGAGGAATACCTATGTGAGAATGCTGTTCATCGACTACAGCTCGGCATTCAACACCATAGTACCCTCCAAGCTCGTCATCAAGCTCGAGACCCTGGGTCTCGACCCCGCCCTGTGCAACTGGGTACTGGACTTCCTGACGGGCCGCCCCCAGGTGGTGAGGGTAGGCAACAACATCTCCTCCCCGCTGATCCTCAACACTGGGGCCCCACAAGGGTGCGTTCTGAGCCCTCTCCTGTACTCCCTGTTCACCCACGACTGCGTGGCCATGCACGCCTCCAACTCAATCATCAAGTTTGCGGACGACACAACAGTGGTAGGCTTGATTACCAACAACGACGAGACGGCCTACAGGGAGGAGGTGAGGGCCCTCGGAGTGTGGTGTCAGGAAAATAACCTCACACTCAACGTCAACAAAACTAAGGAGATGATTGTGGACTTCAGGAAACAGCAGAGGGAACACCCCCCATCCACATCGATGGAACAGTAGTGGAGAGGGTAGCAAGTTTTAAGTTCCTCGGCATACACATCACAGACAAACTGAATTGGTCCACTCACACAGACAGCATCGTGAGGAAGGCGCAGCAGCGCCTCTTCAACCTCAGGAGGCTGAAGAAATTCGGCTTGTCACCAAAAGCACTCACAAACTTCTACAGATGCACAATCGAGAGCATCCTGGCGGGCTGTATCACCGCCTGGTATGGCAACTGCACCGCCCTCAACCGTAAGGCTCTCCAGAGGGTAGTGAGGTCTGCACAACGCATCACCGGGGCAAACTACCTGCCCTCCAGGACACCTACACCACCCGATGCTACAGGAAGGCCATAAAGATCATCAAGGACATCAACCACCCGAGCCACTGCCTGTTCACCCCGCTGCCATCCAGAAGGCGAGGTCAGTACAGGTGCATCAAAGCTGGGACCGAGAGACTGAAAAACAGCTTCTATCTCAAGGCCATCAGACTGTTAAACAGCCACCACTAACATTGAGTGGCTACTGCCAACACACTGTCAATGACACTGACTCTACTCCAGCCACTTTAATCATGGGAATCGATGGGAAATGTAAATATATCACTAGCCACTTTAAACAATGCTACCTTATATAATGTTACTTACCCTACATTGTTCATCTCATATGCATACGCTGATACTGTACTCTATATCATCGACTGCATCCTTATGTAATACATGTATCACTAGCCACTTTAACTATGCCACTTGGTTTACATACTTATCTCATATGTATATACTGTACTCGATATCATCTACTGTATCTTGCCTATGCTGCTCTGTACCATCACTCATTCATATATCCTTATGTACATATTCTTTATCCCCTTACACTGTGTATGACAGTAGTTTTTTTTTGGAATTGTTAGTTAGATTACTTGCTCGTTATTACTGCATTGTCGGAACTAGAAGCACAAGCATTTCGCTACACTCGCATTAACATCTGCTAACCATGTGTATGTGACAAATAAAATTTGATTTGATTTGATTTGATTTGATTTGATTTTGCTTTATCCGGGTAGCCGGAAAGTAGAGCATTGCAGTAGTCTAACCTAGAAGTAACAAAAGCATGGATACATTTTTCTGTGTCATTTTTGTCGTTTCTGATTTTTGCAATGTTACGTAGATGGGAAAAAGCTGTCTTTGAAACAGTCTTGATATGTTCGTCAATAGAGAGATCAGGGTCCAGAGTAGTGCCGAGGTCCTTCACAGTTTTATTTGAGATGATTGTACAACCATTAAGATTAATTGTCAGATTCAACAGAAGATCTCGTTGTTTCTTGGGACCTAGAACAAGCATCTCAGTTTTGTCCGAGTTTAAAAGTAGAATGTTTGCAGCCTTCCACTTCCTTATGTCTGAAACACAGGCTTCTAGCGAGGGCAATTTTGGGTCTTCACCATGTTTCATTGAAATGTACAGCTCTGTGTCATCCGCATAGCAGTGAAAGTTAACATTATGTTTTTGAATGACATCCCCAAGAGGTAAAATATATAGTGAAAACAATAGTGGTGCTAAAACGGAACCTTGAGGAACACCGACATTTACAGTTGATTTGTCAGAGGACAAACCATTCACAGAGACAAACTGATATCTTTCCGACAGATAAGATCTAAACCAGGCCAGAAGTTGTCCGTGTAGACCAATTTGGGTTTCCAATCTCTCCAAAAGAATGTGGTGATTGAGGCTATCAAAAGCAGCACTAAGGTCTAGGAGCACGAGGATAGATGCAAAGCCTCGGTCTGATGCCATTAAAAGGTAATTTACTACCTTCACAAGTGCAGTCTCACTGCTATGATACAATCTAAAACCATACTGCTGCGCAACAGCCTTTTCTAAAATTTTTGAGAGGAATGGAAGATTCGATATAGGCCAATAGTTTTTTATATTTTCTGGGTCAAGGTTTGGCTTTTTCAAGAGAGGCTTTATTACTGCCACTTTTAGTGAGTTTGGTACACATCCGGTGGATAGAGAGCCGTTTATTATGTTCAACATAGGAGGGCCAAGCACAGGAAGCAGCTCTTTCAGTAGTTTAGTTGGAATAGGGTCCAGTATGCAGCTAGAAGCTTTAGAGGCCATGATTATTTTCATCATTGTGTCAAGAGATATAGTACTGAAACACTTGAGTGTCTCTCTTGATCCTAGGTCCTGGCAGAGTTGTGCAGACTCAGGACTACTGAGCTTTGAAGGAATACGCAGATAAAGAGGAGTCGATAATTTGCTTTCTAAAAATCATGATCTTTTCCTCAAAGAAGTTCATGAATTTATTAGTGCTGAAGTGAAAGCCATCCTCTCTTGGGGAATGCTGCTTTTTAGATAGCTTTGCGACAGTATCAAAAAGGAATTTCGGATTGTTCTTATTTTCCTCAATTAAGTTGGAAAAATATGATGATCGAGTAGCAGTAAGGGCTCATCGATACTGCACGGTACTGTCTTTCCAAGCTAGTCGGAAGACTTCCAGTTTGGTGTGGTGCCATTTCGTTCCAATTTTCTGGAAGCTTGCTTCAGAGCTCGGGTATTTTCTGTATACCAGGGAGCTAGTTTCTTATGAGAAATGTTTTTAGTTTTTAGGGGTGCAACTGCATCTAGGGTATTGCACAAGGTTAAATTGAGTTCCTCAGTTAGGTGGTTAACAGATTTTTGTCCTCTGACATCCTTGGGTAGACAGAGGGAGTCTGGAAGGACATCAAGGAATCTTTGTGTTGTCTGTGATTTATAGCACGACTTTTGATGTTCCTTGGTTGGGGTCTGAGCAGATTATTTGTTGCAATTGCAAACATAATAAAATGGTCGTCCGATAGTCCAGGATTATGAGGAAAAACATTCAGATCCACAACATTTATTCCATGGGTGTAACGGTACGAGGCGCTGCTATGTAACGCACCAGGCTAAGCCTGCGCACCGGGGACACCGTGCGCCTCACGGTATAACACGGTGCCTGCCCGGTCCACCCCTCTCCATGGTAAGCACGGGGAGTTGGCTCAGGTCTCCTACCTGACTTAGCCACACTTCCCGTGTGCCCCCTCCCAAGAAATGTTTGGGGCTGCCTCTCGTCCCAGCCGCGCTGCCGTGCTGCCTCCTCATACCACCACTGCTCAGCTTTCGCTGCCTCCAGCTCTGCCTTGGGGCGGTGATATTCTCCCGGCTGTACCCAGGGTCCCTTGCCATCCAAGATCTCCTCCCAAGTCCAGGAATCTTGAACCCGCTGCTCCTGGGTACCACGCTGCTTGGTCCGGTTGTGGTGGGTGATTCTGTAACGGTTGTCTGTAGGTATTTTTAAAAGTTAATAATCGATCAAATTGAAGATGGGTCTATCTGTTTTCAATAGAGGACGAGAGGAATCTAATGATACTTTTCAAGTCTTGGCCAACTCTCAACAGCGTTACCCTTTTCCAGGATGGCCCTAGTTCTTCATTGCACAAATGAATAACCTCAACCAAATTCCAAAGACTGGTGACATCCAGTGGAAGCGGTAGGAGCTGAAAACACGTTCATAAGAAACATTGTTTGCCAATGAGAACCTAGTGAACAGATAGAGTCCTCAGAGTGTTTTCTATCCATATCTACTAATAATATGCATTTCTTATATTCTTGGCATGAGTAGCAGGAAGTTGAAATTGGGCACGCTATTTATCCAAAAGTGAAAATGCTGCCCCCTATACCTTAAGAAGTTAACAAACCTCCAAACGAGCTTCAATGCCATACAACACTCCTTCTGTGGCCTCCAACTGCTTTTAACATCTAAAGGATTAGCCCCCTTTTTTTCAATTTTCGCCTAAAATGACATACCCAAATCTAACTGCCTGTAGCTCAGGCCCTGAAGCAAGGATATGCATTTTCTTTATGTTTTTTTTATTTTACATTTATTTAACTAGGCAAATCAGTTTAGAACAAATTCTTATTTTCAATGACAGCCTAGGAACAGTGGATTAACTGCCTTGTTCCGGGGCATAACGACAGACTTTTACCTTGTCGGCTCGGGGATTCTATCTTGCAATCTTTCGGTTAATAGTCCAACGCTCTAACCACTAGGCTACCTGCCACCCCACGTTCCTTTCACATTTCCAAAAACTATTAGTATTTCCTATCAAATGGTACCAAGAGGCAGCAAGTAGTTTATGGAAATGTGAAAGGAATGTAGTAGAATATAATACAATAGATCTGGTAAAAGATAATACAAAGAACAAAAACAACCATTCTTTTGTACCATCATCTTTGAAATGCAAGAGAAAGGCCATAATGTATTATTCCAGCCCAGGTGCAATTTAGATTTGGCCACTAGATGGCATCAGTGTATGTGCAAAGTTTTAGACTAATCCAATGAACCATTACATTTCTGTTATGTGTCAAATGTGTCTAATTTATTTATTAATGTTCAGAATTGTCTTCAAAATTGTGCACTCTCCTCAAACAATAGCATGGTATTCTTTCACTGTAAATATCTACTGTAAATTGGACAGTGCAGTTAGATTAACAAGAATTTAAGCTTTCTGCCAATATCAGATATGTCTATGTCCTGGGAAATTTTCTTGTTACTTACAACCTCATGCTAATCGCATTAACCTACGTTAGCTCAACTGTCCCGTGGAAGAGTCACCGATCCCAAAGAAGTCAATGCTAGTAAAACTAAATGCATGCTCTTCAACCGATTGCTGCCCTCACCCGCCTGCCTGACTAGTATCACAACTCTGGACGGTTCTGACTTAGAATATGTGGACAACTACAAATACCTAGGTGTCTGGTTAGACTCTAAACTCTCCTTCCAGACTCAGATTAAGCATCTCCAATCCAAAATTAAATCTAGAATCGACTTCCTATTTCGCAACAAAGCCTCCTTCACTCATACTGCCAAACATACCCTCGTAAAACTGACTATCCTACCGATCCTTGACTTCGGTGATGTCATTTACAAAATAGCCTCCAACACTCTACTCAGCAAATTGGATGTAGTCTATCACAGTGCCATCCATTATGCCACCAAACCCCCATATTTTACCCACCACTGCAACTTGCATGCTCTCGTTGGCTGGCCCTCGCTACATATTCCTCGCCAAACCCACTGGCTCCAGGTCATCTATAAGTCTTTGCTAGGTGAAGCCCTGCCTTATCTCAGCTCACTGGTCACCATAGCAACACACATCCATAGCACATGCTCCAGCAGGTATATTTCACTGGTCATCCCCAAAGCCAATACCTCCTTTGGCTGCCTTTGCTTCCAGTTGTCTGCTGCCAATGACTGGAACGAATTGCAGAAATGTCTGAAGTTGGATCTCCCTCTCTAACTTTAAGCATCAGCTGTCAGAGCAGCTTACTGTACCTGTACCTGTACACAGCCCATCTGTAAATAGCACACCCAACTACCGCATCCCCATGTTGTTATTTTTATTTTTATTTATTTTTTGGTCTTTTGCACCCCACTATCTCTACTTGCACATCTTCATCTGCACATCTATCACTCCAGTGTTAATGCTAAATTGTAATTATTTTTCCTCTTTGGCCTATTTATTGACTTACCTCCCTAATCTTACTACATTTGCACACACTGTATATATATTTTTCTATTGTGTTATTGACTGTACTATTGTTTATCCCTTGTGTAACTCTGTGTTGTTGTTTTTTGTCGCACTGCTTTGCTTTATCTTGGCCAGGTTGCAGTTGTAAATGAGAACTTGTTCTCAACTGGTTAAATAAAGTTGAAATAAATAAATTCACTTTTAACTTTGAGACTGGTGTTTTGCACTGGTTAAACGGTTTCTCTGTTATTCCTCCCAGACACCTGTTCCCTAACCCTCCACTGTGCTGCATCTAGATTTACTGCCTGTGGATCTCCAGACAAAGCTCCAGAAGCTTATAAGGTGAAAGACTTGTTTTTGTTTTTCCTCTCAAAGCGGCCTAGTGACCGTCTGTCCCTCCCTATCTCCCTTCTGTCTGGAGATGGAGGGGGGGTGAAGGGAGGAGGGGCATGGGGGTTGACTTCTGACACAGTGCATCTGCTGCTTTCTCCCAGAGCAAGACGGCTCTCTCTTTTTCTGGAGTCAGTGTGCAAGCTAAAACTGTCAATCACCCCCTACCCCTCCCCCAATTCACCTTTAAGCCCTCCAGCATGGGCACCACCTCCTAAAGTTAACCCTGCAAAAACATTTAAATTAGAGCCTCAATTTGAATGCTTTGTTATGCATATAAGAAAGTTGACCAATCTTTGCCAAACACTGTGTGAATTGATAGTGCACAGAGGGTAGTAATGTTCTGTATAAGTCACATTTACAGCTTGGTTGGATTGGAGATAATTAGTTAATGACACTCTGTTGTCCCCAGGGAGCTGAAATGTTAAAGACGTGCTAACATAGCCAATACTCTATGAGCATAGACATGGAAAGAAACACACAATCTGCTCCCTATTCAGAACATGTGAACAGTATTCTCAAAATAGAATCTCTCCCTCACATTTCCCTGCCAATCACATTCACTCTGCGTATTTAACTAATTAAGACAGAGCTGTGTTGTTTTTTCTACGATAAGTGAGTCTCATTCAGAGACGTCACAGCAGTGATTAATGGCTCAATCTCAACCCGGCAGTGTGTTACATCTGTTGTCCTCACAGTTGGATAGAATGCAAGGCCCCAAAAGAACATGGAGGAGAAACACAACTCCAGGCTATTGTTCACTTGGCATCAAATGGAAGATAACAGACTGGAACAGGGAGGTACTACCTGTACTTTTCCAATAAGAAAATAAAATTTCCTTTTTCCATTTTAAAATTATTTTCTTTGCCTGCCAATATAAACACAACCCAAGCTTCCAAATGGCAGCAAGTGGAGGATGGGGTAGCTAGATAGATACATAAACAGCCCCATCCAGCCTGGTGGGTAATAACTTACTACCAGGGAGCAGTTTGGAACCAGGGGCTTCTTCTCTTCTCCAGGAACTTCTGACTGCCTACCTTCCCTGCTATGTGAGCCAGAGAAGCCAGTCAAGTGCACCATCAAGCCAGGCGCAATGACCAATAAACCTGCCCGGTCTAATTCCACACAGACAGGGACAGGGGGGTGAGCATGAATGAGGCATGCAAGGATTTGAATGGCATGAGTCAGGAATAAATCTCATTAAATACAGGGTGAGCTGTATTTTCCATCTTTTATGTGAGGATGACATTATTGGATCTGGCATGAAGCCCACAAGCCCGAGTGAGGTGTTTTTTTTCTTGTCGGAAGAATGTGTGTGAATTCTACTTGGTTATTAATTCTTAGACAAAATGTAATTGTATTGATCACGTTCAGGACCGCTGAATCCAATCTGAAGTGCATGTAAGCAAGAAAATAAGGGGCCACCAAGGTGGAAGTCGAGCCCTAGCAGTGTCTTTGTATATCTTTGTATATCAGTCAATAACTGTTATCAGCGTCAGTTGATTTCCATTGGATTGGGAGTATGAGTGTAATTAGCAGCACCACACTCTATAGTGGAGTGATTGGTTCTGAAGCACTGAAGTACCCGTGTTCCCTGTGAAATCTGATGACCTTATTTGACCTTACCCATGGGAAATAAACTAGTGTATACCATGTTGTGGTGAAATACAGCTGAATGTAGTTCAGTGACAGGAGACACTGGTTTTATCACAGATTCATTGTCTCTTCCCCCCATAAGTCAAGTGAATAGGAGACAGGATTTATATATTCTTCCTCTTCAGGCAAAAAGGTGTGGCTCTCACAAAGGTCAATACTCGACATCCTTGGGTGAAAATAAAAGGCAAGCCATCAAAAAGGATGAAATATGAAGAGCTAGACGTGCATTTTTTGTGACTGAACACCTTGTAATTAACATCCAGAAAACCAGTAATACCCTATGAACTAGGGACCAAACCGTCTGTAAAAATGTAGCTTTTTGTATTTGTGTTTCACAAAGGCGCATCCTATTGCTCTGTAAAGTGTTGAAATTGGTTTCAAAGAGGGTTTTTAGTTCCTACCCACTAGGCACAATCTCATTTGAACAACAAAATTATACTTTCCGGCTACCCGGAGAAAGCACTAAATACGGCTGCTAGAATCCTGACTAGAACCAAAAAATGTGATCATATAACTCCAGTGCTAGCCTCCCTACACTGACTTCCTGTCAAGGCAAGGGCTGATTTCAAGGTTTTACTGCTAACCTACAAAGCATTACATGGGCTTGCTCCTACCTATCTCTCTGATTTGATCCTGCTGTACATACCTACACGTACGCTACGGTCACAAGACGCAGGCCTCCTAATTGTCCCTAGAATTTCTAAGCAAACAGCTGGAGGCAGGGCTTTCTCTTATAGAGCTCCATTTTTATGGAACATGCCTACCCATGTCAGAGACGCAAACTCGGTCTCAACCTTTAAGTCCTTACTGAAGACTCATCTCTTCAGTGGGTCATATGATTGAGTGTAGTCTGGCCCAGGAGTGGGAAGGTGAACGGAAAGGCTCTGGAGCAACGAACCGCCCTTGCTGGCTCTGCCTGGCCGGTTCCCCTCTTTCCACTGGGATTCTCTGCCTTTAACAGGGGCTGAGTCACTGGCTTACTGGGGCTCTCTCATACCGTCCCTGGAGGGGGTGCGTCACCTGAGGGGGTTGATTCACTGATGTGGTCATCCTGTCTGGGTTGGCGTCCCCCCCCTTGGGTTGTGCCGTGGCGGAGATCTTTGCGGGCTATACTCAGCCTTGTCTCAGGATGGTAAGTTGGTGGTTGAAGATATCCCTCTAGTGGTGTGGGGGCTGTGTTTTGGCAAAGTGGGTGGGGTTATATCCTTCCCGTTTGGCCCTGTCCGGGGTGTCCTCGGATGGGGCCACAGTGTCTCCTGACCCCTCCTGTCTCAGCCTCCAGTATTTATGCTGCAGTAGTTTATGTGTCGGGGGCTAGGGTCAGTTTGTTATATCTGGAGTACTTCTCCTGTCCTATTCGGTGTCCTGTGTGAATTTAAGTGTGCTCTCTCTAATTCTCTCTTTCTCTCTTTCTTTCTCTCTCTCGGAGGACCTGAGCCCTAGGACCATGCCTCAGGACTACCTGACATGATGACTCCTTGCTGTCCCCAGTCCACCTGGCCGTGCTGCTGCTCCAGTTTCAACTGTTCTGCCTTATTATTATTCGACCATGCTGGTCATTTATGAACATTTGAACATCTTGGCCATGTTCTGTAATAATCTCCACCCGGCACAGCCAGAAGAGGACTGGCCACCCCATATAGCCTGGTTCCTCTCTAGGTTTCTTCCTAGGTTTTTGCCTTTCTAGGGAGTTTTTCCTAGCCACCGTGCTTCTACACCTGCATTGCTTGCTGTTTGGGGTTTTAGGCTGGGTTTCTGTACAGCACTTTGAGATATCAGCTGATGTACGAAGGGCTATATAAATGAATTTGATTTGATTTGATTTTACGTTGAATCAAAGTGGAAAACTTATTGGATTTGCAATAAGTCATCAATGTAGGTGAATTTCGTAGGGGAATTTGTGTTTTCTTCACCCAACTCTTAACCTAAATCCAATGACATGGTCAATGTATTTGTTCATTTCACGTTGATTTCACATTACTTGACAACTCAACCAAAATTAAATCCAAACTAAATGTTGAAATGACGTCTGTGCCCATTGGGTAGTGTTATAAACTAATGTTACTATTTCACATGACGTGGTCTCAGGGTGGTGTGTGTCACATAGTCTGAGGTCATGGCTTTCAGCCACTTTTATTATTAGAGGGGTGTTCAGATTCTTATCAAGTTAATCAGGTTAGGTCTCTCTTTCCTATCCAGACAATGATGTCATATTTTGGTTGACCAACGGGCAGGAAACCACACAAAACCCAATCTTCTCACCATTATAATCCAATTAGACATTGGAGTGCCTGTGGGAAAAAAACTAAAGATATCTCCAGGTTGCTGACTGAAATCCTAACAATATCGTTCAGTGAGTGTGGTAGGTTGCCTGGGCCTGTGAAGTTAATGTGTTTACAGGGCAGGCAGGCCAACCTGGTCCTGGCTGTGTGTCCAGGCTCCTGTCCTGAGCCATCTTCCATCTGCTCCTCTCTTTGGGAAGTTGGATGACAGTCTTTGTTTCTTTATCCTGATTCAGTCTCAGACCATATAATGGAAACTAGCAAGATAAACACAACCGCAGAATGAAAGAGAAGGAGTAACATATCGCCTCTGTATTTGCATTTATGAAAAGGTTTTGTTTGCATACGCACACACACACACCTACCCACAATGTTTTTTTGTCAGGAACAAGTAAAAGATAGGTCCCAGTATGACATACTATTTGACTGAGGCTGGCTCATATCGAGGAAATCATGAGCTGACCTCATTCACACACTTGATGGCGAGTAGATACTTTAAACAAAAAGAACAGAAGGAATGGAGATACATGAGAGCTCTACCATCATCATCATCATCATCATCGAGAGTGGGAGAGAGGGGGGGGGGGGTGTCACCTGCTTACTGGAGGGGGAAATAAAGTGAAATCTTCAGCGCTTTCTAAAAATACAATCATTCCCAGAAGCTCTTTACAATTACATTTCCATGTCTTGTATATTTCATGATAAATATTTCATCAACATCTCTCTTTTGCCTCTACTTGGCTCCCGTTCCTTCTGTGTCTCTATTGCTTTACAATGAACCAAACAGATGTAATGAGTGCAGTGACCTCCAACATTGGTCCTGTTAGAGCTACACATTCTGAGCAGGCTTTTGTTCCAGCCCAGCAGTAAAACACCTGATTCAAATAATGATGATGTTGATTCTTGATGTTGAAGTGATTTCGAAATGAGGTGTTTTAGTTTTGGATCTGGAAAAAAGTATGTAGTTTACAAATAGCTCTCCAGTACTGTGATGTAGTGAAAACACACACACAATTGGCCATCCAAATGACTTTGACCTTGTGCTTGTAAAAAGCCTTCCACTCCTTTACTCTAGTCTGCAGCAAGGGTCAAGCTCAAATAGAGTGGAAATAATTTACCCAAAGAGTGTGTATGTGTGTCAGGACCTTGGCTGACCTTTGGAGCACTCATAATCCTCACGTATTTAGGGTCAAATTTAGAACAGCAGAAAACACTTAGTGAACTGCCTCAGCTTATAAAATATTGATAGAGAGAAAAATAATATAAAAATGTATTCGGTATGCAACGTCAACCTTTAGGTTTCCGCAGTCTGCCTGGGGTGAGCTTTGATGCCTTGTAAGTTAGGCTTCACTGCCAGCCATTTGTACGGAGACAGGGTGTATTTTTTGATATTCTATGTTCATGTATAGACTCCCTCCCGCTGGGGGAATCATGCACACTATCAATAGGCCTACCTGTATTTAATTGGTTTGATTAATTAAGGGCTGTTGGTTGAGACCATCCAATTCAACTAGAAACCCAAACACTGTACATGTGGATGCTTCAGTATATGGAGACTATATGTTATATTTATCAGGTTTTATAGTTGCAGTCAAACTACTTTGATTCACTTAACTCTCCACCTTTTGTCTTTCATCCTTTCTCACTCAATGCTCCTCTCTGTTACTAAGGTCTAGATTCAATCACATCAAGTGTTAACCGACAATAGCAGACATTTTGGTGGGATCGGTGAGCAGCTGCTCTTGCGATCATTGTCATGAAGCCACACCTGCCCCACTCAGCACTAGAAGTTCAGAACGAGAAAGGGTAGGCTATATAGATATAATAACGCTCACATTGAAAAACCATTAAACGTGATAATGACAATTTCTATGGTCCTAATTGCGGTGTAGATTACATCTCACATTCCAGTGTTTGAACTGGAATGCTGCATGTTAATGTGACTCCGTGCAGCCAAAGGCAATGGACGCTTTAGATGTAATGACAAGAGACACTTACGGATTTGACAGCTCTAATGCAGTTCCACCTCTGACACTGCCAAAAACAACCACTATGTGGATGTTGGCTAAGCGATTCTGTTTGAATTGAGCCTTAAACAAGTACAGTGAATAAATAATGAAGAAATATGATTTTATATCATCTCTATTGAGAGTTTTCTACATAATAGTGAAGACATCAAAACTATGAAATAACATATATGGAATCATGTAGTAACCCAAAAAGTGTTAAACAAATCAAAATATATTTTAGATTTTAGATTCTTCAAAGTAGCCACCCTTTGATTTGATGACAGCTTTGCGCACTCTTGGCATTCTCTCAACCAGCTTCACATGGAATGCTTTCCCAACAGTCTTGAAGGAGTTCCCACACATGCTGAGCACTTGTTGGCTGCATTTCCTTCACTCTGCGGTGCAACTCATCCCAAACCATCTCATTTGGGTTGACGTTGGGTGATTGTGGAAGCCAGGTCATTTGATGCAGCACTCCATCACTCTCCTTCTTGGTCAAATAGCCATTACACAGCCTGGAGGTGTGTTTTGTCTTGTTAAAAAGCAAATTATTGTCCCACTAAGTATAAACCTAATGGAATGGCTTATCACTGTCGAATGCTGTGGTAGCCATGCTGGTTAAGTGGGCCTTGATTTGTAAATAAATCACAGACAGTGTCAACAGAAAAGCACCCCCACACCATCACCCCTCCTCCTCCATGCTTCACGGTGGAAACTGCACATGCGGAGATCATCAAATTTGGACTCATTACACCAAAGGACAGATTTCCACCGGTCTAATGTCCATTGCTCGTGTTTCTTTACCCAAGCAAGTCTCTTCTATTATTGGTGTCCTTCGGGCTCCCAAGTGGCACAGTGGGCTAAGGCATTGCATCTCAGTGCAAGAGGCATCACTACAGTCCCTGGTTTGAATTCAGGCTGTATCACATCCGGATGTGATTGAGAGTCCCATAGGGCGGTGCACAATTGTCCCAGCATTTTCCGGGTTTGGCACAGCTAGGCTGACATTGTAAATAAGAATTTGTTCTTAACTGCCTTGCCTAGTTAAATAAAATAAATAATAGTGGTTTCTTTGCAGCAAATGACCATGAAGGCAGTCTCATCTGAACAGTTGATGTTGAGATGTGTCTGTTACTTGAACTCTGTGAAGCATTTATTTGGGATGCAATCTGAGGTACAGTTAACTCTAATGAACTTGTCCTCTGAAGCAGAGGTAACTCTGGTTTCTTCCTTTCCTGTGGAGGTCCTCGTGAGTGCCAGTTTCATCATAGTGCTTGATGGTTTTTGCGACTGCACGTGAAGAAACGTTCAAAGTTCTTGAAATGTTCCGCATTGACTGACCTTCATGTCTTAAAGTAATGATTGACTGTCATTTCTCTTAGCTTATTTGAGCTGGTTTTGCCATAATATGGACTTGGTCTTTTACCAAATAGGGCTATCTTCTGTATACCAACCCTATTTGACACAACTGCTTGGCTCAAATGGAAAGTAATTCCACAAATTAACTTTTAACAAGGCACACCTGTTAATTGAAATGCATTCAAGGTGATGCTGGTTGAGAGAATGCCAAGAGTGCGCAAAGCTGTCATCAAGGCAAAGGGTGGCTACTTTGAAGAATCTCAATATAAAATATATTTAGATTTGTTTAACACTTTTTTGGTTAATACATGATTCCATGTGTTATTTCATAGCTTATGTCTTCACTATTATTCTACAATGTAGAAAATGGTAAAAAATAAAGAAAAACCCTTGAATGAGTAGGTGTGTCCAAACTTTTGACTGGTACTGTATGTGAACAGTAACATGTGTAAGGAGCTCAGTACCCTCACAACTAAACATCATAATCATATCAGAGTGCTAGTTAAAAACCAAATCAGCCAAAATCCCAGACAGGTCTGAACAGGATAGTGTAGAGGCCAATATCATTCATGCTTACAAAAACGCTGTTCCAGCACCCTGGCTCTCACTGAAGCTAATTGAGCACCCTCCCAATAACAAGGCCATAGTAAGAATAGGACTGGAGACCGGGTTCAAGAGAAAAAAAGAGCAACTAATGAGGTAGCAGGGTGTAGAGTCCACATTTAATGAGGCCGGCAAGGCCAGGGCTCAAGCCATTCAACGCACATTTTATTTTGGAGATATGAAAAAAACTAATTAGCTACAATGCATTCGAAAAGTATTCAGAGCCCTTGACTTTTTCCACATTTTGTTACGTGACAGCCTTATACTAAAATGGATTAAATTACTATTTTTCCTTACATAAGTATTCAGACCCTTTGCTCAGTACTTTGTTGAAGCACCTTTGGCAGCGATTACAGCCTCGTGCCTTCTTGGGTATGACGCTACAAGCATTGTAGCGTTGAAAAGGTGTCACTGATAATTGTTGCAAACTTCTACACTGATACTGTATGTTCATATGATACTGAAGCATTCTTATGGTGCAAAGTGTTGATTCACCCTCACATTTTTACATTATGCAACCTTCTGTCACTTTGTTTTCTGCAACAAGGGTTAATATGCTAAGTGGAAGGCTTTCACTTAGAGCATGGCCAATGACAAATTAACACGTTTCAATAATTATTTCTTCGAACAGCACTTGAGGCTAAAAGCAACTCTAGATTTTTCTGATGTGACAAATGGAGGGTCAGACTCCAACCTATCTCCCAGCTCAGAGTCTATTCACTAGATTTGACATGTTAAGTGTTTTTCTTTAGTCCATCGTTTCCCCTCATTAAATCTCAGGGTCCGTGTGGTGAGGGAAGCAAGGTCATACAGGACATGGGTGTATTCAGTTAAAATAGGCTTAGTTATTTTGAGTACCGAGTACTAATTTAATAAACGGTACTGAATATTATTGCAGAAAATTTTGACTGAATACAGTCAAATGGTTGGGGGCCAGGGCCTTATGGTTTGGGGGCCCAGTATTCCCCCAGCAATGTTTGAAGCCGCGACCCTTGGTGGTTTCCAGCGCCATGTGATGAGTGCAGCAAGTACTTCTGGGTACAGGCCAGTAAATCACGGCTCCCAGCTGTCCTCAAATAGAGGACAAGCAGGCTTTTGTAATGCCCATAACTGATTTTCCAGGGTGCTCTGTACAGTGCACTGCTTTCCTTCTCCTCCTTCTCTATGTTCGGCTACAGCTGCGGAGAGTTTGTCCAGGGGAATGTCGGCCAAGCCCAGTAACACATACCACCTCATTCAGAGCCTCCCTCCCAGGGCCTACTGGGAAACACAGCCTCAGGCTATGATTCACCTCGTTCACGTTGTTTTATTCCTTTCACTAACTCATTGATATGGAGGGTTAGGGTGACCACTCCAGCTAATACGCTTTAGTGGTACATGATTTAGATAAAGATGTCGCCTGGACGTCCATTTTCTCTCTCTCTCTCCCTCCTTTCCTCCTGTGTTTTGTGAACCTAATAGGTGTTATTGGAACCTCATGCCTTATTTGAGAGACAAAACAAAACCCACATGGTTCTTTCTGACTCAACCGTACACGGATTTCAAACAAATTAAGTTGGGTTAATTTAACCAGAATTTTGACTTCTTGAGTCAGTGTTCAAAGCATGAAATGTTTGTTTCATGAATGCCTGTGAAGTTTCTCCATTGATCTCAGAAGGCTGGGGGTATTTTGGGCCGTGAATCGTAGCGCTCTATGCCTATTCAAGGGGAGTTCTGACAGGTCTCAGAGCATTTCGTATTATTCTGTACGTAAATCCGAAACACCACATTTAGTATGATACTGTATGTAATGTTTGGTATGGTTACATAAGACAGAAGGTTACTTAAGGCAAACAGGAAAGGAGGGTGGATGGGTGGGCGTTTCAGGCAAACGTCTAGCAACCCAAATGTTGCGAGTTCGAATCTCATCATATACAACTTTAGCATTTCGCTAATTGTGTTGTTGTGTGTTAATAACATTTAGACTACGTTACCCAGCAGGCTATGCGGGAGGCGGAAGGTTGAAGAATGCCTTGCATGGCTAAACATGGAGGTTTCTAGCTGAAGTATATGTTCATTAAAAGTAGTTAAACCTACGCCCCAGTTTGTCATTATATAAGGAACAAACATAACACTAATTAGCAAATGTTCAACTACTTACTACTTTCTCGCTACTTTGAAACTACATAGCATGTTAGCTAACTCTT
This sequence comes from Oncorhynchus tshawytscha, assembly GCF_018296145.1. Lineage (NCBI taxonomy): Eukaryota > Metazoa > Chordata > Actinopteri > Salmoniformes > Salmonidae > Oncorhynchus > Oncorhynchus tshawytscha. Next base: position 18,631,404 of record NC_056433.1, read on the forward strand.
CCTCTAACCCTTAACTCTTTTAGCTAACCTTTCACCTAACCCTAAGCTTAACCCTTTTAGTTAATCATTCTCCTAACGTAAGTATTCAGACCCTTTGCTATGAGACTCGAAATTGAGCTCAGGTGCATCCTGTTTCCATTGATCATCCTTGAAATGTTTCTACAACTTGATTGGAGTCCACCTGTGGTAAATTCAATTGATTGGACATGATTTTGAAAGGCACACACCTGTCAATTTAAGGTCCCACTTTATGGTAGAGTGGCCAGACGGAAGCCACTCCTCAGTAAAAGGCACATGACAACCCGCTTGGAGTTTGCCAAAAGGCACCTAAAAAACTCTCAGACCATGTGAAACAAGATTATCTGGTCTGATAAAACCAAGATTGAACTCCTTGGCCTGAATGCCAAGAGTCACGTTTGGAGGAAACCTGGCACCATCCCTACAGTGAAGCATGGTGGTGGCAGCATCATGCTGTAGGGATTTTTTTCTGTGGCAAGGACTGGGAGACTAGTCAGGATCGAGGGAAAGATGAATAATTGTACAGCAAGATCAGCAAGATCCTTGATGAAAACCTCCTCCAGAGCACTCAGGACCTCAGACTGGGGTGAAGGTTCACCTCCAGCAGGACAGCGACCCTAAGCACACAGCCAAGTCAACGCAGAAGTGGCTTCAGGACAAGTCTCTGAATGTCCTTAAGGGATCCCGCCAGAGCTCGTACTTGAATCCAATCTTTTAATTTATTTAACCATTATGTTTCCAGGTAAGTTGACTGAGAACCCATTCTCATTTACATTTACATCCCCACCTAGGGAATAATTACAGATGAGAGGAGGTGGAATGAATGAGACAATTGTAAGCTGGGGTTGATGAGGTGACCGTGATGGTATGAGGGCCTGATTGGGAATCAAACATCTCTGGACAGACCTAAAATAGCTGTGCAGTGACGCTCCCCATCCAACCTGACAGAGCTTGAGAGGAGCTGCAGAGAAAAATGGGAGAAACTCCCCAAACACAGATGTGCCAAGCTTGTAGCGTCATACCCAAGAAAACTTGTGGCTGTATTTGCTGCCAAAGGTGCTTCAACAAAGTACTGATTAAAGGGTCTGAATACTTCCGTTTTTTAATATATTTTTAATATAAATTTGCAAAAATGTCTGCAAACTTGTTTTTGCTTTGACATTATGAGGTATTGTGTGTAGATTGATAAGGAAAACAACAACAATTTAATCCATTTTTGATTCAAGCTGTAACGTAACAAAATGTAGAAAAAGTCAAGGATTCTGAATACTTTCCGAATGCACTGTAACATACGAAATGTAACTTAACATACTAAATAGATTGTCTCAGATTTACGTGCAGAATAAAATGAAATGCTCTGAGACCAGGTTGTGACGGAGGTGTTTTCAAACCTAGAATAAATTAATCAGTGCTCTGCAGCAGAGCAACTCTGGCTGGCTTCTGAAGTGCAGCCATAATCAAAACAGGACGCAGAGGGGTGCTCCATGTTGTTGCAAGGAAATCATCAGGAAATCAAAGTTGCTCTTCTCTCTCAAGTCAGACCCACAAAGCAAGCGTTTGACCTAGAAACTTATGTGCTTTCAAATAGAGGAGATCATTTTATTTTTCCTTTTAGTTAGCTGGAAACTGTGAATCCGAAGAAAACTTTCAGAAGTTTGAGTGAGTAAACAAGGTATTCCGAATTAGAATGAAATGGAGTGACAATTAAGGTAAAATGAAGACGAGTTCATTTTTCCCCTTATAAAGACAAATGGCAGTTTAATTCAAGCTTCCCTGCCTCAGACCTGCTTTAATGTCATTTATCCATTACAGTGACAACAAACTGCTCCAGATGAACTACTGAACAAATCCAAATGCCCCCCACCAACCGTGAGTCTGTTTACTCACATTATTGCCTATTCCATCAGCATGTGTTCATCTACAGGAGAAAATAACCAGGTTTGCAAGGAGGAGGTGGCATTTATTGATAAGAAATGATGAGTTACAATTACTGCTTTTATCGGGCCCCCCCATCACCATGACAAACACTAAATGACCTCTGATGTCGTCTGCTGTGAGATCTTGAATACTATTTGTATAACTCTGCCATGAGGGAAGGAAATGGGCAGTCATTGACTATTTTTATTGATTTGTTCAGCCTCTGATGAAGGTCCAATCAGAAGACTGAACATTCATGTGGATCAGAGAGGACTAGATCTCTACTGGTCCCATGTATCCTCAGAAGCTAATAGGTTTGGTTGACAATTGATGCTCATCATAATAAACTGAGTGAAAAGGGAATGACACAGGCATTTTTCTCCATCAATGTGTGTCGCTATCCTTACCAGTACAGTTGTAGGCTAGTTAGTGAAGTATAGCAACCTTCAGCAAGACAATCCCCTGAACCCTAAATATTCATGGCCCCCAAGATGTTTCAACTGCAGAAAACAAACAAGCCATGTCATGGAGCAAACAAAGTTCCGACTTATTTTCTTGTCTGGAAAGATGATGTCTCATCGCGCCCCAGCAACTCTTGTGGCGGGCCGGGCGCAGTGAGTGCTAACCAAGGTTGCCAGGTGCACGGTTTTTCCTCCGAAACATTGGTGCGGCTGGCTTCCGGGTTGGATGGCGTTGTGTTACGAAGCAGTACGGCTTGGTTGGGTTGTGTATCGGAGGACACATGACTTTCAACCTTCGTCTCTCCCGAGCCCGTACGGGTGTTGTAGTGATGAGACAAGATAGTCGCTACTAAAACAATTGGATACCACGAAATTGGGGAGAAAAGGGGGTAAAATTCAACAAACAAAAAAATTATTATAATAATTGTTGAGGGGATATAAAGGAGATGTATAGCTCTTTGTCAACAAGCAGTGCATTCTCCGACACGAATAGTAGTCTCCTGTAGATTCAAATCACACACTGTGGTGCTATGTATGACAAAATGTATCATCATCGTACCAAGAATGTCAGGAATTCTCATAGATGCTATGGTATTAACACTCACAGCACAGGCATGTCTACACAGCTTAGAAGCATAATGGGCCAAAGATATCATACACTCATTACATTTTACATGTACCGTACCAAGCCGTACTGCTTCGTAACACAACGCCATCCAACCCGGAAGCCAGCCGCACCAATGTTTCGGAGGAAAAACCGTGCACCTGGCAACCTTGGTTAGCACTCACTGCGCCCGGCCCGCCACAAGAGTTGCTGGTGCGCGATGAGACATCATCTTTCCAGACAAGAAAATAAGTCGGAACTTATCTTATATCTACATGTACATACTACCTCAATCAGCCTGACTAACCGGTGTCTGTATGTAGCCTCTCTACTTTTATAGCCTCGCTACTGTTTTTCACTGTCTTTTTACTGTTGTTTTCATTTCTTTACATACCTATTGTTCACCCAATAAATTTTTTGCACTATTGGTTAGAGCCTATAAGTAAGCATTTCACTGTAAGGTCTACTACACCTGTTGTGTTCGGTGCACGTGATAAATAAACTTTGAATTGATTTGACATTTTAGTCTTTTAGCAGACACTCTTATCCAGATTGCATCCATTGGTGAGACAACTACATGTTACAGTCATAGTACAGTGCATTCGGAAACTATTCAGACCCCCTGACTTTTTACACATTTCTCAATTTCTTCTCTGCAGATCCACACTGTAGGGTTGGATGGGGAGCGTCACTGCATCAGCTATTTTCTGGACTCTCCAGAGATGTTTGATCGGCTTCAAGTCCGGGCTTTGGCAGGGCCACTCAAGGACATTCAGAGACTTGTCCCGAAGCCACTCCTGTGTTACCTTGGCAGTGAGCTTAGGGTTGTTGTCCTGTTGGAAGGTGAACCTTCACCCCAGTCTGAGGTCCTGAGCCCTCTGGAGCAGGTTTTCATCAAAGATCTCTCTGTACTTTGCTCTGTTTATCTTTCCCTTGATCATGACTAGTCTCCCAGTCCCTACCACTGAAAAACGTGCCAAGTTGGATGGTGCCAAGTTTCCTTCAGATGTGACTCTTGGCATTCAGACCAAGGAGTTCAATCTTGGTTTCATCAGACCAGAGAATCTTGTATCACATGGTCTGAGAGTTATATAGGTGCCTTTTGGCAAACTCCAAGTGGGCTGTCATGTGTCTTTTACTGAGAAGTGGCTTCCATCTGGCCACTCTATATGCCTGACGTGGTCCGATCCGCAGTCCTGGAGTGGGCCCACTCCTCCAGACTGGCCTGCCACCCGGGTTCGTGCCAGACCCTGGCATTTGTGCAACGACGCTTTTGGTGGCCCACCATGGTCCCTGATGTCTCCGCATTCGTTGCCGCTTGCACAGTGTGTGCTCAGAACAAAACTCCTCAGCAAGCTCCGGCTGGCCTTCTGCAACCTCTGCCTGTCCCTCACCGTCCCTGGTCCCACATATCCCTGGATTTTGTCATGGGTCTGCCCCCATCTGAGGGCAACACTGCCATCCTGACTGTGGTCGACCGGTTTTCCAAGGCCACCCACTTCATTCCTCTCCTCAAACTACCCTCGGCCAAGGAGACGGCCCAGCTCATGGTGCAGCACGTCTTCCGGATCCATGGACTGCCCGTGGACATGGTCTCCGACCGGGGTCCTCAATTCTTGTCCCAGTTCTGGAAGATGTTCTGCACCCTCATTGAATTGTCGGCCAGCCTGTCCAATGGGTTCCACCCCAGTCCAACCGGCTTACACGGTGAGACGCCTCCTGAGTGTGCGACCACGGGGCAGGGGTTTCCAGTACCTGATTGACTGGCAGGGTTATGACCCGGAGGAGAGGTGCTGGGTCCTTGCTAGATACATCCAGTCCTCATTGCCGACTTTCACCGCCAGCACCCCGGTCAACCAGGTATGCACCCAGGTTGTGCCCACAAAAATCTGGAGTATCTCCTCACTGTCAAATGCTTCAACTCCAGGCAAGCTAGATGGGCCCTGCTTTTCACACAGTTCAACTTCTCCCTCTCATATTGGCCGGGATCCTAGAATGTCAAGCCGGATGCACTGTCTCGCCATTATAGCCTCACTGCTATTACCCCGGAGCCTAAGACCATCCTTCCATACATCGTGCCTGGCAACGGCACTCAGCTGGGATATAGGGAAACAGGTCCGGGAGGCACAGCATTCCCAGCTGAATCCTGGGTGGGCTCGGGGTCAGGACAGCCAAGGGTCAAAACCAGGAGGATGAGAAAAGAGAGACTGGGGAAAAGAAGGAGCTGATACAAAAAAACACTGGTTGACTTGACAAACCAGACAAACTGGCAACAGACAAACAGAGAACACCGGTATAAATACACTGTGGATAATGGGGAAGAGGGGTGACTCCTGGAAGGGGGTGGAGACAATCACAAAGACATGTGAAACAGATAAGGGTGTGAAAGAAAACAGCTTTACTTAAGGTGGCATCGGCATTCTCAATTCTGTTTGACACATTACAAAAAGTTTCAGATGGATAACTTGAAGTATGAGTGAACAACAAGGCTTTTAGTTTGAAGTCCCCAGGTACATTTGGGCAAATCGTGAAGGAGACATTCACATTCATATTCCATTTTTCTGCAAGAATATTGTCAAATCTGTATACTTTGATTTAGCTTTCCAAGTATTATTAGCCATATTATAAGTCCAACATTTGCAAAACAATCCATTTTCATAACTTCATAACTCTGAATATCCTTAGAATTTTTGTCCAAAATGAAAAGACATGCTGTTGTACAAGGTTATAGACATATACATGGTTTCCGGATACTCCCGTAAAGCCCAGCACATTGGCTATCTAGCTAGCTTTGTTTGACCCCGATTGGTGCTTATTTGACAAAGATACAGTTGTTCAAGTGATGGCTGCCCGCGTCATCGGCGTGCCATGAAGGCATTGCTCTCTGACCAAATATGGTGTCCTAGAGGATATACTGCACCCCTAATGAAATAGTGAAGTCTTGTTTCTTCTAGGATCTCTGAGGAATATATACGAACGTGATTTGACTTGTTGAAACACTGTTTAGGGTGAAATTTTCACAAATTCCTTTCTTTGAACGAGTGTAAATACAAAATCGATCATGCACGCTATATATGGACCTTTTTGGGATATGAAAAAGGATTTTATCTAACACAACGACACTTCATGTTATCTCTGGGACCCTTTGGATGATAAATCAGAGCAAGATTTCAGAATGTAAGTACACATTTCACCTTCAGAGGTTTTTTTCATGGTAACAGGTACTGTAAATTGGACAGTGCAGTTATATTAACAAGAATTTAAGATTTCAGCCGATTCAAGACACTTATATGTACCGACATGTACCGACATTTGTTGTTTCTCTAAAATCTGCGATCTTGACATAACGCGCTGTATGAACTACAACTGTCCCGTTGACGGAACACCGATCCTTAAGAAGTTTTAATGAAAAACAGAATGTGTTTGATGTCATCTCAACTCTCCATAAGGTTTTTGCCATGAGTCTTGCCCTGGAGGCGTAACTGAGCAGTTTTCTCTAGATGGGTCAGCTGCAAAGTCAAAATTGGCTATATTGTAAACATTTATGAAAATAAAAATTTGCCTTTTGGTCTTAATTTAAAGTTAGGGTAAGCAGTATGGTTAACAGGGTTATGGTTAGGGTTAGGTAAAAAAAATCTGATTTTATGACCTTTTAGCTGTGTCAGCTAGTGACCACTGCCTCCAGTACATGAGTCATCCCAATAAATGCCAACCTGCTAACACCGTCAGGCCACCTCCACACAGCCAGCTAGCCAGTCACTCACTCAGCCAGCCAGGCTGCACTCAGTCACGTTTCGGTGTGCAGCCCCATTAGCCCAGCCAGTCACATGACATGACCAGTCTCCTCACCTGCAAGCCACCCAGGAGGGCGCGTATGGTGGACGACACAACAGTCCCCTGGATAGTTTTTCTGGACCTGTGTACGAACATGGATTTCCCCAGCCAGCTAGTTATCCTAAGCCATTAACAAAAGCCACTTTAATATCACCAGTAATGAAGATCACACACCCACTGAAGGAGAGGCAGGCAAGCGGGCTGTCAGGGAAGAAGGAGAAGAAAGAAGGTGAAGTGTTGCCACGGCAACCGGTTACTCGGCAACAAGCGCAGCATAGTAGTCCACTCATATTACATCAATGGCATTACTCTATCCCCTATCATCTCACTCACATTTCAGAGTGCAAGTTTGTTATTGAAAAAATCACGAGTGATTAAGACAGGTGGTTCTAAATATATGAGTCAATATATTTTCATTTATTACATCCAGAAGCTAATTTAATGTATTTACTCCTGACAGATGCATCCTCACAGAGTAAAAGGAAGTGTTTTTTCTCATCATGTTGCGTTTCAAGAATCTATAGACAATTTATATTTTGCTATTTCAAACAAACATTGGGAATCTACAGGAGCAATTCAGATTAACCAAATAATAGAGGGTCTCACTCACAGTCAGTTGTTTGGAAGGAGCTGCATTTGTAGCATTCTTTGCATGAAAGCACAGCCACCTGCAAAGGCTGCCTGCCTCTCACTGAAGACGGGACTGAACGGTATCCATGTTACCATGGTAACGCAGGGAGAAGCAAAACTGTGAAATAAAGGGACTCAAGAGCTCAGCCCTTCTCTGGGTGACAGAGAGAAAGAGTGATTATCTTTGTGGAAGGAGAGAAGGGATATGAAAGGAAATCTCATCCGCATTCTGGAGCATATACCAACCCAAAGATATCCTATGTATAATTGCTGCCTCTCCAAGGTTACTTTGCAGGAAGAAGAATTCTCTCTTTCCACAAACCCCTCCGCCCCTCAGCTCAATTTAAACTTCAACACTGCATTCCAAATGAAGGTCTCCCTGGACAATTAGGAGAAACCGACTCATCCATAAACCTGAGAACTGGAGTCGGTTGAAAAAGGACACCTCAAGATCCCTCACACTCTGCTTGTAGGATACAAGTCATTGAGTCTCATAATGAACTATCTAACTCTCTCCCCACAGTCATTAATTTTGCCAGCTACATGTGATTACTTGGCTTTACTGAATGGTGACTGTGCAGCTAATTGCAACATTATCCTGAGCCATGAGTTTGTCATATGGACACAGACTGGCTGCCATTGTTATCTAGATTTGAGTCACATTTGCACAATCACCAGCCAGATACTAAGGACCTATAGTATCGGAAGAATCTGATTGGACGATGAGCTGCATAGTTTAGATGCCTCTGTTGGCACACAAACAAAAACAGTGAAGTGTCAAAACGACGCCAAACACAACAACTTTAATTGAGATCAGTTGATTGTTTTATTGACTATGACAATATTACAGGCTTTCTGATTGGGACACATCTCATTAAATCATGAGATTTATAGTATAGTGTATTATTACATTTGATTCACTCCAAGAAAGCATATTTCCCTGAAGTTACATTGAAATAAGCAATATTTTGTTTTCCTCCATGGGTCAAAAAACTCCTGTTATTGTTGATATGTATTGTAAAACCATTAATTCATCTGGACTATTCTCTAATATACTCCCTATGTAATCATGTTGGGGTTGAGAAACGGGGGGTTAAAACAGCATAAATGGCATCAGGACATTAACATGTCTGCACAGCAAAGAATCTGTCAGGTTTGAGTTTTCACTAGCAAGTTAAGGAACACATCTGGTGTAACCTGGGATCCTGCTCTAGTCTAGAATCTATTGAGCTGGGGGATAGAACTGAGAGTAACTGTGTATGTATTAGCTACCTTGGCCCTACATCATATTATTGAGTTTGCTATACTTGCCCACTAAACAACAGGCTTAGATTAAGATAATTTATTGTTGATCATAAACACCACCAGCCTCTCAGCAGATATTGTGAAATCATTCATATTCACGCTCTGCTCCTGTCAATCAGCGTCTCGCTACCACAGCCAACACATGAAAGAAACCAATGTATCAAGCCAGAACAAACAGGCTATCAGTATGGCCTCTTGAAGCTGTGCTTTGTCCCGGCCTGTGAGAGGGTCAAACGATCCTCACATGCCCTTATGAGTCCCCGTAAATACGGCCTGAGTGAGAGGAGACGGCAGGGCGGAGGCAGAGAGGAACCAAGCACAAGGAGACATCAAACAGGAACTCAAATACATTCCAGTGATAATACGAGACAAATGCCTCGAATTCCAAATATTTTCAGTCTGACGGATTAAATGGCTCCATTGACGTCAGGCGCTAGTCATCTCCGTCTGTAGCGAGAGAGAGTTGGAAGTGTTCTATGGAGCTGCTGTTCTCAAAACTTAAAGATCCTCCTCCCTCTCTTTTTCTTTCTCAAATCAAATCAAATGTTAATGGTCATATACACATATTTAGCAGATGTTCTTGTGGGTGTAGTGAAATGCTGAAATAAATCATTCTCTCTACTATTATTCTGACATTTCACAAGTGGTGAAAATAAAGGGGTGATCCTAACTGACCTACGACAGGGAATTTTTACTAGGATTAAATGTCAGGAATTGTGAAAAACTGAGTTTCAATGTATTTGGCTAAGGTGTATGTAAACTTCCGACTTAAACTGTAGCTCCAACAGTGCAGTAGTATCTAACAGTGCAGTAGTATCTAAAAACAATTCCAACAATACACACATATCTAAAAGTAAAAGAATGGATTTCAGAAATATATCAATATTAGATTGAGCAATGTCGGAGTGTCATTGACTAAAATACAGTAGAATAGAATACAGTATATACATATGAGACGAGTAAAGCAGTACGTAAACATTATTTAAACATTATTAAAGTGACTAGTGTCCCATTATTAAAATGGCCAGTGATTCCATGTCTATGTATATTGGGCAGCAGACTCTAAGGTGCAGGGTTGCGTAACCCGGTGGGAGCCGGCTACTGATGGCTATTTAACAGTCCGATGGCCTATTTAACAGTCTCTCTCGCTTTCACTTTCCCTCTATCTCAGCCTGTAGCTGACCCAGGGGGTGAATGGTTGACCCCTCCACTTTCTTGTGACACAATGGCCTTTGATACCAGATTGTGGGAATGGGGGTGAGGGGCTCATTGAACATTCAGTTGAGTTTGAGCAGCCTGGCCAGACCTCTACCAGCTGTAAATGGCTGCTGCCATTGATGGTTAAATCCATTTGGGATGGTGACAGCGTGTCTAGGCCACAGACAGTAACAATTGCAGATTACAACAGTGCTATCTATGCCCCTCCCCCCACCTGCCTATGCCAGACCATGGACATCCCCCCCACCCCTCCTCTTTTTTGGGGAAAGGGGGAGGGACTTTAGAGGGTAGAGATTGGGGAGGGTTTGGTGACAACAACAGAAAGAAATCTCCCATGAAAGAGAAGAGGGCTACGAGAGAATAGACACATTCGGCACAGCTGACTGAACAATGCTGTTTTGCCTTTTACTGAAAGCCTGCGGAAAACATTACAGAGTGATGAGGGAGACCTGCTCTCTCTCTCTCCCTCTCTCATTCTCTCACTCTCTCTCTTCTCCCCTCTGTCGTTCACACACATACATGCAGTGCAGTTTCCTGTGTTTCTGAAGAGATTTGATTGGTTGGGGGGGGTCATGAGGGTTTAAATCACGGCCAGAGACTTTGGTGATGGATGGGTGGTCTTGGGCTCAAAGAAGTGGTTGTGACACAGCAGGTTTGCGTGGTTTTGTTGAGGAAGTGAGAACATATTGCCATGGCTGTAAGAGAAAGGATCAAGTCTGCCCTCTTCAGGTGGTGCTCATGGCACCTAAAAACCAATCACAAATTGTGCAAAGACAGAGTAGAGCACTCTGCTACAGTAAAATCTCCACCGTATCTATTTATGGTGCAGAATTAAAATGGAGGTTTGTGATCATAAAAGGAACAATATTCCCCAACAATGATTTTCATTGAAGACTCATGACAAGTGCACTTCACTTAAACATTATTTGTGATAAATCTATCTCAGGTCTTCATAATCAAATGAAGGTTTAACTACTACAGTATGTCACAAAGTGTATGCATGGTTGACGGAGCGCCATGCTCTACGCCCTCTGTAGTAAGAAGCGACATGGTGGAGAGTCATGGTGGCCGAGAACATGGGCGGAGGGAGTAGTGGGGCGGAAGGATGTTGCAGAGGGCTGACAGATGCACTGGGAGCCAGATGTGGTCCATGGTTGCCATGGCGACTGTGTGGGCTGAAGGAGATGTAAGCATGTTGAGCAAGCAGAAAACTGGTCCCTTGAGATCTCTGAATGGATTTAAGATGGCTGACAGAGAGAGAGAGAGAGAAAACTGACTGAGCTTTCACTTGCCATGAATGTTCAAAAAGGCAGTATGAAGAGTTTAAACCACAGAAGCATTGCTAGCTGAGGACATTTTGTTTTCTGCTTTCATTTTGTCTACTGGATCTTGGATTGCAGAGCAAATTTACATTCAAACACTGAAGATAAAGCCTAACTTTATTCCAAGGAAGCATAACATAATTTACTGATATTTCTGGCATGTATTAAATGTGTAATCTCCTCGCTAGATATTTAGCCATACAGCACTCCTCAAAACTTGTCCAGAGCCTTGTTTCCGTGGCCACTGTAACTAAGTGACAAACAAAGGAAGTAGAAGTCATCTTTTTCTTACAGACAGGAAATTTAAAAGCAAACATTTTAATGTGGAGATTATTGGAGATAAAAACGAAAAACAAGGACCTTAAGGATGAGCCAAAACTATTGACCTGTAATTTCATTTGAATCTCTTACCAAATCAATAAAATCATATTTTGGCCATCACAGACTTGACAAAAATAAGAGGCTGTTCACATAAAATTTGCTTAGATGCTTAGATTCACAAAAGCATGTTTTACTTGGAAAGCATTCCCAGTTCATATCTGTGTACAGTATATAGAGGCCAATCTGAATATTTTAACAGTATTTAGAGATATCAACACTATTGAAAGTGAAAGCTCTTCTCTCTGTAAGCACAGACCCCCACTACTCTAATGTATGGCCACTCCCCCTCTATGAGGAGGAGCACAGCCTCTCATGCCCTCATTACCTATGTTTACATGATGGCCAGAGACTATTTGACAGGAGTAGAGAAGACGGGTATGCAGGCGTTACTCCAACAGCTTCAGCTATGCGCTGACAAGAGCCCTGCTGTCAAGGAAACCCAGAGCAGAGTAACTTATGTGTTAGAGAAGCCTGCACCTAAAACTCAAACCCTGCTCTGCCTTGGCACAGGCCAGAGAGAGACACACACACACCTCAGACAGCCTGGGCTACCATTCATTCAGCTGGGGTAGTGTACCACAACAGCTATTTACCCATTCATCCTGATCTAATGTGTTCCTACAACTTCACATGTATATTGACACCAGATCAGAGGTGTCTGCTTTGAGAGGCGACCAGGAACAGATGTGCTTGTGTTTGGATTTGTACGGGCGGTCCAGTTGAACACTGGAATATATATATATATATTTAAACTGGAAAATAGAATACACTTTTCCACTTAAAAAATCTAGAGTGAGTGTTATTTGTGGAAATGAGGCCTGCTAGGCCTCAGAATGTCCTAAATGAGGTCCCTTGAGGCAAGGGATAAGTCTGAGAGCACATCCTTTTGAACTTGAGACAGCACTGGTGTCTAGCTGAGCAGGGCGATGGCACTTCAGTGGAATGGATTCTACTACTGTAACTTTGACATAGTTCCATCTTTTGGTTTTTGATAATGTGAAACCATACAGTATAAGCAAATATGTTGTTTATATATTTTGAAAAAGTAGTCTGCAACTTCTCCAGAGAGAATACTTGTGTTTTATAGTCTGTTGTTTTATAGACTGCCACTAAAAGCTGAACAATAGATTTTACCAGTAAAGTAATATGATTTTAAATGTTATAAAAAATGAAAATCACCTGTGTGAGGATCATGCAGAAAACTCTCCATAATGTTGATGGAGAAGAATTCCTCAGTACCAACACAAAACAATTCAACAACACACACCACAACACGTTTGCTGGTACCTCCATTGTGTGCCAGCTGTGGCCAGCTGGAACCATGTCCCCAGAGTTTCAGCCTGTTGCATACAAGTGGCCATTTTTACTGCATATAAAACCATGAAAGTGTAATGCCCTGACCATAGAGAGCCCTTGTTTCTCTATGGTGTAGTAGGTCAGGGCGTGACTAAGGGGTATTCTAGTTTATAATTTCTATGTTGTGTTCTAGTTTATATTTTCTATGTTGGTGTTTTGTATGATTCCCAATTAGAGGCAGCTGGTAATCGTTGTCTCTAATTGTGGATCACATTTAAGTAGCTATTTTTCCCACCTGTGTTTGTGGGATATTGTTTTGTGTTTGTGCATGTGCACCACGTAGTCACGTTTAGTTGTTCGTTTAGTGATATATCTTGTTTAAGTTTCTCTTTGAATTAAATATGTGGAACTCAACATCAGCTGCGCCTTGGTCCCGTTCTTACGACAGCCGTGACAGAATATCCCACCAAAAGAGGACCAAGCAGCGTATTCACGAGGTAAAGGAGTTTTGGACATGGGAATGGGTGGATGCGAGACCCTTCCTTGGCGGCAGACGGAGGGTAATAATGGAGGACAGGGGCGACGCCAGGGTTTGCATCCACAGAAAGCTCAAGGACAACCCCAATATTTTGGGAGGAGGCACAAGGGGTGGCCGGCTGAACCGCGGGAAGAGCCAGAGCACATGTAGCAGGCGATAGAGAAGTGGTCAGTCGACCCAAGGAGAGTGCCAGAGCCCGCATGGAAGTTGATGGAACAGTGTGAGGAAGGATCCCGGAGAATGCAGTTGGCTAGGAGTATGCGGCAGCACAAGCGTGCTGAAGAGCGAGTCATCAGTCTGGTGCCATATGTGACGGCTCCACGCACCAGATCTCCAGTGCGCTTCCACAGCCCGGTATGTCCTGTGCCGGTGCCTCGCACTCGCCATGAGGTGTGTGCCGTCAGTCCGCTGCCTAAGACACCCCAAGAGGGGGGCACATGGATCTGGCGGTCGAGCAGCGGAGAATGCCAGAGCCTGTGTGGGAGTTGGAGGAGGAATTTGATGAAAGATTCCGGAGAGAGGTGGTAGAGATGAGAATGCTGCAGCACACTCGTCCTGAAGTGCGTGTCCCCAGTCCGGTACGTCCTGTACCAGCTCCCCGCACTCTCCCTGAAGAGCCAGAGACCGTCAGGGAGGCAATGGAGAAGTTGGGGGAGAGCGAGAGGAGAGAGATGTTGTGCAAGTGTGTTCTGCTTAACATTCGATCAGAGGATCCGGTTAGCAGTCTGGTGAAACCTGAACCGGCTCCACACATCTGGACTCCAGTGCGCCTCCCCAGTCCGGTACGTCCTGTGCCTTCTCCCAGCACTCGCCCGGAAGTGTGTGTCACCAGTCCGGTGCCACCTGTACCGGCTCCACGCACTATGCCTCCAATGCGCATTCATAGTCCAGAGCTTCCGGCGACGGTTCCCAGTCCAGAGCTTCCGGCGACGGTTCCCAGTCCAGAGCTTCTGGCGACGGTTCCCAGCCCGGAACCTCCGGCGACGGTTCCCAGCCCGGAACCTCCGGCGACGGTCCACAGTCCGGAACCTCCTGCGACGGTCCACGGTCCGGAACATCCTGCGACGGTCCACGGTCCGGAACCTCCTGCGACGGTCCATGGTCCGGAACCTCCTGCGACTGTCCATGGTTCGGAACCTCCAGCAACGGTCCGGAACCTCCAGCGAGGGTCAACGGTCCGGAGCTTCCAGGAAAGGCGTCCAGTCCAACTCCAGGGCAGTAGCCTTCCTCTGCGCCGGTGGCCAGTCCAGGCACGGCGTCCAGTCCCGCTCCATGGCAGGAGCCTTCCTCTGCGCCTATGCCCAGTCCAGGCACTGTGTACTGTGTCCAGTCCAGCTCCAGGGCGGGAGCCTTCCTCTGCACCGGTGCCCAGTCTGGGTACGGTGGGATTAAATATGTGGAATTAAATATGTGGAACTCAACATCCGCTACGCCTTGGTCCCATTCTTATGACAGCCGTGACAGAAAGAACCTTTTCATCTGGAGGGGTGAGCCTTGAACATGAAAAAGTTGCATTGTCACTTCTGTTTCATTGTTAAAACAGCTGTAAAGTTCATGTAGAAATTATTTTCATCATCTCAAAGCCTTCTCAGACAAAAAAAACTCATCGGCCTATTAGAAGAGGAAATGTGGTAGAATGGAGGTTGCCAAGGTGAATCCCCTAGCCTAAACCCTGGGATCCTGGGACGTCCCTACTCCGTTGAAGTGCACCTTTAAAATGGTTACGGTAAGGGTTAAGGCTAGGGTTAGGTCAGGGTTATGGTTAAGGTAAGGGTAGGGTAGGGTAGGGGGTTAAGATTATGGTTAGTGTTTAGGGATAAGGACGGATAGGAATCCGGATAGCACTGACCCTTTGACAAGTGCAAACTTTCAGCATTGAAAGTGAAGATTTAAGAAAAGCCTCACTTTGCCTGAACTAACCACACTGACATAAATCCATACATGATCACCTCAATAAAGACTGTTAGAATGAGGTGATGAATGGGAGATAAGATGGCCAAGTTCTCAAACTAATTACCTGTCAATCACACGTCTGTCATGTGGAGGGACAGCACTATGAGAGGGATTACTCTGGCTGTTATGGTTTTTCCACCAATAATACTGAGCCCCTTGCTGTCAATGTCCCTGTCTTCTCTTCCTCTCTGTAACCTATTTCATTTACTCTAGGTATTACCCCAAGGGCGAAGCTAACATCGCCTAAGCTCTTTGAGGTGTATAAGGTTTCTAAAGCATTATTCAAAGATCATGTATCCTGTTAAGTGCCATGGGGTAAAGTCTGATTTGCTTTTCTGTTGAGGGTTTTGTTTTTCCACAGTCAATATTGTTGGGAAGGAAGATAGCCATCCTATGAGAACAGCTAGTTCCATTTTGGCACATTCGAGTGTGCAGCTGACTTTGTTGGAGTTTCGGTCACACTTTGTTTGGATAGTCCGGATTGTTCATCTGTAGATGCTTTACAGATGGTCACACTATCAACAAACGATCTGTTGATAAGCAACTGCTTGCTAAGGTTAGGGTTAAGGTTTAGATAAGGGTTAAGTTTAGGGCTAGGGTTAGTAGATAGTTGAAATGAAACTGATCATCTGTCGAGCATCTACAAATGGACTGTCCAAATAAAGCGTTTACCGTAGTTTCAATATTGATGAAAGCATGTCCTCACTTAACTTCAGGTGTGAAAATACGATAATGCTGCCTACCACTTCGGCACTCAACAAATCATGTAATCTAGGGTTCAGTCTTTCATTAAGCTCTTTCATGGAATCAAATCAAACAAGAATGTATGGAAATAAATTCCCACTAACAGTCTCACAATGTCAGACATTGCAAAAATTACCCATGATTGAATTAACCAAAAGAACAACACCCCTCTGCAGTTTGGCAGCAGTTGATAGCCCATGGCTACAGTTCATTAGAGACAGCAATCTCCATGACATTGAAGAAGAATGTGCTTTCTTAGCCCCCTGGGGCCAGGTTCTCTTCCAGTGGCCAGCACTCCACTCACTGCTCTGCTCTCAAAAAGTCTCCCAGTCAGTCAGGTCCTCTGTCCTCTGACTTCCCATTCAGTTTGCCTCCAGTCACATCTCACCAGACACAGCTTTGTGGCCATGCCAAATGTGACAGACATCTGCATAGGCAGATCCCCTGACACTTTAGTTCTGACAAACACTGAGAGTCTGAAGCTATTTGACAGGCAACGGGAGGAGTGACAGAGTGAGAGAGCAATAGATGAGGGAAATATGGATGGATGGACAGACATAGACAGAAAGAGGATCCCCACCTCCCCCACAGCAGCGGTGGCTAACTGGCTGCGGTCAGCTCTGCTGGCTCATGAGTCCAGGGGCCTCCCTGCTTCCTGGCCCTGGGAGCTGGGAGCCAGAGAACACCAGGCGGCCTGGGCAGAAAGAAAGAAAGCATTCATCCACTGTGAAATATCTCCAAGGTGTCAGTATGGCCCAGGCACAATGGCAGAGGCCCGCACACAATGCTGGGAAGTTCTGCACAGTAGTGCGAGATGACACATCCGGCCATGGCCAAAAGAACACATCATCCCATTGTCTGCGGTCATTGTATGGCTGGGGTGCTCTCGGGGGAAAGATGTGTCCCCTTTGTCTTTGTCTTCGACTGTCTTAATCCTTGCTCTTTTCACAGGAAGGCTGTGCATGGAGCACAGAAAAGGGCCTGACAGTGAGCGAAGCGGACAAGAAAATGGCCGGACCCCGGACTCTATTCACCCCCTGTACTAATGTGGCTCCTACTTTCACGGCTCTGACGTTTGAAAGGAAACTGAACCTGGCAATGCCTCAATGTTGGTTATTGGGCTTTAACTGTAAGCCAACTTGCATACTGTTTCATATTTTCTCTTTCTCTCTCCTGAAATATTGCATAGTGTAAGGATTTGTTCCCATCTCCGGAGAGAAGCAGCATATTATAATGTTATTAATATTTTCCTGGCTGTCTGGGAGACGGTTTGGCCCCAGGTGGGCTGGAGATCCTCTTATAACAAATGGCTCCAATTCTCCAAGTATCACTAAACAGCAATCACTATATAGTTTTACTCATGTAACAACTAGAGAATTACAACTAGAGAATTACATTACATCGTTTTTTTCACAGATGCTATTTTCCTTTGTTTTACTACTGTTGGGGGGAGGAGTACAACAAGAGAGCAGCAGCCCCTGAAATTGTCATTATCTGTCACATCAGATGACAGCAGTCATTAGATTAATGGAAACCTGACCTATACAACTTGCCCTATATCGCTGGTTCAAATCCCCAAGGCGACTACATGAAAAATCTGTTAATATGACCTTGAGCAAGGCACTTAACCCGAATTGCTCCTGAAAGTCGCTCTGGATAAGAGTATCTGCTAAATGACAAAAAAAAATTGTAAAGAAATATACTTTAAAAAAAATACTTGCAGGGCTTCGTCTCAAATTTCAATAGCATATGTGAGTGTGCAAAACAGGGAATGGGACATACAAAGGAAGCAAATTATAAACCTCTCTTCCTGACACATGGTACCAACCATCTAGAAAAATTGCTAATAAGCATCTAAGATGCTCAGACTGCTGAGCGGAGGCAGGCAGGGGTGTGGGGGGCCTTTATTTTCTAACAGGCAACATCCTGGGAACCACACAATTTACCATCCATGTTTCACAATCCTGCCCCCGCAGGTCTCAATGCCTAGCTTACAGAGGCTGTATCTGACTACAGAGATTGATGTGCTCTAGTGATTTGGAAAAACGTGTGATTAGCAGGGGCTATTGAGTCTCCGCTTGGAATCAATCACTGTTGGAGTTGTGTTATTGCATTACATTCAATAAGTGCCGTACTGTATGCACTCAGTAGTCGATCCACAACTGCTTAATGTATTAGTAAAACACAGAGTAGAGTTGATACTGTAACTGCCAGCCAGTTCTCACTGCTCTAGCCTAGTGACTGTATCCTGGCTCAAGGCAGTCTGGTCAGGAGGTCAAACACCCAGGACTGCTCTAGGAGGGCGTCTGGTCAGTCTGGTCAGGAGGTCAAACACCCAGGACTGCTCTAGGAGGGCGTCTGGTCAGTCTGGTCAGGAGGTCAAACACCCAGGACTGCTCTAGGAGGGCGTCTGGTCAGTCTGGTCAGGAGGTCAAACACCCAGGACTGCTCTAGGAGGGCGTCTGGTCAGTCTGGACAGCAGCACACACAGTGGGGTGTATGACACCAGTACAGACGACGGGGGCATGACACTACCGGTCAGCAGGCAGGACTAACATGGAACCAGCTGGAGGCAACAGGAAACTCATTTCTGCCATGTTAGGAAACCGTGGTAAAATGGGGGCACTTTTCCTTTTTCACCTCGGCGTATATTATTCAAGGGTAAGGGTAAAAAGTAAGATGACAAATATGTATGTTGTCGCCATTCATGTAGGTGTACTAGCAAAGAAATTCCATAGACATCAACACAATTTAATAATGATGATTATCATCATCATTATCAGCAGCAGCAGCATTATTATCACCATCCTTACATCATCCCTCAACATGCATACTCCGTTACTATACATCAAAGTTGGGATATAGGGCATTATCTGTTTGTCCTGAGTGTCCAGTTTGTTAACGTGTTTCTCACAGACAGGATTTTCTTCTCTGGTCTTTGGCTGACATACTGCCTGCTGTCTCTGGCCAAGCTCCATGAGAGGCTCCACGAGCGTCTCCAGGCCACAGCAGCAATAAAAACAGGATGGGTATTGATCTCTCCCAGCCCATGTTTTCCTTCCACTATGAGGATCTTCCAACTCGCAGACACAGCTGTGACGAGACAGGAGAGAGAGGAGAGGGTTCAACTTGGGGGTAAATGTTCATTATGATTTAGATGTCATAACACTCCAATTGACTATGTCATGTATTGTAGGTCGTCATTGTAAATAAGAATGTGTTCTTAACTGACTTGCCTAGTTAAATAAAGGTTAAATAAGAACAGCATTCCAAATACAACTCATCCTTCCCTTGGACAGATGCATGTTACGATATTAGAGGGACAAGAGTGCTGTTCGTTACCGGTTGTTTTGACTTGAATTCATAGATAAAACACTGAATGGTTAAGGAGGGGTTGGATAATTGACCGGGCACATTTTTCTGAGAGGAGAATATTGTTCTCTCAGCGCAGGTTGTTCTCTTTCAGTTTGGATCAAAACGGCCCTCGTCCAGCCCCGGAAATAGAGCTTAATTGGTCCCTGGTGATCTAGTTGTTTCTGTTCAGATACAGTGCCTTGCGAAAGTATTCGGCCCCCTTGAACTTTGCGACCTTTTGCCACATTTCAGGCTTCAAACATAAAGATATAAAACTGTATTTATTTGTGAAGAATCAACAACAAGTGGGACCCAATCATGAAGTGGAACAACATTTATTGGATATTTCAAACTTTTTTAACAAATCAAAAACTGAAAAATTGGGAGTGCAAAATTATTCAGCACCCTTAAGTTAATACTTTGTAGCGCCACCTTTTGCTGCAATTACAGCTGTAAGTCGCTTGGGGTCTGTCTCTATCAGTTTTGCACATCGAGAGACTGAAATATTTTCCCATTCCTCCTTGCAAAACAGCTCGAGCTCAGTGAGGTTGGATGGAGAGCATTTGTGAACAGCAGTTTTCAGTTCTTTCCTCAGATTCTCGATTGGATTCAGGTCTGGACTTTGACTTGGCCATTCTAACCCCTGGATATGTTTATTTTTGAACCATTCCATTGTAGATTTTGCTTTATGTTTTGGATCATTGTCTTGTTGGAAGACAAATCTCCGTCCCAGTCTCAGGTCTTTTGCAGACTCCATCAGGTTTTCTTCCAGAATGGTCCTGTATTTGGCTCCATCCATCTTCCCATCAATTTTAACCATCTTCCCTGTCCCTGCTGAAGAAAAGCAGGCCCAAACCATGATGCTGCCACCACCATGTTTGACAGTGGGGATGGTGTGGTCAGGGTGATGAGCTGTGTTGCTTTTACGCCAAACATAACGTTTTGCATTGTTGCCAAAAAGTTCAATTTTGGTTTCATCTGACCAGAGCACCTTCTTCCACATGTTTGGTGTGTCTCCCAGGTGGCTTGTGGCAAACTTTAAACAACACTTTTTATGGATATCTTTAAGAAATGGCTTTCTTCTTGCCACTCTTCCATAAAGGCCAGATTTGTGCAATATACGACTGATTGTTGTCCTATGGACAGAGTCTCCCGCCTCAGATGTAGATCTCTGCAGTTCATCCAGAGTGATCATGGGCCTCTTGGCTGCATCTCTGATCAGTCTTCTCCTTGTATGAGCTGAAAGTTTAGAGGGACGGCCAGGTCTTGGTAGATTTGCAGTGGTCTGATACTCCTTCCATTTCAATATTATCGCTTGCACAGTGCTCCTTGGGATGTTTAAAGCTTGGGAAATCTTTTTGTATCCAAATCCGGCTTTAAACTTCTTCACAACAGTATCTCGGACCTGCCTGGTGTGTTCCTTGTTCTTCATGATGCTCTCTGCGCTTTTAACGGACCTCTGAGACTATCACAGTGCAGGTGCATTTATA
The DNA here is from genome assembly GCF_018296145.1 of Oncorhynchus tshawytscha. Lineage (NCBI taxonomy): Eukaryota > Metazoa > Chordata > Actinopteri > Salmoniformes > Salmonidae > Oncorhynchus > Oncorhynchus tshawytscha. The sequence goes on from NC_056433.1 coordinate 18,652,469, forward strand.
CGGAGACTTGATTACACACAGGTGGATTGTATTTATCATCATTAGTCATTTAGGTCAACATTGGCTCATTCAGAGATCCTCACTGAACTTCTGGAGAGAGTTTGCTGCACTGAAAGTAAAGGGGCTGAATAATTTTGCACGCCCAATTTTTCAGTTTTTGATTTGTTAAAAGAGTTTGAAATATCCAATAAATGTCGTTCCACTTCATGATTGTGTCCCACTTGTTGTTGATTCTTCACAAAAAAATACAGTTTTATATCTTTATGTTTGAAGCCTGAAATGTGGCAAAAGATCGCAAAGTTCTAGGGGGCCGAATACTTTCGCAAGGCACTGTATCTCAGCTCACTGAGGCCTCCCCCCTAGACTGAGGTTCCCATATAAAATACCCTGTACTGGGCTGGCTGGCGCTCATATTCTGGGTGAATAAAACCACGACTGAGTCCTAAATGGACGAAAGGAGAGGTTTCTAGGCTTCGGTCAAATGTACACTATGAAGGGAATAGGGTGTCAAAGTCTCCCATAGAAATCAAGTAAAAAATGTTTTGTCACATGCTCCGAATACAACAGGCATTTCACCTTACAGTGAAACTCTTACTTTACAAGCCCTTAACCAACAATGCAGTTAATATTTTTTAAAGAATAAGAAATAAAAGTTACAAATAATTAAAGAGCTGCAGTAAAATAACAATAGCATGGCTAAATACAGGGAGGTACAGTGTCAATGTGCGGGGGCACCGGTTAGTCAAGGTAATTGAGGTTAAATGTACAGTTGAAGTCGGAAGTTTACATAGACTTAGGTTGGATTCATTTAAACTTGTTTTTCAACCACTCCACAAAGTTCTTCTTAACAAACTAGTTTTGGCAAGTCGGTTAGGACATCTACTTCATGCATGACAGAAGTAATTTTTCCAACAATTGTTTACAGACAGATTATTTCACTTATAATTCACTGTATCACTATTCCAGTGAGTCAGAAGATGACATACACTAAGTTGACTGTGCCTTTAAACAGCTTGGAAAATTCCAGAAAATGATGTCATGGCGTTAGAAGCTTCTGATAGGCTAATTGACACCAAGATTGTAGACCTCCACAAGTCTGGTTCATCCTTGGGAGCAATTTCCAAATGTCTGAATGTACCACATTCATCTGTACAAACAATAGTACACAAGTGTAAACACCATGGGACCAAGCAGCCGTCATACCGCTGTCACGATTGTCGTGGTAATCATACTCGGACCAAGGCGCAGCGTGCGTAGAGTTCCACATGTTAATTAAATGAAACTCACAAAAAAACAATAAAGAGTGACGAAACATGAAGCAAATGCAGTGCTCACAGGCACTACACAAAAACAAGATCCCACAACAAACAGGTGGGGAAAGGCTGCATAAATATGATCCCCAATCAGAGACAACGATAGACAGCTGCCTCTGATTGGGAACCATACCAAGCCAACCTAGAAATAAAGAAACTAGAATGTCCACCCTAGTCACACCCCGACCTAACCAAAATAGAGAATGAAGGATCTCTAAGGTCAGGGCGTGACAACCGCTCAGGAAGGGGACGCGTTCTGTCTCCTAGAGATGAATGTACTTTGGTGCGAAAAGTGCAAATCAATCCCAGACAACAGCAAAGGACCTTGTGAAGATGCTGGAGCTAACAGGTACAAAAGTAGCTGTATCCACAGGTAAACGAGTCCTATATTGACATAACCTGAAAGGCTGCTCAGCAAGGAAGAAGCCACTGCTCCAAAACCGCCATAAAAATGCCAGACTATTGTTTGCAACTGCACATGCGGACAAAGATTGTACTTTTTGGACAAATGTCCTCTAGTCTGAGGAACCAAAAATAGAACTGTTTGGCCATAATGACCATCGTTATGTTTGGAGGAAAAAGGAGGAGGCTTACAATCTGAAGAACAGCATCCCAACTGTGAAGCACGGGGGTGGCAGAATCATGTTCTGGGGGTGCTTTGCTGCAGGAGGGACTGATGCACTTCACAAAATAAATAAAGATTAAATAAATAAAGAGCGCAATAAAGATTGCATCATCTGTGTCGATCTGTTTTTGCGGTATGAAAATTGGAGTGGGTTTAGGGTTTCTGGGATAATGGTGTTGATGTGAGCCATGACCAGCCTTTCAATGCACTTCATGGCTTCAGACGTGAGTGCTACGGGCCGGTAGTCATGTAGGCAGGTTACCTTAATGTTCTTGTGCACAGGGACTATGGTGGTCTGCTTGAAACATGTTGGTATTATAGACTCAGACAGGGACATGTTGAAAATGTCAGTGAGGACACCTGCCAGTTGGTCAGCGCATGCTCACAGTACACGTCTTGATAATCCGTCTGGCCCGGCAGCCATTTGAATGTTGACCTGTTTAAAAGAAAAAGCGTCTTCCAGCTCGTGGTGAGTAATCACTCTTCTGATGTCCAGAAGTTATTTTCGGTCATAAGAGACAGTAGCAGCAACATTATGTACAAAATAAGTCATTGTTGCAAAGAAGGGTGCAGAGTAATAAAGAGCAGATATGCGAGGGCAGAACTAATAAAAGGTGGGGCCGACCCACAGATAAGGGGTCAAGACAAACCAAGAAGAGAGTCAGGAAGGGGCTGGGGGATCTGTGAACCATAGAGAAAGAGAAAGTGACAATATATCGGCTGGATTTACAGTGTATGACCTGGACTGTTTGGACTTACCTGTTGGCGTTTGGACAGGGACCTACCAAGAACCTGATTTGTGTAACAAACCCTGCTATCCTTGAAGCCAACACCCCTGACCACGCAGAAAGTAGCCTGTAGCCCTCAACCAAAGCCAAGAAAAGAAAAGGTCTCCCAGGGACCAACCTCACAGATGCTAGTAGGGGAGGATGAGAAAGAAGGGGTAGACCCCGTCAATAACGAGTAGTCTGGTATAGTCTGGTACTAGTGGGGCCTGGGTTGATCTGGATCCAGATGGCGACTATCTAGAACCAACAGACCCGGCAGGGTCCCTGACTAACTTTGAGACGTCCCAGACCCAGGATCCAACCCTGCAGCAAGCCAGAGCAGATGTGCAGGTCGTAGATGGTACCCCCATAAATGATAGGACTATGCCTACTAGTTTCCCCACTTCATCATGAAAAAGGGTTTGGTGTACAGAGTCTCAAAAATAGGAGTTGATGTGGTGGAACAGTTATTGGTCCCCACCTGGTACCGGAGAACAGTACTGGACCTAGCTCATGGGCATATTCTGGGTGGACACCTTGGTATCGATAAACGCCGAGAACGGATTGTGAGAAGGTTTTACTGCCCAGGAATTCAGGCTGAGGTGGCTCGACATTGTAGAGAGTGTCCAGAGTGCAAGTTAACAGCTCCCCATGCAGATGTTAGAAGCCTGTTAGTTCCACTCCCCATAATCAAAATAATCAGAACGCCATTTGAGAGGATAGTGATGGATATAGTGGGCCCACTACCCAAATCTGCCAGAGGGCACCAATACATTCTAGTCATCCTAGATTATGCCACTCCCTACCCAGAAGCCATTCCCCTTTGGACGACGGCTTCCAAAAATATTTCCATGGAGTTAGTGCTCCTGTTTACCAGGGTAGGGATTCCAAAGGAGATCCTTACTAACCAGGGGACCCCATTTATGTTCCGCCTTATGGCAGACGTTTGTAAGTTGTGACAGATGAAACAGTTGAGGACATTGGTTTACCATCTTCAGACAGACAGGCTGGTTGAGAGATTCAACCGCACCCTGAAATCAATTCTCAGGAAGGTAAACCGATAAGGATGGGAAAAACTGGAATTTCATGTTGCCGTATCAGATGTTTGCTATTAGAGCGGTTCCCCAAGCCTCGGTGGGGTTTTGAGCCGGTATATGGGAGGCACCACCAGGAAATCTTAGACATCGCCCGGGAAACCCGGGAGCACCAATCCACCCCTTATACTAGTGTTATAGAGCATGTCACGGCAATGCAATACAGGATATCCACAGTCACACCTGTCGTCAGAGAGCACATGAGTCAAGCACAAGAGCACCAGCGAAACACATAACCAGCAGGATAGCCTGAGGGAATTTCAACCGGGAGATAAGGTGTTAGCACTGGTCCCCACGGTAGAGTGTAAACTATTAGCCACATGAAAAGGACCATATGAAGTGCTGGAGAGAATAAGAGAAGTTAATTATCGGATCCGACAGCCAGGTCGTCGTCCTCCGGAACAGATCTATCACATAAACCTGTTAAAAGCATGGACAGAGAGAGAAACACTAATTGCCATGTGCCCCACACCCACTCAGGAGGCAGCTGAAGTGCATTTTTCACCCACTCTGTACACAGCACAAGTACAGGAAGTAAAGACCCTGATCCAGAAAAACAGAGATGGAGAAAATGTTGGCAGATGGAGTGTTCGAAAAGTCACATAGTGAGTGGTCTAGGCTAATTGTGATGGTCTCTAAGCCCGATGGGTCTGCGGTTTTGTAATGATTTTCGGAAGGTAAATTAAATCTCCTAGTTTGATGCCTACCCCATGCCCTGAGTAGATTAACTGCTGGAGAAAATTGGTAAAGCTCGGTACATTACAACCCTGGACCTAACCAAAGGTTACTGGAAAATTCTTCTGACCCCCAGAGCCAAAGAAAAGACAGTCTTTGCAACCCCTGACAGTTTGTTTCAATACACTGTCATGCCATTCGGCTTACGCGGGGCCCCAGCCACCCTTCAACGGCTAATGGACCAGGTCCCAATACCGTACTGATCTTATAAAGCAGCCTATTTAGATGACGTGGGGATCTACAGCCCAGATTGGGAATCCCAATTACCTCAGGTACAGGCAGTGTTAGACGCTCACGGCAAACCCTGCCAAGTCTTACGTGGGGTTAAAGGAAATCGAGTATCTGGGATACACCGTGAGAAGAGGGTTAATCAAACCCCAACTTAATAAGGTTGAGGCAATTAGAGGATGGCCGAAAACCAGTAAATAAGAAGCAGGTTCGAGCCTTCCTAGGGTTGACTGGTTACTACCGGAAGTTCATCCCAAGTTATGCCACAGTGGCCGCCCCACTCACCGACATGACTAGAGCCAGAGGGCCAAACATGGTAAAATGGGATGACAAGCATCCCAAAGCATTTAGAACATTACAGGAGGCTCTCTGCTGTAATCCAGTGCTGGTGGTACCAGACTTTGAGCGCCAGTTCGTTGTTTAGACGGATGCCTCAGAGATCGGCTTGGGAGCCGTGCTCTCCCAAGAGGTAGAAGGGGTGGAACACCCTATCCTGTTTTTAAGCAGGAAACTGGAACCACGGGAGAACAACTACCCAGTCATTGAGAAAGAGGCGCTGGCAGTAGTGGGCTGTAGAACGCCTGAAATACTACCTGCTAGGGCGCCACTTCACCCTCATCAGTGACCATGCCCCACTCACCTGGATGCATAGGGCTAAAGTGAAGAATGATCGGGTGATGCTGTGTTTTTTGGGGTCTTGAAACAGAATAAGGAAGGAAATGAGAAATGTGGATGGGTTATCCTGCATGCACGCCTATTTTGCTGCGGTAGCCCGACCTAGGAGGTTGAAGATATGTGGCAAAGACGGGGGCCAAGTGATAAATGGCAGAAATGTGATGGCAGAACTAATAAATGGGCTCTGCCCTCTCACTAAAATGGCCACCCTGACCAGAACTACAGATCATGAAATGTACAACCGCCAAAAACTACAATCCCCCGAAGCAACGGGAACACTAGGAAGGTGGGGCCGACCCACAGATAAGGGGTCAAGACAAACCAGGACGAGAGAGAGGAAGGGGCTGGGGGATATGTGAACCATAGAGAACGTGACAATATATATCAGCTGGATTTACAGTGTATGACCTGGACTGTTTGGACTTACCTGTTGGCATTTGGACCTGGACCTACCGAGAACCCGATTTGTGTACCGAACCCTACAATCCTTGACTGTGCCTGCGGCCTGGGCAAATCAGGATGGAGAAACCAACATACAGGTACTGTCCTGTTCGAAAGAGCTCTCATACTGGGGTGATTTTGGTGACGGTCTCCCGCTTAATTTGTGACAAACTTTCCTAACCTTGAAGATGTTTGTCACATTACAAACAATTTTTAAAAAATGAAAAAAAATAAAAGTTGGTTAGGAGCATGAAAAACGTCAGCATCCTCTCTGGCGTCATTCTACGTTCTAAAGCACCCTGTACTGGGCTGACTGGCTGTCACTCTTAGTCTTTCTGATAATCTCTCTTGGGTAGGGGGCAGTATTTTGACATCCAGATGAAAAGCGTGCCTCAAGTAAACTGCCTGTTACTCAGGCCCACAAGCTAGGATATGCATATAACTGGTAGATTTGGATAGAAAACTCTCTAAAGTTTCTAAAACTGTGTCTGTGAGTATAACAGAACTGATATGGCAGGCGAAACCTCGAGGACAAACCATCCCACTTGCCCATAAGAAGATAAAGACCACTTAGCTTCTCCCATCTGACATGATTCTAAAGAAAACATAAAGTCATCCAATTACTGCACACAATTACATCCAACTGCTTTGCAGAAGGTGCATTGATTTGGCATGGTTTTACTTCCGATGCAATAGTCCTACAGAATCATTTAGTTCCAAATCCATATTCATGCATCTTCCTAAATGTATGGTTTTTATTATTGTATGGTAATCATCTATTTAGTTGTCTGCTGTAAAATCCTCCATCATCATCATCATCATCATCATTGGTAGAAAGACCAGAGGTTGCTGCGGTAGAGTGGATTCATCATTAGACATGGGTTGAAATCCAAATGGCACCATGTTTCCTTCGTAGTGCGCTACTTTTGACCAGGGCCCATAAGGCTCTGGTTAAAAGTAGTGCGCTATATAGTGAAAAGGGTGCCATTTGGGATGGACCAATGTACACTACTTTCACAAGGCTGATGTATGAAGGATGGATGGGCCAAGTCAGCTGGACTACACACCAGAGCAGTGACACAGTGAAACCTGCTAAAGATTGAAGAAACTCTGAATGGACATACAGCGTTCTGGCCCAAACCTGTGAAGACGCTGCGAGAACAGTAACAGACCATCTTGTGTATCTGTTTTTTCTTCTTCTTCTTTGCCAACTCCAGTGTGAAACACATATTTTCCCTCCCTTCCCTCCCAGCTGTGAAAATATTTTCTTTGTCAAACATCTGTTGGAGGAATGTGGGGACAGAGAAGACTGACTTCCTGAGAGTGGAGCCACAGCAATGTGGTGTGGTGTGGTCCACTTCCAGCTGCTGGACAGTGTGCTGACTGAACCCTCCATAAACCACCTTTCTACAGTACCACCCACCATACTTAGTTCCTTAGACCTACCACCCAGTTCCCTCACATTCACCCAACCACCACCCACCCGTCTCACATCATAAATCTATCACTTCATCCACCCACCATTTTCCCTTCATCCACCCCCTCCACAAACTGCCTACCTTCCCCTCAGGGGTGTGATCCCACCGCCCCTCTACCCCTCAGGCCTGGGCCCAGGGAAAACGTTCCCCTCTAGTGGTGCCCCTGCTTCCTGTCATCCACCCCCCAGACACCCTTCCCACGTCCCAGATCCCAGGCCATTCCTCTGTGCACCATGGGTTAAACTTAGCATGCAAGGAAATGATCATGCACTTCTCATCACAGCCACCCCACCTGTGTGAGGCATGTTTCTGCTCTGTGCCTAGACTCTGTGATTGATCTATGTGTTTGGTAAGCATTCCCCCTAAGCTAGGGCCTCTCCTCTCCTCCTGTTTCCCAGCGCGCCGCTTTTTGTGTTTTATCGTTTGTCACCTTCGCTCAGTTTTTACTTGACTTATTGGTTGACGTTCCATTGATTTGCTCTATGCACACTGCAGCTATGTTGCACAGGTGAAATGTCCGTCAGTCTGCTCTGCACCGTTCACACGTTGACAGGGGAGCAGTGAAGCTCTGGCTTTATCACGCCAGGTCAATAGCTGTCTTTTGACTGTCAGAAGGTGTTTCTGTTTTGTCTCACTGGATGAGTCTCCCCATCGGAAGACTGCTTCAGACACAGGCCTCTGGTTTTCAACAGAGGAAGGAGAGTGAGATCCAAACAGGAGGGAGTTATTGGTGTGTTGTACATATATGCATGCTGATCTGAAAAAAAAAAACGATGTAACACAATAACCTTTATACAAGTCCATGTTTCAGATGTTCCCTCTGAATGCAGGTTGTGTGTTAGCCAGGGGTCAGTCCTGCACTCAGACTACAGTCTTCATCCTAGGACTCTCAAATCCTTCAAGAGAGGTTACTGCCAAGGTCACCCAGGCCAGGAAGCAGATGGGCAGGGGCCTGAGATATCGCCACATGCCATGCTCAGCTGTGATTGGCTGTGTGCCCATACTGGCCTATGACCGGCCAGTGACAGATCAGAGCGTGTTATCTGTGTGGAGTGTAAACTGTAAGAGGCCCGCTGTTTGCCTTTGACTGTGCAGAGGCCAACCAGGAGCAGCTGGGCCAGCATACAGGGTTCTCTTTATTCACATGTGGTCTGGCATCACCAACCATCACTCCTACTACACTGCTTACTACAGTCCAGGAGGGTCGGCACCAACTGCCACCTACAGTATACTGTATGCTACAATGCAAACTGCTACAGTACACACTGCTGAAGGAAGGGGGAGGGGGAGAAGCCATAGAATTAGACCTGTTTAATTCTATAGGAGAAGCATTTTTCTTCCAAAAGCCCTGAGAGAACCATTGTCATGGTGATACTGTATCATGCAAATGAGGAATAGTGCTGAATTATTACTGTAAGGGGCAGAGGGGTGTCATTGTATACAGCCTGTTACCAAGCAAACCACTGTGTTATATAATTAAATAAAGGTTAAATTAATAAAATACAACAAAAAACTACTGTAGGTTGCTATTTAGCTCAATAATTATTTTTGGTCCTTAGTTAGTTGTAAATGTTTCTGTTTACATTAGTTGAGACTCAAGCTTATGACAATAATGGTGGGAATAAGACTGTAGAACTTCTGTCCAGTCCTATGAAGGCTCTCCTTGCAGCTGTTCTGCCATTCTACTGTCCATTTCATAGGAGACTGGACTGATTACCGTAGTTACTCCTCTCTTCCCTCTCTGTAGGGCAACGCTGCTTTTTTGGGCTCATCATTTTGATTAGAATCCTGTCTCTTCCTTCCTTCCTCTCTCCTCTCCTCCTCCTCCGGGACTGATTAGAGCTGAGATGTGGACACCAGGGCCCCTAAACTAGCCTAATCACATCCCATCTTTAATTCTCTCCTCTTCTTCCGCTCTCCCTCACCTCTGCTCCACTCAGTACCTCCTCCAGTGATTGTAACCTAGGCCCTCCTGCCAGGAGGGATATGGGAATCCAGTTTATCTGGCTGAGGTAGTAGTTTAATCCCATTAGAAAGCCAGTGAGCCAAGGAACTGGTGGAGCAGGAGTCCTTCACACTGACAAATCACAAGTGGATCTTGTTGGAAAGTCACCAGGGCTTTCTGTTTCTGACTGCTTCTATAATGTCATTTCCCTCTTGTTGGGCAGATTTAGATTCAGGTAGCGCCGCCATGTTCCTGGGGTTAGTTGTCAGTAACAGCAAAGGAGACAGGGTGTCGACAATGTGAGGTTGATGTGAGTGAAGAGAGAAGAAACGGGTGGGATGCCTAGAATGTGAATAAGCATAAATCATTCGCAGTTTTCTTTTTTATATATGTTGCCGAAATAATAAGTTGGGGTGAATATTTGTTTCATTAAGAGTGCACCCATAAAATGTGTTTTAATAATAATGTTTGTCTAAAGACTGATGTGTTTAATAACCAACCGCTGTGTATGAGTTGATCATGCTCTGGTGGATAGAGTCCTGCTGGCTGAGCCTCCCTGACACAGCTCACAGCACCATGCAGCCTCTGGTCTGGTTCATGCTGCACAACATCAGCTTAATACCATGGCCTGGTCACAAAAGACACCCTATTCCCTATAGGTCCTGGTCAAAAGTATTGCACTACATAGGGACTAGGGTGCAGTTTGGGCCTATTCCTAGGCCACTCACTCCAAACACACTTTATTTACTGTCACTAACATTGGACAGGAGCACTCACATGGAGGCTTTTCTTCTTTTTAAAAGCAAGCCTCGCATGGTGAAACTAGAACATACAGAGACATTGGAATGTGGAGCATAATGTAGAGCATGGAGATGTCTTATGATTAACATCTGGGCATTTAAATGTCAGTTCCCATTATAACGTATTACACGTATAACGTATTAGTCAATTGCAGGAATTCTACACATAACAGATGAGGTAAAGATGTATGGATTTTCTGTTTTGATGGAGAAACAGATGGAAAAAATGTGTCCTTTCTCTCTACACAAGCCAAGGAGTGTAATGGAGGCACAATTCATCAATATCTCTGGAAGATGGAAGTGGAGAGTTCTGTGAAGTGAGAAGTTAAAGGCTGACTGGCCAAAGCAGCAAGGTTTAGGGGAGTTGGGCCACTTTTCAAAACATGCTTAATTGAATGACGCTTTCATAAATCGCTAAGCCACTTTTGGTAATGTCAATGCTGTGTTTACTGTATTTTAGGACGTGTCTCCTTTTGAGATCATGTGCAACGCTCTGGGGCACAAACAAAACGGTGTAATGGCACAATGTAATAGAATGTGCTGGGGAATAATAAATCAAGGGTTAAGGTCTACCACAACTGCCTCCGCTGCACCCAGAGAGCAATGGGTACATTCTTGCTCTCAGTCAGAGAAGAATCATAAGGAGCTGTGGTCACTTGGGGGAAATCAAAATCAAAATGTGTATTTTAAATACTACACTCTGTGAAATTCATGGATAATGACTCATGTGAGAGCTATGCTTTTGTGTAGACTATGGGGGCCAAGGGGGACTCGGAACTACTGTATGTGTTTATTCTTACATTAAACACTCCCCTTTGAAGTAGTGCAAAGCACACGTTCCACCAAATGACACCTCAGCTAAAGACTGTTTTAGCAGACAAGGCACCTCCAGTGGTCAGCAAACCTGTAAGTGCAGGAGGGTAAAATCTCTGCCTCCAAGTGACCCATTTTCTTTCCTGTGCAGTGTTTGATCTGTGTCCTGTACATTTTGATTTTATTTAACTTTGATTTAACTATAGGCAAGTCATTTAAGAATCAATTCTAATTTACAATGATGGCCTACCAGGGAACAGTGGGTTAACTGCCTTGGGGGGCAGAATGGCATATTTTTTTTTAACCTTGTCACCTCGGGGAGTCGATCCAGCAACCTTTCGCTCTAACCACTAGGCTACCTGCCGCAGTGACGACCCTGAAGCTATTCTGTGATTACTGCTGCACACTTCTCCCTCTCTGTCCTGTACATTAGCAGTGACGACCCTGAAGCTATTCTGTGATTACTGCTGCACACTTCTCAATCTCTGTCCTGTACATTAGCAGTGACGACCCTGAAGCTATTCTGTGATTACTGCTGCACACTTCTCAATCTCTGTCCTGTACATTAGCAGTGACGACCCTGAAGCTATTCTGTGATTACTGCTGCACACTTCTCCCTCTCTGTCCTGTACATTAGCAGTGACGACCCTGAAGCTATTCTGTGACTACTGCTGCACACTTCTCCCTCTCTGTTCTGTACATTAGCAGTGACGACCCTGAAGCTATTCTGTGACTACTGCTGCACACTTCTCCCTCTCTGTCCTGTACATTAGCAGTGACGACCCTGAAGCTATTCTGTGATTACTGCTGCACACTTCTCCCTCTCTGTCCTGTACATTAGCAGTGACGACCCTGAAGCTATTCTGTGACTACTGCTGCACACTTCTCCCTCTCTGTCCTGTACATTAGCAGTGACGACCCTGAAGCTATTCTGTGACTACTGCTGCACACTTCTCCCTCTCTGTCCTGTACATTAGCAGTGACGACCCTGAAGCTATTCTGTGACTACTGCTGCACACTTCTCCCTCTCTGTCCTGTACATTAGCAGTGACGACCCTGAAGCTATTCTGTGACTACTGCTGCACACTTCTCCCTCTCTGTCCTGTACATTAGCAGTGACGACCCTGAAGCTATTCTGTGACTACTGCTGCACACTTCTCCCTCTCTGTCCTGTACATTAGCAGTGACGACCCTGAAGCTATTCGGTGACTACTGCTGCACACTTCTCCCTCTCTGTCCTGTACATTAGCAGTGACGACCCTGAAGCTATTCTGTGACTACTGCTGCACACTTCTCCCTCTCTGTCCTGTACATTAGCAGTGACGACCCTGAAGCTATTCTGTGACTACTGCTGCACACTTCTCCCTCTCTGTCCTGTACATTAGCAGTGACGACCCTGAAGCTATTCTGTGATTACTGCTGCACACTTCTCCCTCTCTGTCCTGTACATTAGCAGTGACGACCCTGAAGCTATTCTGTGATTACTGCTGCACACTTCTCCCTCTCTGTCCTGTACATTAGCAGTGACGACCCTGAAGCTATTCTGTGACTACTGCTGCACACTTCTCCCTCTCTGTCCTGTACATTAGCAGTGACGACCCTGAAGCTAATCTGTGATTACTGCTGCACACTTCTCCCTCTCTGTTCTGTACATTAGCAGTGACGACCCTGAAGCTATTCTGTGATTACTGCTGCACACTTCTCCCTCTCTGTTCTGTACATTAGCAGTGACGACCCTGAAGCTATTCTGTGATTACTGCTGCACACTTCTCCCTCTCTGTCCTGTACATTAGCAGTGACGACCCTGAATCTATTCTGTGATTACTGCTGCACACTTCTCCCTCTCTGTCCTGTACATTAGCAGTGACGACCCTGAAGCTATTCTGTGATTACTGCTGCACACTTCTCCCTCTCTGTTCTGTACATTAGCAGTGACGACCCTGAAGCTATTCTGTGATTACTGCTGCACACTTCTCCCTCTCTGTCCTGTACATTAGCAGTGACGACCCTGAAGCTATTCTGTGACTACTGCTGCACACTTCTCCCTCTCTGTCCTGTACATTAGCAGTGACGACCCTGAAGCTATTCTGTGATTACTGCTGCACACTTCTCCCTCTCTGTTCTGTACATTAGCAGTGACGACCCTGAAGCTATTCTGTGACTACTGCTGCACACTTCTCCCTCTCTGTCCTGTACATTAGCAGTGACGACCCTGAAGCTATTCTGTGATTACTGCTGCACACTTCTCCCTCTCTGTTCTGTACATTAGCAGTGACGACCCTGAAGCTATTCTGTGACTACTGCTGCACACTTCTCCCTCTCTGTCCTGTACATTAGCAGTGACGACCCTGAAGCTATTCTGTGATTACTGCTGCACACTTCTCCCTCTCTGTTCTGTACATTAGCAGTGACGACCCTGAAGCTATTCTGTGATTACTGCTGCACACTTCTCCCTCTCTGTTCTGTACATTAGCAGTGACGACCCTGAAGCTATTCTGTGACTACTGCTGCACACTTCTCCCTCTCTGTCCTGTACATTAGCAGTGACGACCCTGAAGCTATTCTGTGATTACTGCTGCACACTTCTCCCTCTCTGTCCTGTACATTAGCAGTGACGACCCTGAAGCTATTCTGTGACTACTGCTGCACACTTCTCCCTCTCGATGTCCTGTTGGAGCCCCTAAACACTCTTTTGTAGAAAGCAAGCTTCTAGGAAAGGAAATCTGTCTCACTCCTCAAAAATAAGCTTGGAAGAGAGATTAACGTGGAAATGTTACAAGTGGTTCAAATAAAAAACTAAGTGGCTTTGCACTCGTCTACTTACTTGAGGAACTCTGACCATCATTAGAGGGGGTTTCTGAGGATAACAAAGTGCCACCCTGGCAATTATTAGAGCAAATATTGACAAGTATGGCAGGCAGCAGATGTCTGGCCATCCATTCGCTCTCTATTCTACAGCCCTCCCTCCAACTCCTAACTCTGAGGTTGACTGCTACACACACTGCTACACACTTTGTGGTCATACTCTTCAGATTTCAATGTTTGTTTGTTTTAACAGATAAGAACGTGGTTACTCTGACTGTTATCAAGCAAGCAGGTTGGAGGTTCTTGTATGTACTGTATCTCATACATACTGTACATACCGAGCCGACAACGTCAAATGTATGTTGATGTGCCCTTGAGCAAGGATCCAGTGGCATCGTGCTACTATGGCTGACCCTGTAAAACAAAACATTTCACTGCACCTGTCCAGTGTATGTGACAATTAAAACACAACATCTTAAACTATTATGTTTGTGTGTATATTCACACATGCAGTATATGTGAGTGTATAGTCATAGAGCATGTCTATAATCATCATATCAGTGCATATAACCAGTATGGTCACAGAAATCACCTGGAAAATCACCAATCCAGGGAAAGGACTCATCTGATTTAATCCGCTCCTGCATGTTTAATGCTGAAAATAGAAACGTATACAACAATGCTATGGGTGTGAGTGCCCGGCCGTTTCATTTACAATTGTTATTTTTTTGTACCCTCGAAAGATCTTTTATATTCAAACAGGACGTATCTGACCAAACATGATTGATGATTCAGAATGAGAAATTCTGATCATTATTTCAAAGACGTCTCTGTGCCTGGTTGCTTTCACCTCAACCTTGACCTTTCTCCTCGTCTCCCCTGAGATATTCGAATAAGGATTAGACAGGAGTGACTTTGAAATATGTTTTTGTCATTTATGTGTTCAGAAATGGGTCTGGGAGCTGCAGGATGTGTTTGATTTACAGCTAAGCGCCTGTGGAGACTGACAGGACTGACGTTCTGTGTGGGTTAGAGAGGAAATGTCACCCCAATCACAGGAGGATAACACAGCTCTCCCACAACCACCCCTCCTGCCTGCGTCTCCACTGACATTGACTACACCCCCACAATGCTTTGGAGACCAGAGAGAAGACTGTTGTCTGTATTTACATTTCCTTTGGTAACCTTTGATAGCTGCCTGACGTCCTGCTTGACGTCTTTGACAAAAGCATTCCAGTTGTAAAGAGACATCTCATGTTATGGTCTTTCCTTCATCTTGGAATATTTTGTTCTTTCAAAAGATACATTTTCACATCACAATATGAATGCTCTTGGTGGATTTATTGAAAGCAGTGCTTTATGGCTTTCTATAGCTTGGCTCTCTTCTGAATTACATCAGTATTTTTTTTATAAACCAGACAAATTGGCTGCAACTCTGTGCAATTCTGTCAAATTATAGTGGCTATGTTATCTACTGAAGTAGAAAAAACATCCCTCAAAATCCACTCCCCAAGACCATAACATTAAATGGCCCATGCCAAGTCTGAATGTTTATGGCCTGTATTTTCTGCTCCATAGAGTTTTCACCTATTCTTCTCCGGGTGTGTAATATTTAGGAGGAGGCTGGCAGGGGTCCCATCCTGCAGCAACTGGGAAACAATGGAGGACGTTTTTCTCTTTTCTCTGGGAGACCTTGGGGAGATGTTGCGGTAGTTCCAGGCCTGAATCTGTGAGCAGTATTGCCCTCTAGAGTGTCTGGCAGGGTACTGCAGGCTGGGGGAAAATGTGGTCCAGACATCCAGTCATCTAACCAACCTAACTAAGAGATGGGAAAGGAAAAGGAAAGTGGGATACCTAGTTAGTTGTACAACTGAATGTATTCAACTGAAATGTGTCTTTGGCATTTAACCCAACGCCTCTGAACCAGGGCTTACAGTGCTGTACTGTGTTGTGTTTGCTGATGGTGACGAATCCGATTGTTTATCCTAGGGACTGATTTAGTGTGTTGTTTATCCATGCAGATTTTGATATAGTAGTGCCTGTTTCTATGTGTGGGGATTTGATGCAAGGCTTAATTGATAGTGAATATAAATAGTGTGCTTTAGTATGGACACCAGCCATCTCTTTTCATACAATTATAAGCAAATGTTTCACATATTTATCATTTGTGCATTTCAGATTGAAACAGGCTTCCATTATTAGCATATGAAGAAGTATCATTCTACAGAAATCAATTTTGAATCAACAGGCATACAGAGGTAACCTCTGAGGAAAATGTTGCTATGGTACTCAGGTTTATTTTCTAATATACTGAGTGAGAAAATACAGTTTACTTTGTGCTCATCTAAAGAACAAGAGGACAGCTCAATACCATAAGCCTGTAATAGCCAGTCAGAGTGTTGAAACTCCTCGGAGAGAACAAAGGTTTTCATTTAATGAATTAAAGAAACATAATGAAGTTATTAAAAAGACAATGACTCCCCTCCGGGTATTTTTCATTAGTCTGACAGCATCACAACACGCTTATTGTCTGCCTGGCCTCATGAAGAAAAAGTAATTTACTTTCTCCCTCCTCCAGAATGCAGGCTGAGCTGAGCTGCCTACGGTAGGCTGGGCACTGACAGTTCCAGAGAGTGGGCTGCTTTGATCAAGCCAGCTCACCAATTAGACACAATTAGACACACACACCGCTGCACTGGTCCACCCAAAAACACAATAATCACTTTGAAGAGAGGCGCAATGAACCTCAGCGCGGCGGTAGCTCTGTTCCAAAAGTAAATCAATGTAATTTGTCGTCTTTCTGTGGTGTGTGTAGGTGAAGGTCGTGGGGGTGATGGATAGGGTTTATCTGTGGGAACGAGCTCTGTCAGGTATAGTGGGTTTACACCTCCTCCACAGACCTGCTCAGCAGCACCAGTACCTCACTAGAGGAAGGGAAGGGATCCATATCAACTGGAGACTTTGACCGTCCCTCTGAAGATCGCTCCATCATTTTTCATGATAATTGGGGCCTACAGATGCAGCAGGATTTTCAGTAGATTTGGAAACGACCACATGTGGGAGTGTTTCATTTTTCTGCTTTGGATAATATGGTTGGGAGTATATTCAATATTTATACATTCGATTGTAGAAACCCTCAACCATGGATCACACAGTATTCAGCATTTGAAGCATTTTATATCCAGTGTGAAGATCCTCGATGCCTTTTGTCAAAAACATGCTTCTCTCTGAGCAAGAATGAGGGTAGTGATTCCCAAGAGGGGACTGCTGCTTCTACTGGGGAGAAATTAACTGTAGTTTAGTTTGTCAACACTGGGGGGCACTCATGTAGCCAAAATACTAGTCCAGCTCAGTTGAGTACAGTACAAAAAGGTGATGTCTATTTTCAATTAACTTCATGACATTTAACATTACGAGTGAAACACTTTTGAATACACTCAAGCATGTGTCATTAAAAGATGATCAAGCTTGACACAAGATACAGTAGAAATTAGACAGCCTTCTACCCAGACGTTGTACTGAATTTACATCATGCAACAGCTTACTCCTGCTAAGGATTTTGGGATGGACTAACAGAACTCCGTGGACCTTTCTGTGGAACTGGGAGTGTGAGTACATGGTAAGGTGACAGGAGGGGATATGAAACATGTCCTTGTCAGCCATTGTCTCTGATAACAGTACGATACAGCAGTGTGAACACAGAGTAGGACAGGAGGGAGTCCTAAGTCCTGTGTCACTGCTAGTATCCAGACGGGTTGCTATCTGCCATGTCCCTCTTCACACTGAGATAGTGGAGGAATGCACATCCAGACTAACACTTCCTGTTGATGTGCTTCTCCTGCTTATTGTTGGGGAAGCATTGTACCCTGATCCGGGCCATGACAGTAACAACAATTAGTGTGCTTGTCAACCATTAGGAATATGATACATAGCATATATACTGTATCTTGTAACTAAGTGACATTTTGCCTACCTAGTAACTGACTAACGTTGGAGTGGAGTAATGTTTCTGAGGTCTGTAGGCCCAAAGGCTGTACCCACAGCAAGCAAGCAGACAGGCACTATGAAAGGATACATTCACCACTGCTCCACCAGCTGAGGCATACAGTACATAGCTCTCAGTGGAGGCTGCTGAGGGGAGGAGGGCTCATAATAATGGCTGGAACGGAGTAAATGGAATGATATTAACACATGGCAACCATGTGTTTTGATACCATTCCACATATTCCGCACCAGCCATTAACATGAGCCTTTCCTCCCCAATTAAAGGTGCTACCAACCTCCTGTGAAAGTGATGCCCAGTTAAAGATGGGCTAGGATATGGGGTTTCATCTGACCACATACAAGATGCCTTCTGTTTTCCCTTGGTATGAGTGGAATTGTGACAGCTGCAGTTCTTAATTTTGTGCATTTCATAATTAAATATAAGTTTCACATTCCAAAGTCACAGGCTGGATAGGAGACATGCCAGAATGAATGCACTGCAGAACACATTCACTCACTTTGTCAGATTGTATCTCTTCGCCGTAGACAGGAGCAATTTATGTGAAACCAGTCTTTAATGTGTGACTAATTTCCCCACCAACTCAGACCTCTCCTATCTATCCCTCCTCTCACACACTCCCATCTGCTTCTAATCGATGCTGACCATCAGCGGCCCAGGGATGCATAAGACTATAAACTGAAGATGCACACTTTAAAACAAGGTGCACTAGTGGGACTAAAACACTGAGAAAAGTGGTGAGTGGTAGGTTATATTAATGTGTGTGGTGTTTGAAGTATCAAAATATCTGCCATTATTTCTAATCTAATTCAGGTATGGAGGTTCTTGTATCAATCTGACCCAATTCTGATGTGTGTTTTATATAATTAGGTGTGAGATGAGGAAACAAATGTTCAGTAAAAATATTTTAAACAGACAGCTCAGTAAATTCAGCTTGTCAACACCTCTTACAAAAACAAGTAATGATGAAGTCCATCTCTCTTCCAACCCTTCAGTAGGAATATAGTCAAGCAATACAATAGGGGGAATTTACTGTGAAGTTATTGAAAGTATCCCAGGATTTTGCAACCTTAGTCACAGCCATTTCCTGCTAATCAAGTCCCTAGTCCAAGAAAGGTCAGCGCTCATATATGAATGTGTCGCCTCATTGCTTTGAACTCTCCTGAAGCTGTGTTATCAAC
Source organism: Oncorhynchus tshawytscha (assembly GCF_018296145.1). Classification (NCBI taxonomy): domain Eukaryota; kingdom Metazoa; phylum Chordata; class Actinopteri; order Salmoniformes; family Salmonidae; genus Oncorhynchus; species Oncorhynchus tshawytscha. Next base: position 18,671,372 of record NC_056433.1, read on the forward strand.
TTCAAACAATGTGTGTGTGTGTGAGATTGTTCCAAACTAATCTGCTTGGACTGGCTGACAATATGAGTCAAGACATACCAGTCAAAAGTGTGTACACACCTACTAATTCAATGGTTTTTCTTAATTTGTTTCTACATTGTAGAATAATAGTGAAGACATCAACTATGAACTAACACATATGGAATCATGTAGTAACCAAAAGTGTTAAAATATATTTTGATTTGTTTATGTTTGAGATTCTTCAAAATAGCCAATCTTTGCCTCGACAGCTTTGCACACTCTTGGCATTCTCTCAACTAGCTTCATGGAGGTAGTCACCTGGAATGCATTTCAATTAACAGGTGTGCCTTAAGTTAATTTGTGGAATTGATATCCTAATTATTGCATTTGATCCAATTAGTTGTGTTGTGACAAGGTAGGGTTGGTATACAGAAGATAGCCATATTTGGTAAAAGACCAAGTCCATATTATGGCAAGAACAGCTCAAATAAGCAAAGAGAAACGACAGTTCATCATTACTTTAAGACATGGAGGTCAGTCAATCCGGAACATTAAGAACTTTGAGTTTCTTCAAGTGCAGTTGCAAAAACCATCAAGTGCTTTGATGAAACTGGCTCTCATGAGGACCGCCACAGGAAAGGAAGACGCAGAGTTACTTCTGCTGCAGAGGACAAGTTCATTTGAGTTTCCAGCCTCAGAAATTGAAGCACAAATAAATGCTTCAGAGTTCAAGTAACAGACACATCTCAACATCAACTGTTCAGAGGAGACTCTGTGAATCAGGCCTGCGTCGTTGGATTTCTGCAAAGAAACCACTACTAAAGGACACCAATAAGAAGAAGATACTTGCTTGGGCCAAGAAACACAAGAATTAGACCGGTGGAAATCTGTCATTGGGTCAGATGACTCCAAATTTCAGATTTTTGGTTCCAACCACCATGTCTTTGTGAGACGCGGTGTGGGTGAACGGATGATCTCTGCATGTGTATTTCCCACCGTAAGGAATGGAGTAGGAGGTGTGATGGTGCTTTGCTGGTGACACGGTCTGTGATTTATGTAGCATTCAAGGCACACTTAACCAGCATGGCTACCACTGCATTCTGCAGCGATACGCCTTCCCATCTGGTTTGCGCATAGTCTCACTATCATTTGTTTTTCAACAGGGCAATGACCTATCACACCTCCAGGCTGTTTAAGGGCTATTTGACCAAGTAGGAGTGATGGAGTGCTGCATCAGATGACCTGGCTTCCACAATCCCCCGACCTCAACCAAATTGAGATGGTTTGGGATGAGTCAGACCACAAAGTGAAGGAAAAGCAGCCAACAAGTGCTCAGCATGTGGCAACTCCTTCAAGACTGTTGGAAAATAATTCCAGGTGGAACTGGTTGAGAGAATGCCAAGTGTGTGCAAAGCTGTCATCAAGGCAAAGGGTGGCTATTTGAATTTATTTATTTAACACTTTTTTTGGTTACTTTCATATGTGTTTTTCATAGTTTTGATGCCTTCACAATTATTCTACAATGTAGAAAATAGTAAAAAATAAAGAAAAACCCTTGAATGAGTAGGTGTTCTAAACCTTTTGACCGGTAGTGTACATACCTACTTTAATCTTAACATTCAGGCCAACGGGGAAGGGGTGGTATGGAGAGGTTGTTGTTTTTTTGATCGCCTGAAGAGGAACGATGGGGGTCACTGATGAGCAACCCTAGTTGCAAGGTGAAACATGGTTTCCAGGAGTGGGGGGTGGATGGAGACATGTTGCCTTGGTGGGGTTGAGGGAATGGGAGGTTGAGGGAGGAGGCCCAATTTGTGTTTTTTCTTTTCCTATTCATCACTTAAATTCTGTATTTCTTACCATTTTCTTTGTTTTTAGTAACAGCCTACGAGTACATATTCAATAAACGTATTATTTGAAACGGATAATGTACCTGTAACCACACCAACAAGAAACAAAATAAACATTGTCAAAAATAATTTTTAAAAATCAGAGCAGTTTCTTAATAAAATGTGGTGAATTAATCAAACACTGTCCATTGTGCTGATCTCTTATTGCTCATGAGTCGCATAGCATCGGATACTGACAGTCACCGAAAAGAGTTATTATCATGAAGTAAAATCAGACTTTCTAAATTCCTTTGATAGCCAGGTGCAAGGGGAGAGGAACGTTCAGTGCATTCAGAAAGTATTCAGATCCCTTGACTTTTTCCACATTTTGTCACATTACAGCCTGATCTACATGCAATAACCCAAAATGACAAAGCAAAAACAGGACCCGAACCCACTCCTGTGTTGTCTTGTCTGTGTGCTTCAGGTCATTGTCCCTGTTGGAAGGTGAAACTTTGCCCCAGTCTGAGGTCCTGAGAGCTTCTCTCTGTACATTGCACTTTTCATCTTTCCCTCAATCCTGACTTCTCTCCCAGTCCCTGCCACTGAAAAAAATCCCCACAGCATGCTGCCACCACCATGCTTCACTGTAGGGATGGTGCCAGGTTTCCTCCAGACGTGACCCTTGACATTCAGGCCAAAGAGTTCAATCTTGATTTCATCAAACCAGAGAATCTTGTTTCTCATAGTCTTAGAATCCTTTAGGTGCCTTTTGACAAACTCCAAGCAGACTGTCACGTGTATTTTACTGAGGAGCAGCTTCCGTCTGGCCACTCTACCATAAAGGCCTGATTGGTAGAGTGCTGCAGAGATGGTTGTCCTTCTGGAAGGTTCTCCAACCTCCACAGAGGAACTCTGGAGCTCTGTCAGTGACTATCATGTTCTTGGTCACCTCACTGAGGAAGGCCCTTCTCCCCCGATTGCTCAATTTGGCCTGGCAGCCAGCTCTAGGAAGAGTCTTGGTGGTTCCAAACTTCTTCCATTTAACCAAACTTCTTCCATTTAAGAATGGAGGCCACTGTGTTCTTGGAGATCTTCTATGCTGCAGAAATGTTTTGGTGTCCTTCCCCAGATCTGTGCTGCGACACAATCCTGCCTCTTAGCTCTACGGACAATTCTTTCGACCTCATGGCTTGGTTGTTGCTCTGACATGCACTGTCAACTGTGGGACCTTAAATTGACAGGTGTGTACCTTTCCAAATCATGTCCAATCAATTGACTTTATCACAGGTGGACTCCAATCAAGTTGTAGAAACAGCTCAAGGATTGTCATTTGAAACAAGATGCACCGGAGTTCAATTTTGAGTCTCATAGCAAAGGGTCTGAATACTTATGTAAATAGGATATCAGTTTGTTTACATTTTTTATACATTTGCCAAAATATAACCTGTTTTTGCTTTGTCATTATGGAGTATTGCGTGTATATAAAAAAAAAGAATTTTCCCGAATGCACTGTATACTTGGTCTAAGGATATGTTTAGTGTAGACAATTAAAATCATATACTAAATTAAATATTAAACAAATTGGTTTATTGGGGTTAAAATACAGCAGTTATGCCATTTGGACCGCCATGCTGTTGTCATGCAAGTTTGATGTTGGACAACAGAATGTTCATGTCACTGCGACAACTGTCTACAAACCAACTATAAACCAGACTGTAGGCTAAAATGTCATTTTCACTAGGTTGTAATAACCTCAATATTTTACCAGTTGGCCAACAGTGCTTCATTGGCCTGGGCTACAATAAAACTAGGCTACAGCAACTTAAGTTTGGTGACTTCACATTAGTGTTTCAATAGAATCAATGCAGAGTAACTGCATGGAAGCAGTAATTTAAAAACTAGTGAATTAGTGATAGAACTGCCAATACCAGACCATCCAGTAGAGGGCAGTATACAGTGCAAAACTAATTGGGGATAAGAAACATTTGTGGAATAAAATTGGACTACTGATTGCAGCTGAAACCGGGGCCTTCCCAGATTAGGAGTGCTGGTCTACACAGAGCAGGTCATATGTAAAACTAGAGGCGAAAATACCTGTATTCGCATAAAATAATCTGTAGACCTGCTATTTCTTCTTCGCAGTAGCAGTACGGGGCTTCATGGCCGGCCAGTGACAGCCGCAGGGGCTATAGGATTGTGTGGACGACCAGCGGTAGTTGGTGAGGTGGCTTTGTACCGTTCTCCTGGTAGGATCGGTGGAGGAATATTAGAGGCTCTCTGCTGATGCTGAGGGAAACAAGAGAGCACCTGATTCTAATAATTAGGCTGGTTGATAAAATAAATCAGATTCATTAAACTGGGGTTGGAGAGAACCTACAGGAGGGTAGCTCTCCAGGAACAGGGTTGGAGAGAACCTACAGGAGGGTAGCTCTCCAGGAACAGGGTTGGAGAGCCCTACTCTACAGGTATAACAAAGTTCCAGAGTGGGATCGCTGTTATTTGTAGAGTTGTGATCCAATTTGTAAGCATTAGTAAACAGAGTGAATGTGAAAATGGTCACCCTCCGCTGGTGATTTGCAGGGTGTGAAATGATACAAGTAAAAGGGGGACTGATTGGTTACATTACATTAAACCTTTTTTATATGGGCTATTTAATACAGCAAAGTATATATAAAAATAAAAAAAGGTTTAATCACAATGTCATTAGGGTTCGGAGTTAGCTAGGTCTCCAGATCAGGAAAAAAAACACACCATTACACTTGGACCTGTGGTGCCACCTCTGCCCTTACGGGACTGGCATCAGTATAGAAATGTAATTCAAAAGTCAAACCACAAACATCAAGTTTTCATAGAGAAATAATATCCCATTCCAATAGGCCTACAACATTTTCACCTCAAGGCAATTACTACTATGTTAGTATTAAGCTCACTAGGTTGTGATTATAGTACTTCATGTATGTGAAATACTATGTAATGCTTGTACCCATATATGAATAGAAATTATTATTCGCAGACTGGAACACCTTCAACAAAGAATAGCACCGTTTGGGGCTTCCGTTGAGTCTGCTCACCTGTCTTGGAACACGCCAAGCAGATTCATTGAAGTTATGTCACTGAGATCTGCAGCCATAGCCTCGGCCTGTGACTTGCTCTTTAAAAAAATAGGGTCTCTATGGGTGTGTCCCAAACGACACACTATTGCAGGGATTCCCCATATTGATATCTATTCAAATAATAGTACACACAAACTATAATATAAACTATAATATTTTAGTATTTTATTAACTTAAGATTCTCACCAAGACAGGCAGACAGTCCAGACAGACAAACAGTACAGTAGGCTATACAGTACACAAGAAGAGTATAGGCTATTTTAAGAGATTTAAAAGAACGAATGCAAATGAATGCTTGTAATGAACAATAACTAGACCCAATTTTATTCCCCTTGAAACTATCCTCTTTGAATGCCCCGCCCTCTGAGATTTTCAGGCAACTTGAATATTTAATTCATATCAATTGCTTCTGATATTGTTATGTAGCCTAGACCGTTGACTTTTTTCAATTATATGTGACATTTGAATTGTCCATTTTAATATTCTTCTACATATTCCTTGCAAATATTCATTGACTACCTATTTACCAGTATCTAATAAACTATCCGCTTGCGCCTGTTACGCACAGCAGGTGTGTCTCCTGAAACAGTGTCTTAATTTGTTTGTACAGCACTGATAAAGGCATAAGGTCGAAACATATGCTCCGTTTTTGTTTTATTGCACCTTGCACTTTCACTTGTTGTATTCTTTTGAGCATGGATGAAATGAATCTCGACCTCCTTGGGTTATTCCTTTTCACGGTTTTGAGTGCGAGTACCTTTTGAACTCTACAGATATATTTTTGTTCTCCTACGCACCGGCCTCCATCCATTCTCCATCCATTCTAGCCTGAGTGCAAATCCTCATACTGGCTTTCCTCATCTCAAGTTTTAAAATAAATCTGTCCTTACGCCTCTCAAGACCCCGATGGAGGACTCAGTCTCTACGTATGGAATCTCAATCGTTTCCCATTTTAAATACAGTATTTGGGAATATATATACTGTATTTCCTTCCTTAGATAAAACCATTGCCAGAAACGTTAACAGAACGCTCAAATCAATTCAATCCGACTAATATCCCAGTTGCTTTAAACAGCAGAATATCTACTGTCAAAATGAATATATTGTCAAGGCTGAATTTCTGTGGTTCAATGCTTCCCTTGTCTCCCCCTTCAGGATATTGGGAGAAAATGTATATTGCAAAGTAAGCGAGCCCTGATAAAATTAACAAACTTGGAAAGGCGTGGGATGACTAGCCGTTACTACATTTTTGTGTTTCCAGGCACTAGAATTTTGTCCCATCCTAAATTGGTTTAGACATGATTCTTCTGCCCCCTGGCTGAGTATATAGAAAAATATGGTGTTTCCTATTACCTTGGAAGAGGTGGTCTTCACTGATATATCCCTTGCATGTCACGTTCTGACCTTTATTTCCTTTGTTTTGTATTTAGTTAGTATGGTCAGGGCGTGAGTTGGGGTGGGCAGTCTATGTTTGATTTTCTATGATTTGGGGATTTCTATGTTTCGGCCTAGTATGGTTCTCAATCAGAGGCAGGTGTCATTAGTTGTCTCTGATTGAGAATCGTACATTACGTGGCCTGGGTTGCACTGTTTGTTTGTGGGTGATTGTCTATGTTAGTTGCTTGTGTCAGCACAGTCCTTATGATAGCGTCACGGTCTTTATTTGTTTATTGTTTTTGTATTCAGTGTTCAGTTCTTTCTTTAATTAAACATTCATCATGAACACATACCGCATTTTGGTCCTCTGATCCTTCTCGCCTCTCCTCTTCAGATGAAGAGGAGGAAGATTGTGACATTGCACTGTGTAAACTACGCTTTGGTCCTACTATTTCTCACACAATTTCTATTTGGTGTAAAATGTAAAAACAATGTAACTGGGAATCAAAATGGTATGCCCATACTCCAGTGTTTCACAACAATTCCTTCCAATCTGGAGGGCAGCCTTCTGCATCCCCCCCAATGGCACAAATGTGGTATCAGTACCCTTGACAAAATCATGGACAGTAATGGTTTCAGAACATTCCAAGATTTAAAAGACACATACACATCACCAGGCAACTCCTTTTTTCTATATTTACAATTTAGGTCAGCTGTACGTACTGGCCTATGGAGTCCCTTGGGAAACCCAAACACTGAACCATGCAATGATGGGATCTATAAATACATTATCTGGGCTCTTGAAAGGACTGATCTCTATAATATATAAACAACTTTTGGAAAGCTCACATTCTGAGCTAGCAATTAAAAAAGTATGGTCCACAGATCTAAGTGAATCTGAAAAACCCTATAACTGGAACCGAATATGGAAAAATATGACCTTGGCATCCCATAATCTAAACCATCAATTTAAACATTATGGCGGGGGTTCCGCAGACACAGATTAATGGATGTTGGCCCCCAGGTTGACCTTGGCAATGGAGGAAAATGGATTACCTGGACTATTTCAATGATGATCAAAGAGCACCATCAAGAACAGACAGAAGGGCAGTTACAGACAGGAGAAACCCACTGAATGATTTTGAAAGACAATGCAGCTGACATTTGTTTGCTTAAGCCAAGGCTTTCATCTGACTCTCTTGGGGGAAAGCCCATCCCTCCTTCCCTACAAGTTCTGATCAACTTGAGGTTTTTGGCATCTGGAACCTTCCATCGTGAAACAGGAGATTTGTGTGCTTCTAGTGAACCAACTGTACGCAGAATAATTCACAAAGTCTGCAATGCTATATGTAAACTGAAAGACAATTACATCAAGTTCCCTGATGCGGAGTTCTAGGAATATGGTAGTCAGTGGCTGTGTAGATGGATGTCATATTCCCATCAAGTGTCCCTCTACTGCAGATGCTGAGGAGTACAGGAATCAAACAACCTGGTTCTGAATAAATATAAAAAGTGTGTGCACTCCCAATTTGCAGTTCTTCAACATTGTTGCATGTTGGAAAAAAATATTATTTTTATGATCAGCTTGGAGGACAACATGTTGGAATCATACTGGGTGATAGTGGGTATGCAGACCCATTTCTTGGTCACGCCCTAGCTTCATGCAATAGGACCTGAGCAACAATGTTACAACCAAGCTCATATCCGCACCAGAGGTGTGGTGGAGCACATGTTTGGTGTATGGAAAAGTAATTTCCATTGTCTCATAAACACATTGCGCTTTCAACCAAGAAGATGCTGCATTGTCATAATTGCAACGGCAGTGCTTCACATGACCTCAAATAGCATGGCTGTCCAGATCCTCGCATTGAAGATGAGGATGACACAGATGTTCCCATGGTTGACTCTAAAGAACAATCTCAGCTAAAGCCCAACAAAAATAAACAATCCATAAAGCCCAACACATACACTACCGGTCAAAAGTTTTAGAACACCCTACTCATTTAATGTGAAGCTACAGTGCCTTGCAAAAGTATTCGGCCCCCTTGAACTTTGCGACCTTTTGCCACATTTCAGGCTTCAAACAAAGATATAAAACTGAATTTTTTTGTGAAGAATCAACAACAGGTGGGACACAATCATGAAGTGGAATGACATTTATTGGATATTTCAAACTTTTTTAACAAATCAAAAACTGAAAAATTGGGCGTGCAAAATTATTCAGCCCCTTTACTTTCAGTGCAGCAAACTCTCTCCAGAAGTTCAGTGAGGATCTCTGAATGATCCAATGTTGACCTAAATGACTAATGATGATAAATACAATCCACCTGTGTGTAATCAAGTCTCCGTATAAATGCACCTGCACTGTGATAGTCTCAGAGGTCCGTTAAAAGCGCAGAGAGCATCATGAAGAACAAGGAACACACCAGGCAGGTCCGAGATACTGTTGTGAAGAAGTTTAATGCCGGATTTGGATACAAAAAGATTTCCCAAGCTTTAAACATCCCAAGGAGCACTGTGCAAGCAATAATATTGAAATGGAAGGAGTATCAGACCACTGCAAATCTACCAAGACCTGGCCGTCCCTCTAAACTTTCAGCTCATACAAGGAGAAGACTGATCAGAGATGCAGCCAAGAGGCCCATGATCACTCTGGATGAACTGCAGAGATCTACAGCTGAGGTGGGAGACTCTGTCCATAGGACAACAATCAGTCGTATATTGCACAAATCTAGCCTTTATGGAAGAGTGGCAAGAAGAAAGCCATTTCTTAAAGATATCCATAAAAAGTGTAATTTAAAGTTTGCCACAAGCCAGCTGGGAGACACACCAAACATGTGGAAGAAGGTGCTCTGGTCAGATGAAACCAAAATTGAACTTTTTGGCAACAATGCAAAACATTATGTTTGGCATAAAAGCAACACAGCGCATCACCCTGAACACACCATCCCCACTGTCAAACATGGTGGTGGCAGCATCATGGTTTGGGCCTGCTTTTCTTCAGCAGGGACAGGGAAGATGGTTAAAATTGATGGGAAGATGGATGGAGCCAAATACAGGACCATTCTGGAAGAAAACCTGATGGAGTCTGCAAAAGACCTGAGACTGGGACGGAGATTTGTCTTCCAACAAGACAATGATCCAAAACATAAAGCAAAATCTACAATGGAATGGTTCAAAAATAAACATATCCAGGTGTTGAATGGCCAAGTCAAAGTCCAGACCTGAATCCAATCGAGAATCTGTGGAAAGAACTGAGAACTGCTGTTCACAAATGCTCTCCATCCAACCTTACTGAGCTCGAGCTGTTTTGCAAGGAGGAATGGGAAAATATTTCAGTCTCTCGATGTGCAAAACTGATAGAGACATACCCCAAGCGACTTACAGCTGTAATTGCAGCAAAAGGTGGCGCTACAAAGTATTAATTTAAGGGGGCTGAATAATTTTGCACGCCCAATTTTTCAGTTTTTGATTTGTTAAAAAAGTTTGAAATATCCAAAAAATGTCATTCCACTTCATGATTGTGTCCCACTTGTTGTTGATTCTTCACAAAAAAATACAGTTTTATATCTTTATGTTTGAAGCCTGAAATGTGGCAAAAGGTCGCAAAGTTCAAGGGGGCCGAATACTTTCGCAAGGCACTGTAGTTGAGAGAATGCCAAGAGTGTTCAAAGCTGTCATCAAGGCAACGTTTGAAGAATGTTATCAAGGCAAATGCAGACTATTTGAAGAATTTGTTTTACACTTTTTAGCTTACTACATGATTCCATGTGTTCTCATAGTTTTGATGTCTTCACTATTATTCTACAAAGTAGAAAATAGTAAAAATAAAGAAAAACCCTTGAATGAGTAGGTGTTCTAAAACTTTTGACCGGTAGTGTCCTTACCTACTTTAATCTTTACTTTCTTTGCTTTCAGGCCAACGGGGAAGGGGTGGAATGGGGAGGTGCTAGGTGCTAAGTGCAGGGGGAAACATGGTTTCCAGGAGTGGGGGGTGGATGGAGACATGTTGCCTTGGTGGGGTTGAGGGAAGGGGAGGTTGAGGGAGGAGACCAATGTATTTATATGTTTTCCTATTTATCACTTTAATTCTGTATTTCTTACGGTTTTCTTTGTTTTTAGTAACAGCCTACGGGTATGTTCAATAAACTTATCATTTGAAATGGATAATGTACCTGTAACCACACCAACAAGAAACAAAAACATTGTCAAAAACTATTTAAAAAATACAGAGCAGTGGCTTGATAATAAAATCATTTTTTGTGGTAAATTAATCAAACACTGTCCATTGTGCTGATCTCTTATTGCTCATGTTTGAGTCGCATAGCATCGGATATTGACAGTCACCAAAAAGTGGGTTCTTATCATGAAAAACAGCCTTCCTAAATTCCTTTGGTAGCCAGCTGCAAGGGTAGAGGAAAGTTTAGTGCATTCAGAAAGTTTTCAGATCCCTTGACTTTTTCCACATTTTGTTACGTTAGCCTTATTATAAAATGTATTACATTTCCCCCCCAATCTAAACACAATAACCCAAAATGACAGAGCAAAAACAGGACCCGAAGGCACTCCTGTGTTATCTTGTTTGTGTGCTTAGGGTCATTGTCCTGTTGATAGGTGAACCTTTGCCCCAGTCTGAGGTCCTGAGCAGGTTTTCATCAAGGATCTTTCCCTCGATCCTGACTCGTCTCCCAGTCCCTGCCACTGAAAAAAATCCCCACAGCATGCTGCCACCACCATGCTTCACTGCCAGGTTTCCTCCAGACGTGACGCTTGGCATTCAGGCCAAAGAGTTCAATCTTGATTTCATCAGACCAGAGAATCTTATTTCTCATGGTCTGAGACCTTTAGTAGTTGCCTTTTGGCAAACTCCAAGCAGGTGGTCACGTACCTTTTACTGAGGAGTGGCTTCCGTCTGGCCGCTCTAGCATAAAGGCCTGATTGGTGGAGTGCTGCAGAGATGGTTAACCCCAGGTGGACTCCAAGTTGTATAAACAGCTCAAGGATTATTAATGAAAACAAGACGCACATTGAGTCTCATAGCAAAGGGTCTGAATACTTATGTAAATAGAGTATCAGTCATATACAGTTGCAAAAAATTCTAAACCCATTTTTGCTTTGGCATATGTTATTGTGTAGATTGAGGATTTCTTTTTTCTTTTTAAAAATAAGGCTGAACCATAAATTGCTAAATAATTAGTGGTCTGAAAACTTGGTCTAATGATATGTTTAATGCAGACAAGAATAATATAGTAAATTAAATATGGGTTTATTGAGGTTAAAATACAGCAGTTGTGCCATTTGGACCACCATGCTGTTGATGTCATGCAGCCCATCATGTGTGGTCACTTTTTCATAACAAGTTGTGTTGGACAACTGTCTACAGACCAACTGTAAACCAGACTGTAGGCTAAAATTTCATTTTCACTAGGTTGTAATAACCTCAATATTTTACCAGTTGGCCAACAGTGCTTCATAGGCCTGGGCTACAGTAAAACTAGGCTACAGCAACTTAAGTTTGGTGACTTCACATTAGTGTGTAAATATAATCAACGCAGAGTAACTGTGTGGGAGCAGTATTTTAAAAACTAGTGAATACTAATTTGACAATATCAGACCATCCAGGATGGAAAACTTTTGGGGGAAAAAATGTCTTGTATCATCAGAAATGATATATATAATTACATATCAATGTAGAAATAAAATAGTGGATCAAATAAGATCCTATGTTGCAATATAACTTATCATATTAAAAGTAAGTTACAGCTATAGGCATATATTCAGTGCTTGACTTGGACTGAAATAATTACAGGTACTCATTTTGAGTGCTGGTACTGTTAATATTTATGTGCAGGACCTCCGACACTTTTGAGTTAATATTCTTTAACAGGTGCAGGAACTCAAGCAGTAGACAAATGTTGGTGCTGGTACTTAGCTCCGGTGAGCTCCTGCCCAAGGCAAGGACTGTAAATACTAGGCTTCTATCTCTTTTGTCCTTTTCATTTAACCACACTCTCTTAGGAGGGATGGACACACACACACACACACACACACACACACGCACACACACACACACACAACTTACAAAAGGTAGCCGATATTAGCATATCATTCCACTCTAGCTGCAGCAGCTTGACAAGGGACCTGTTGACATGTGAATGAACACCACTAGCTATCATACCTCCCTGTTTTCAGCACTGATGGCTGTGAAAACGTATAATTAGTCCCAACAATTACATTTTAAAGGTGCTAAGTGTGTTAAAACAACTGATCCAGAGACTGGGAGAGGTGGTGTTGTAAACCTGCTAAACAATGGAAGATAATCAGAACTAATGGACCAAACTCCTGCCCCAGGACACTCAGGCAGTGTTATGATAATCCACCAACTGTCCTTATTATTGTAATGGTTTTACACAATGAATATTTTATCAATGTTTTTTAACCCTTATTTTAATGGGGAAGATGACTGAGAACACATTCTCATTTACAGCAAGAACCTGGGGAATAGTTACAGGGGAGAGGGGATGAATGAGCTAATTGGAACCTAGGGATGATTAGGTGGCCATAATAGCATGAGAGTCAGATTGGGAATTTAGCCAGGACGACAGGGTTAACACCCCTACTCTTACTATAAGTGCCATGGGATCTTAAGTGGCCGCAGAGTGTCAGAACGCTTGTTTAACTTCCCATCCGGAAGACAGCACCCTACACAGGGCAATGTCCCCTGGGGCAATGGCCTTCAAGGCAGAGATGCAAGGAAAAAGCCATATCTCAGACTGGCCAATAAAAGGAAAAGATTAAGATGGGCAAAAGAACACAGACACTGCACAGAGGAACTCTGCCTAGAAGGACAGCATCCCGGAGTCACATCTTCACTGTTGACATTGAGAATGGTGTTTTGCAGGTACTATTTAATGAAGCTGCCACTTGAGGACTTGTGAGGAGTCTGTTTCTCAAACGAAACACTCTAATGTACTTGTCCTCTTGCTCAGTTTTGCCCCAGGGCCTCCCACTCCTCTTTCTATTCTGGTTAGGGCCAGTTTGTGCTGATCTGTGAAGGGAGTAGTACACAACGCTGTACGAGATCTTCAAGTTTCTTGGCAATTTATAGTATAGAATAGCCTTCATTTCTCAGAACAAGAATAGACTGACGAGTTTCACATGATAGGTCTTTGTTTCTGGCCATTATGTAATCGTACCCACAAATTCTGATGTTCCAGACTCAACCAGTCTAAAGAAGGCCAGTTTTATTGCTTCTTTAATCAGGACAACAGTTTTCAGCTGTGATAACATAATTGCAAAAGGCTAATGATCAGTTAGCCTTTTAAAATGACAAAGTTGGATTAGCTAACACAATGTGCCATTGGAACACAGGAGTGATGGTTGCTTATAATGGGCCTCTGTACGCATATGTAGATATTCCATTGAAAAAGTCCAGCTACAGTAGTCATTTAGAACATTAACAGTGTCTACACTGTATTTCTGATCAATTTGATGTCATTTTAATGGACAAAACAAGGACATTTCTAAGTGACTCCAAACTTTTGAACGCTAGTGTACATGTAGGTAGAGTTAAAGTGACTATGCATAGATTATAAACAGAGAGTATCAGCAGCGTAAAAGAGGGTTCTGGGTAGCCCTTTGATTAGCTGTTCAAGAGTTTTATGACTTAGGAATAGAAGCTGTTTAGAAGCCTTTTGGACTTGGCGCTCCGGTACCACTTGCAATGCGGTAGCAGAGAGAACAGTCTATGACTAGGGTGGCCACTTTTAGGGCTTTCCTCTGACACCGCCTGAAATAGAGGTTCTGGATGGCAGGAAGCTTGGCCCCCAGTGATGCACTGGGCCGTACGCACTACCTTCTGTAGTGCCTTGAGGTCAGAGGCCAAGCAGTTATCATACCAGGCAGTGATGCAACCAGTCAGGATGCTCTCGATGGTGTAGCTGCAGAATCTTTTGAGGATCTGAGGACCCATGCCAAATATTTTCAGTCTCCTAAGGGGGAATAGGCTTTGTCGTGCCCGCTTCATGACTGTCTTAGTGTGTTTGGACCATGATAGTTTGTTGAGGATGAGGACACCAAGGACCTTGAAGCTCTTAACCTGTTCCACTATGAGAATCGATGAGAATTGGGGCGTGCTCGGTCCTCCTTTTCTTGTAGTACACAATCATCTCCTTTGTCTTGATCACGTTGAGGGGGAGTTTGTTTGTCTGACCTCCTCCCTATAGGCTGTCCTACTTTGTCGGCCTACCACTGTTTTGTCATCGGCAAACTTGATGATGGTGTTAGAGTCATGCCTGGCCATGCAGTCATGCGTGAACAAGGAGTACAGGAGGGGACTGAGCACGCACCCCTGAGGGGCCCCCGTGTTGAGCATCTGCGTGCAACACTGGGGGCCATGTGTTGTTCCCTGCACTTATCACCTAGGGGCAGCCCTTAAGGAAGTCCAGGATCCAGTTGCAGAGGGAGGTGTTTAGCCCCATGGTTCTTAGCTAATGGATGAGCTTTGAGGGCACTATGGTGTTGAACGCTGAGCTGTAGTCAAGGAATAGCATTCTCACATAGGTGTTCCTTTTGTCCAGGTGGGAAAGGGCAGTGTTGAGTGCAATAGAGATTGCATCATCTGTGTATCTGTTGGGGCGGTATGCAAATTGGAGTGGGTCTATGGTTTCTGTGATAATTGTGTTGTGAGCCATGACCAGCCTTTCAAAACACTTAATGGCTACAGACGTGAGTGCTATGGGTCGATAGTCCTTAAAGGCAGGTTACCTTAGTGTTCTTGGGCACAGGGATTATGGTGATCTGCTTGAAACATGTTTGTATTACAGACTCAGTCAGGGAGAGGTTGAAAATGTCAGTGAAGACACTTGCCAGTTAGTCAGCGCATGCTCAGAGTACATGTCCTGGTAATCCGTCTGGCCCTGCGGCCTTGTGAATGTGGATCTGTTTAAAGGTCTTACTCACATCGGCTACGGAGAGCATGATCACACAGTCGTCCGGAACAGCTGGTGCTCTTATACATGTTTCAGTGTTATTTGCCTCGAAGTGAGCATAGAAGTAATTTAGATCATCTTGTAGGTTCGGGTCACTGGACAGCTCTCAGCTGTGCTTCCCTTTGTAGTCTGTAATAGTTTGCAAGCCCTGCCACATCCGACGAGCGTCAGAGCCAGTGATGTACGATTCAATCTTAGTCCTGTTTGGACGCTTTGCCTGTTTGATAGTTCATCAGAGGGCAGAGCGGGATTGAAAGCAGCAGCTCTACCCTTTAGCTCAGTGAGGATGTTGCCTGTAATCCATGTCTTCTGGTTGTGGTATGGTTGGGGTATGTATGGTCACTGTGGGGATGAAGTCATCGATGCACATATTGATGAAGCCAGTGACTGATTTGTTGTACTCCTCAATGCCATCGGAAGAATCTCTGAACATATTCCAGTCTGTGCTAGCAAAACAGTCCTGTAGCTTACTGTAGCATCGGCTTCATCTAACCTCTTTCTTATTGACCGAGTCACTGGTGCTTTCAAAATGGCATATATCGAGTTCAAGGACCAAAAAACTAAATGCATTCTGGAACAAGAATTGTCAACTTCACTAAAATTCATAACGTTGAGAAAGGACAAAAGTTTGGGGAAAGGGTGAAATGTCTTTTCTTTTTGAGATAACTAGTAACTAACTTTTGCTACTCTCATCTAAAATGAGCAAGCCAGCTAGCATAAGGGATTCCATTCCAAGCCCAGTAGATGTATTCTATTTGATAGAGCAACATTGTTAGTTTCCCTACAAGGCTTTCATTCTAATAGTAATTTATGATATTTTTGACCTTCAACAGATGCACAGCCTTTGGCAGGATAAAATGTAGTTTAGGGAATAAAAGTCTCCCATTCAATGGTGTTCCTTTTCAAGTTATAGGCACAAAGATGTATGAACGCCTCTAGGTGAATGACAGGGACGAAGCCCAAAACAAACACGTTTACAAAAACAAAGTGATGTAACCCAAACAAAAGTGCACAACAATACACAGGACCAGACCTGTAATAACGAGTACACAATACACGCAGCACAAAAGCTGAAACAACAAAGTACAGGTACTCACAAAACCAACAGACATGGAAACAATAACCGACAAAACAAAGGTGGACAGAGGACACATATATATGTACAATTATTAATCAGGGGAAATTGGAACCAGGTGTACGTAATGAAACACTTCAGTGATGTCTAGAGGCCGGTGACGTAGCTATTGCAGTGAAAGAATACCATGCTATTGTTTGAGGAGAGTGCACCGTTTTGAACATGAAAAGTTATTAATAAACAAATTAGGCACATTTGGGCAGTCTTGAGACAACATTTTGAACAGAAATACAACGGTTCATTGGATCAGTCTAAAACTAGTGGCTAAAAATCTAGTGGCTAAAATCTAAATTGCATAAAAAAGTACCATGTACTTAAAGTGTATAAATAATTTACAGTGCCTTCAGAAAGTATTCACACCCCATGACCTATTAAAATTTTTGTTGTGTTACAGCCTGAATTCAAAATTGATTACATTTATTTCTGAAAAACACAATAACCCATAATGATGAAGTGAAAAATGTTTGCTGTAGCGGCCTCTTAAGCACGGCGACCCTCGCCACCAACCTCGGACTGGGGACCCTAGAAATGGGTCCCGAATGGACAGGAGACTCCGGCAGCGCAGGAGAGGCTGGAGACTCTGGCAGCTCCAGAGTGAAGGGCGATTCTGGCCGCTCCTGGCTGATTGGCATGTCTGGCGGCTCCTGACTGGCTGGCAGCTCTGGCGGCTCCTGGCTGGCTGGCGGCTCTGGCGGCTCCTGGCTGGCTGGCGGCTCTGGCGGCTCCGGACAGCTTGGCGGCTCTGGCGGCTCAGGACAGACTGGCGGCTCTGGCGGCTCAGGACAGACTGGCGGCTCTGGCGGCTCAGGACAGACGGGAGACTCTGGCGGCTCAGGACAGACGGGAGACTCTGGAGGCTCAGGACAGACAGGAGACTCTGGAGGCTCAGGACAGACGGGAGACTCTGGAGGCTCAGGACAGACAGGAGACTCTGGCGGCTCAGGACAGACGGGAGACTCTGGCGGCTCAGGACAGACGGGAGACTCTGGCGGCTCAGGACAGACGGGAGACTCTGGTGGCTCAGGACAGACGGGAGACTCTGGCGGCTCAGGACAGACGGGAGACTCTGGCAGCGCTGGAGAGGAAGAAGGCTCTAGCAGCACTGGACAGGCGGGAACACCTGTAGGCAGAAGACGGAGAGACAGCCTGGTGCGGGGGGCTGCCACCGGAGGGCTGGTGCGTGGAGGTGGCACTGGGTAGACCGACCGTGCAGGCGCACTGGAGCTCTTGAGCACCGAGCCTGCCCAACCTTATCTGGTTGAATGCTCCCCGTAGCCAGGCCAGTGCAGCGAGGTGGAATAACCCACACTGGGCTGTGCTGGCGAACCGGGGACACCGGGCTATGCACACGCACTGGGGAAACTGTGTGCTCCACCGCATAACACGGTGCCTGCCCAGTCCCTCTCTCTCTCCGGTAAGCACGGGAAGTTGGCGCAGGTCTCCTACCTGGCTTCGCCACACTCCCCGTGTGCCCTCTCAAAATATTTTTGGGGCTGCCTCTCGGGCTCCCAGCCGCGCTGCCGTGCTGCCTCCTCATACCAGCGCCTCTCTGCCTTCGCTGCCTCCAGCTCTGCTTTGGGGCGGCGATATTCCCCTGGCTGTGCCCAGGGTCCTTTGCCGTCCAGAATCTCCTCCCATGTCCAGAAGTCCTGTGTTCTTTGCCGCTGCTTGGTCCTTTGTTGGTGGGTGTTTCTGTAACGGCATTCTTCCTCCTCTTCTGAGGAGGAGAAGCGAGAAGGATCGGAGGACCAATGCGCAGCGTGGTAAGTGTCCATAACGTTTATTTTAAGACATAAACTGAACACTATGAAATACAAAACAATAAATGTGAACATGAACGAAACCGAAACAGTACCGTGTGGCGACAAACACACAAACGGAAAACAAACATCCACAACTCAAAGTGAAACCCAGGCTACCTAAGTATGATTCTCAATCAGAGACAACTAACGACACCTGCCTCTGATTGAGAACCATACTAGGCTGAACCCAAAACCCCAACATAGAAAAACACACATAGACTGCCCACCCCAACTCACGCCCTGACCATACTAATAAAGACAAAACAAAGGAAATAAAGGTCAGAACGTGACATTTGCAAATGTATTGAAAATTAGATACAGAAATATCTAATTTACATAAGTATTCACACCCCTGAGTCCATACCTTATAGAGCACATTTGGAAGCTATCACAGTTCAGTCTTTCTGGGTAAGTCTCTGTAAGCTTTCCACACCTGGATTGTGCAACATTTGCCCATTTTTTTACTTCAAGCTCTGTCAAATTGGTTGTTGTAATTTCTAGACATCTATTGACTTAAATAAAGGTAAAAAATAAAATAAAAAAACAGCAAGCTGATCCCGACCTACATATGGTGATTGGCTGGGTGGAGGAAGGACGTTGCCCCCTGGGAAAGGTGGTGGAGCAGTCACCCACTGTGAGGGGAGTGTGGTCACAGTGGCCTGGGGTAGAAATAAGAGATGGAGCACTGAAAATAAGCTGGTTGGAATCAGCCTCAGGAGAGGCTCATTGGCAGTTTGTCATCCCTTACGTCCTGAGAGAAGAAGTGCTGGAGCTACACCATGGACGCCCTGGTGTAGGACATTTCGGCATTACCAAGACTATGAAGAAAATCTGCCTCCCGATGTAAAATGTTGCCCCCTCACATGCACATTGTACGATGCGCATGTGAGGTGCAATATTTTACATCAGGAGACCTGGTGTGGGTGTACGTCCCCAAGAGAGTGAAAAGCAGGAGCACCAAACTGGACAGCAACTGGGTGGGTCCCTGCTACGTAGTTGGCCAGGTTGGAGTGGTGATATACCGGGAGAGGCTAGCACCCCTTGGCCGCACAGTTGTCCCTGTCCAATGGGAGGTATGGCTAGCTAGTTCAGGCTAGGTTTGTTGGTTTTGTGCAGCTCCCTGTTACCCCGTGCAGTGTAACAGTAAAACACCTGTGGGCATTAACCATATTTCCCTCTCCGTCCGTTTGTTATTTAACCTAGTAAAGTTATAAGATTGGGAAACTGTAAACACCACAGGATGTTTCTTATGGTTCTGAGGCCAGGCTTTACATAAGCAATGTGTGTGCTGTGTGTTAGTGTGTGAGAGAGATAATTCCTATCATATTATAAAGGCTGATCTCCTCTGATGCGTGGTAACGGACATGTTGTTGTCTTGTTTTGCTCTTGCATGGAAGAAAGGCAGGATTAAAAGAAACATCCCTAACATGCATCAGTGGAATGTGACGGCCTGTTTATTGATCATTCGAGACATACACTATATATACAAAAGTATGTGGATACCCAGTCAAATTAGTGGATTTAGCTATTTCAGCCACACCGGTTGGTGACAGGTGTATAAAATTGGGCACACAGCCATGTGTACTCCATAGACTAACATTGGCAGTAGAATGGCCTTACTGAAGAGCTCAGTGACTTGCCACCTTTCCAGCAAGTCAGTTCATCACATTTCTGCCCTGCTAGAGCTGCCCCGGTCAACTGTAAATGCTGTTATTGTGAAGTGGAAACGTCTAGAAGCAACCATGGCTCAGCTGTGAAATTGTAGGCCACACAAGCTCGCAGAACGTGACTGCCGAGTGCTGAAGCGCGTAGCGTGTAAAAATCGTCTGTCCTCAATTGCAACAATCACTACCGAGTTCCAAACGGCCTCTGGAAGCAACGTCAGCACAATAACTGTTTGTCGGGAGCTTCATGAAATGGGTTTCCATGACCGAGCAGCCGCACACAAGCATAAGATCACTGTGCGCAATGCCAAGCGTCGGCTGGAGTAGTGTAAAAGCTCTGGAGCAGAGGAAACGCGTTCTCTGGAGTGATCAATCACACTTCACCATCTGGCAGTCCGACGGACGAATCTGGGTTGGCGGATGCCAGGAAAATGCTACCTGCCCCAATGCATAGTGCCAAATGTAAAGTTTGGTGGAGGAGGAAATATGGTCTGGGGCTGTTTTTCATGGTTCAGGCTAGGCCCCTTAGTTCCGGTGAAGGGAAATCTTAATTCTACAGTCATACAATGACGTTCTAGATTATTCTGTGCTTCCAACTTTGTGGCAACAGTTTGGGGAAGGCCCTTTCCTCTTTCAGCATGACAATGCCCCTGTGCACAAAGCAAAATATTTTTTTGAGATCGGTGTGGAAGAATTTGACTGGCCTGCACAGAGCCATGACCTCAACCCCATTGAACACCTTATGGGATGAATTGGAACGCCGACTGTGATCCAGGCCTAATCGCCCAACATCAGTGCCCTACCTCACTAATGCTCTTGTGGCTGAATGCAAGCACGTCCCCGCAGCCATGTTTTTTAACATCCAGTGGAAAGCTTTCCCAGAAGAGTAGAGGCTGATTTTGGAATGGGATGTTCGACGAGCAGTGTAGAACTTCCACATGGTCCAGTCAGGACCAATGGCACATAACTCAGACGACACATTTGAAACGACTTACAACACACTCTTTATAGGCAGAGAGATGGAGAGAGAACAACATCACCCTGTCACAATCTAATGGCTGGCATGAGACGTCTCTTTATTGTCATGTGTTTCTGCATTGAACATTTCCGACACGAATAAAGCACATGCACCGACACGGACACCATACTTTGATCCTAGAGTACACAGCGTTGAACTTTGACAATACTTCCTTTGACTGACTGAGTGCTACTTTCAGCCATAGTCACTGGCCTCCTTCCTGGTGGGGGAAGCATCCTGACTAACATAGTTTTCATAAATGTATCACCTTCTTTGACAGTCTGACCTGTGTTTAGAAAAACAGAGGGGCAGCGCCAGCCAGGAAGGGGGATGGGGGACAAGAGTGTTGAGGTGGGGTGGGGCAGCTTTTTTATTTTTTCAGAACTGCAGACGTAGTGCTGAGGCTTATCCCGGCCCCTCTCTCTACCTGGACAACCAGAGGGGGAGGGAGGGCTCTGAAAGGGGTTGGAGGTTGTGTCTGCTGCTCAGTCCCCCCCAAGGGTACCCCAAGGGTACCATGGAGGGACCCTGCAGACGGAGACAGCTGCTGACCAACAACACTCAATGTGACTCTGCCAGTCAGAGGGAGATATGCCACCTGGATGACTGCACTGTCTGCCTGTCTGAAATACACACTAGTCTAGTGCACCCTGTTGCTCTCTAATTTTCTCTCCCTTTTTTATTGCTCCCCCCTCTCTCTCCTCTTCTCTCTCCCTCTCCAGACTTCTCATCTTAATGTGATTTATGATCAGGCTCTGGGGAGGCAGGTCCACTGGGGGAGGCATAGACGGGAGTTGAAAGGAAAGGAGAGGAGGAAGTACACACTATTTGTTTTATAGGACTTGCGGCTGGACTGAGCTGGCGCTTGCACCGCAAGGTCGGACCAGTGGAAAAGTTAACCAACGGGTGCTGCAGAAAGAGGGAGAGAGAGAGCTGCCTGTGTCGCAGAAAGACTTCACTACAGGCAGGACAGTGAGACAGAGAGCGAGAGGGAGCAGCGCTCCACTGGACATACACACAGACATGTCTGCTGATAAAGCTCTGCCCTGCCTCTGCCTTCTACTCTCCATCGTCCTCTCAGGGATCGTCTGCTCAGCGACTTCCATTGGTTTACATTGGGAACAGCAGTCTGTGATGAAAGTAAGACCAGACATTTAGTTTTTTCTCTGCTTGGCTGGTACAGAATGCACAGCAGGTGTCCAGTTCCTTATCACAGCTAAATACAGAGGACCTGTTGTTATTGCAAACTTTTCGACATCACTTTTTCCACATGACTGAATCAGACTGTCACATTGGATATTATGCCCATGAACTGTGCTGAATGCTTCTATAGCTAAACTCTAATGGGGTTTGATAGTCACTGCAAGAGAGGCAGGTTTGTAAGTCAGTCAGTATGCTTCTTAGATCTTTTTTTGTGAAATGCTGGGGTGGTTTGGGTGTGAGGATCTTGCTGTGTGGATCCATATCTCTGTGGCAGCACTCTGGCCACTCAGTGCTGCGTCTCAACCCTCTCTGTGTTCTGCCTGGCGTCGGGATGTTTGTGGAGGAGCTCCAGCCGAGACCCTGATGAGGGACATATCACTCTCCATTGGCCCGCGCTAGCCACCGGTGGAGCCCTAATGGAAACCAGCTGCCAAGTGTTGAGCAACACACATAGAGGGAACATAGCACGCAGAAATGGCATGAGAAACAATACAGGACGTGCTTCTCACACATTTATAGTGGGTAGACTGGGTGCAGGCAGATATTTCCTGTTTGGGGGCCAACGGGGGCCCAAAGAATGGGCATCTATCTTAGAGAGAGACCTTATATCTCAGGGACACACAGGCAAAACAATGTGCCCAGAGCAAGACTAATGTAAATGTTAGTAATGTAACTAATGTAAATGTTACACAAACCTACTTTGCATTGTGTAAGAGGTCACAGAGAGTCACAGAACAATGAATTTAATAACTATATTTATTTTTTGTTTGCTAAATTTAAGGCAGTAGAGAGAATTTTGATGGGGTGGGGGGAAGGGGAGGGGGCAGGGAGCAGATCCCCCAGTGTCTAAATTTAGAATTGACGATCTTCCGCCTCTTGTGAAATTGTTTACTTCTTCTGTGTACATGAGCATTCTAATAGCAGAGACCCATATATAGAGGCCTCTCCACTGCAGACATATCGTCTCTGCTCTGTTATTGGATTATGATGAGATTCACATTACCAAGCCATACCCCTTTCCCATCCTCAGTATCTTCCGAGGAGTTTACCACTAAGTCAGAGAGTGAAGCCTTCACTAGGCCCAAAGTCAATAAACTATCTGCCTCTTATTGTGAGGAGTGAGTGCAGGCAGGGAGGGAGAGGGGGGCACCGGGTTTGTTGTTCCTATTTCAGAGAGAGAGAGAGTCTGCCACAGCCTCAGACCTGAGAAGATGTTGACTTTGGACTGAACTCTTGTTTGGAGCCAATTCTTGTTTTTCTGCCTGGGCTGAGACTCACCGTATTTATTTATCCCTGTACCAGAGGCAGAGATAGAGCCAGACTCATGCTTAGTCTCATGTAGGCTAAAAAACTTATAGCACTTCCGAACACATGATATGAACAGCTAATGATAAATGCATACTGGCAATTCCCCGATAACAGAGTGATGTTGAGATTCAGATTTTTCACTTTAAATTGTATGCCAACAAAAAATAACAATGATTGCAAAGTTAAACAAACGATTAAACTCTGTGCACAAGGAGTGTGAAAAATCTGAGTCTCTGCATCACTCTGTTAATGTGGAATTGCCTTTAACATTTATTTGAGGTTCCACCTTTTAGAAGTGGAGCACAGTGACATAGTCTTTGGGACATGCTGCTGCACATGAAACAGAGAAAGGCTACACTACATGGTGAATGTCATCTTTGTTCTCTACGGCAGTGGGAGCACAGAGAAATAGTTCAGAAATAGCTCACTTTACAGAGGACATTCAGAGTGGACCAGAAGGCTACAGATGTGAATTGTTTCAATGTTCATGCCATTTAGGAGCGGATTAGAGCATTTACCATGCTGTAAAATATTCTTGAGGGGTTTGTTTTCTGTATCACAGGATTACTCCCTATACCCAGGGGAAACAGTACCAGGAAGTTGGGGTTTGGTGTTTTAATTAAATGGTATTCTGAACTAAAGGATATTTGAATGAGACTCATTCTGGTCGAAACGAACAGGAACTAATGTAGTTAGATGTTACATGGTGAAACGTCTGCTGTGTTATATACTTTACACTTCTAAAGTCTACATCCCAAATGGCACCCTATTCCCTGTTATACAGTATATAGTGCACTACTTTTGACCAGAGCCCTACTGTATTGACCCTGGTGGTCAAAAGTAGTTCACCATAGGGTAATTAAATCAAATCACATTTTATTGGTCAAGTACACATATTTTGCAGATGTTATCGCAGGTGCAGTGAAATGCTAATGTTTTTCCTAGCTCAAACAGTGCAATAATTCAAAACAATACATACAAATCCAACAAATAAAATAAAATAATGAAGAAATATCAGAAAGAGCAATATACATATGTATATGATGTTGTGTATAGACATTATGGACAGTATATGAATAGAAAAGGTGTGTACAGCAGTAGTTTAATAGGATGAGGCTTGACTAGAATACAGTATATACATATGAAGAGGGTAAAACAGTATGTAAACATTATTAAAGTGAGCAGTGTTCAATGACTATGTGCAGGGTAGAGTACAGGGTGGTAGCCGGCCAGTAACAATGACTGAGTTGTCTCCACCTTCTAGGTGGTAGCGGGGTGAACAGGCCATGGCTCGGATGGCTGAGGTCATTGATGATCTTCTTGGGCTGTCTGTGACAACATGTGCTGTAGATATCCTGGAGCGCAGGCAGTGTGGCCCCGATGATGCTTGGGCTGACCGCACCACCCTCTGGAGAGCCCTGCGGTTGCGGATAGTGCAAATGCCATACCAGGCAGTGATACAGCCTGACAGGATGCTCTCAATGGTGCATCTGTAGAGGTTTGTGAGGGTCAGAGGGGCCAAACTGAATTTCTTTAGCCTCTTGAGGTTAATGAGACGCTGTTCCGCCTTCTTCACCACACCGTTTGCATGGACCATTTCAGGTTGTCAGTGATGTGCACACCGAGGCTTTTCACCCTCTCCACTGCAGCCCTGTCGATGTGGATGGGGGCGTGCATGCTTTGCTGTCTCCTAGAGTCCATGATCAGTTCCTTCGTTTTGTTGACGTTGAGGTTATTTTCCTGGCACCACTCCGCCAGGGCCCTCACCTCCTCCCTGTAGGCGGTGATGTCGTTGTTGGTAATCAGGCCTACAACTGTTGCGTTGTCTGCAAACTTGATGATTTAGTTGGTTTCTGAGAGGACTAGCATTCTGTAGTGCAGTAGCCTCAATTGTGATATGGATCTCTAGACTGCTTACTGTTCAGGACCCATTCAGATAATTTTACCTATACACTGGCATAGATAACACCTACTCTATAGTATGTAATCAGTTGTAATGCAAACATATGTGTGGGAGCAGAAGGTGAGTAGAATCGATTGAAATGACCTGTAGTCAATAACCAGGACATCATATAACATCATAACCATATGATGTATAGGCCTGGCCTCATTTATGGTGTGTACTACAGGTCAGAAAAGCCACAGGAAGGACGGAAAAATCTGCTCCGTGACAAGCCCCTAACCAACAATGCAGTTAAAAAAATACGATTAAGAATGAGAGATAAAAGTAACAAGTAGTTCAAGAGCAGCAATAACATAATAATAATAGCGAGACTATATACAGAGAGTAACCAGTACAGAGTCAATCTGCGGGGGCACCGGTTAGTCAAGGTAATTGAGGTACATGTAGGTAGAGTTATTGAAGTGACTATGCATAGATAATAATAATAATAATAATAATAAGAGTAGCAGCAGCGTAAAGGGGGGAGGGGTTGTAGCCATTTGATTAGATGTTCAGTAGTCTTATGGCTTGGGGGTAGAAGCTGTTCAGAGCCTCTTGGACTTAGACTTGGCACTCCAGTACCGCTTGCCGTGCGGTAGCAGAGAGAACAGTCTATGCCTAGAGTGGCTGGAGTCTTTGACAATTTTTAGGGCCTTCCTCTGACACCACCTGGTATAGAGGTCCTGGATGTCAGGAAGCTTGGCCCCAGTGATGTACTGGGCCGTACGCACCACCCTCTGTAGTGCATTGCGGTCGGAGGCTGAGCAGTTGCCATACCAGGCAGTGATGCAACCAGACTCTTGATGGTGCAGTTGTAGAACCTTTTGAGGATCTGAGTCAAATCTTTTCAGTCTCCTGACGGCGAATAGGATTTGTTGTGCCTTCTCAACGACTGTCTTGGTGTGCTTGGACCATGTTAGTTTGTTGGTGATGTGGACACCAAGGAACTTTAAGCTCTCAACCTGCTCCACTACAGCCCCGTCGATGAGAATGGGGTCGTGCTCGGTCCTCCTTTTCCTGTAGTCCACAATCATCTCCTGTGTCTTGTGTCTTGATCACTTTGAGGGAGAGGTTGTTATCCAGGCACCACATGGCCAGGTCTCTGACCTCCTACCTATAGGCTGTCTCGTTGTTGTCGGTGATCAGGCCTAACACTGTTGTGTCATCGGCAAACTTAATGATGGTGTTGGATGAGCTTTGAGGGCAATATGGTGTAGAACATTGAGCTGTAGTCAATGAATAGCATTCTCACCAGTTGGTCAACGCATGCTCACAGTACACGTCCTGGTTATCCATCCGGCCCTGCGGCCTTGTGAATGTTGACCTGTTTAAACGTCTTACTCGTGTAAGAGAGCGTGATCACACAGTCGTCCGGAACAGTTGGTGCTCTCATACATGTTTCAGTGTTATTTGCCTCGAATCGAGGATAGATGTAGTTTAGCTCGTCTGGTAGGCTCGTGTCACTGGGCAGCTCTTGGCTGTGCTTCCCTTTGTAGTCTGTAATGGTTTGCAAGCTGATGAGCGTCGGAGACGGTGTAGTACGATTCAGTCTTAGTCCTGTATTGGCACTTTGCCTGTTTGATGGTTCTTCGGAGGGCATAGCGGGATTTCTTATAATCTTCCGTGTTTGAAAGTCCTGCTCCTTGAAAGCGGCAGGTCTAGCCTTTAGCTCAGTGCAGATGTTGCCTGTAATCCATGGCTTCTGGTTGGGGTAAGTACGTATGGTCACTGTGGGGACAACGTCGTCGATGCACTTATTGACAAAGCCAATGGCTGATGTGGTGTACTCCTCAATGCCATAGGAAGAATCCCAGAATATATTTCAGTCTGTGCTAGCAAAACTGTCCTGTAGCTTAGCATCTGCTTCATCTGACCACTTTTTTTATTGATCTAGTCACTGGTGCTTCCTGCTTTAACTTTAGCTTGTAAGCAGCAATCAGGAGGATAGAATTATGCTCAAATTTGCCAAATGGAGGGCAAGGGATTTGTAAGAGTATCTGTGTGTGGTGTAAAGGTGGTCTAGAGTATTTTCCCCTCTGGTTGCACATTTACATGCTGATAGAAATTTGGTAAAACAGATTTAAGTTTCCCTGCATTAAAGTCCCCGTCCACTAGGAGCACCGCCTCTGGATGAGTGTTTGCTTATTTGCTTATGGCGGAATACTGCTCATTGAGTGCGGTAGATAATGTGGTCTACAGCTTATCATGAGATACTTGAGACTTCCTTAAATATCGTGCACCAGCTGTTGTTTTTATATATGCATAGTCCCCGACCCCTTGTCTTACCAGACGCCGCTGTTCTATCCTGCCGATGCAGCATATAACCAGCCAGCTGTACAGTATGTTGATAATTTAATTCTAAGATGTTACAGTTTTTAATGTCCTTGTAAAGGCTGTCGTCGGAAGGATGAGACCAAGGTGCAGCGTTCCTTGAGTTCCACATAATATTTATTGTTGAAGTGAAACTTTTAGACAAAAAACAATAAAGAAAACAACAACCAACCAGGTTCGTAGTGCAAACTACCTGGTCACAAACGAAGAACAAGATCCCACACAGAAGGAGGGAAAAAGCTACCTAAGTATGATTCCCAATCAGAGACAATGATAGACAGCTGTGCCTGATTGAGAACCATACCTGGCCAAACATAAAGAAATAGAAAACATAGAAACATGAACATAGAATGCCCACCCAAATCACACCCTGACCAAACCAAAAATAGAGATATAAAAAACTCTCTATGGTCAGGGCGTGACAGTCCTTTTGGTAGTTTAATCTTCCTCGTAGGTCGTTTATTTTATTTTCCAATGATTGCCAGAAGAAAAAAAATCTACTACTCATTTTCAGAAGGCAGCCCGACCTCCGGCCTGCTAGCCGGACCTCACGGCCTGCTACCGAATTAATCAAGGGGAATTATGCATCACAACTGGGAGATGTGTGAGATGTTTGAGATGTATTGGTGCCTGCCACTCTGGACACAACATACGTGTTCCATTGACTGGATGAAACAAGGGGGGAAAACATGGCCAATATGAACAGTAGTGTTGTAGGATCATAACCATCTTTGAATGGGGTGACTGAAGATCAAAGGGATCTGTGGAGGGGGAGTGAGGAGAGGTGTTGCTGAACTCTGATTTCACACTACATTAGGAAACTGCCAGAGTGAAATGGCCATGAGAGTTTTGTAAGTAACATTCTGTGAATGAGAGAACCATTATTAGCAGTATGCAAGTATCCAATAATGTCAGAATTTTGTCTTAGTCACGAGAGCACCTTTTTTTCATGATAAGAGATATTGTGAAAAGTAGGGGAACGTTGTATCCCATTGATGACGCACAACTTAATCCAGCCTTGCCAAAACGATTCCAGGTGCTCTACGTACTTTCTGAAATTGCTGTTTCAAGTTTTAATGTCACATGCACAAGTACAGAGAAATGCCTTTCTTGCAAGCTCAGTGCAGTAATCAATAACAATTTAATACTCAAAATAACATAAGGTAGAATGATAAAGTGCCCCGTAAGCAACTTGGCATTAATGACAGGTACCATATCACTGGTCAAATGTATTTCTAATCCTAGATCAGATTCAGGGGAAAACTTGTGTGAAACTGAGGTTGTACTCTGTTTTAAAGAGCTCGTTCATGTTCCCTCTCCCTAGGTGTGTGCAAAACTATATTTTCTCAGTAACCAGAAAAAATGCCTACCATGTAACTGCAAAGGCCATTCAGAAACATGTGAAGATATCACAGGTGTTTGTACAGTAAGTATGACATCCATCCCCTCTATTAATACTTATTATAAACTGGGTGGTTCGAGCCCTGAATGCTGATTGGCTGAAAGCTGTGGTAAATCAGTCCATTTACCCAAGGTATGACAAAACATTTCTTGTTACTGCTCTAATTACGTTGGTAACCAGTTTATAATAGCAATAAGGTACCTCGGGGGTTTGTGGTATATGGCCAATATACCACGGCTAAGGGCTGTATCCAGGCACTCCTCATTGCGTCACGCGTAAGAACAGCCCTAAGCCGTGGTATATTGGCTATATACCACACTCCCTTGTGCCTTATTGTTTAATTACACCATGGGGAATACTTCTAGTCTCTAGATTACTATCTACTATCATATCAGTAATAGATTTTAACTATATTCCACTCTTTACCATGCAGTCATGTCAGGACCACACCACTGGGGATTTCTGTGAAATATGTGAGGATGGATACATGCCTGACGTCGCCAACCACGGACGTCACTCCTGCCAGCCGTGCGCCTGTCCCCTGTCCAGCCCCTCCAACAAGTAAGCTATAACGTCCGTCCATCCAGACCCTACTGTTGTGCAGGCCGTGCAGAGAGAGGCCTGTGTGTTGGCGGGCAGAGCTCACTGACTGACATTCTTTCCGCTGTGTGTCTGGCCAGCTTTGCAGAGCACTGTGACAGAAGCAGTAACATCCTACGATGCAACTGCCAAGAGGGCTATGCTGGACATTACTGTGAGAGGTCAGTGCTGACAGAACCTTGGCCAACACCATGAGTTAACACCACCGTGGGAGCAATTACACTTATTATCCTAAATCGGCTCATATAGACACATGTAAAGCTCTTACAATTTCACTATTTATTTTTTCAGGGCCTGAACAATAAATATTTGGAAATGCTTTCATATAACAATGATGTTTCACTGTAAGTGATAAGTCATACTAAATCAAACAATTGGTAACCACCTTGCATCTTCCTCACCCAGATGTGCTCCAGGTTTCTATGGGAACCCCATGGTGATCGGTGACTCCTGTAAGAGTTGTGACTGTAACGGTAACTCGGACCCCAACCACATCTTCAATGAGTGCCACAACGTGACCGGCTTCTGTCAGAATTGCTGGGGGGACACGGCCGGAGCCAACTGTGAACGGTGTGCCCCAGGTTTCTACGGCGACGCCATCAGTGCCAAGAACTGCAGAGGTGCTTGCCAAGAGTACTGTTAGACATTACTTACCCTACTGAGGCCCTTTGCTCCAATAGGAGCTAAAGGGAATAAGTCAGGTTATAAGGGCACAAGGTGAGACCCAGATGCAGAAACGGGAGGCTTTGATATTTACTATAATCCAAAACGGTAGGCAAGAGAATGGTCATGGACAGGCAAAAGGTCAAAACCAGTTCAGAGGCCAGGAGGTACAGAGTGGCAGGCAGGCTCGAGGTCAGGGCAAGCAGAATGGTCAGAGAGGCAGGTACAGAGTCCAGAAACAGGCAAGGGTCAAAACCGGGAGGACTAGCAAAAGAGACTATAAAAAGTAGGAGCACAGGAAAAACACGCTGGTTGACGAACTGGCACAGAGAGACAGGAAACACAGGGATAAATACACCGGGGGAAATAAGCAACACCTGGAGGGGGTGGAGACAATCACAAGGACAGGTGAAACAGATCAGGGCGTGACACAGGTCAACTTTACTGTGAATGTAGACTACCCATTGAAAAATATCCAAGGGAAAAATGTGTCTTCAATAGAGCTTTAACAATTTCCCCTTGTTTTGCTCATATAGTCATAAGTCAATCACAAGGCTCTATCTGAAACAAAATACGGGGAGGTCTATTTTGTGTGTTTACACAGTTGGGCAGGCTGGGTAGTGAGAATTCCTGCCATGCTCTAATGACACAATGCCTCAGAGACAGTACAGTACAATTCAGACAACCCTGGCCTGTGTATTATCTAATGCCATGTGCACATCCGTGTAAGAATAGTATCATGGAAAAGTGCTGCATGTTCACCAAATATTAACTTGTAGTTCAAATCAAATCAAATGTATTTATATAGCCCTTCTTACATCAGCTGATATATCAAAGTGCTGTACAGAAACCCAGCCTAAAACCCCAAACAGCAAGTAATGCAGGTGTAGAAGCACGGTGGCTAGGAAAAACTCCCTAGAAAGGCTAAAACCTAGGAAGAAACCTAGAGAGGAACCAGGCTATGAGGGGTGGCCAGTCCTCTTCTGGCTGTGCCGGGTGGAGATTATAACAGAACATTGCCAAGATGTTCAAATGTTCATAAATTACCAGCATGGTCAAATAATAATAATCACAGTAGTTGTCGAGGTTGCACCTCAGGAGTAAATGTCAGTTGGCTTTTCATAGCCGATCATAAAGAGTATCTCTACCGCTCCTGCTGTCTCTAGAGAGTTGAAAACAGCAGATCTGGGACAGGTAACACGTCCGGTGAACAGGTCAGGGTTCCATAGCCGCAGGCAGAACAATTGAAACTGGAGCAGCAGCACGGCCAGGTGGACTGGGGACAGCAAGGAGTCATCATGCCAGGTAGTCCTGAGGTATGGTCCTAGGGCTCAGGTCCTCCGAGAGAGAGAAAGAAAGAAAGAGAGATAGGGAGAATTAGAGAGAGCATACTTAAATTCACACAGGACACCGGATAAGACAGGAGAAGTACTCCAGATATAACAGACTGACCCTAGCCCCCCGACACATAAACTACTGCAGCATAAATACTGGAGGCTGAGACAGGAGGGGTCACGATACACTGTGCACAGCCCCCACACCACTAGAGGGATATCTTCAACCAACTTACCATCCTGAGACAAGGCAGAGTGTAGTCCACAAAGATCTCCGCCATGGCACAACCCAAGGGGGGGCGCCAACCCAGACAGGAAGATCACGTCAGTGACTCAACCCACTCAAGTGACGCACCCCTCCTAGGGACGGCATGGAAGAGCACCAGTAAGCCAGTGACTCAGCCCCTGTAATAGGGTTAGAGGCAGAGAATCCCAGTGGAGAGAGGGGAACTGGCCAGGCAGAGACAGCAGGGGTGGTTCACTGCGCCAGTGCCTTTCCGTTCACCTTCACACTCCTGGGCCAGACTACACTCAATCATATGACCTACTGAAGAGATGAGTCTTCAGTAAAGACTTAAAGGTTGAGACCGAGTCTGCGTCGCTCACATGGGTAGGCAGACCATTCCATAAAAATTTAGCTCTATAGGAGAAAGCCCTGCCTCCAGCTGTTTGCTTAGAAATTCTAGGGACAATTAGGAGACCTGGGTCTTGTGACCGTAGCGTACGTGTAGGTATGTACAGCAGGACCAAATCGGAAAGATATTTAGGAGCAAGCCCATGTAATGCTTTGTAGGTTAGTAGTAAAACCTTGAAAGCAGCCCTTGCCTTTAACAGGAAGCCAGTGTAGGGAGGCTAGCACTGGAGTAATATGATCAAATTTGTTGGTTCTAGTCAGGATTCTAGCAGCCGTATTTATCACTAACTGAAGTTTATTTAGTGCTTTATCCAGGTAGCAGGAGTCTCCAGGTAACAGGAGTCTAGTAGAGCATTGCAGTAGTCTAACCTAGAAGTAACAAAAGCATGGATTAATTTTTCTGCATGATTTTTTAACAGAAAGTTTCTGATTTTTGCAATGTTACGTAGATGGGAAAAAGCTGTCCTTGAAACAGTCTTGATATGTTCGTCAAAAGAGAGATTGGGGTCCAGAGTAACGCAGAGGTCCTTCACAGTTATATTTGAGACGGCTGTACAACCATCAAGATTAATTGTCAGATTCAACAGAAGATCTCTTTGTTTCTTGGGACCTAGAACAAACATCTCAGTTTTGTCCGAGTTTAAAAGTAGAAAGTTTGCAGCCATCCACTTCCTTATGTCGGAAACACAGGCTTCTAGCGAGTGCAATTTTGGGGCTTTACCATGTTTCATTGAAATGTACAGCTGTGTGTCATCCGCATAGCAGTGAAAGTTAACATTATGTTTTCGAATGACATCCCCAAGAGGTAAAATATATAGTGAAAACAATAGTGGTCCTAAACGGAACTTTGAGGAACACCAACATTTACAGTTGATTTGTCAGAGGACAAACCATTCACAGAGACAAACTGATATCATTCCGAGAAATAAGATCTAAACCAGGCCAGAACTTGTCCGTGTAGACCAATTTGGGTCTACACGGACTGTTGCTGTTTGGATGAGATAAGTCCATCTCTAACTCACTTGTAGAAAACTATGAAGAATACAACTGAAGAAATGGGGAAAAATCACAATCTATTGCAGGATTTTCATTGTGGCCATGTCATGCTTTTTTGACCCACTGTATTAACTATGAGTGTGTCCTGTGTTACAGTGTGTGAGTGTAGTAAGTGTGGGACAGCTTCGTGTGATGACAGGACAGGGACATGTCACTGTAAGCCTGGTGTCACCGGCCAACTCTGTGACCAATGTGAGGTGAGACGCTCAAGGGCCTTGTCAAGGAGACAGCCTTACAACCATGTGGTCACACAATAACACTGTTGGACAGATTTTCCTGACAACAGATATGCTCAGTAATGCAGACAATAAAATGAAAGCAGACAAAACCATTAAGGCTACTGTGAATAACAAAAATAACAACCAGATGTCTAACATACTGTATATCCATTGTGTACTTTAGAAGGGCCACACAGGTTTCAATAACTGCCAGGGCTGCCATAGTTGTGACTGCGGACCTGCCGGTCTCCGGCCCACCTGTCATCCTCTGACCCACAGCTGCCAGTGCAAACCAGGGGCCGGAGGCCGATACTGCGAGCGTTGCCTCCCAGACTACTGGAACTATGGCCCCTCAGGGTGTCAGAGTAAGTACTGTGTCTGTCTAATCTGGCGAACCACCCAGACCAGTTGGTCAAACATTAAGAACAGATGACATTATCTGTAGCTAGCAGGCCAGTCCACCATTCTCACACCCACTCATACATGATGTCAGGGAGGCATCTGCTGCGATCTGAAACACCGGGACCATCCGTACGCATCTGCACATGACCACAGACACTAACTGCAGCTGGCAGCCGACGTTCCTCTGACATCACCGCCCGCCCAGTCCTAATTTATCTGCCCAGCTGCCGGAACCATCATCCATTCCACCGCTTCACTATAGAGAACCAGAACCACACTACAGATGTGCAGCAGCACTCCTTCCCAGCCAAAAGACCCACCATGGGTTCCATTATATATTTGGTATTTGTACACCGACTGACTCTCCTATGTCCGGATGATAAAGCCTTCAACTCGATAAATGGAACTCGACATGTAATCAACTATATGAAATGTGTATGTCTGTTTCTTCCATCCAGAATGTGACTGTGCTAGCAGCCACTGTGATGTGCACACTGGGGAGTGCCTCCCTGAATCCACCACGGTCAATCTCTGCAACATCAGTAAGAGTGTCTAGTTAAACTGAAACATTCATTTTTATTATTATCTTAAATAACCCTTTGTGTTGTATTTTAGCATAATGTGATGTTGGGGAAATTACACACAAATAATTTGTCTCCTCCCTACCACCAGGTTGTGATGAGTGTATCTGGCACCTGATTGGTGACCTGAGGCTGTCCAATAAGACCCTGGACCAGGTGAAGGTCAGTGTGTTGAACATCTCCACTGGGGCTGCAGCCAACGACAGGCTCAAGTACTACAACTACACCGCCCAACGTCTGCAGGTATAGTACATTTTCAAATCAAATCAAATTTTATTTGTCACATACACATGGTTAGCAGATGTTAATGCGAGTGTAGCGAAATGCTTGTGCTTCTAGTTCTGACCATGCAGTAATATCTAACAAGTAATATAACCTAACAATTTCACAACAACTACCTTATACACAAAAGTGTAAAGGAATTAATAAGAATACGTACATAAAAATATATGAATCAGCGATGGCCGGATGGCATAGGCAAGATGCAGTAGATGGTATAGAGTACTGTATATACATATTAGATGAGTAATGTAGGGTATGTAAACATTATACAGTATAAAGTGTCATTGTTTAAAATGGCTAGTGATAAATTGATGTAATGAATGTTTCTTTATTAAAGTGGCTAGAGATGAGTCAGTATGTTGGCAGCAGCCACTCAATGTTAGAGATGGCTGTTTAACAGTCTGATGGCCTTGAGATAGAAGCTGTTTTTCAGTCTCTCGGTCCCCGCTTTGATGCACCTGTACTGACCTTGCCTTCTGGATGATAACGGGGTGAACAGGCAGTGGCTCGGGTGGTTGTTGTCCTTGATGATCTTTTTGGCCTTCCTGTGACATCTGGTGGTGTAGGTGTCCTGGAGGGCAGGTAGTTTGCCCCCAGTGATGCAGACCTCACTACCCTCTGGAGAGCCCTTACAGTTGTGGGCAGAGCAGTTGCCGTACCAGGCGGTGATACAGCCTGACAGGATGCTCTCCATTGTGCATCTGTAAATGTTTGTGAGTGTTTTTGGTGACAAGACAAATTTCTTCAGCCTCCTGAGGTTGAAGAGGTGCTGCTGAGCCTTCTTCACCACGCTGTCTGTGTGGGTGGACCATTTCAGTTTGTCCGTGATGGGTATGCCGAGGAACTTAAAACTTTCCACCTTCTCCACTACTGTCCCGTCGATGTGGATAGGGGGCTGCTCCCTTTGCTGTTTTCTGAAGTCCCCGATCATCTCCTTTGTTTTGTTGACATTGAGTGTGAGGTTATTTTCCTGACACCACACTCCGAGGGCCCTCACCTCCTCCCTGTAGGCCGTCTCGTCGTTGTTGGTAATCAAGCCTACCACTATAGTGTCGTCTGCGAACTTGATGATTGAGTTGGAGGCATGCATGGCCATGCAGTCATGGGTGAACAGGGAGTACAAGGTGAGGGCTGAGAACGCACCCTTGTGGAGCCCCAGTGTTGAGGATCAGCAGGGTGGAGATGTTGTTTCCTACCCTCACCACCTGGGGGCGGCCCGTCAGGAAGTCCAGGATCCAGTTGCACAGAGCGGGGTTGAGACCCAGGGTCTCAAGCTTAATGACAAGTTTGGAGGGTACTATGGTGTTAAATGTTGAGCTGTAGTCGATGCACAGCATTCTTACATAGGTATTCCTCTTGTCCAGATGGGTTAGGGCAGTGTGCAGTGTGATTGCGTCGTCTGTGGACCTATTGGGGCGGTAAGCAAATTGGAGAGGGTCTAGGATAGGTAGGGTGGAGATGATATGGTCCTTGACTAGTCTCTCAAAGCACTTCAAGATGACGGAAGTGAGTGTGTCACGTTCTGACCATAGTTCTTTTGTGTTTTCCTTGTTTTAGTGTTGGTCAGGACGTGAGCTGGGTGGGCATTCTATGTTGTGTGTCTGGTTTGTCTATTTCTATGTTTGGACTGAGATGGTTCTCAATCAGAGGCAGGTGTTAGTCATTGTCTCTGATTGGGGACCATATTTAGGTAGCCTGTTTTGTGTTGGATTTTGTGGGTGGTTGTTTCCTGTCTTTGTGTTTTCTGCACCAGATAGGGCTGTTTCGGTTTCCATGTTTATTGTTTTGTGTTCATGTTTGAGTTACCTTATTAAATTACCATGAACTATAACCATGCTGCGTTTTGGTCTGCCTCTCCTACCCAGGAAGAAAGCCGTTACAGAGTGCTACGGGCGGTAGTCATTTAGCTCAGTTACCTTTGCTTTCTTGGGAACAGGAACAATGGTGGCCCTCTTGAAGCATGTGGGACCAGCAGACTGGATTAAAGATTGATTGAATATGTCCGTAAACACACCAGCCAGCTGGTCTGCACATGCTCTGAGGACACAGCTGGGGATGCCGTCTGGGCCGGCAGCCTTGCGAGGGTTAACACGTTTAAATGTTTTACTCATGTTGACTGCAGTGAAGGAGAGCCCGCAGGTTTTGGTAGCGGGCCGTGTCAGTGGCACTGTGTTGTCCTCAAAGCGAGCAAAGAAGTTGTTTAGTTTGCCTGGGAGCAAGACATCGTGGTCCGCGATGGGGCTGGTTTTCCTTTTGTAGTCCATGATTGACTGTAGACCCTGCCACATACCTCTCGTGTCTGAGCCGTTGAATTACGACTCTACTTTGTCTCTATACTGACACTTAGCTTGTTTGATTGCCTTGCGGAGGGAATAGCTACACTGTTTGTATTCGGTCATGTTTCCGGTCACCTTGCCCTGATTAAAAGCAGTGGTTTGCGCTTTCAGTTTTGCGCGGATGCTGCCATCAATCCACGGTTTCTGGTTGGGGAATGTTTTAATAGATGCTGTGGGTACAACATCACCGATGCACTTGCTAATTAACTCGCTCACCAAATCAGCGTATTCATCAATGTTATTGTCCGACGCTATGCAGAACATATCCCAGTTCACGTGACCGACGCAATCTTGAAGGGTGGAATCCGATTGTTCGGACCAGTGTTGAACAGACCTGAGCATGGGTGCTTCCTGTTTTAGTTTCTGTCTGTAGGCTGGGAGCAACAAAAAGGAGTTGTGGTCAGATTTTCCGAAAGGAGGGTGGGGAAGGGCTTTATATGCGTTGCTGAAGTTAGAATAACAACGATCCAGGGTTTTGCCAGCCCGGGTCACACATTAGATATGCTGATAAAATTTAGGGAGCCTTGTTTTCAGATTAGCCTTGTTTAAATCCCCAGCTACAATAAATGCAGCCTCAGGATATGTGGTTTCCAGTTTACATAGAGTCAAAATAAGTTATTTCAGGGCCGTCGATGTGTCTGATTGGGACGGGATATACACGACTGTGATTATGATCGAAGAGAATTCTCTTGGTAGATAATGCGGTCGGCATTTGATTGTAAGGAATTCTAGGTCAGGTGAACAAAAGAACTTGAGTTCCTGTATGTTATGATCACACCACGTACAGCCTTTCTCTCTGCTCAGGCTGATATAGTTGGGACTCAAGATGTTTATACCAACCAATCAACCAACTAACCAGCCAATCTAACAACCATTGTACTGTGTGAATCACATAATTTTCTTCTCACAATCCTAACATAAATTTACTGTATTGTAATAATATTGTGTAAGTCTATCCCATTACCCCTATGTTTTGTTTCCAGACACAGTTTGTGAACTGGAGGAATAAGTCAGCTCTGATGAGAACCCAGACTGGGCAGCTGGAGGAGGCCAGCGCTGTTCTACTCTTAGACATGAACCATCTTGCAGAGACGGTAAGGGGACACCTTCATCACTCATCTAACTCACTCACACTCCTCCTCCTTCCTCCTTTCATAGTTGACATTTCTCTGGAGGTGAAATAAAGTCCAAATACAAAAACCAACAGAGTTAATTCATACTAACTCAAATGTTTTTGTTGCATGCTTCGTAAACAACTAGTGTAGACTAAAAATTGAAACTATTTAGCAATCTTCTGGCTTGGGGGTAGAAGCTGTTCAGGGTCCTGTTGGTTCCAGAACCAAATCTCCCACTACTCGATTTAACATTTTAATGTTAACGTCTGTCACGAGAGACTAAGGTTATACAGTTCAGTTATCTCTGAGCCATCAAATGTTTTAGTTGAGCTTGTAGTGGTGGTGTCCAGAATGTGTCATTGATTTTTGTGTTCTGTGGTGTTTTTCATGTCTTGACTATGTAATTAATCTGTGTGGTGTTTGCTGTGGGCCAGGAGAGTGTAGTGAAGTCCTTGGGGGACAGAGTGGATGACGACACACTACAGAGCTTCACTCTGGCTGATGAGCTGACAACTAACCTTACCGCCCTCAAAGTGCTAATTGAAGGTATTGTTAAGCCTGCTAAAGATACACTGCTATGCCTCTCTGAGCCCTGTACACCTCCCCCATTATTCATAATGCTCCTAGGTATGTTATAAATGTTGATATATGATATCCAATTACTTTTTAAGCCCGCCTTGCTTTAAGATTTAAATCCAAATCACCTTTGCTGTATTTCCTACTGCCATCCATTGGTCAGCACTTGTTTATGAGGGTGCTTTTGGTAATGGAGCCTCTGCCATGTCCCAGCCTTCCTTCCCCCTGTGCTCTGTGTCGTGTCTGTGTCTCACAGAGATGATCAGTGACTGGAAGCTGTACAGTGTCCATCAGGATCTGGACCCAGAGATCATCATTCAAAAGACAGCTGTTGCAGAGGGCATGGTGGCCTGGATGAAGAAACTGGACCTTTCCCCACATGAGCCCATCGCCACTGATGAGTCAACCGAGGCCCACGACCGTGAGAAAAAACGCACACATAGACACATCTACACAAAGAAAGACACACGCTACAGACGTGTTATAATGGGGAGGTAGAGACAAGCTTTGTGGTCTTGTGTATTTACAAATGTCTGTGTTGTCCAGTCCTTAGACACATGCGTCAGCTGGAGAAGAAGCTGATCAGTACAGACAGCCGCGTGGCCCCAGTACGGGAGGTGCTCTCCCGCTTCACCAACAAGCTCTCTGAGGCCCAGGAGATCCTCCAGAAGGCTGCCAACACTGTCCAGGAGACGGAAGACATGAACAAAGCCAATACCGTCAAATTCCAGAAGAGTGAGGTAACTTCCAATGACCCCGGGGTCAGCTTGGACTAGAGCGTGCCGCCTGGAGCCTCTCTCCTCCTGCCTCCCCAAATGCCTCTAGCCGACTAACTGGCTGCCTGACTGACTTTATGCCTTCCCTACTGGCTGCCTGACTCCTTGGCTCTCTGCTTGCCTGACTCCCTGTATCTCTGCTTGCCTGACTCCCTGGCTCCCTGTGTTTGTCAGCATGGTTTTGTTACCACAGCTCACTCTGATCGCTAGTCACTTAAACAATGCCACTTTAAATAATGCCACTTTAATAATGTTTACATGTCTTACATTACTCATATCATATGTATATACTGTATTTTATACCATCTATTGCACCTTGCCGATGCCGCTCGGCCATCGCTCATCCAAATATTTATATGTACATATTCTCATTCACCCCTTTTTGATTTGTGTGCATTAGGTAGTTGTTGGGGAATTGAAAGGTTACTTGTTAGATATTACTGCACTGTCGGAACCAGAAGCACAAGAACTTCAATTCACCCGCATTAACATCTGCTAACCATGTGTATGTGACCAATAACAATTGATTTGATTTGATAGCGCTCAGCTAAAGAGATCAGTGCAGCTCCAGCCTGCTCTGAGGTGCATCAGTACCGTTTGCCTTTATCTTCCCTCTGACTGTTGCAGGAATTCAGCTTGACTTTATCACTGGAAAGCAACAGTTCATCTCCTTTCAAGGAATAGACCAGATATTCCCTCTCTGCAATACAGTATGGGGATTGTAGTTGTTCCCAACATCTGCCAGAGAACTCAGTTACCCATGGTATTTAGTTGTAGAGAACAATAAGACAGAAACAGCTGTTAAGGATTGTTAGGAGGCACAAAGTGGGGGGTAGATACATTATTGTACAACACAAGCCTAACCCCATAGCCCATATAAAGAGGATATGCCCCTTAGAGTTGAATACCCACAGCTACTTGAATGTGTACAGTAATTTTGTACAGATCCTGAACGTTTCATCCGTCTGAGGCATGAGGCTAGTTAGACAACTGAAAGATTTTAAATAATAGATCCAAAATACAATACAACAGGCCTGTTGTTCCTATTCATTTTGGTGTGAAATCCTGAGGGATTGCGATTCTAATTTATATCAGAGACTGGCCCTGTTGTCATGTACAAATTGACATTATGGGCCTATTGTGGTTGTGCTGCAGTGAAAGCTGGAGCTAGGAGCAACCAGCTGC
Organism: Oncorhynchus tshawytscha; assembly: GCF_018296145.1. Classification (NCBI taxonomy): domain Eukaryota; kingdom Metazoa; phylum Chordata; class Actinopteri; order Salmoniformes; family Salmonidae; genus Oncorhynchus; species Oncorhynchus tshawytscha. The sequence continues at coordinate 18,712,244 of NC_056433.1, forward strand.
TGCAGTGAAAGCTGGAGCTAGGAGCAACCAGCTGCTGCAGTGAAAGCTGGAGCTAGGAGCAACCAGCTGCTGCAGTGAAAGCTGGAGCTAGGAGCAACCAGCTGCTGCAGTGAAAGCTGGTGCTGGGAGCAACCAGCTGCTGCAGTGAAGGCTGGAGATAGGACAACCAGCTGGTGCAGGGCTGTATGTGTGTGTTATCTCCTTGATCTGGGCCTCGGCTTCAAATCTATTCCGTGAATGGTGTACTGTCCAAACAGGAGGTAGACCATAATCTGGGGCTCTTCCTTCCCATAGCAGATTAGTCAACACAAGTCGTGGCAGGAGAAACACAGCCAGGGTTACTATGGGGGAAAGAGAATGTTACTGTACCATACTCATAACTGCTGTCAACACATATCTCTCTCTTGCCTCTTTAGGGCAAAATACAAGTTGTTAAAGGGAGTTCTATAAATTAAATGTTGATGTTCTGCATCGATTAGGCTTGCAGCTTTCATTTGACATTTGAAATGATTCTACCTATGATTTATGTACTTTTATGATACAAGTGTTCATATGGGAGAGATATACATAACCTGTACTCTCTACACAATGTATATTCTCGGTTCTCTACAGTAGTCAAGAGTATTCACTAATCCTGTCCACTCTCGCTCCCAGGCCAAGCAGCAGGAACTGATAGAGAACCACGAAGCTGTGAATGATACCTTGCAGATGGCTAAAGACCTTATCATGGACACTGAAAATACTGTGGCCGAGATGCATCTCCTGGTGCAGGTAAGGCCTGTCCTCGTCCTGTATACTCTTAGGAAAAAGGCTTCCAAAAGGGTTCTTCGGCTGTCCCCATAGGATAACCTTTTTTGGTTCTAGGTAGAACCCTTTTGGGTTCCATTTGGAATCCTCTGTGGAAATGGTTCTACATGGAACACAAAGGTATTCTACCTGGAACCAAAAAGGGTTCTTCAAAGGGTTCTCCTATGAGGACAGCCGAAGAACACTTTTAGGTTCTAGATAGAAAAAAAAGGCTAAGAGTGTACACACCATAGTCACTATTAACCTGCTATGCCTGAAAGCTTTGTTTTGGACCCCCTCAATGAGGTCGTCATGTAATGTTTCAGTTCATGTGTTGAATATTGACTGACAGGAAGAGTCCCATGTACTGGTCTATGCAATCCATAACAAATTTAACAGACAGACAAAATGAGAGACTCATTTTTGGAATTGATTGGGATCGAAAAAGCCACTGCTTCTTTGAACAATTCCCCTTTAAGTCAATTGCCTTGTTACTCAGTAGGGAAATATAATCATTCAGAGGTAATATTGTCAGTCCTGGAATGGGGTCTTTGTCTGTGTAGAACGTGACTGAATACCACGCTGCGATCGACGGCGCCAGCAAGGGGCTGCAGGAGAAGACTGAGGTGCTGCCCCTGACAGACAGAGACCTGGTCCTGAGAGCCCAGGACCACGCAGAGGACCTCCAGAGTCAAGCGGACGAGCTGGAGTAGTGAGCAGTAGTGATGTTACATAGTAGTGATCTAATCATTGCATCACTCTAAACACTCCTCCTTGGTCCATTATAAATGCACATCACATTGTAGAACCAACCAACTACTAAGTACCACTACACTTGAATATCCTCTACTCCATGATAATGGACACCACATTCAAGATACAAAATACCCACTGAACATGTTTATCCAACACGGGATAAAAGCACCATTGAAAGGCCACCCTTTAATGTACAGTAGTAGCACCAGTTAAAAGTAGGCCAGCACTTCAGCTATGTTCCTTATCCTCAATGCTTTACAAACATTCTAACCAGACATTGATTTTGTGGTATGTTTCTTTTCACCTAGTAATCTGAAACGCAGTGATGCCAACGGCTTCGTGCAGAAGGCTCTGGTTACAGCCAATGTGTACAACAACATAGTCCAGTACATCGAAGAGGCCAACATCACTGGACTGACAACAATGGATTTAGCAACAAGAGCTGAGGATGTAGGTTGTCTGAAATGCACAATTAGCTACATATCATATATTTAGGCTACTGTACAGTGATTTTCACTTGGTAACCTAAAACTGTGCTGTCTATGGCAGGCCAGCGATGGGATCAACACCCAGCTGGGGTTTCTGAAGACCCAGAGTGAGAATGTCTTCAAGGAATCTCTTTCATTGCGCTCTGAGCAATTCGGTATAACACATTTTCTGGTTCAGCACTGTTTGATTATTGTTAGAGACTAGCTTGTACAGGTTATCCTCAGTGATGATGCATGTGTGAATTATCTCCACAGAGGTTGAAGCTGAGGTTCTGGACAAGATGAAATACATTGAGGAGACCAAGGAGACCATGGGGGATTACAACAAAAAACTAGCGGTAGTACTGAAAGATATCAATGGAATTGAGCCAGGTAAAACACATTATTTTTCTGGCCCGTAGCCTATCTAGGGTCTCTGACATACACATCATTGTATTCACTTCCCTTCCAAGGTTGCTCTCATCTCTTTAGTGACATTTTCTTTTGTTCTGAATTCCACTCTGACCTTCCAGGCAGAACCACCAAGCGTCTGGAGCTCACCGAGGAGGTGGCTGAAGGCACCCTGAACCGGTCAGTGGAGGTCCTGCAGACCATCACCCCCATCCACGAGAAGGTGGAGGAGTGGGCCACCAACATGAAGCACCAAGATTATTCTGCTGCGGCCTTTGACCGCGCTGTAGTCTCTGCTGGGGAAGCAGGTACAGTACACCCATACAGACAACAGCATTTCAATCCTCAACAGAGAAGACTGCATGACTAAGCATTACACTGAAACTAGTAAGTGTAAAACTGAACAGAGATTCTCAGAAAAAAATGCTCTGTGGTTGTGGTGGCTTAATAGAAAAAAGTAGTTGAATTATTGTTGTAAATTGTCATCTTCCTCTCCATCTATGGTGGTGTATTTAGTGGAGAACCTGTCTGAGCTGGTCCCTGAACTGCTACATAAGCTGCGTGTGGTGGAGGAGAAGAACCAAGTGAACAATGTGACCACTAACATCATGAGGATCAGAGAGCTCATTGCCCAGGCCAGGAGTGTGGCCAAGAAGGTCAAGATTATCATCTTAACAATCACTATATCACAACCGAAATGTACTTTCATCCACCTATGATGAGTAAAATTCTATTTAGTCTCACGTTACTATAATCCCAAGTCTTGTTCGTAATCAAGGTCGTATGACATGGATATATCATGTTTTGTCACACCATAGGTCCAAGTGTCCATGAAGTTCAACGGTCAGTCATCGGTTCAGGTGCAGCCCCACACCAACCTGGAGGACCTGAAGACAGTGACCACCATCAGCCTGTTCATCAGGGTGGACCCAGATAAGGACCCTATCGAGGACCGCTTCATCTTCTATCTGGGAGACAGAAACGTGAGGATGCTTGGGGGAGAGGAGGGACAGGGAACAAGGAGCAGGGCTGGTGCTGGGTTCATCAGCTTGGCTTTTCTATAAAGCAGATATGTTTGTCCTGTATAGCCAACTCGTGCTGTTGTGATGTCACTTCCATGGGAGTTTGCCATTCAGCATAAACACATCTGGGATCAGGATAGCAGCATAGAACACAATGGCTCCTGTGATCTGACTGAGGCATTGTTCTGTTGTGTGCAAGAAGTGGGTGGGTGGGAGGAGAGGGGTGCAGAATGGCCCAGATCTGCTATTGAAACTTCCCAGACTTGGACCCTGAGGACGGCCTGAGATGAAAGGGAGAGCAGCTTGTGTGCAGATGAATGGTTTGTTGTCATTATGTGAGCAGGAGAGGCCTTTGAAAGCAGACGGTTGCCGTTTTTGAAAGGTGTCCAGGAAACCCCTGTTAACAATAGTGTGTGCCACTGCCTTCAAAGTCGGGGATCCTTTACATAAATGGCGTTAACCCCCACCCATAGGGGCTTATTGACAGCAGGGCAGATCTCTCCTCTCTGGGCTTCTCTGTTCTCATTAACGATGCTGCTTACCCTGGTGATTCTGCCACTGCTGTAAATTAGGCAGTGGTGTTCCCTTAGAAATGGCACTCTCAGTGACCTTTCGTTGGTTTTATGAAACCAAAGATTTGGATGCTTTGCTTTTCCTGAAAGGAGCACAGGCAGGGATTCCATATTACAGTACATGCATTATATGTTGTATAAAACCTGTAACCTTGGTTTTTGTCCTATATATCATGTAGGGTAGGAAGGACTACATGGGTCTGGCAATCAAGAATGACAACCTGGTGTACGTCTACAACCTGGGAGAGGAAGATGTTGAGATCCCACTTGGTTCAAAGCCTGTCAGCCAATGGCCTCCAGTCTTCAACCTCATCAAAGTGGAGAGGTACAATAGAGTATTTCCTAAGAAACAGATCCACACAGATTGACTCTCATATTCTGGAAGCAGATCAGTTAATGCTTGATAGACAAGACTTCTGTCGTGTCTGCTGTCATGCCATACATGTTTGGCATCATGACTGACAACCAATGACAAAGGACTTGGCTAAAGCACATACAGTACAGACAGAGGTGGAAAAAGTACTGAATTGTCATACCTGAATAAAAATAATGATACCTTAATATAAAATGAAAGTCACCCAGTAAAATACTACTTGAGTAAAAGTCTAAAAGTATCTGGTATTAAATGTACTTAAGTACAGTGGGGGAAAAATAACTCAACTATCATACTTGAGTAAAAGTAAATGCTGTACATCAAATTCCTTATATCAAGCAAACCAAACGACACGATTTCATTATTATTATTATATTTTTTTGACAGCCAGGGGCACACTCCACCACTCAGACATAATACAAATTCTTAGTTTGTAAATTAAGTGAGTCTGCCAGATCAGAGGCAGTAGGGATGACCAGGGACGTTCTCTTGATAAGTCTGTGAATTGGACCATTTTCCTGTACTGCTAATGTAACGTTTGTCGTCCTCGTCTGAGGAGTATGAGGGATCGGAGGACCAATGTACCGCGTGGTACGTGTTCATGATGAATTTTTTAAACACAGAACACTAAAACAAAAATAACAAAGAGAATGACACGAAATTAAACGGTCCTGTCTGGTGACATACACAAAGACAGAAAACAATCACCCACAAAACACAGGTGGGAAAAGGCTGCCTAAGTATGATTCTCAATCAGAGACCACTAACGACACCTGCCTCTGATTGAGAACCATACCAGGCCAAAACGCAAAACACAACATAGAAAAACGAACATAGACAACCCACCCCAACACACGCCCTGACCAACCTAAAACAAAGACATAACAAAAGAACTAAGGTCAGAACGTGACAGCTAAGCATTCAAATTGTAATGAGTACTTTTGGGTGTATGTATGGAGTTAGAAAGTACATTATTTTCTTTAGGAATGTAGTGAAGTTAAAGTAAAGTATAGTACAGATACCCCAAAAAGCTACTTAAGTAAAAATACTTTAAAATACTACTTATGTACTTTACACCACTGAGTACAGATCTGCGACCAGGCTAAAGGTCGTCCATCCATTCACACAGTCAATACATCTGTCTAGTCTAACCACTCACAGGGAGCTAGGAGGCTGATCTGCCCATGCAGGAGGTAATGGTGTTGATGTGACTGATTATTCACGCTGCTTTGTGTCTCTGTTTTGACAGGTTGGGCAGACATGGCAAAGTGTTCCTGACCGTACCCAGTCAGACATCCACAGACGAGCAGAAATTCATCCAGAAGGGAGAGGCCTTTGGCACCGACTCCCTGTTCGACCTGGATCCTGAAGACACTGTCTTCTTTGTGGGTGGCGTCCCCGCTGATGTCAGGGTACAGTATTACTTTCTAACAGGATATGACACCAGCCTCTGATCAGAGTTCTGTGGCATTGGCGAATGCATAGCAGACCGTTTTCATCATACAGTGTTGATGTAACCTGTACTTCACACAAGACCCATTGACACAGCAGGATTGAATCAGTATTGCAATGATTCTGAATTTACGCTTCCCTTCCAAGATAAGATTCTGAATGTTGTTCATTTGTTTTTCTTGTAGCTTCCACCTGCACTAAGCCTAGCTCCTTTTGTGGGCTGCATCGAATTGGCCTCTTTGAATAACGATGTCATCAGTATGTACAATTTCAAACAGACCCACAAGATGGATGTAGTTGCTTCAACACCTTGTCCCAGGTATGATATACTGCATCTTGTCCAAACATTTTTGTTGGGAACTTTAGATATTACCTCTGCCTTTAAAGAGTCCACATCTACATCTGAGGCTTGTTCAGACAAGTCACTTAATGTTGACTTAAATCGAACATTGTTTTCTTTGCCCTATCAGGTATAAGCTGGCATTCTCACAAAGTCGTATCGCCAGCTACCTGTTTGACGGAACTGGATATGCCCTCATCAACAACATGGAGAGGAGGGGTAAATTTGGCATCGTCACCCGGTTTGACATTGCTGTTCGGACAGTGGCAAACAACGGTATCCTGTTACTCATGGTCAATGGGGTAAATATAGCAACAAAAATGTCACCTTTATATTTGAACAAGCAACACAGTCAGTCCGTGATAAAATGCTATGCCTTGTAATACTTCAGAGAGCATAGAGATTTACCAATAATTGTTCTTCATCATGTAACTGTGAACAATTCTTTTGTAATTCTTCTATCTTCTTTCCAGGACAACTTCTTCCTGTTGGAGTTGAAGAATGGCTTCCTACGTCTCATGTATGACTTTGGCTTCAGTGGAGGCCCGAACGTCATGGAGAGTAACTCACCCAAACTACAAATCAACGACGCAAGATACCATGAGGTAAATCTAAATCAGCCCACTCCCTTTGTGTCTGCAGGGTTGTGCATTCTACAACTGTGAGAATAAAATAAATGTCCTCAACAGTAATCTAATCTATGCTGTTTTTTTTATAGGTGTCAGTGATCTACCATTACTCCAAGAAGTTCATTCTATTGGTGGACAAGAGTCACGTGAAGTCCATGGAGAATGAGAAAAAGACTCTGCCCTTCTCTGATATCTACATAGGAGGAGCCCCCTCGCACATTCTCCTCTCCAGGTGAGTTGTCCAACCAACACCACAATCATGCACTTTCTCACACCAATCCAAGGACTTTGACAGAGGTATAACCTTAAAAGCAATTGACAATTGTAACACAATATCAACAGATTATAACATTGGCATTAGACAGCTATGCCCTATAAAACTATGAGCCTGTTCCCTCTCCCCCAGACCTGATCTGTCCTCCCTGGTTGGGCTGAAGGGCTGTGTGAAGGGCTTCCAGTTCCAGAAGAAAGACTTCAACCTCCTGGAAGAACCTGGCACTATTGGCATCAGCAGCGGTTGTCCTGAGGAGTACTTTGTATGTACTGTAGTCCACATTAAACTCTACTAGACAAAGCATATACAGAATCAACTGAACTACAATAGTTGACAATATCCCTGTTGTGTCATGGATTGTCACAGATGTCCCGTAAAGCCTATTTCACTGGAGAGAGCTACCTAGGGTCTGCGGCAAAGATATCTCCTTTCGACTCCTTCGAGGGAGGCCTTAACTTCAGGACACTGCAGCCTACTGGTCTCCTGTTCTACCACAGCGAAGGGGTATACTGATTTATTATTAAATCAAGAATGCTCTCTTTTTAATATGAGTTCCAAAAGGAACTACAAAGGAAGTACAACTGTTATAAACTCTCCTCTGTCTTTCTCCTCCAGTCTGAGGAGTTTACCATCACCCTTGAGAATGGAGCAGTGGTATTGAACGCCAGAGGCACCAGAGTCAAATCACAGAAGAAGCAGTACAATGATGGAATTACCCATTTCCTGGTAGCTTCGGTGAATAATGACAAGTAAGAATCCAATGTATGGCTCCCATGTACAATGTGCTTTTACAGATTGCCCTGCTGTTAATTAAGGCACTTTGAGATTTCTTCATTTTTGAAAGGTTTCTTTGAATATAGAATAGGTTATCATTATTCATTACACTAATTTGCTTATGAACCATCTACTGCTATCCTAGGTATGAGTTGGTGGTGGATGACAAAGACAAGCATGAGAAGAAACGTCCGACTGCTGCCCCGTCAGCATCCACAGTGAGGAACTTCTACTTCGGAGGCTCTCCCAGCAGCAGCATCAAGAACTTCACTGGCTGCATCAGCTATGCCTACATCAGCAGGTCACACTCTCTCCCTGCCACAGCACTCAGATCACATTAGAAATACATAGACAGGATTGCAACTCAAGTGGCCCCGTAGCCTAATGCATTTGATGAAATGGATTGTCATGGATTGCATCTATATAGAGAAGTCACTTAACTGAAATAAAGCAATTTTATGGGTGAGCTGACCTCGTCCACCACCAGTCAATGCTGAATGTGTTTCTGTAAAGAGCATTTTATTAGCGAGTGAACAAGTCCAAGTTTGCACACTGTTAGTGAGCCTGTTTCCTTTCTCCAGGGACTGCTGTTATGAGAGCATGCTAATTGATCATTTGGCTTAGGTTGGTTGGTGAAAACCTAGCTGCCTAGCTTTATCTATGAGAGGAGGAAAGCCAGGCTCACATATAGAGCTGCTGTTGAGAGCCGAGTGGGAGGACAAGGAGTGTGTTTCCATGGAGACAGTTGTGTGTGTGTGTGAGTATCTCTATGGCTCTTATGTCTTTGGCACTTAGATGTTATTCCCCCTCTCTCTCTTTCTCTTCAGACAAGACAGAGACATTGAGCCAGAGGACTTTCAGAAGTACACTGAGAATGTCCAGACCTCTCTGCAGGACTGCCCTGTGAAGCGACCAATCGCTGCCCTGTTCTCGAAGCAAAGTAAAAACTCTGCCAAACCCAAGCAGGGCCATACAAGGAAGGTATAAAGACATTCATTCATTTCCATACATGTCAGTGAACACAGTTTGCTACGAAATGTCAATTTTCATTTTTATTCATGCCCATCTTGGTATAATCAATGCGGAAGGAGTACAGAATTAATCAGTGAATATTGAACTAGAGGCATGCATGCATTGAACCACTACTAACAGTCAAGTGACTTCCTTTGTCTCTCAAAGGTGGGCAGAGATAAGTCCAACCTCCCAAAAGGCCTGTTGGGACTGAATAGTGATGACCAGGAGCCAGGAGAGACAGAGGAGACGCCCTGCTACCTGTCCCCCAGGCCCCGTGCCACCCGCCATGCCCATCACTATGGGGGCACTGCCAACAGCAGGCAGGAGTTCACAGACATCCCAGGGTCACTCTCTAAGAGGTAATGCTGGGGCTAGGAAAACATTGTGGGTACATAGGTTGACCAGAAGTCAACCAGAGGTCAATCCTGAACACATGAACTCCACTTTGGTTTCTTGGTCTAAGTACTAGTCACGTGCTCTCTGGTCTAAGTACAAGTTCTTATGCACCATCCTCCCCCAGGTCTCACTTCTCCTTGTCCCTGAAGACCCAGTCCTCCTTTGGCCTAATCTTTTATGCATCAGATGAGGCAGAGGACAACTTCATGGCTCTCTTCCTGGCCCATGGCAAGCTAGTGTACACATTCAACCTGGGTCAGCAGAGGGTCAAGATCAAGAGCCTGGAGAAGTACAATGATGGAGCATGGCACAATGTAAGTGGATGTACTTATTCCCCACTATCCATACAAAAATACTTTACTTTGACCTCTGACAGTCACATACAGTATACCAGACCTGGGATAACTATAGTTTTAACTATGCTTTATAAAAATATAAAAAACAGGGGAACAAATAGTTGACTACAACTATTTGAATACAGATCCTAAAAACGGACTACTTTTTAAAACTAATTGAATACAGATTTCAGAAGGTAACTACTTTTGTAAACTATTAAATACAGATCTGTGCTCCTGTACTTTTTTTAACTGAAAATGATCTTAATCCATTTGATAATTTGTCAATTTTCACTTATTTTTTAGCTAGTCTTTATAAAAACAAATGTATACTGTATATGACAATTTCATAAATTGTAGAATTGCGTGATATTAAAGCATTTTGCATACCCACTCCCCCATCGGTCCACTGCTTTGATTGGTGTAACGTTAGTTAAAAACCACAAGTGTCTATCCAGATAATGAAAAGGCACGTCGTGCATGATCATGAGCAAAATCATTGTAGCCGATCATTTCACTTCCCTTGTGAGAACCATGAGCTCGTGCTAACTTGGCTTTGCTGTACCCCAGCCGAAGCCTGCCAGGAGCTTACCAAAGGTTGCACCGTGTCCATTACAATGTAGAAAAACACATATCAGCTATCTTTAAATACTTATCCATATTACCGGAGCTTCATCTTATTCTTTCTTACTATTTCTATGGCGTATTCGCAGACAGAATTTATGGAAGATGCCAAAACTTTGAAGATAACAATAGATGCCAAAGTCAAAGATAGGCCAGTGGTTTCCTTCTGTGGTGAAGTTTTCCCTAAATCAATGCTATGACAAATCCAGTGCGAGAACAAGCCACAGAGCCAGCTGGCTAATCTTTTGAATATGGTGGAGTTTTAAAAAAACCCGGCAACAACAGATCAAATATTAGCTATGTAGATAAGGTTAGAAAGATAGCTAGCTAGATAAGGTTAGCAAGATAGCTAGCTAGATAAGGTTAGCAAGATAGCTAGCTAGATAAGGTTAGCAAGATAGCTAGCCAGATAAGGTTAGCATGCTAGCTAGCTAGGCCCTATTTATTGATGTGTATCAACACCATGTGGAAATTCCCCACACCCAGTTTGTGAATATGTATCAATTGCCTTCATCATTTATTTTTTATTGAACCTTTTATTTAACAAGGCAAGTCAGTTAAGAACAAATTCTTATTTACAATGACCGCCTACACCGGCCAAACCCTGACGATGATGGGCCAATTGTGCGCCACCCTATGGGACTCCTAATCACGGCTGGTTGTGATACAACCTGGAATGGAACCAGGGTGTCTGTAGTGACTCCTCTAGCACTGAGATGCAGTGTCTTAGACCGCTGTGATACAGCCTGGAATGAAACCAGGGTGTCTGTAGTGACGCCTCTAGCACTGAGATGCAGTGTCTTAGACCGCTGTGATACAGCCTGGAATGAAACCAGGGTGTCTGTAGTGACGCCTCTAGCACTGAGATGCAGTGTCTTAGACCGCTGTGATACAGCCTGGAATGAAACCAGGGTGTCTGTAGTGACGCCTCTAGCACTGAGATGCAGTGTCTTAGACCGCTGTGATCCAGGGTGTCTGTAGTGACGCCTCTAGCACTGAGATGCAGTGTCTTAGACCGCTGTGATACAGCCTGGAATGGAACCAGGGTGTCTGTAGTGACGCCTCTAGTACTGAGATGCAGTGTCTTAGACCGCTGTGATACAGCCTGGAATGAAACCAGGGTGTCTGTAGTGACGCCTCTAGCACTGAGATGCAGTGTCTTAGACCGCTGTGATCCAGGGTGTCTGTAGTGACGCCTCTAGCACTGAGATGCAGTGTCTTAGACCGCTGTGATACAACCTGGAATGGAACCAGGGTGTCTGTAGTGACGCCTCTAGCACTGAGATGCAGTGTCTTAGACCGCTGTGATCCAGGGTGTCTGTAGTGATGCCTCTAGCACTGAGATGCAGTGTCTTAGACCGCTGTGATCCAGGGTGTCTGTAGTGACGCCTCTAGCACTGAGATGCAGTGTCTTAGACCGCTGTGATACAACCTGGAATGGAACCAGGGTGTCTGTAGTGACGCCTCTAGCACTGAGATGCAGTGTCTTAGACCGCTGTGATACAGCCTGGATTCAAACCAGGGTGTCTGTAGTGACTCCTCTAGCACTGAGATGCAGTGTCTTAGACCGCTGCGATACAGCCTGGAATGGAACCAGGGTGTCTGTAGTGACGCCTCTAGCACTGAGATGCAGTGTCTTAGACCGCTGTGATCCAGGGTGTCTGTAGTGACACCTCTAGCACTGAGATGCAGTGCCTTAGACCGCTGTGATACAAGCTGGAATGGAACCAGGGTGTTTGTAGGGACTCCTCTAGCACTGCGATGCAGTGCCTTAGACCGCTGCGCCACTCGGGAGCCCCCCAAAGGCATGTTTCATCTCTAGGACAGGACATGGAAATAGTTACGGGTAACTTCCCCTAGGGGGGTCTTTTAACACCTAACAACACTTTGAACTTTTTAAAACACTTTTAACATAGGCCAGGCCCTGTTGTTACCTCATGTCCCAGCAATAATGCCTTGCATTATGCCTGTGAAGACAACACTTCAATTTGTTCAACTTGCCATTGGCTCAACCATCTGCTCAACTTACCCCATGGCAAAACATTTGACTGTATTAACCCACACAGCTACAAGGATGCACTTTCATGCTAGGTTTAAGACCTCATATTGAAGCTTATACAGACCTCATTTGAACAATCTTAAAAGTATCTACTTTTGTTTAGATACGAGCATCATGAAACCTCTAACACAATACATTTATTTGACTTGGTGAAAAATCTGTTTCCTGGACCTAACCACTTTTTCTGTGTGGTTTCTCTCTTCATATACTCCATAAAATAATGACTTCCAAAATATTGTCAAATTATTCATTTGTGTATGCTTTCCTAGAAACAAGGGTGGCTCAATTTACCGCTTTGGCTCAACTTACTCCACTCTCCCCTACAGAAATATATAATTCTATATTAAGATAAACCACTAGTTTTTAGCAGTAAAATACTCCAACACTTCAGTGTGGCAGCTCTGTTCTGTCTCTCCTGCAGGTTATTTTTATCCGTGATGGGAATCTAGGCCGATTAGTCATTGATGGGCTGACAGTGCTGGAGGACAGAGCTCAGGGCTCCAACATTTCCTGGCACGTCAGCAGCCAACTCTACTTGGGGGGGGTGCCCCCAGGGAGGGCCCAGAGGAACATACAGGTAAGATACACCTCTTAGCACCCAGGGGTAGTACCAGTCAAAAGTAGTGCACTTACTATATAGGGAATAGGGTGCCATTTGTAGCCTAGTAGCCTACTGAAGGCAAATAGAGCAGAATGTTCCAAAGTTTTTACAGTGGAATTCTGGAAACACAAAGCCTGGCCAATAATGTTGAAGTAGGATAAAATAGTTAAGATCCTGACCTCTCCAAACAGAGCATTGCAAGAGATGTTTGGGTGATTTATGGTCCTCTAGTCTTTTCTGGCATTATATGTTCACACTGGGTGCCATCCAAGTATTTTCACTTCAGACTGCTGTCTTCAGATGATACGGTTCCCACAGAGAACAGGAAACCACCAACGGGACCCCTCTCTGCAAGACCGTATTTGTTAGTGGAACATATTTTCCAGACATTACCACTCTACTCTACTACCATGAATGGACCAGTCTAGTACTACTCATTTACGCTTCCTTGTGCTGTATTTGTCTCCTACAGAGAAACTCTGCATACAGCTTCACTGGCTGTGTGAAGAACCTCCAGCTGAATGGCCAATGGCTGTCCTCCGTGTCCCAGACCTTTGGGGTGACGCCGTGTTTTGAGGGACTCTCCGAGCCGGGGACATACTTCTCCGAAGAGGGTGGATATGTTGTTTTGGGTAATACACAAACACACATTATTCCTCTCAAAGCCCTTCTGGCTTCATACTGTGGTTGAACCATTCCAGATTAATTTGAAGTATGAAACCAAAGGAAAAGCTTGTGAAACATTGATTTGCTGCAATCTTCAGGACATCGTATCGTTGTACACTAATAGTTTTGGCAGGGTCTGGAACTGTTTGGAAACAATGAGTCAATTATATCACACGCCATTTTATATTTCCTCTGGAAAGCAGACAAAACCCTTGGGCCCTCACCAATCCCCACACAGACAGTGAAGCAGAGAAACTGTAGTCAGGATAGAGGAATACAATATCCCCAGTGCAGCTGTGGTGAAAATTGGGCCTGGTGGAAAATTCGAGGGCACGGAGGACAGTTGCAGACCCAAAACTCTTGGGAGCCGAGCTGCAGCTGTTTGAATGAGGACAGAGCAATTTCACACCCTACTGTGGCCGGCTAAGTTTCACATGTGGACATACCTCATTGGGCCAAAGGGCAGTGAAATATTCCAGGTTACAGACGTTAAAGGGGAGGTTCAGAATACGAGGGGGTTGTAAAGCAGACTTTGCTTGAACTTCTCTTTCCATCCATCTCATTCAGATGACACGTTCAACCTGGGGCTGAAGTTTGAGCTGGTGGTAGAGGTGCGCCCCCGTGTGGCATCAGGGGTGCTACTGCATGTGTACACAGCAGCCGAGGAGTACCTCACCATGTACATCCATCAAGGAGCAGTAAGCCACTAATACAAAGTCATCTGTATTAATTTGCTTATTTTCTATTTTTAGATCTTGGACTTGTCATCAATGCAAGTGTTGTTCTATGCTCACAGGTGATGGTGCTGGTGAACAACGGAGTTCGTGAGTTCTTCACTCAGGTCACTCCTAGACTAGGCCTGTGTGATGGGAGCTGGCACAGGATCACAGGTAAGAGGCTTCCCTTCACTGACTGCCCTGATTTAAACAGGATGGGACCATGATTTATTTACACTGATTGGTCCATGTTATGTAGGTCCATGACGATACCAGTACTGCGATGTTTTTTCCATGTCAAAAAAGAAAAGATGAAGCAGACTATACTATTTGGTTCCTTAAAAAATCTGAATGTGACTGATGACAACATAATGATGTTTGTTTCCAACATTAGGGCTGTTTTCCTAAAGATGTTAAATCCGCTTCACTTTTGTTTTCTTGCCATGATACTAATGAGTATCGCGATACTGGTATCATCCGGCCCTAATGTTATGTGCAGTGACTGACATGTGCAGTTCCTTCCTGCCTCCTCTGGTTCACAGTGATTCGAGATGCCAATGTTGTCCAGCTGGATGTGGACTCAGAGGTCAATCACGTGGTGGGACCACTCAACCCCAGCACCAAGAGTGTCAGGACCCCTGTGTTCATTGGTGGAGCTCCAGGTCAGTAGCAAGGACATGCATCTCTAGACTACTCAACTCTCATACTAGTGGTTAAACACTACTTATAACACCTAATTTCTGAGAACCCATCCACAAATCACATCCAAACTGTAACAACTTTGTATAGGTTGCTGGGGGGTGAAATTAAGAAAAAAAGGATGCTATACAAAAAAATCCTATGAACTACATTACAGCTATAGTAGTTTCATCCAATTACTTTTTATGCTGTGTCTTTAAATAGTAGCTGTAAGTAGTAATGAATGTGTTTATAATGTTATTTATTATCTATCGTCCTAGTATCTCTTCTTCCAGAGGGCATTGCGACTAGGAGGGCCTACACAGGCTGTATGAGGAAGCTGACTGTGAATGAGAGCCAAGTGAGCTTCAGTAAAGCTGCCCTGGTCAGCGGGGCCGTCAGTGTGGGCTTCTGTCCAGCTGCCTAAAGGCCTGTCATAACCAATACAGGCCAGCTCTGCAGCAACAAGACTGACCAAATTCTGCTTCATAACTATCTATCCTTGTTCACCAACGCAACATTTGTTGTTCTTTGGTAAGAGAATGACCCAGAAATGTAAACCACCCTCCCTATGAATTAGTCTAGTTTGACATGAGAAAAAACTGTTTATCAAAGAGTCTCAGTGTTTCTTTGAAGGACTGCAACATGTTGTGATTAAGGACCACTGCATTTCCAGTGCTCATATTATAGCCAACTGAAGAAGGCGTGTAAATGCATCTTCATTCTCTTAATCTACATTGACAGTACTCATAAATCACACTCCCACTCCAAAGGGACGGGTTTGTTTAGTCTACGAGAGCTGTGATGTACTGTAGAAGTGCAACCAACTCCAGTTCCAGACAATGCTTCCACTACCCTATTTTGTAATCTCAATGTAGCCACATCTTTGTCTTTTCTATATTTTTATTCATTTAATGTATAATTTTATTTCAAATAATATATATACACTACCATTCAAAAGTTTGGGGTCACTTAGAAATGTCCTAGGTTTTCGAAAGAAAAACACATTGTTTGTCCATTAAAATAACATAAAATGTATCAGAAATACAGTGTAGATATTGTTAATGTTGTAAATGACTATTGTAGCTGGAAACGACAGATTTTTTTATGGAATATCTACATAGGCGTACAGAGGCCCATTATCAGCAACCATCACCATTCTGAAACTCGTCAGTCTATTCTTCTGAGAAATTAAGGCTTTTGCCCATTTTGAATCTTTTCTTTTTATTGGCCAGTCTGAGATATGGCTTTATCTTTGCAGCTCTGCCTAGAAGGCCAGCATCCTGGAGTCGCCTCTTCACTGTTGACGTTGAGAATGGCCAATGAATAGAATAGCTGTCAGGGGTGTGTATGGGAGGAGAAAGTCAGGTGCAGGAGAGTGTAGGCTTTAATTCCGGTCCAAAAACTATAGCACATAAGAACAATAACGTGCCAAAAACACGGAACATAGCAAAAGTATAGCGAATGACAAAATCCACATAACAATAAACAATTACACACACAGATATGGTGGGGAACAGAGGACTAAATACATGCAGTAATTATAGAATGAAAACCAGGTGTGTAATGGAGAGGAGCCGACTTCGGTGGAAGTCGTGACAGTATCCTTCATTTCTCAGAACAAGAATTGACCGACGAGTTTCAGAAGAAAGTTCTTTGTTTCTGGCCATTATGAGCCTGTAATCGAACCCACAAATGCTGATGCTCCAGATACTCAACTAGTCTAAAGAAGGCCAGTTTTATTGCTTCTTTAGTCAGGACAACAGTTTTCAGCTGTGATAACATAATTGCAAAAGGGTTTTCTAATGATCAATTAGCCTTTTAAAATAATAAAGCTGGATTAGCTAGTACAACGTGTCATTGGAACACAGGAGTGATGGTTGCTAATAATGGGCCTCTGTATGCCTATGTAGATATTCCATTAACAAAATCTGTTTCCAGCTACAATAGTCATTTACAACATTAACAATGTCTACACTGTATTTCTGATCAATTTGATGTTATTTTAATTGTTTCCTTTCAAAAACAAGGATATTTCTAAGTGACACCAAACATTTGAACGGTAGTGTATATATTTTTCAAATTTGGGAAAACAAAACAGGCAGACAATACATAACATGATACAACACAGACAGTAGACTAAAAACTAAGAAAAATAAATAAATAGGTGGTAAGGAAATGGCAGTCACTAGAAGGGGCTATATCAGCATGTAACAAAATAGTCTTCATTGCTTTGTCACCTTGTTGTTTTTCTACATTTGTTCTGCTGAATAAAATGGATCTTCTAAAATCCTTGCTGTTATTAATTTATTCCCCTCCCACATGAAAGACACTGGTCTGATTTACAGATGTGGTCATAAAATATACATTCAGCTAATACAATAATATTATAGCCTTTTCATTCAACATTTTCCATAAACTGACACAGCGCGAGAGAGAGGTAACATCTTACTGTCACGCCCTGACCATATAGAGAATATAAAGGCTCTCTGTTGGTTAGGTCGGGGTGTGACTAGGGTGGTCAATCTAGGTTGTTTTTTTCTATGTTGGCCTGGTATGGTTCCCAATTAAAGGCAGCTGTTTATCGTTGTCTCTGATTTAGGCATCCATTTCCCCACTGTGTTTTGTGGGATCTTGTTTCTGTGTAGTTGCCTGTGAGCACTGCATGAGCTTCACGTGTTGTGTATTCTTTATTGTTTTTTTGTTCGGTTCTCTTCTAATAAATAGATGTCGAACCGATTCCACGCTGCGCTTTGGTCTGAGTATGATTACAGCTACGATCCTGACAGAAGATCCCACCACACCAGGACCAAGCAGCGTGGCTGGGAAGTGAAGGTATCCTGGGCTTGGGAGGAGATAAAGGAGGTGAAGAGATCCTGGACTTGGGAGGAGATTATGGCAGTGGAAACAAGGACTCAAGGAGAGAAGGGAGTACAGCGAAGACGCCGGGGTTCGCGGCCACAAAGAAAGCCCAAAAGACAACCAATTTTTTTGGGGGGGGGGCACATGGGGTGGTCGGCAGAGTCGGGGGGTGAACCAGAGCCAGTCAGGGAGTCGAAGGAGGAATTCGATGAGAGAGGTGGTAGCGATGAGAGTGCTGCAGCACAGGCGTGCTGAGGAGCGTGACACCAGTCTGCATCGGTTTCACGCATCTGGCCTCCAGTGCGCCTCCCCAGTCTGATACGTCCTGTGCCAGCTCTCCGCACTAGCCCTGAAGAGCGTGTCACCAGTCGGGTGCAACCTGTGCCGGCCCCACGCATTAGGCCTCCAATGTGCCTCCCCAGTCCGGGACGTCCTGTGCCTGCTCCCCGCACTCGCCCTGAAGAGCGTGTCACCAGTCCGGTGCAACCTGTGCCGGCCCCACGCATCAGGCCTCCGTGCGCCTCTCCTGTCCGATACGTCCTGTGTCTGCTCCCCACACTCACCCTGAAGAGCGTGTCACCAGTACGGAGCAACCTGTGCCGGCTCCACGCATCAGGCCTCCTGTGCACCTCCCCAGTCCGGTACGTCCTATGTCTGCTCCTCGCACGCGCCCTGAAGTGCGTGTCACCAGTCCAGAGCTTCCGGCGACGGACCCCGGTCCGGAGATTCCGGCGACGGTCCCCGGTCCGGAGCCTCCGGCGACGGTCCCCGGTCCGGAGCCTCCGGCGACGGTCCCCGGTCCGGAGCCTCCGGCGACGGTCCCCGGTCCGGAGCCTCCGGCGACGGTCCGGAGCCTCCGGCGACGGTCCCCGGTCCGGAGCCTCCGGCGACGGTTCACGGTCCGGAGCCTCCGGCGACGGTTCACGGTCCGGAGCCTCCGGCGACGGTCCACGGTCCGGAGGCTCCGGCGACGGCGTCCAGTCCCACTCCATGGCAGGAGCCTTCCTCTGCGCCAATGTCCAGTCCAGGCACGGCGTCCAGTACTTAAAAATCATACAGTGTGATTTTCTGGATTTTTGTTTTAGATTCCGTCTCTCACAGTTGAAGTGTACCTATGATAAAAAATTACAGACCTCTACATGCTTTAGAAGTTGGAAAACCTGCAAAATCGGCAGTGTATCAAATACTTGTTCTCCCCACTGTAGATAAAATTAATCACGAACCTTTGATGATCTTTATCAGATGACACTCATAGGACATCATGTTACGCAATACATGTACACGATAATACGATAATGTGCATATTTATATCCCAAAATCTCAGTTTTTGCGCGTTACGTGCAGTAATGTTTTGATTCCAAAACATCCGATGATTTTGCAGAAATACTCATAATAAACATTGATAAAAGATACAAGTGCTATTCACAGAAATAAAGATAGATTTATCCTCTATGCAACCGCTGTGTCAGATTTAAAAAATAAATTTAAAAAAGCATAATCTGAGAACGGCGCTCAGTACCCAATTCAGCCAAAGAAATAGCCGCCATTTTGGCATCAACATTAGTTAGGAGAAACACTATAAATATTCACTTACCTTTGATGATCTTCATCAGAAGGCACTCCCAGGAATCCCAGATCGACAATGAATGACTAATTTGTTCCATAAAGTTCCATAAAGCCCATCATTTAGCCACTTGTTGTTAGCGTGTTCAGCCCAGTAATCCATCTTCATGAGGAGCGAGCACTTCCTCCAGACAAAAACTCAAAAGGTTCCGTTACAGGTCGTAGGAACAAGTCAAATGATGTTTGCAATCAATCTTTAGGATGTTTTTAACTTAAATCATCAATGAGGTTCCAACCGGAGAATTTGATTGTCTGAAGAAAAGCATTGGAACAGAGCATACTCTCTCGTGACCGCGCGTCATGAGACGGAGGCTCTCTGCCAGACCACTCACTAAAAGAGCTTCTATGAGCTCCTAAAATTAGGATCTAAAGACGGTGACATCTAGTGGAAGCCCTGGGAAGTGCAAGCACATCCATAACTATCGGGGATTTGAATAGGCACTGTTTTGAAAATCGATTTCTCACTTCCTGTTTGTCTGCCATATGAGTTCTGTTATACTCACAGACATCATTCAAACAGTTTTAGAAACTTGAGAGTGTTTTCTATCCAATACTAATAATAATATGCATATATTAGCATCTGGGACAGAGTAGGAGGCAGATCAGTTTGGGCACGCTATTCATCCAAAAGTGAAAATGCTGCCCCCTGTCGCAAAAAAGATAAGGCCCATCAGAGTACTCGCCCCTTCTTGATGAGCCTGGTTTTTTGATGGGCAGGTAGCTACGAAATGTCCCGTCGCTCCATAATATAGAAAGCTTTGGGTGTGGAGATGGCGTAAGCACTCAGCCGGCGTCAATCTAGCCCTGCCCAGGTGCCTGGAATCTGAAAGAGGCGAGTCGACAGCCCTCTGTGATTCCTCAGAGAACCCGGGTGACGTCGGGTTCACTCGAACATGTAGACTTTGGGGGTCGCTCGCAATTTTTTGGAGGCGAGGTGGGAATCGAGGACGAACGAGGGTGACAGGGCACATATTCTCTCTCCTATGTTCTCAAATCCGCTCATCGATCCGGATGGTCAAGGCTATGAGTGAGTCAAGATCCATCGACAGCTCCCGGGCTGCATGCTCATCTTTGATCACCTCCGATAATCTATGAAGGAACATGTCGAACAATGCTTCCGGATTCCAGGCACTCTCAGCCGCCAACGTACGAAAATCCACTGCGTAGTCTGCCACACTACGGGAGTCTTGACGTAGCTGAAGCAGTGGGAGCCTCTCTCCCGGACAACAGAGAATCAAACACCTTCCGAACTTCCGCCACAAACTCCTCTAGACGGAGGCAGACGGCGGACTATTGCTCCCACACCGCCGTAGCCCAGGCAAGTGCCCTCCCGGACATCAGCATTATGATGTACGCTATCCTCCGAGGGGAACGAAGAAGGCTGCAGCTTGAAAATGAGGAAGCACTGGGAGATAAATGCCTGGCAGGTTCCAGAATCTCCAGCATTGTGCTCCGTAGGAGGTAAGCAGACTTCTCGAGACACTGGGATAGGTGACCCGCTGCCCAGTGGGGAATCCACGGAATTGCTCCAGAAAAGTCTTGGCCGCCTGGTCATGGCATTCTGCCAGGGTATGGTCCCTCCATAAGACATTGCAGTAACTCCTTGTGTCGTCCAATGGTGGCTCCTTGCAGGGAGATGACATTGTGGAGCTGGTCTGTGTTTGCTGGGTCGGTCATGGCCAATTCGTACTATCACGGTTTAGGGAAGACCCAGATGCAGACAGTGTCGAAGTAACAAAAGTTATTACTAGAACAGGGGCAGGCAAAACGAGAGGTCAATGGCAGACAGGTCAGTAATCCAGATGAGAGTCTAAAGGTACAGAACAGCAGGCAGTCTCAGGGTCAGGGCAGGCAGAGGTCAATAATCCAGGGCGGTGTGAAAAGGTACAGAACGGCAAGCTGGCTCAGGGTCAGGGCAGGCAGAATGGTCAATACCGGGAAAACTAGAAAACAGGAATTATAGAAAAAGACAGGAGCCAGGGGAAAACAACTGGTAGGCTTGATGGATAAAACGAACTGGCAACAGACAAACAGAGAACGCAGGTATAAATACACAGGGGATAATAAGGGGAGATGGGAGACACCTGGTGGGGGGTGGAGACAAGCACAAAGACAGGTGCAACAGATCAGGGTGTGACACATGATCACTTTCTCCATATTGGAAGGCATTGTTTTCACTTCAAAAGGTTACTCTATATTTTTATTACCAATCTCTGTTGGATATTCACTTTCTGCTTCAATATTAATTAAATGTCTATTTTAAGATTCATATGTAATGCTTTGGAGGGATCAATATGTATTACAGTTTTTCTCAGTTGCTTTGGTGCATTTCTTAGATCAAAAGTGCAATTCTTGATACTACTTATACAAATTCCAAATCATCTAGTCACTTGTGCACATCATTAAAGCAATTTCTTATTCCTTTGAACAAATTGCAATTGATAATGTACAAGTGTCAGCTTTTTTCCACATTAGCAATTGCTCATGTCATGTTGATCAAAATATAGTAGATGGTTCTCTGTTGAATAGTCTTACCCCTCAAAACATCTAGGCATTAGTTCCTCGCATAAGCCATTACATGCAAAATTGTTGAACTATTTGTCATAAACTGTCAAGCATAGTTTTACACATTTCTATTAAACCTTTTGTACAAAAACGTGAATTAATGAATCGTGCAGGTGAAATTGACCCTCACTCATGAAGGAATGCAAAGTGTTAGTTCAACCAACAATCAACCAGTTGTCTAAATTGCTCAAAGGTGCATCTCATGAAGAATCAATTGGCAAGCATATATAGACAGACCACAAAACAGAGTTGCAATTTTCCAATAATGGATGGACCAGGAAACAAACAGGGTCAACAGCCAAGAGGAGGAAGAAGAGGAGCAAGGATGCGTGGTGGAAGGCAAAACAGAGGAAGAGGACAAAGGCGCTAATCTGATGACATAAGGGCCACTATTGTAGATCATGTTGTCAATCATGGCCTTACAATGGCTGAGGCGGGTCGAAGGGTGCAGCCGAATATTGGGAGATCAACCGTGTCCTCAATAGTTCAAACGTTTCGAAGAGAGAACAGGTATGTCCACCAATGTAACACTGTTACACTGTTACAGTGTACTGTTACTGTATATAAGCAGTATACTGTATACTTCTTACAATGCTTCATATTACAGTAGTCCACTTGTATTTCACAGCATACAGAAATATACTCTATACAGATACATACTGCACCTTACATGCACCCACCTGTATGTTTTACAGTAAAATGTGTGTTCGCATAGTTTTTCTCTATGTGAAAGTGTGCGATGCATCACTGCATTTTTCCCCACATAGGACTGCAAGATTACCTCAAACCGGTGGCAGAGGACGCCTTTTCACACCTCAACAGGAGGAGGCTATTTGCACCATGGTCCTAGCAAACAATGCCATGAGACTCAGGGAAATACAAAGGACCATTATAGAAGACAACGATGGCTTTGAAAACATCCATACGGTTAGCATCTCAACCATCAACAGGGTGCTGCATAGAAACCAGATGAGTATGAAACAGCTGTACCGTGTACCATTCCAAATGAATGAGGACAGAGTTAAGGAGCTACGGTACCAGTATGTACAGGTAAAACATATATCCATGTAACTACTTTACAGCAACATTTTATAGTGATACATAGTACAGTAAGCATAAACTGCACACATTTCCATTGCTGTGGAAGGAACATGCAATATATGTACATTTTATGTCACTCTTCCTTACCAAAACAAATTCAACTGTGTGTTCTGGGATATAGCATATAATGGAGTTGGAATCAAGTGAACCCTCTCACAACTTTGTATACGTGGATGAGGCTGGCTTCAACCTGACCAAATGCAGAAGGTGGGGTCGGAGTATCATCGGTCACAGAGCTACTGTGGATTTGCCAGGCCAACGGGGAGGAAATATCACCATGTGTGCTGCTATTTCGGAGCATGGTGTCCTAACCCATATCCCCCTTATAGGGCCATACAACACCCAGCATCTACTCAACTTTTTAGAGACTCTCTACAGGGCTCTCATCCCTGATGATGAGAGGGTTCTGTTTAGAGAGGATTTGCCAAAGTATGTGGTCATTTGTGATAATGTGAGTTTCCATCGATCAAACATGGCAATGGTTTGTGACCCACCCGAGGATGCTCATAGAATTCCTCCCACCTTATTCACCATTCCTTAACCCAATTGAGGAGTTATTTTCAGCATGGAGGTGGAAGGTGTACGATCGTCAGCCACACACACAGATGACCCTGCTGGCTGCAATGGATGCAGCATGTGAGGACATCACAGTAGACGCCTGCAGAGGATGGATAAGGCATTCCAAAAGATTCTTTCCACGTTGCATTGGAAGAGAAAATATCCGGTGTGATGTGGATGAGAATATGTGGGCCGACAGACAGGAACGTCTGGATGTGTAGAGACAGCACAACAGTGCTGCGGGCAAAGTTGTGCCTTAGGGGTGGTTTCCTGTGTTTCTTTCTAATTTAGTTTTTTTTCCTTTGTGCCCCTTGGGTTGTCCAGTCTCTTTCAATCAATAACCCACATACAGTAATATGTAAATAGTACTGTTGAAATTGATATATGCCATAGAAGTGCAGCCTTGTGCATTTACAATACAGTAACTGTCATCCAAACTGTACCCTAAGTTTATATTAGGTAATACTGTCAAAGTACACAGTTACATTGACAACATACCTAAACATTTTGACGACCTTGTTCGTGAACAATGACTCAATGACTTATCATTCTGATGACACTGACATGATCATTGGCATGAATATTTACTTTTGAGAGATGTTCTAAGTATTTTTAGTGACTGACTAGCTTTAGAAACATATCTATTGTATATTGCAGTTTGTACAAATTGTTCTGAGAAATGCACTTATTATTTTGCACATGTTAGGGATGATGTGAAAAATGCACCAAAGCGACTGAGAAAAACTGTAACTGGGTTGCACTGTCTTAGTGCCCAGCAGATGTCACTCTCTGTCCATAATAAGCCTGGCACCTGAGACAACAGTGAAACAGACGCAGTCTCCATTTTGCCTACTTACAAATTGCTTTATAACGTCATCATTTGAGATATCAACTACAACTCCTTCGGGAGTATAATAAATTGCCTTTTAAGTTTAGTTAAAACCTCTTACGCTGGTATGAATGATTCGGGAGACAGACGCAGGAATGCGTAATGGGTGTTTTTATTACACCCAAATTACGGCATGCCGTGTAAAGGCACGGGGACAAAGACCAAAAGAACACTATACAAACACAGGTTAAAAACCCAAACAAAAGAACGAGGAGTAACTTGAATAAATAACACAAGAGCACAATGATTAACACACGGGATGAGACCCGTAATCATCTGCGCAATCCACAATGGCACGAAAGCCAAAACACACAGACAGGTACTCACACGAACCAACGGACACTGTAACAATAATCGACAGGACACTGGTAAACCAAGGGCACACTTATACAATTACTAATCACTGGGAATAGGGGCCAGGTGTGCGTAAAAAAAAGTTCCAGAGGGATCCATGACATTGCCTTCTTCTAATGCATCTTAAGGGGAAAGTCATCTAAAAGTAACCGAATGTAATCAGATTACATTACTGAGTTTGGGTAATCCAAAAGTTACGTTACTGATTACAATTTTGGACAGGTAACTTGTAACTGTAACAGATTACATTTAGAAAGTAACCTACCCAACCCTGCTGATGAGCCATATATTAAATACACTTTATGAGCCCTGCATTAATGATTTTTAATTAGCCCAAATGATTGTGCTGTTATCCATTTCATATATGATATAGGCTACTGCACATTACACATGACAGAAAAACATAAAGCCCATAGATGTAGCTAACTATATTCTTATATATCTTGGGTAGATAAATGAAACTAGCTCCAGTAGCCTAATCTTTTTTAGTGTGAACTGTATTACTGTCCTGTATTGTAATATAGTGTATTATATGGAATGGAATTATGCACATCTTTCAACCCATGATAAAGCAGAAGAGAACATACGATTCTAGTGCAGCACATGCGGCCCACAAAGTTCCAAGTATGCTGTAGGCTAGCGAATTTGATTTGAACTTTTAAATATAATTGGGCAAATACTGCTTTCTGTACTGAGCTGGGCTGTCTGTCCCCACCCTGAGCGCTGATTTATCATGCAGAGGCCGTAGAGAAGATTTAGACATAGCATATAATTTAATTTTCCATTTCACGCTATGCTGTTCATATAAATAATTTATTATGAACCCTAATCGACACTGATTGAAGTGGATTTAACAGGTGACATCAATAAGGGATCATAGCTTTCACCAGGTCAGTCAATGTCAAGGAAAGAGCAGATGTTCCTAATGTTTTGTCCACTCAGGCATGCTGACGTCTGATGTTGAGTAAAAGTAGCAATATAGCATTGCTTTAAAATGGAACAGCTAGCTAATATTTATGTAACATGGGTTAGCTGTGTTCTGCAGTTGGACAGTGTGGTGACCAGGTGGGCTGCAGGTTATGGGATCTTGCTTTGCGGAAGCATTCATATGTCAACAAGGTAAGTAAACTTTTCCTTAAAAATAATTGTAGTTATTAAAAGGTACATCTATTTGATTTGATTTGATGGGAAAAGGTCAAGGCTACCAGTAGTGGAGAAAATATTTCATAATGTTTAACAATGTATTCTAGATGAATGCCAGTCACCTGTGGTTTTTATCCCCTGTTGTATCAAATGGGACAGGAAGTAAGGCTAGTGGTATGTTCTCATTTGACATATTCATAACTGGGCTACAGTATCTCTCACATTTATTTCCTATTTTCTTTGTCATTTAGAAAGTAATCTACAATGAGGCTCTGAGCAGCTTTTCCCAGAATGTTGACCCAAGGTAATTCCATCCCGCCCATCTTTTGCTGTGACCCATTGCCTGTGAAATGTGCATGCTCAGTCAGTCAGTCAACCTTTACTCACCTCCTCAAATGATCATTGTTGTTCCCTGCTATGTATGTATTTCCAGCAGAAGCAATGGAGGAGCTTGTGACATCACCGGTGGGAGGATACGATCCCAGGGTAAATTCCAGTGATGATTTATTGTCTCTGCTTGATTAATGTGTGTGTGTGTGTGTGTGTGTGTCAGCTTCACACACCCTCTGACAAGAGGAATGCCCTCTCTACAGGCGGTGTTGGTAGACATGGAGGAGTGGAGGAGGGCATGGTAAATGAGATCCTACAGGGCCCGCATGCGAGATGTTTGACAGCACTCAGCTCATCATTGACGTGTCCTGCTCATTGACGTGTCCTGGTGAGGGCTGAGTGACTAACTGAGTGACTGACTGTCTCTCTGTCTGCATGCCTGCCTCTGCCATCTCACATGCCCATATGCAGATTATGAAACTCATTTTTTTGTAAAAGTTCTGTATAGGCTAGGCACCTCAAACTCAACTCTAGACCTCAACGTTAGTTTCAATGTGCTTTTCCATTGTTCTCACCTAATCAGGGATTGACTTAGACCTACAGTAGGACTCGAGGTGGGTGCAATTAATTATCAGGTATCACAGAAAAACAGCACGCTCATTACCTTGTAGGGGTAAAGAGTTTAGTACCCCTGAGCTTTACATGGTAATCGCTTCATTATATGGCACATAAATAGTCTATTTCAGTGGAGACAGCATTGTCAGTAGTTTGGTGTGTAGTGATTAGTGCTTTTTTTTTGTCTGTTCGGTTCGATTATAAAAAATTATCATGGTTTTCGGTTACAATGATTTATTTTTTAGACATTAAATGCACTATGCATTATGTGGGTTTAATGCTGTAACAACACAGAATAAAACAATTCACAAAAGTCCCTTGATGGTGGGCACTGCCCATTATTGCTTATCACTCATTAACCATAATTTATTCACATTACTTTACTTTAATAAAATATTTGTTTTAGTTGATGACTATATTATTTCATTCCAAGTCATCATCTCTATAGAGCTGCTGCCTATGCTGTCTGACAAAAATCACTATTTAGTAGTTCTTCAAAGTAAATAAGGCTTACTTTTATGACTGCTGAATACCAACTATCAATCACATAGATCATGCATCTTCAGCTCACTAAGCACCTGCTTTCTAACCCTCTCGGTCATGTGTTCCGCACAGACCGGACAAGTCTAAGCTGACTCGCAATGTATTATGGTTATTGTAGTTAATTACAACGTTCTCTGCGCTAAACTATGTAGAATATTGTCCTGCTGGAAACTACAGTAGCTCACCGGGCATGCCGTCTTGTGTTCTCCTTGTGGAGAATCAGGTGTGTATCTGTCTGTGTGCGTGTGTTACTGCCTGTGTGTCAGGGTTAAAGTGTAATCTTAGACTTTGATTCAGTGCTCAGGTCTTTCCTCATTATGCATGTCCTCCATTCTGTTTCTGACAGTTAAAGTTAAACCGCAGTGATTTACTTAATTGGCCATTTTTGTTATTCTACTTCCAGTCATTGGCAGGCATAGTGAACAAGATAAAGCACATGCCCCACGGTGGAAAGGTAGGTTCTGTGATCAAGAAGGACACTGCCATCGTCTCAGGCCAGGGAGGGGTCAGTGGAGCGGAGAATGCCATGAACAATGTCGTAGCCAACCTGCTGCTCAATATCACCAGGTAGACTATTGGAGATAGACAGGCTGCTATCTGTGGCACTAGGCCTCTTCATTGAGCCTCCCAGGTGTTTGCAGTCTGGTCTCCTCCAGTGCATTTTACTCCCATTGTAAAAACCAACATCTGTTTTTGGATAAAAAAAAAACATAAAAAAGCCATTTTTAAGAAAATTGAGAGGAAATTCTGAGTTATAAAAGTGCTATAATAGAATTACAAAAGAACCACCCCACTACCAACAACGTAATTGCACAGTGCAGTCATTGCACTGTTAATTGGGGGTTATTTGTGTCAATAAAGAATCATGTTTGTTTTTCTGAGGGATTAGCATCTGTCTGCTTGGTTCTTACATGTCTGATGTGCTACCAATTCACTGTTTATGTTTCTCTGCTTCTGTAGTTCGGCTCGTTTTGAAGGATCGCTCAACATGGACCTGAATGACATGGACCTAGTTCCCTTCCCTCGACTGTACTACCTTGTGCCCAGTGTTACCCCTCTCTACACCCTGGCTGATGTTAACTTCCCCACTGGGAGATCTGCTCTCCTGTCCCAACAGCTATTTTTACCCGTAGACTTCTCTTCTCTTGCCCACTGCCCTCTGTACAAGTGCCCTTTGTTGACACTCCGTGAATAGCAAAGCTCCGTCTCACTGATGCGGTCTACTCTGTTCTATGCTATATAAAATTGTAGTATCTTGAATAGACCAACATATAATTGGAGGACACTGGATGTAATCTTTACTTGTCATTTATTAGGAACTGATTTACACCACCATCTATCACGGAGACCAATACTCAACTAACTATCTCTGTTGCTCACAGTTACCAACCTAGGACCGGTGATAGCGCCGCCTATTGGTTAGATGAGCCAGCATCATTTATCACTTTATAACAAAAACAGTGAGTGATAGTGACGTGATAGGGATAGCATGATATCAAGCACTCATTATATATTCTGGTGTCCAAAGTGGAATCTCACAGTAAACCAGGAATACTAGAGAGACCTATGAATAGCCCATTATGCCAGTGGTGTGTCCTGGCATGTATAGTGTAGTGTGATGCTATACAGTAGCGTATTATCTTTGTTAGTTGAATGCATTTTTTTCACCTTTATTTAACCAGGTAAATAAAGTTGAGAACAAGTTCTCATTTACAATTGCGACCTGGCCAAGATAAAGCAAAGCAGTTCGACACATAAAACAACACAGAGTTACACATGGAGTAAAACAAACATACAGTCAATAATACAGTAGAAAAATAAGTCTATATACAATGTGAGCAAGTGAGGTGAGATACGGGAGGTAAAGGCAAAAAAAGGCCATGGTGGCAAAGTAAATACAGCATAGCAAGTAAAACACTGGAATGGTAGATTTGCAGTGGAAGAAAGTGCAAAGTAGAGATAGAAATAATGGGGTGTAAAGGAGAAAAAAAAATACAGTAGGGAAAGAGGTAGTTGTTTGGGCTAAATTATAGATGGGCTAAGTACAGGTGCAGTAATCTGTGAGCTGCTCTGACAGCTGGTGCTTAAAGCTAGTGAGGGAAATAAGTGTTTCCAGTTTCAGAGATTTTTGTAGATCGTTCCAGTCATTGGCAGCAGAGAACTGGAAGGAGAGGCGGCCAAAGGAAGAATTGGTTTTGGGGGTGACCAGAGAGATATACCTGCTGGAGCGCGTACGGTGGGTGCTGCTATGGTGACCAGTGAGCTGAAATAAGGGGGGACTTTACCTAGCAGGGTCTTGTAGATGACCTGGAGCCAGTGGGTTTGGCGACGAGTATGAAGCGAGGGCCAGCCAACAAGAGTGTACAGGTCGCAGTGGTGGGTAGTATATGGGGCTTTGGTGACAAAACGGATGGCACTGTGATAGACTGCATCCAATTTATTGAGTAGGGTATTCGAGGCTATTTTGTAAATGACATCGTCGAAGTCGAGGATTGGTAGGATGGTCAGTTTTACAATGGTATGTTTGGCAGCATGAGTGAAGGATGCTTTGTTGAGAAATAGGAAGCCAATTCTAGAATTAACTTTGGATTGGAGATGTTTGATGTGAGTCTGGAAGGAGAGTTTACAGTCTAACCAGACACCTATGTATTTGTAGTTGTCCACATATTTTAAGTCAGAGCCGTCCAGAGTTGTGATGTTAAACAGGCGGGCAGGTGCAGGCAGTGATCGGTTGAAGAGCATGCATTTAGTTTTACTTGTATTTAATAGCAATTGGAGGCCATGGATGGAGAGTTGTATGGCATTGAAGCTCGCTTGGAGGGTTGTTAACAGTGTCCAAAGAAAGGCCAGAAGTATACAGAATGGTGTCGTCTGCGTAGAGGTGGATCAGAGACTCACCAGCAGCAAGAGCAACATCATTGATGTATACAGAGAAGAGAGTCGGTTCAAGAATTGAACCCTGTGGCACATAGAGACTGCCAGAGAACCGGACAACAGACCCTCCGATTTGACACACTGAACTCTATCAGAGAAGTAGTTGGTGAACCAGACGAGAGAAGTAGTTGTTGAACCAGACGAGGCAATAATTTGAGAAACCAAGGCTGTCGAGTCTGCCGATGAGGATGTGGTGATTGACAGAGTCGAAAGCCTTTGCCAGGTCAATGAATACGGCTGCACAGTGTTGTTTCTTATCGATGGCGGTTAAGATATCGTTTAGGACCTTGAGCGTGGCTGAGGTACAGCCATGACCAGCTCTGAAACCAGATTGCATAGTGGAGAAGGTATGGTGGGATTCGAAATGGTCGGAAATCTGTTTGTTGACTTGGCTTTCGAAGACCTTAGAAAGGCAGGGTAGGATAGCTATAGGTCTGTAGCAGTTTGGGTCAAGAATGTCACCCCCTTTGAAGAGGGGGATGACCGCAGCTGCTTTCCAATCTTTGGGAATCTCAGACAACATGAAAGAGAGGTTGAACAGGCTAGTAATAGGGGTGGCAACAATTTCGGCAGATCATTTTAGAAAGGGTCCAGATTGTCTAGCCCCGCTGATTTGTAGGGGTCCAGATTTTGCAGCTCTTTCAGAACATCAGCTGACTTGTCACGTTCTGACCTTAGTTCTCCTCAGAAGAGGAGGAAGAAAGACGTTACAGAATCACCCACCACCAAAGGACCAAGCAGAGTGGTATCGGGCAGCAGCAGAAATCTCGGGACTCATGGACATGGGAGGATATTCTGGACGGAGAAGGACCCTGGCCTCAGGCTGGGGAATATCACAGAGAGGCGGCGATATGAGGAGGCAGCGTGGCTGGATTGGGGGGGAGAGTGGCTAGGAGACCTGAGCCAACTCCCAGTGCTCACCGTGTTATGCCGTGAGGCGCACAGTGTCCCCGGTGCGCAGGCATAGCCCAGTGCGTTACATCGCAGCTCCTCGTATCGGCCAGGCTAGAGTGTGCATCGAGCCAGGTGCCATGAAGCCGGCTCAGAGCATCTGGTCTCCAGTGCGTCTCCTCGGGCCGGGGTATATGGCACCAGCCCTACGCACGGTGTCCCCAGTTTCCCAGCACAGCCCAGTGCATTCTACCTTGCCGCACTGGCCTGGCTACGGAGAGTATCCAGCCAGGTAGGGTTGTGCAGGCTCAGTGCTCGAGACCCCCAGTGCGCCAATCCGGTGCCTCCTCCACGCACCAGGCCTCCGGTGGCAGCCCCACGCACCAGGCTGTCTCTCCGTCTCCTTCCTCCAGGTGCTCCCGCCTGTCCAGCGCTGCCAGAGTCTCTAGCCTGTCCAGCGCTGCCAGAGTCTCCCATCTGTCCTGAGCTGCCAGAGCTGCCCTTCAGTCCTGAACTGCGAGAGCCGCCCGTCTGTCAGCCAGGAGCTTCCAGAGTTGTCCGTCTGTCCTGAGCTGCCAGAGCCGCCCGTCTGTCCTGAACTGCGAGAGCCGCCCGTCTGTCCTGAGCTGCCAGAGCCGCCCGTCTGTCAGGAGCTGCCAGAGCCGTCCATCAGTCAGGAGCTGCCAAAGCCGTCCGTCAGTCAGGAGCTGCCAGAGCCGCCCGTCAGTCAGGAGCTGCCAGAGCCGTCCGTCAGCCAGGAGCTGCCTGAATCGCCCATGACTCCAGCGCTGTCGGAGTCGCCCTTCACGTCGGAGCTGCCAGAGTTTCCCGTCGGTCCGATGCTGCCGGAGTCGCCCTTCACTCCGACGCTGCCGGAGTCTCCCGCCTGTCCGGTGCTGGCGGAATCTCCCATCCATTCGGGACCCGTTGCTAGGGTCTCCAGTCCGGGGTCGGCGGCGAGGGTCGCCGCTCGAAAGGCGCCACGGAGGCGGGTTAAGAAGCGGGTAAAGACTATGATGGAGTAGGGTCCACATCCCGCGCCAGAGCCGCCACCGCGGACAGACACCCACCCAGACCCTCCCCTATAGGTTCAGGTTTTGCGGCTGGAGTCCGCACCTTTGGGGGGGTACTGTCACGTTCTGACCTTAGTTATTTTGTTATGTCTTTGTTTTAGTATGGTCAGGGCGTGAGTTGGGAGGGTTGTCTATGTTCGTTTTTCTATGTTGTGTTTTGTGTTTGGCCTGGTATGGTTCTCAATCAGAGGCAGGTGTCGTTAGTTGTCTCTGATTGAGAATCATACTTAGGTAGCCTTTTCCCACCTGTGTTTTGTAGGTGATTGTTTCCTGTTTTGTTGTTTGTGTCACCATTCAGGACTGTTTCGGGTTTTCGTTTCCATTCACTTTGTTATTTTTGTATTGAGTCGTGTTCAGTTATTATTAAAGTATCATGGACACTTAGCACGCTTAGCACGCATTGGTCCGATCCTTGCTACTCCTCAGAAGAAGAGGAGGAGGAAAGCAGTTACATGACTGGAAATGGGGAAGGCTTGGGCGAGTTGCTGTGGGGGGTGCAGTGCTGTTGACCGGCGTAGGGGTAACCAGGTGGAAAGCATGGCCAGCCGTAGAAAAATGCTTCTTGAAATTCTCAATTGTAGTGGATTTATCAGTGTTGACAGTGTTTCCTATCTTCAGTGCAGTGGGCAGCTGGGAGGATGTGTTCTTATTCTCCATGTACTTTATAGTGTCCCAGAAATGTTTTGAGTTTGTGTTGCAGGAAGCAAATTTCTGCTTGAAAAAGCTAGCCTTGGCTTTTCTAACTTTCTAGCTTCCCTGAAAAGTTGCATATCACGGGGGCTGTTCGATGCTAATGCAGAACGCCATAGGATGTTTTTGTGTTGGTTAAGGGCAGTCAGGTCTGGAGAGAACCAAGGGCTATATCTGTTTCTGGTTCTACATTTCTTGAATGGGGCATGCTTATTTAAGATGGTGAGGAAGGCATTTAAAAAGAACAGACGGGATGAGATCAATATCCTTCCAGGATACCCCGGCCAGGTCGATTAGAAAGGCCTGCTCGCTGAAGTGTTTCAGGGAGTGTTTGACAGTGATGAGTGGAGGTTGTTTGACCGCTGACCCATTGCGGATGCAGGCAATGAGGCAGTGATCGCTGAGATCTTGGTTGAAAACAGCAGAGGTGTATTTAGAGGGCAAGTTGGTTAGGATGATATCTATGAGGGTGCCCGTGTTTACGGCTTTGGGGTGGTACCTGGTAGGTTCATTGATAATTTGTGTGAGATTGAGGGCATCAAGCTTTGATTGTAGGATGGCTGGGGTGTTAAGCATATTCCAGTTTAGGTCGCCTAGCAGCACAAGCTCTGAAGATAGATGGGGGGCAATCAGTTCACATATGGTGTCCAGAGCACAGCTGGGGGCAGAGGGTGGTCTATAGCAGGCGGCAACCGTGAGAGACTTGTTTTTAGAGAGGCAGATTTTTTAAAGTAGAAGTTCAAATTGTTTGGGTACAGACCTTGATAGTAGGACAGAACTCTGCAGGCTATCTTTGCAGCAGATTGCACCACAATGCCCCCTTTGGTTGTTCTATCTTGTCTGAAAATGTTGTAGTTAGGGATGAAAATTTCAGAATTTTTGGTGGTCGTCCTAAGCCAGGATTCAGACACGGCTAGAACATCCGGGTTAGCAGAGTGTGCTAAAGCAGTGAATAAAACAAACTTAGGGAGGAGGCTTCTAATGCTAACATGCATGAAACCAAGGCAATTACGGTTACAGAAGTCATCAGAAGTGAGCGCCTGGGGAATAAGACTGGAGCTAGGCACTGCAGGGCCTGGATTCACCTCTACATCACCAGAGGAACAGAATAGGAGTAGGATAAGGGTACGGCTAAAAGCTATAAGAATTGGTCATCTAGAACATCTGGAACAGAGAGTAAAAGGAGGTTTCTGGGGGCGATAAAATAGCTTCAAGGTATAATGTACAGAGGATGTGGTATGGTAGGATGTGAATACAGTGGAGGTAAACCTAGGTATTGAGTGATGATGAGAGAGATATTGTCTCTAGAAACATCATTGAAACCAGGTGATGTCATCACATATGTGGGTGGTGGAATTGAAAGTTTGGGTAAGGTATAGTGAGCAGTGCTAGAGGCTCTACAGTGAAATAAGCCAATAAACACTAACCAGAACCGCAATGGACAAGGCATATTGACATTAAGGAGAGGCATGCTTAGTCGAGTGATCATAAGGGTCCAGTGAGTAGTGAGGTTGGTTGGGGTGACGGCGATTCAGACAGCTAGCCGGGCCATCGGTAGCAAGCTAGCATAGGATGGAGGTCTGTTTTTAGCCAGTTCGTGCGTTTCCTTCGGTAGATTAGTGGGGTTCCGTGTGGTAGAGGGGATCAATCCAATTGGCAAAATATATACTGTATAGTTATAGTGACCCAAGAAAAATTGAAAAAAAGAAATATTTAGTTACGGTACATTGCAGTCTTGTGTGTCTCAGTTGGTAGAGCATGGCGCTTGCAATGCCAGGGTTGTGGGTTTGATTCCCAAGAGGGACCAGTATGAAAATGTATGCATTCAATACTGTCTGTGTCTATCCTACCTCAGGCTGGACCAGATGTTCACTGATGCCTCCAGTAAAGACCAATACCTGGCCTGTGCCCTCAGGTTCAGGAGCAACATGCAGGTGTCTGACTTCAGCTATCCTCCCCATTCCTGTTTCCAATCTCTAATAAAAAGGACTGCAACTGTGTCACAGGTTACAAGGAGTGGTGGGTAGGAGTCAGGCGCAGAGGGTTCGGTGATTTGTTGTATTTATTCTCCAGCACAAAACGGTCACGCCAAATACAGGGCGCTTAACACTAACCAGCCCAAAACACAGGACAAACGGTCCGGAGAAAATGAGAACACATCCACAACCGACAGAGAACAAAATGAATCCTGTACAAACCTAAGCGGGCCTAACAGGCTTAAATAGACCAAAAATCAAGAAACACAAAAAGGAACAGGTGCAACTAATAAGACTAAAGTAACAGAAAAGGAAAAATGGATCGATGGCGGCTAGTAGCTAGGCGACGACGACCGCCGAGCGCTGCCCGGACAGGCAGGGGAGACGCCTTCGGTGGGAGTCGTGACAAACTGCCTATTCACCCAGACTCATCCATACTCGTACGGCCCAGAGATGACCTTCCCAGCTGCTCACTCTCAAATAGTGTTCCTATTCACCCAGACTCATCCATACTCGTACGGCCCAGAGATGACCTTCCCAGCTGCTCACTCTCAAATAGTGTTCCTATTCACCCAGACTCATCCATACTCGTACGGCCCAGAGATGACCTTCCCAGCTGCTCACTCTCAAATAGTGTTCCTATTCACCCAGACTCATCCATACTCGTACGGCCCAGAGATGACCTTCCCAGCTGCTCACTCTCAAATAGTGTTCCTATTCACCGCTGTGTGTTTGTGTTCCACTACCGATGCCCCTGAATCATGACTGATCAATTCAGCTCCCATCTTTTTCATGTGGCATGTTGTCAAGAGCAGAAACAGGAGGTTTTATGAGAGCACATACCTGTGGATGACCACCATGTAAATCTGGAGGAGAAATCTCCTGGAGCACAGACACCTTGTGGCACATTTAGGTGACTTTGGATAGCGACAGTATTATATACTTTGGTTGTTCAATTAGACTGTACTAGAAGTGATTTTAAGTAAACCCTGGCTCATTTCCAGGCGCCTAAACTTCTCCTTTGAGAATGGGAAATCCACCCTATATGTTTTCATCGAAAAGCAGGTTGACCAATGGTAGCCCCATATTTATTCTCTCTTCTTCTTCATCTCAGACTGAGGCCCACACTGCCCTTTGTGTCGTGGAACCAAGAGGGATGGAAGACAGGGCTGTGTTCTATGCCCCCTGTCGATCACTCCTTACTGGCCCTGACCAACAATACCTGCGTCAAGCCCACCTTCATAGAGCTCTGAGACCGCATCACCAAGCTCTACAGGAAGAAGGTGCATCCTAACCTAATCTTCAATCACAACAACCTTAAACTCTGTTGCAAAAGAAGTGTTTAGGGTCCAGAAGATTGAGAGGTAAAGTCAGCAACAAGACCATTTCTGTTAAATAAGGAGAAGCGGTTCTCTAAGCAAGGCTGTAGGCATCAGGATTTTCCCTGTGATCAGTGTAGAGTACATCCCTATCTGACATAATGTATTGTTTTGTCAGGCTCACTTGCATCACTACCTGTTTGTGGACAGGATGCAGCAGGGCTGCTTCAATAAGGCCATCTCCTCCCTGATGGACAGGATGGAGCAGGGCTGCTTCACGGGGCCCATCTCCTCCCTCTCCTCCGTGATAGAGGACTACAGTCAGCTGGATGCCACCAAGGACAGACTAATGCCTGACGCTGCCAGACTCAACATTGCCACTTGAAGGTCCTCTCTGTGTGAGTGTGTTAGCACTAGCAGACTGTACACACAGTGGACCGTGTGTGGTAATGTGTTGGTGTATATGTGCAAAGCAATTTAGTATTTTACTAGAAGAAAATAGTACTGTTGTTTTATAAATAACTGGTTTATTTCTTGTTTACAAGTTTCAAACGATTTCGTACACTTTTGTGCATAAATTATATTCCTCATCCGTCAAAATACATGACAATGGATTGCTGAGTAGTGAGTATGTATACCTTGACAAAAGGTTATTATGTCAACAATACAAATAAACATTTATACCAAACTAACAATTCAAACTAACAATCCAAATCTGTAGTGAATCAAAGTGGATATGAGATTGTAAGATATTTTGGAGCTAACTTGGTTGAGAATTAACTGGTAGAAAGATTCATTTTTTATCCAGCTGGTATAACACTGTGTTTGGTATTGATAAGGGGTTACGATCAGTTGTTCTCTAGATCATAAAAAAGGTTTAAGAAGATAACTGACCCAGAACATGTTTGCTCTATCTATCCCTGTTACCACTATTGGCCTCAGGGACAGCCCTACTGTTAATGAGGTACTGTAAAAACCATAGCATTTGAGGTTCAACTCCAAATTGTCATTACTTACATTACGTTTCTCTTCATGTTAATTGTTAAGTAATCAGCCAAACCCTAGTTGTCTCTATCCAGTCACACTTCATGAGTTGAGGTTCCACGTGTTTCAACTTTCATATCAGCCCACGTGAATCTAGCCAGAGAACACAGGCACTGTTCAGGAGCAGTTGATGTCCAGACTGAAGGTTAAGTCCTGTCCGCTTAACCACCATGACTCGGTCAGAGGCAGTAAGGCCAGGCATGTGTTGGAATCTGTAGGCAGGGATATGGATGACTCGGTCAGAGGCAGTAAGGCCTGTGTGTTGGAGTCTGTAGGCATCAAAATGGATGAGGCTCAAAGGTTGATATAGATGCTAGACAAGGTGCTAGAAGAAGCGTAGCTCTGCGAACACGTCCCCAGGGTCGTCGCACATACTCTGGCACACGCAGGACGTTATCCACTGCATCTTCCAGCGCACGTTGGAGCCGCCGTTGCACTTGAAGTTGACGGACACCATTTTGGATTTGTTGTGGACGCAGCAGCGCTTGTCGGTGCAGATGCCGCAGTAAGTGGGTTCGACACTCCTGGTGATGCTACACCCAGACAAGGTCAGCTTCTCAGCTTTCTTGGCCTGGAACTTGGACTTACATCTCTTTCCTCTCTGCATCTAGAGGGGAAAAGGACATAGTTAGATTGAACCTGGCCGTGATCCCACACTCCAAGGGTGTCTTAAGGAGAGTTGGGATATGCAAAAAAAACGCATATCCAATTCACACATGCATATTAATACACACCTGAAATAAGACAAATGTAAGCACCCACCAAATGATTACTTAAGATTCACATAGGAACATGTGAATGTATACAGTCGATCCAAGACCACTGTCATATTTAGTGTGTTGTGGGCATAGGGGGAATTATTTTTACATTTCACCCATCACCATCTCAACAATGCATCATCAACCCCTAGAGAGTCTGGCTGGTGGTCGGTCAACTTGACGTTCTTCATGATGCTCTTCTCACACGGCTGCAGCAGGCTGAGGCAGCGGTCCTTCCTCATCTCACACTTGCCGTTGTCGTTGTTGACCCGGACTGAGATACCCAGGCCGCAGGTCTTGGAGCAGGGACTCCATGGAGTGGTCTGGATCAGGCAGTTCTTCATCCAGACTAAAGGAGGATCCCTGTAAGCGTTCAGTATTAAAGGGCACCGGGTGAACACCCAGACGGCTAGAGGAAGAAACCCGCCTGCACCTGCCATTCTGCCACAGAGCATGTTATGTTCTGTTAATTACTGATGTCCCCTTTAAGGATGGAGCACCCTTGGTCATGTGCAGTATTGTTCTATGTTATTCTGGTACTAACTAGTTTGAGTAAATGTGAAGCTCCAGTTCAATTGCTTGTATTCAGAGTCTTTCTTATTACATAAATAAGTACGAAGTGTTAAGACACTACAATGGCGATGAGGATGATTACCTGCAGTGTGCATCACGAATACAGATGGAGTTCGTAGGAAGAGAGGAAGATTTTGACCCTGTAGCACAACAGCTAGCAAGCAGTGAAGACGAGGGGAGAGCTGACGAGAACGAGGCGGCAGATCAAAGTCGGAAAAGCTGACCACGACTCCATTTTGTTGATCCCTGCCTACAGACAGAAACTAAAACAAGAGGCTCCCACGCTGAGGTCTGTCCAACGCTGGTCCGACCAAGCTGACTCCGCACTCCAAGACTGCTTCCATCACGTGGACTGGGAGATGTTTCGTATTGCGTCAGACAACAACATTGACGAATACGCTGATTCGGTGTGCGAGTTCATTAGAACGTGCGTTGAAGATGTCGTTCCCATAGCAACGATTAAAACATTCCCTAACCAGAAACCGTGGATTGATGGCAGCATTCGTGTGAAACTGAAAGCGCGAACCACTGCTTTTAATCAGGGCAAGGTGTCTGGTAACATGACTGAATACAAACAGTGCAGCTATTCCCTCCGCAAGGCTATCAAACAAGCTAAGCTCCAGTACAGAGACAAAATAGAATCTCAATTCAACGGCTCAGACACGAGGCATGTGGCAGGGTCTACAGTCAATCACGGACTACAGGAAGAAACCCAGCCCAGTCACGGACCAGGATGTCTTGCTCCCAGGCAGACTAAATAACTTTTTTGCCCGCTTTGAGGACAATACAGTGCCACTGACACGGCCTGCAACGAAAACATGCGGTCTCTCCTTCACTGCAGCCGAGGTGAGTAAGACATTTAAACGTGTTAACCCTCGCAAGGCTGCAGGCCCAGACGGCATCCCCAGCCGCACCCTCAGAGCATGCGCAGACCAGCTGGCCGGTGTGTTTACGGATATATTCAATCATTCCCTATACCAGTCTGCTGTTCCCACATGCTTCAAGAGGGCCACAATTGTTCCTGTTCCCAAGAAAGCTAAGGTAACTGAGCTAAACGACTACCGCCCCGTAGCACTCACATCCGTCATCATGAAGTGCTTTGAGAGACTAGTCAAGGACCATATCACCTCCACCCTACCTGACACCCTAGACCCACTCCAATTTGCTTACCGCCCAAATAGGTCCACAGACGATGCAATCTCAACCACACTGCACACTGCCCTAACCCATCTGGACAAGAGGAATACCTATGTGAGAATGCTGTTCATCGACTACAGCTCGGCATTCAACACCATAGTACCCTCCAAGCTCGTCATCAAGCTCGAGACCCTGGGTCTCGACCCCGCCCTGTGCAACTGGGTACTGGACTTCCTGACGGGCCGCCCCCAGGTGGTGAGGGTAGGCAACAACATCTCCTCCCCGCTGATCCTCAACACTGGGGCCCCACAAGGGTGCGTTCTGAGCCCTCTCCTGTACTCCCTGTTCACCCACGACTGCGTGGCCACGCACGCCTCCAACTCAATCATCAAGTTTGCGGACGACACAACAGTGGTAGGCTTGATTACCAACAACGACGAGACGGCCTACAGGGAGGAGGTGAGGGCCCTCGGAGTGTGGTGTCAGGAAAATAACCTCACACTCAACGTCAACAAAACTAAGGAGATGATTGTGGACTTCAGGAAACAGCAGAGGGAACACCCCCCCCATCCATATCGATAGAACAGTAGTGGAGAGAGTAGCAAGTTTTAAGTTCCTCGGCATACACATCACAGACAAACTGAATTGGTCCACTCACACAGACAGCATCGTGAGGAAGGCGCAGCAGCGCCTCTTCAACCTCAGGAGGCTGAAGAAATTCGGCTTGTCACCAAAAGCACTCACAAACTTCTACAGATGCACAATCGAGAGCATCCTGGCGGGCTGTATCACCGCCTGGTATGGCAACTGCACCGCCCTCAACCGTAAGGCTCTCCAGAGGGTAGTGAGGTCTGCACAACGCATCACCGGGGGATGCTACCTGCCCTCCAGGACACCTCCAGGACTCCAGGACACCTACACCACCCGATGCTACAGGAAGGCCATAAAGATCATCAAGGACATCAACCACCCGAGCCACTGCCTGTTCACCCCGCTGTCATCCAGAAGGCGAGGTCAGTACAGGTGCATCAAAGCTGGGACCGAGAGACTGAAAAACAGCTTCTATCTCAAGGCCATCAGACTGTTAAACAGCCACCACTAACATTGAGTGGCTGCTGCCAACACACTGTCAATGACACTGACTCAACTCCAGCCACTTTAATAATGGGAATTGATGGGAAATGATGTAAATATATCACTAGCCACTTTAAACAATGCTACCTTATATAATGTTACTTACCCTACATTATTCATCTCATATGCATACGTAGATACTGTACTCTATATCATTGACTGCATCCTTATGTAATACATGTATCACTAGCCACTTTAACTATGCCACTTGGTTTACATACTCATCTCATATGTATATACTGTACTCGATATCCTCTGCTGTATCTTGCCTATGCTGCTCTGTACCATCACTCATTCATATATCCTTATGTACATATTCTTTATCCCCTTACACTGTGTATAAGACAGTAGTTTTTTGGAATTGTTAGTTAGATTACTTGTTCGTTATTACTGCATTGTCGGAACTAGAAGCACAAGCATTTCGCTACACTCGCATTAACATCTGCTAACCATGTGTATGTGACAAATAAAATTTGATTTGATTTGATTTGAAGACCCGTGGAGCCGGAGGTAAAGAGAATGGCTAGCATCGGGAAAATAGATGTGTTTGATGACACGCAAGAAAACTGGGCAACTTACATTGAACGACTGGAACAGTACTTCATTGCAAACGACATTGCTGACAACAAAAGAGTACCAGCGTTGTTGAGTTTAATTGGCCCAAAAACATACAGTTTGCTAAGAGATCTGACTGCCCCTCTGAAGCCCTCAAATAAAACATTCACAGAGATTGTGGAGATATTGCAAAATCACCTATCACCTAAACCACTCCTCATCGCGGAACGTTTTCGTTTCCACAAGAGAGATCAGAATGAGGGGGAGGGTGTTAGTACATATGTAGCAGTGTTGCAGAAACTGTCTGAACATTGCCAGTTGGCAGAGAACCTAAATGACACATTAAGGGATAGATTTGTTTGTGGACTGAAACATGAACACATTCAAAAACGTTTGCTCACAGAATCAGAGCTCACATTTGCAAAGGCTGTTGAAATTGCTGTGGCTATGGAAATCGCGACTAAAGATGCATTTGAGTTGCAAAGTAAAAGAAGTACTGACCTGTCACAAATTTCCCTGCACAAGTTTTCACGCAGTCGACAGCAACCCGTGTGGCCGAAAAATGCAACAGGTGTGACAGAGATGGTCACAGAGCAGAGGACTGCCGTTTCAAAGACGAAATTTGTCACAAATGCAGTAGAAGGGGGCACATTCAAAGAGCATGCAAAGCAAAATTCAGTCACAACAGGAAAACTGAGAAAATGAAAGGGTCTGTGAATGCACTAGCAGAGAACAGTGGCAGTGATTCAGATGAACGATTAATTGGTACAATGGAGTTAAACACAGTGACTTCTCCCAGCAGTAGCATAATATGGGTGACACCAGATATCGAAGGAAAACCCCTCAAAATGGAGCTGGACACAGGATCTGCAGTGTCTATAATTTCCACTACTGTCTACAATGAGCACTTTAAGGCTATCAAGCTGAAGAACACAAATGTGTTGCTGAAGACATACTCAGGAGAGAGATTGAGCCCAATGGGGGCGTTGCAGAGTGCATTATGGGGGGGCAAACACAGCAGTTACAGCTGTATGTGGTGCCTGGAACTGGCCCCCCATTATTTGGCAGGGAATGGCTTTCAAAAATAAAGCTGAATTGGTGTGACTTGAAAATGCTCCACACGTTCCAGTCCAAAGAGAAAGGCACAGACCAAACACTGGAACACTTGCGGAAGAAATACAACACAGTTTTCAGTGATCAGATGGGAACAGTAAAAGGCTTCACAACAAAACTTGTACTAAGAGATGATGCAACCCCAAAATTCTGCAAAGCCAGATCTGTTCCATACTCCCTGAGACCAAAGGTGGAAGCGGAAATCGATCGCTTGCAGGATACAGGGATCCTGACGAAAGTGGACATAAGCGAATGGGCCACACCCATAGTTCCTATTGTGAAGAAAGACGGGTCTGTAGAATGTGTGGGGACTTCAAGGTAACTGTGAATCCAATGTTGCATGTGGACCAATACCCCCTACCACGTCTGGATGACATCTTTGCTGCACTAGCTGGTGGGAAACACTTCAGTAAAATCGATCTGAAACAGGCTTACCTGCAGCTACCGGTTGAAGAGAGTTCCAAACAGTACCTGACAATAAACACACACAAAGGTCTATACAGGTATAACCGCCTGGTTTTTGGCATTGCATCAGCCCCAGCCATTTGGCAATGAACTATTGACCAGATTTTGCAAGGAATCTCAGGAACCCAGTGTATCCTGGATGACATGATCATAACAGGACGCAACGACAAAGAGCACCTGGCTAACCTGGAAGAGGTCCTGAAAAGACTGAAAGAGTATGGTCTACAGGCAAACTTACAGAAGTGTGAGTTCTTCAAAGACAAGATTGTCTTCTGTGGACATGAGATTGACTGCAATGGATTGCACAAAACACAGGACAAAATCGAGTCAGGCACCACGACCACAAAATATCACAGAAGTGAGATCTTTCACGGGACTGATCAATTCCTACAGAAGATTCCTCCAAACCGTTCAGCAGTACTCCAGCCTCTAAATCAGCTCCTGGAAAAGAATAGGACGTGGCGGTGGACAGAGCCGTGTGAAAATGCATTTCTGGAGGCAAAACGGCTCATAACATCTGAACAGGTCCTGATGCATTACGACCCTGAAATGCCAGTGAAGCTGGCTTGTGATGCGTCCCCTTATGGATTAGGGGCCGTCCTTTCACACACACTGAAAGATGGGTCAGAGAGGCCAGTTGCATTTGCGTCACGAACATTGAATGATGCAGAGAAAAACTACTCACAAATCGACAAAGAAGCACTGGCACTAGTGTGAGGCGTCGAGACATTCCACGCACACCTATATGGCAGGTGTTTCACACTGGTTACAGATCACCAGCCGTTGCTTTCCATTTTCAGTCCAAAGAAAGGCATTCCGGCGATGACAGCAGCCAGGTTACAGCGATACGCCCTGTTCCTTGCCAGTCATATGTATGACATTGAGTTTAAGCCGTCATCCCTCCACACAAATGCAGATGGATTATCCAGAC
Source organism: Oncorhynchus tshawytscha (assembly GCF_018296145.1). Lineage (NCBI taxonomy): Eukaryota > Metazoa > Chordata > Actinopteri > Salmoniformes > Salmonidae > Oncorhynchus > Oncorhynchus tshawytscha. Next base: position 18,756,365 of record NC_056433.1, read on the forward strand.
TGCCGTGTACAAGAGAAAGACAAAGGAGGGTGGATGCAGTGGACATGTTCCATACCGCTCAGCTCGAGGCCCTACCAGTCACAAGCACAGTTATCAAACAGGAGACAAGGAAAGATGTGACCTTGTTAAAAGTGTACACCTACACCATGTCAGGATGGCCAGCTACTGGTAGAAAGGAGCTGACTCCGTATTTCCAGCGGAGAAACGAAATTACAACGTACCAAGGATGTTTGATGTGGGGAATGAGAGTCATGATACCCCAGAAATGCCAACATCTAGTCTTGCAGCAACGACATGAAGGTCATGTTGGAATTGTCAAAATGAAGCTGCTCGCAAGGAGTCACTTCTGGTGGCCAGGTCTGGACCAACAGATAGAAAATATGGCAAAGAACTGTAGTGGATGTTTGGAAATCCTTCACATGCCTGCTCCTGTCCCAGTCCACCTATGGGAATGGCCCGCAGAGCCATGGCAGAGAATTCATGTGGACTACGCTGGTCCCTTTGAAAAGCACATGTTTCTGGTTATAGTTGATGCCCATTCCAAATGGCCAGAGGTGTTTTGCACTGACTCCTCCACCTCAGCTCAGACGATAGAGTGTCTCAGAACAACGTTTGCACGCTTCGGTTTGCCACTGCAGCTGGTAAGTGACAACGCGCAAGCTTTTGTAAGTGACGAGTTTACAAGATTCAAGTCAGTAAATGGAATCAAACACTCAACCTCAGCTCCGTACCACCCTGCCACCAATGGGCTGGCAGAACGCTTTGTGCAAACCCTAAAGCAAGGACTCCGTGCAGCAAAACGAGACGAAGGGACTTTGCAAACAAAACTGGCCAAGTTCCTGGCCTCCTACCGAAACACCCCACATGCCACGACAAATGAAAGCCCAGCCGCACTGATGTTCGGGAGGCCTCTCCGCACACAGCTGGACATCATGAAGCCAAACAGGCGTAATGAAGTGCTGAACAAACAAGCCAAGATGCTCTCCGGTGGCCGGGAGCGCCATCTCCAAACAGGACAGGAAGTGATGGTGCGAGACTACAGAAGAGGAGGGAAATGGACAAGAGGGACCGTACACACACAAACGGGACCCAGAACTTACCAGGTGAGCCCAGACATCAAGTGAGCCCAGACATAATGTGGCGGCATCACTTTAACCAAATGCATTCCACGGAAAACAGCACAACAATCGAGAGAGGCAACAGGCACAGAACTGCGCTCCTGAGAGATGACACACAGGGAACTGTAGAGGACGGTGGGGCAGTAAAGAGAACAGGCACAGAGAGCTCCTGAGAGTGACAGGCACAGGGAACTGTAGAGGACGGTGGGGCAGTAGAGAGAACAGGCACACAGAGATCCTGGGAGTGACACACAGGGAACTGTAGAGGACGGTGGGGCAGTAGAGAGAACAGGCACAGAGAGATCCTGAGAGTGACACACAGGGAACTGTAGAGGACGGTGGGGCAGTAGAGAGAACAGGCACAGAGAGATCCTGAGAGTGACACACAGGGAACTGTAGAGGACGGTGGGGCAGTAGAGAGAACAGGCACAGAGCGCTCCTGAGAGTGACACACAGGGAACTGTAGAGGACGGTGGGGCAGTAAAGAGAACAGGCACAGAGAGCTCCTGAGAGTGACACACAGGGAACTGTAGAGGACGGTGGGGCAGTAGAGAGAACAGGCACAGAGAGATCCTGAGAGTGACACACAGGGAACTGTAGAGGACGGTGGGGCAGTAGAGAGAACAGGCACAGAGAGCTCCTGAGAGTGACACACAGGGAACTGTAGAGGACGGTGGGGCAGTAAAGAGACCCCAGGCTGAAAGAAGGGAACGTGTTGATGAAGGTGCTGCTATAGCAGACGCTATAATGGAACAAGCACACACTGAGGATGTTCAGGAGCCTCCAGACAATCCGAGGCCCTACCCAGAACGAAGGCACCGTCCACCAGACAGACTAGACTTATAAACAAACAAACAAAAACTAACTGTTCAAATTAAAAGATGCAAAATAACTACAACAAGTTCTGGGAAATGTTTCAGCTGTGGTTTGGTAAAAGTAACTCTGATTGTATAAGAGAAGGAATGTTATGTTCTGTTAATTACTGATGTCCCCTTTAAGGATGGAGCACTCTTGGTCATGCGCAGTATTGTTCTATGTTATTCTGGTACTAACTAGTTTGAGTAAATGTGAAGCTCCAGTTCAATTGCTTGTATTCAGAGTCTTTCTTATTACATAAATAAGTATGAAGTGTTAAGACACTACAGAGCACATGCTGTTCAGAGAGAATCAAGAGCCCTCAGTCCTCAATCATTCTGCCTGCTAAAGACTATTGGATAACCCAGTTGGAGATAAATCTTTAGGCAGGCCATGATGCCAAGATAGTTTCAATTGCCTATTTGTATGGTTTGAATTCAGCGATTGAAGACATACTGTATTCGAGTTGTGTAATGGCAATATCAAAAACATCAAGACCAAGTGGCTGCTATCCTTTCAGATTCACTAGAAAGCAGGATGTTTCTTGTTTTTCAAGCCAAGCAAAGCAGACATTTATTCAAATATATCAAAGCATACTTAAAAGAGGCCTTGTTGCTTTTGATGGAAAGTGAGCTCCAGCTCTCTATGGACATTCATTCATGACTGGAACCATCCACCCTACTCCCTAACAGCCAGTCAGGCATACTCCATCCTCTCTGTACTTCCCAGCCAAAGTCATTAAAAGCCCTCTGCCTCCCTCTTTCCATCCAGCTTACTTTCACAGCAATTAGCATTCCAGGGCAGACAAGCTGGCAATTCTGGCCCTGGTTTTCTCTACTAACACACACCTGGCATGGCGGCCATGTAGGTCGTATCCTGCTGGTGCTTCCTAGAAGTGTTGCTCCTCAGAGGGGCAGGACCCAGGAGAACAGCAGGCCAGGGTATGAAGGCCAGGGTGTAGACGATAGTGCATGTGCACTTATACATTGATCTGGGCTGAAAGGCCTCGCCGTTCTCATAGTGGACCCCGTTCAAGTCACAGCCCACTGCCATCAAGTCTAGAAGCAGGAGATAAGGGAAACAACACTCAACACAGTTGACTGGCCTGTGCAGTGCTTGCCACATTCTTGTGATGTTAGCGTGTCTCTAAGTGTGGTCAGCCTTGGGGTATTTGCCTGATTGAAATGTGTGTTTGACCTAATGGGGTCCTTTGATGATCAAAGAGACCATGGGTAAATGAGTAAACCAGTCCTGTGGAACTACAGGTTTATGCAAATCTCCAATCCTGAGTGAATCGCATGGGATTGAAGTATTTTCATGTACTAACGTTTCTAGCCAGTTCTTTGAAGTAGCAGAGTCCTATTACACAGTACAGCTCCTTCCCCCTTTGAAAATAAGTAATTGACCTTGAGACATTCAATTGTACATTGACTTAACTCTGTTGATAGCCCATGGGCTAGATTTGACACGTTCACTCACAAGCGCAGACTCCGGCCTCATATCGCAGCTGGTCTTTAGAGAAATTGCAGTACATGCCCTTGTGGGGGTCGCAGATGTCCCTCTCATTGCAGGCCTCTCTGATCTGCTGGGCACAGCTCTTACAGCAGCCGCAGCTGTCCAGCACAGAGCTGAACCCAGGGGCACACTGGGGCTTAACCCTGCACTTACAGGGCCACTGGCAGAACTGTTTCCTCTCCAACATGGCCTTGCTGCCTCGTGGAGCAGACAGCTGCCCACCATGGTTCTGAGCCCTGCATAGAGACTGGAGGGAAGGAGAGGACAGGGTTCTTGTATGGTTACAGGTAAACGAGCACTGCTTGGGAGGTGGGGTGAACAAAGACCAGAAGGTCCCCGTAAACTAAAGCAAATAATATTATACAAAGCCTGTGATTTACTGTTCTGAAAGTGTTGCTTTATGTGACATAGAAGTTAGAAGAAGTTCTTGATAAAGTTTAAAGTTCACCAAGAAGTCACCTATGGTTAAAACATTCAGAACATTCACATTTCACAACAGTTAAGAGGATAAAGGATAAAACAAGGATACAAAGATCAGAACACCAAAACAAAGTATGATTAGTAAAAGTATCAACAAATTCCATAAATCAATTTGCAAAATCTGTTAGTCAAAGGCGCTATAATTTTGATTAACGTTTTGGCACACACTTTACAATATATCATACATTCCTGATGTGTAAATTACAGAATTTTTGTATTTTTCATTCACTGTCAAACATACAATTGAAATTGGAAGTTTACATACACTTAGGTTGGAGTCATTATAACTCGTTTTTCAACCACTCCACAAATTTCTTGTTAACAAACTATAGTTTTGGCAAGTCGGTTAGGACATCTACTTTGTGCATGACACAAGTAATTTTTCCAACAATTGTTTATAGACAGATTATTTCACTTATAATTCACTGTATCACAATTCCAGTGGGTCAGAAGTTTACATACACTAAGTTGAGTGTGTCTTGGAGAATTCCAGAAGATTATGTCATGGCTTTAGAAGCTTCTGATAGGCTAATTGACATCATTTGAGTCAATGGTAGGTGTACCTGTGGATGTATTTCAAGGCCTACATTCATCATGGGAAAATCCAAAGAAATCAGCCAAGAGTTTGGACGCTACCAAACATCAGTTGGCACATCGACGGTACCAACTTCAGACCAGTCTCCTGACACTTGTGGGGGAGAACACCATCATCTGCGTGAGAGTTTCCTCTTTCCATAGAGTGGTCATAGTCAATAGTTTTGTAGGTCAAACCGTTCTTTTTCGCGAGAAGACCAATTTTCAAGATGTCTCATGGTCTGAAGTCAAGATGTCTCATGGTCTGAAGTCAAGATGTCTCATGGTCTGAAGTCAAGATGTCTCATGGTCTGAAGTCAAGATGTCTCATGGTCTGACAAACACAGCTCTAGCTCTGCCACCTTTCACTGCAGATGTGGAAATGTGAGACTGGCGGATGGAGTGGATTCAGAAGCATCCAATGCAAACAACCTGATATCTCTATCTTTGACGGACATATTTTGATGGGGAATATTTGGGTATGTAACTTAGATCGACAGAGCGGTGTGTCAATCGACTCTAGGAGATTAAAAAGGGATGCAAAGGGAACCCTTTTTATTGCAACTTTACGACAACATTACCTCTCACTCAACAAGGCTCAATAGTAATTTCCTGCAACTGAAGAATTGGCTAAGGACAAGAAAATACTTTCACTCAAATAAAGTAACCGTTGCAAGTTCAACATATTGTAAGGTATGAATAACATATACAACCAAGGCCTTACTCTAATACCAACCCTACCATCTTTCTCTGTGACTTGCTGTCATCACCCTTTTCCTGATTCTCCCTAGAAAGCAGGTGTTGAGTATCACATCAAGCCCCGTCCTATCAGAGACACAACTCATCATTATTGTGAGGCAAGAGAAACGGAAAGTCGCAGCTCTCACCTGTTGAGCTAGAATGACCAAGAGTGAAGAGCAGAGCAGAGATAGCATCTTTTAAGTACTCAGGTTGATGTGAGCTCTGGGAGCTTGTGAAAGAAAAAGTGGGAAGGAAGGATAACAAGTGAGAGAGAGGGAGGGGGAATGGGGAAGAGTGATCGAGGAAGCTGACCTGGCAGAGAGGGGCACAAAGCGCCCCTCTGTCTCCTCTCCAAACACACCTTTCTGTAGCTTACTTGATCCGAAGGAAAATATTTCTCTACATAACCACTGGCTTGCTCTTAGACCTCCAAGCCCAGATTACTTGTTTATCCCCCAGTCTGTAGATCTATTGCCTAACACAAGCACATTCACATTAGATTCATCGGTGCTTTATTCTTAAACTTTGTACGGTTAAAACTTATTTGAACCCACTGACACATTTTAGATGAACATGTTTTTTACACTACACACATGCCCTATATTAAGACAGTATATATGAAACATTTTTTTTACAGAAGTGATATTCTCTGCTCAAGCATGAGTGTACAGCAGGGGTATTTAGCTCTTACCCTATGACATGGTTTCACAAACTCGATCCTGGGGACCCCAAGAGGTGCACATTTTGTTTCTTGCCCTAGCACTACATAGCTGATTCAAATAATCAACTTATCATCTAGCAAAAACTACAAAGTGCACCATTTGGGATCCCCTGGACAGAGTTTTGGAAATGCTGCCCTACGAGGTCCAGAGCCTGATGGTTTTCGGTTCTTACTAATGTATGAGAAAGTTACAAACACACAAATATCATACCCCCAAGACATGCTAACCTCTCACATTCCAAAACGGTAGGATAGAGATACTGGGGTGCAAAGGAGCAAGAAAAATAAATAAATACAGTATGGGCATGAGGTAGTTGGATGGGCTATTTACAGATGAGCTATGTACAGGTGCAGTGATCTGTGAGCTGCTTTGAAAGCTAGTGCTTAAAAGCTAGTGAGGGAGGTAAGAGTCTCCAGCTTCAGAGATTTTTGCATTTCGTTCCAGTCATTGGCAGCAGAGAACTGGAAGGAGAGGCGGCCAAAGTAAGAATTGGCGTTGGGGATGACCAGTGATATATACCTGCTGGAGCGCATTCTACGGGTGGGTGCTGCTATGGTGATCAGTGAGCTGAGATAAGGCGGGGCTTTACCTAGCAGGTTCTTGAAGATGACCTGGAGCCAGTGGGATTGGCGATGAGTATGAAGCGAAGGCCAGCCAACGAGAGCATACAGGTCGCAGTGGTGGGTAGCATATGGGGCTTTTAGACTGCATCCAATTTGTTGAGTAGAGCGTTAGAGGCTATTTTGTAAATTACATCGCCGAAGTCGAGGATTGGTAGGATGGTCAGTTTTACGAGGGTATGTTTGGCAGCATGAGTGAAGGATGCTTTGGTGTGAAATAGGGAGCCGATTCTAGATTTAATTTTGGATTGGAGATGTTTAATGTGAGTATGGAAGGAGAGTTTACAGTCTAAACAGAACCCTAGGTATTTGTAGTTGTGCACATATTCTAAGTCAGAACCATCCAGAGTAGTGATGCTGGACGGGCGGGCAGGTGCGGGCAGCGATCGGCTGAAGAGCATGCATTTAGTTTTACTTGCATTTAAGAGCAGTTGGAGGCCACAGAAGGAGAGTTGTATGGCATTGAAGCTCATCTGGAGATTAGTTAACACAGTGTCCAAAGAAGGGCCAGAGGTATACAGAATGTTGTTGTCTGTGTAGAGGTGGATCAAAGAATCACCAGCACAGAGAGCAACATCATTGATGTATACAGAGAAGAGAGTCGGCGCAAGAATTGAACCCTGTGGCACCCCCATAGAGACTGCAAGAGGTCCGGACAACAGGCCCTCCGAGTTGACACACTGAACTCTAGAGAAGTAGTTAGTGAACCAGGTGAGGCAATCATTTGAGAAACCAAGGCTGTTGAGTCTGCTAATAAGAATGTTGTGATTGACAGAGTCGAAAGCCTAAGCTAGGTCGATGAATATGGCTGCACAGTAATGTCTCTTATCGATGGCGGTTATGAGATCGTTTAGGACCTTGAGAGTGGCTGAGGTGCACCCATGAACAGCTCTGAAACCAGATTTCATAGCGGAGAAGGTGCGGTGGGATTCGATATGGTTGGTAATCTGTTGGTTGACTTGGCTTTCAAAGACCTTAGAAAGGCAGGGTAGAATATATATAGGTCTGTAGCAGTTTGGGTCTAGACTGTCTCCCCATTTGAAGAGGTGGATGACCGCGGCAGCTTTCCAGCAAATTTTTGCTTGAAAATGTAATCTTAGCATTCCTAACTGCCTGTGTATATTTGTTCCTAACTTAACCTAACTTCCCTGAAAAGTTGCATATCACGGGGGCTGTTCGATGTTAATGCAGAACGCAACAGGATGTTTTTGTGCTGGTCAGGGGCAGTCAGGTCTGGAGAGAACCAAGGGCTCTATCTGTTCCTGGTTTTACATTCTTTGAATGGGCCATGCTTATTTAAGATGGTGAAGAAGGCACTTTTAAAGAATAACCAGGCATCCTCTACTGACGGGATGAGGTCAATATCCTTCCAGGATACCCGGGCCAGGTTGATTAGAAAGGCCTGCTCGCTGAAGTGTTTCAGGGAGCGTTTGACAGTGATGAGGGGTGGTTGTTTGACCGCAGACCCATTACGGATGCAGGCAGTGATCGCAGTGAGGCAGTGATCGCTGAGGTCTTGGTTGAAAACAGCAGAGGTGTATTTGGAGGGCAAGTTGGTTAGGATGATATCTATGAGGGTGCCCGTGTTTACGGATTTGGGGTTGTACCTAGTGGGTTCATTGATAATGTGTGTGAGATTGAGGGCATCAAGCTTAGATTGTAGGATGGACGGGGTGTTAAGCATGTCACAGTTTAGGTCACCTAGCAGCACGAGCTCTGAAGATAGATGGGGGGCAATCAATTCACATATGGTGTCCAGGGCACAGGTGGACGCAGAGGGTGGTCTCTAGCAAGCAGCAACAGTGAGAGACTTGTTTCTGGAAAGATGGGTTTTTAAAAGTAGAAGTTCGAATTGTTTGGGTACAGACCTGGATAGTAAGACAGAACTCTGTAGGCTATCTCTGCAGTAGATTGCAACACCGCCCCCTTTGGCAGTTATATCTTGTCGGAAAATTTTATAGTTAGACATAGACATTTCTGTGTTTTTGGTGGACTTCCTAAGCCAGGATTCAGACACGGCTAGGACATCCGGGTTGGCAGAGTGTGCTAGAGTAGTGAATAAAACAAACTTAGGGAGGAGGCTGCTAATGTTAACATGCATGAAACCAAGGCTTTTACGGTTACAGAAGTCAACAAATGAGAGCACCTGGGGAGTAGGAGTGGAACTAGGCACTGCAGGGCCTGGATTAACCTCTACATCATAGAGGAATAGAGGAGGATTAGGATGAGGGTACGGCTAAAGGCTAACAGGACTGGTCGTTTAGTGCGCTCAGAGCAGAGAGTAAAAGTAGCAGGTTTCTGAGCATGAGAGAATAGATTCAAGGCATAATGTAAAGACAGAGGTATGGTAGGATGTGAGTACATTGGAGGTAAACCTAGGCATTGAGTATTGATGAGAAAGATATTGTCTCTAGAGACATTTAAGCCAGGTGATGACACTGCATATGTGGGAGGTGGAACTAAATGGTAGATTAAGGCATATTGAGCAGGGCTAGAGGCAATACAGTGAAATAAGACAATAATCACTAACCAGGACAGTAATGGACAAGGCATGTTGATATTAGTGGAGGCATGTGTAGCCGGGTGATCAATAGGGGTCCAGTGAGTGGTTGGGCTGGCTGGAGACATGGCGATTCAGACAGCTAGCAGGCCGGGGCTACATGCTAGCAGACCGGGGCTAGCAAGCTAGCAGAAGGGCCTTAGAGGGACGTCTCGACGGAGTAAAGCCTCCACGTTCGATGTAGACCAGTCATGATGGATTAGTAGGGTTCCAAGTAGCAGAGGGGTCCAAGTCCAATTGGCAAAATAGGTATAGTGGCCCAAGAAATTGGCCGATGGATCTATACAGCTAACAGTCCAGTATGCTCTAGACAGCTAGCAGCTAGCGGGCTGCGGCTTGCGGATGGGCATTCAGGGGTGGTTGCTATGTAGAGGCCAGTTGAGTACCCCCTCGAGCAGATTGTCATAGTCCAGTAGGCGGGGTACCGTGCCCTGTACCGGCTGTAGAAGGGGTCCGGGTATTGTAGCCCAGGAGTGGCTGATGGGCCTCTTTAGCAAGCCAGGAGAAAGGGCCTAGCATGGGCTAGCTCCAGGCTAAATGATGCTTGCTCCGGGACCGACGTTAGCCAATACTCGGATAGCAGCTAGCTAGCTGCGAAGATCCAGATGAAAACGTCCAGAGCTTGCGGTAGGAATCCGGGGATATGGAGAGAAAATAGGTCCGGTATGCTCTGGTTTGAGACCCGTTGTACAAACTGGCGAGAGCTTGCTGAGCTAAAGGTTAGCTGATGACCACTAGCAGTGATTAGCTGACTGCTAGCTAGTAGCTAGTGAGGCGTTTAGCTTCTGTTGGGGGATTCCGGATTCGAGGTGAATAATACTTTAGAAGAAAAAAAAACAGATTCACACCACATTGGGTGACGCGGGTTGCAGGAGAGTGTTTTGAAGTTGAGTTTTAGAAAAATATTATACACTATACACATATGAAGAGGGTAAAACAGTATGTAAACATTATTAAAGTGACCAGTGTTCAATGACTATGTACATAGGGCAGCAGTCTCCAAGGTGCAGGGTAGAGTACTGGGTGGTAGCTGGTTAGTAACAGTGAATAAGTTCAGGGCAGGGTACTGAGCGGAGGCCGACTAGTGGTGACTATTTAAAACTCTGAAGCTTTCGGTCCCAGCTTTAATGCACCTGTACTGTCTCCGCCTTCTAGATGGAAGCGAGGTGAACAGGCCGTGGCTCGGGTGGCTGAAGTATTCTTGTATTATTAGTAGTAGCAGTAGTAGTAGTACTATTAGTAGTAGTTGTTGTAGTAGTAGTAGTAGTAGCAGTAGTAGTGGCTTAATACAAGTACTTTTTCTTATTTCAAGATATGTTTCAAGATATTTCTCTGTAAAAATTATAGAAAAAAAAAACATTTCAGTGATTTAGCACCACTGTAGTAGTAGTAGAATGCCTATAGAAACAGGATATTTTTTTCAGGTATGTTCACCACACCATTGCTCTCTATCTCACTCTGCTGTGTGTGCCTGTTGCTAAATAGCAAGGAGCTGAAGCTCATTGGAAAAAATGAAGGGAAAATGGCGCCGCACAGCTTCCAGAAAAGACTGGCTTTCAAATGAGAGATTTTTGGCTAATTGAGGTAAGACAGTAATTCTGCTAATAGATTATGCATGTATGAACTACACATTGACACATCCAGCACATCCAGCACAAAGCAAGATGTTTTTTTGGGGCATCTGGAAAAAAGCTTGTCCTGAGAAGACAAGGTGAGCGCTATCATCAGTCCTGTGTCATGCCAACAGTAAAGCATCCTGAGACCATTCATGTGTGGGGTTGCTTCTCAGCCAAGAAAGTGGGCTCACTCACAATTTTGCATAAGAACACAGCAATGAATAAAGAATGGTACCAACACATCCTCTGAGAGCAACTTCTCCCAACCATCCAGGAACAGTTTGGTGACGAACAATGCCTTTTCCAGCATGATGGAGCACCTTGCCATAAGACAAAAGTGATAACTAAGTGGCTTGGGGAACAAAACATTGATATTTTGGGTCCGTGGCCAGGAAACTCCCCAGACCTTAAAATCCCATTGAGAACTTGTGGTAAATCCTCAAGAGGTGGGTGGACAAACAAAAACCCACAAATTCTGACAAACTCCAAGCATTGATTATGCAAGAATGGGCTGCCATCAGTCAGGATGTGGCCCAGAAGTTAATTGACAGCATGCCAGGGCGGATTGCAGAGGTCTTGAAAAAGAAGGGTCAACACTGCAAATATTGACTCTTTGCATCAACTTCATGTAATTGTCAATAGAAGCCTTTGACACTTATGAAATGCTTGTCATTATATTTCAGTAATTCATAGTAACATCTGACAAAAATATCTAAAAACACTGAAGCAGCAAACTTTGTGGAAATTAATATTTGTGTCATTCTCAAAACTTTTGGCCACGACTGTACAAGGCATTCTAAGCATTAGACCTCGTCAGACTTGATGCCCCTTAAAACCTGATAATACAATGCCTGGGGTGAGGATATTATTAAACTCAGTCCTACTGCATTGTTGCTGTTAGTGTATTGAGAAGTGATGTTGTGTTTCTTTAGTTAACCATAAGCCTCAACAAAATAAAAACACAAATGATTATTTGGATGTTTACATTTGACTATTCACATATACATGTATTTGTTTCTTAATGAAGTGGAAGGGCCTGTGGCCTGATGCCTTCCTGTACACACTAACACACACACAATCTCTCCCTCTCTCCCTCTTTCTTTCTCTCTATATTTCTCACACACTGATCTGGAACGCAGCCAAGACTCCTCTTCATGAATGATCACTCTCTCCAGGAGTATCATGTAATTTTGTCCATACATAATGGTTATTTTTACTCTATGAATCAAATATATTTATAGCATATGGCTTGGAGTTATGAAATATTTTCTCTTATGGCCAGTGTATGGCAGCAAAACATTCTGAAGGTCTTTAGTAACCCTGCTGAGAGTTTTGTTACTGCCTGTTGCATAAAATATACTTCTCCTACCACAAGGGGGCACGCAGAGCAATCTGAGGGAATCTTCTATTACAAACAACATTTGGGGATTTGTGATTGGTGCATAAAGAGTTCTTATGGAACCTAAGGCAACATGACCTCATATGCTTTTTACATAAAGACACAAAATGGACCAATAAAATTGTCCCACGTTCAAGCCAGAGCTTCTTTCATGATCTCCATTGTGCAGTAAATGTCTCTGACGTTCAAACAGAGTAGTTCTTTTTTACTGTCACTCTCGTGTTAATTAAATATATGACCCGGTGTCTTGAACTTGACAGTTACAGAGCAATTACTCACACTTCTCTTTACACCGTAGGTGATCACTCAAGCAACTTCACAAAAATGTAAGCAAAACCTTTCTGACTGCTTTCATGAATGTTGAAACAGAACGCCACCTCCTCCTCTCATCCTCCTAGGAGCCAGCTCACTGACAGGTCCCCTAGACAGGAGGGCCTTAGGGGACATTCCTGTCCCAAGCTGTGGCGCTCCGCTCCGCTCTCAGCCACTCGTAAATTACACACACCTTTCACATCATCTCCCACTAAAACACAGTAAAGAAAATGTAATCACCAGTTGCTAGAAGTGGGTTTAGTTATTGAAACAATCTGTGGTTCGAAATACTGTATGCTGGACTGAAAAATGAGCAACATGATGCTTTGGCAGTAGTGTGACGCATCCTCAAATAACATGACTACAGAAAGATTTATGGGTTATGAAAGGTGGTAAGATAGTGTGAATCATCCTCGTATAGCGTGACTTATGAAAGATTTATGGGTTATGAAAGGTGGTAAGATAGTGTGACGCATCCTCGTATAGCATGACTTATGAAAGATTTATGAGTTACGAAAGGTGGTAAGATAGTGTGACGCATCCTCACATAATGCAACTTATGAAAGATTTATGGGTTACGAAAGGTTCGAAGATTTGTAAGGAATGTGTCGATCCTCAGGGCCCACAGGCTAACCAAAGATTCCCCACATTTCCCCCCACAATTTGACTAGTAGATTAATTAAATTAAAATAACAAATGTATTGTTTTATGGATATAACATACATTAACATTATTATTTATATATAACAAATGCATTATTATTATTGAAACACATCATTCAAAGAATCTTAAAAGATAAAGATGAGAAGAAACGGTGGAAATTGTCATTAAAAGATTTAGGCAGAGGATTCCCACCACCATACGACTGGCCTAGGCTCATTTACATCCATCATCTTAACTCTAGCTTTATATCCACATCCCAGCTCAACCCTGACCTCAGCCGCAACCATAACCCTAACCATAGCTTCATGTCCACATCCCAGCTTAACCCTGAACTCAGCCTCAACCTTAACCCTAGTTTCATGTCCACATCCCAGCTTAACCCTGACCCCAGCCTCAACCATAACCACAACCCAAGCATCATGTCCACATCCCAGCTCAACCCTGACCTCAGCCTCAACCATAACCCTAACCCTAGCTTCATGTCCACATCCCAGCTTAACCCTGACCCCAGCCTCAACCATAACCACAACCCTAGTTTCATGTCCACATCCCAGCTCAACCCTGACCTCAGCCTCAACCATAACCCTAACCCTAGCTTCATGTCTACACCCCAGCTCAACCCTGACCCCAGCCTCAACCATAACCCTAACCATAGCTTCATGTCCACATCCCAGCTTAACCCTGAACTCAGCCTCAACCTTAACCCTAGTTTCATGTCCACATCCCAGCTTAACCCTGACCCCAGCCTCAACCATAACCACAACCCAAGCATCATGTCCACATCCCAGCTCAACCCTGACCTCAGCCTCAACAATAACCCTAACCCCAGCTTCGTGTTCACATCCCAGCTCAACCCTGACATCAGCCTCAACCCTACTCCTATCTTCATGTTCACATCCCAGCTCAACCCTGACCTCAGCCATAACGCTAACCCTAGCTTCATGTCCACATCCCAATTCAATCCTGACCCCAGCCTCAACCCTAACCCTAGCTTCATGTCCACATCCCAGTTCAACCCTGACCCCAGCCTCAACCATAACCCTAACCCTAGCTTCATGTCCACATCCCAGTTCAACCCTGACCCCAGCCTCAACCATAACCCTAACCCTAGCTTCATGTCCACATCCCAGTTCAACCCTGACCTCAGCCTCAACCCTAAATGTAGCCCTAGCTTCAAGTCCAGATTCTAGTTGAATCATAACCCTCCACCACAAACCTAGCCCTTGAACTGGGATGTCCACATCCCAGTTCAACCCTAACCACAACCCTAAACCTAACCCTAGCTTCATGTCCACATCCTGGTTCAACCCTAGCCACCAACCCTAACCCTAACCTTAGAGTCATAGCCACTGCCCGGTTCAGCCCTAGCCTAATCCAGATCCTTAACCCTAGCTTCATGTCCACATCCCGGACTCCCTCACCTCCGGGCTCCATCCAGGGGTCTCCAATTAACGGAATTCAGGGAATAAATCATCTGCTCTTCTCCTTTCCTCATCTCTTCCCCTCCCTTCCTCCCCTACTCCCCTCTCCATCTAAAGCGGCTAAACAGGGGCAGGGAGCCATGCATGCAATGGGTGGCAGTCCTGACCAGTAAACATTGGGAGAGAAAAGGGGTATGTATGAGGATAACCACTGTATTACCTCCCCTGTGGAATGACAGGAATGCCATGTCATTTTATTGAGTGTCCAGACCAGTGGAGACTGCTGAGGGGAGGACGGCTCATAATACTGGATGGAATGGAGCCAATGGAATGGCATCAAACACATGAAAACCAATGTGCACAGGTCCTGAGTTACCTGAGGGGTGTCTACAAGTCAACAAGGGACGTCTCATCTGCAAACGCAGACATTCCACTACCCCTCTTGGTCATCACAAAAATTAAGCTTGGTTAGTAGAAAAGGCACTTATCTTTTCCTACTAGCACTGGCTTTGCTGATAAATACTTTGTTGAGGGAAAATGTACATGATACGATTGTGATATGTTGTTGTCTCACCTAACTGTCTTAAGATTAATGCACAAATTGTAACGTTTTTGTATATATCAGGGCTGTTCAGTTTCAGTCCTGGAGGGCCAAAACACTTCTGCTTGGAGATTCTACCTGGTAGTTAATTGCACTTACCTGGGGTCCCAGGTCTGAATTAGTCCCTTAAGATGAAAACCAAAAGTGTTTCGGCCCTCCAGGAGCGACATTGAACAGCCCTGGTATACATGGATGTGTATGAGCCTGTCACTTACATTTTGAGGTCAAACATTCCCTTTCTACTCCCCATTCTCCACAAGTGACCACAGCTATCATCCATTGTGTGGCAGATGCTCTGTTGTGTCATCTGGTGAGATAAAAGGATTACAGAAGGATACAATGTAATTGCATTCCGTCTACAGTATGTTTACCTGTGTGGAAGGCAGTGGACAAGTATGGACAATGTTGGAGAAGGTAACTCTTATCTATGAGTCAATGTAGTTTATGACAACCAATACACAGCTCCTTTCCCCATCCAGCCCTCCATGGATGGGGCTGCTGCAGCTCACTAGACTGTAAACCATTCTAAATAGACTTTATTTTATTTTTGGGGGTTTAAATACCACGTTGGTGGAATTTCCTTCTTCGTTCCCTCTTCTTACCACAAACCTCTTTATTTACTGCAACAACTAAGAGTGTGGCTTTTTTTCCACCATCTTTTTCCACTATTAAACCTTAAATCACGGGTGTGCTGCAGCAAGTCCCTTTCTCTGGGAACCTAAAGGTGGGGTTTATTTCTGACTCTAAGACCTTTGTAGAGTTCTAGCTCACCTGGAGAACATAATATTCAGGTTCTCTGGCCTGCTTGGCTGAGACTTTGGTGCCGTGTCTGACATTCTAGGAGTATGTGAAGTGTTGTGTTCGGAAGCAGATGGCATTGGCTCCATCTGTATTAAACCTACTCTGGACCACTGCCCAATGCCCACTGCCGACCACCCAACCACTCCAGGTCTGTGACAGATCTGCCAACAGTTATTTACTGGAAAAAGCCATTTGCCATTCACTGGCCCAGCTGTTTGCCACTTTACTAAGGTTTTATTCCTGTCCTACTGATGTCATACCGTTGCCTGCAGTATCCAGCTCACTCAAAGATGAAGTTTCCGTTAATAAATCCCCACTTTCCCCTTGAACAACTGTCAGAGTGTTCTCTGTACTACAGGTAACTATTTTTCCAGTGATCAGAGGTGTTGATGAATGGTGTTCACTTGCCCTCTGAGCACAGAGGTCCAAACAGATGCCAGCTAAATGTAATGACTCTACCTTGCTCTCTGTAACATGAACTAATAGTATTTATGTGAGCATTTCCACTCAAGGTGATAGTATTTTTGTTTTTGTAACTCTCATCATTGATTGAAAGCTTTCCATTTCACATCCATCGCTGTTTCTTCTAGACCATTCATACTGAACAAAAATATAAACACAACATGTAAACATGCAAAGATCGCAAAAATGTTTCATACGCACAAAAAGCTTATTGCTCTCATATTTTGTGCACAAATTTGTTTACATCCCTGTTAGTGAGCATTTCTCCTTTGCCAAGATCATCCATCCACCTGACAGGTGTGGAATATCAATATGCTGATTAAACAGCATGATCATTAACATTATTGGGCGGCAGGGTAGCCTAGTGGTTAGAGTGTTGGACTAGTAACCGAAAGGTTGCAAGTTTGAATCCCCGAGCTGACAAGGTACAAATCTGTCGTTCTGCCCCTGAACAGGCAGTTCACCCACTGTTCCTAGGCCATCATTGAAAATAAGAATTTGTTCTTAACTGACTTGCCTAGTAAAATAAAGGTTAAAAAAAACACAGGCCACTCTAAAATGTGGAGTTTGTGACACAACACAATGCCACAGATATCTCAAGTTTTGAGGGAGCGTGCAATTGTCATGCTTGACTGCAGGAATATACACCAGTTGACAGAGAATGTAATGTTAATTTCTCTACCATAAGCTGCCTCAAATGTCATTTTAGAGAATTTGGCAATACGTCAAACCGGCCTCACAACCACAGACCACGTGTAACCACGTCAGTCCAGGACCTCCACATCCTGCTTCGTCACCTGCAGAATCGTCTGAGACCAGCCACCCTGACAGCTGATGAAACTCTGGGTTTGCACAACCAAAGAATTTCTGCACAAACTGTCAGAAACATTCTCAGGAAAGCTCATCTGGTGCTTGTCATCCTCCCCAGGGTCTGCAGTTCAGTGTCGTAGGGTGGGAAAATGCTCACCTTCAATGGTCACTGGCACGCTGGAGAAATGAGCTCGGGCAGATGCAGATGGCAGACAGCGTGTATGGAGTCGTGTGGGCGAGCGGTTTGCTGATGTCAACGTTGTGAACAGATTGCCACATGCTGGCGGTGGGGTTATGGTATGGGCACACATAAGCTAAGAAAAATTAACACAATTGCATTTTATCAAATCAAACATTATTAGTCACATGCGCCGAATACAAAAGGTGTAGACCTTACAGTGAAATGATTACTTTCAAGCACTTAACCAACAATGCAGTATAAAAAATGTGAATAAGAATAAGAAATAAAAGTAACAAGTATTTAAAGAGCATCAGTAAAATAACAATAGTGAGACTATATAGCAATACAGAGTCAATGTGCAGGGGTACAGGTTAGTCAAGGTAATTGAGGTAATATGTACATGTAGATGCTTAGATAATAACAGGAGTAACAGCAGCGTAAAAGAGGGGGGGGGGGCAATGCGAAAAGTCTGGGTAGTCATTTGATTAGATGTTCAGGAGTCTTATAGCTTGGGGGTAGAAGCTGTTTTAAGAAGCCTCTTGGACCTAGGTTTGGAGCTCCGGTACCGCTTGCCATGCGGTAGCAGAGAGAACAGTTTGTGACTAGGGTGGCTGGAGTCTTTGACAATTTCTAGGGCCTTCCTCTGACACTGCCTGTTATAGAGGTCCTCGATGGCAGGAAGCTTGGCTCCGGTGATCAATCAATCAATCAAATGTTTTTTTACATCAGTCGATGTCACAAAGTGCTTTACAGAAACCCAGCCTAAAACCCAAACAGCAAGCAACGCAGATGTAGAAGCATGGTGGCTAGGAACAACTCCCGAGAAAGGCCAAAACCTAGGAAGAAACCTAGAGAGGAATCAGTCTCTGAGGGGTGGCCAGTCCTCTTCTGGCTGTGCCGGGTGGAGATTATAACCGTGGCCAAGATGTTCAAACGTTCATAGATGACCAGCAGGGTCAGATAATAATAATCACAGTGGTTGTAGAGGGTGCAACAGGTCAGCAACTCAGAAGTAAATGTCAGTTGGCTTTTCATAGCAGATCATTCAGAGTTAGAGACAGCAGGTGCGGTAGAGAGGGAGTCCAAAATAGCAGGTCCGGGACAAGGTAGCACGTCCAGTGAATAGGTCAGGGTTCCATAGCTGCAGGCAGAACAGTTGAAACTGGAGTAGCAGCATGACCAGGTGGACTGGAGACAGCAAGGAGTCATCAGGCCAGGTAGTCCTGAGGCATGGTCCTGAGGCTCAGGTCCTCCGAGAAAAGAGATAGAGCGAGAAAGAGGGAGAGAAGAAGCAAGAGAAAGAGAGAAAGGAGAGAGAGAAAATTAGAGGGAGCATACTCAAATTCACACAGGTCACTGGATAAGACAGGAGAAATAATCCAGATTTAACAGACTGACCCTAACCCCCAACACGAAAACTATTGCAGCATAAATACTGGATGCTGAGACCGGAGGGGTCGGGAGACACTGTGGCCCTGTCCGACGATACCCCTGGACAGGGCCAAACAAGCAGGATATAACCCCACCCACTTTGCCAAAGCACAGCCCCCACACCACTAGAGGGATATCTTCAACCCCCAACTCACTGCCCTGAGACAAGGCTGAGTATAGCCCACGAAGATCTCCCCCACAGCACAAACCCGAGGAGGGTGCCAACACGGACAGGAAGATCACGTCAGTGACTCAACCCACGTACCCTTCTTAGGGACGGCATGGAAGAACACCAGTAAGCCAGTGACTCAGCCCCCGTAATAGGGTTAAAGGCAAAGAATCCCAGTGGAGAGAGGGGAACCAGCCAGGCAGAGACAGTGATGTACTGGGCCGCACGCACTATCCTCTGTAGTGCCTTGCAGTCAGAGGCCAAGCAGTTGCCATAGCAGGCAATGATGCAACCAGTCAGGATGCTCTCAATGGTGCATCTGTAGAACATTTTGAGGATCTGAGGACCCATGTCAAATCTTTTCAGTCTCCTGAGGGGGAATGGGTTTTGTTGTGCCCTCTTCACAACTGTTTTAGTGTGCTTGGACCATGTTTGTTTGTTGGTTCTGGATCAATTACCTTGACCCAGGAGTGGGAAGGTGAACGGAAAGGCTCTGGAGCAACGAACCGCCCTTGCTGTCTCTGCCTGGCCGGTTCCCCTCTTTCCACTGGGATTCTCTGCCTCTAACCCTATTACAGGGGCTGAGTCACTGGCTTACTGGGGCTCTCTCATGCCGTCCCTGGAGGGGGTGCGTCACCTGAGTGGGTTGATTCACTGTTGTGGTCATCCTGTCTGGGTTGGCGCCCCCTTGGGTTGTGCCGTGGCGGAGATCTTTGTGGGCTATACTCAGCCTTGTCTCAGGATGGTAAGTTGGTGGTTGAAGATATCCCTCTAGTGGTGTGGGGGCTGTGCTTTGGCAAAGTGGGTGGGGTTATATCCTTCCTGTTTGGCCCTGTCCGGGGTGTCCTCGGATGGGGCCACAGTGTCTCCTGACCCCTCCTGTCTCAGCCTCCAGTATTTATGCTGCAGTAGTTTATGTGTCGGGGGCTGGGGTCAGTTTGTTATATCTGGAGTACTTTTCCTGTCCTATTCAGTGTCCTGTGTGAATCTAAGTGTGCGTTCTCTAATTCTCTCCTTCTCTCTTTCTTTCTCTCTCTCGGAGGACCTGAGCCCTAGGACCATGCCCCAGGACTACCTGACATGATGACTCCTTGCTGTCCCCAGTCCACCTGGCCATGCTGCTGTTCCAGTTTCAACTGACCTGAGCCCTAGGACCATGCCCCAGGACTACCTGACATGATGACTCCTTGCTGTCCCCAGTCCACCTGGCCATGCTGCTGCTCCAGTTTCAACTTCCACCTGACTGTGCTGCTGCTCCAGTTTCAACTGTTCTGCCTTATTATTATTCGACCATAGTGGTCATTTATGAACATTTGAACATCTTGGCCATGTTCTGTTATAATCTCCACCCGGCACAGCCAGAAGAGGACTGGCCACCCCACATAGCCTGGTTCCTCTCTAGGTTTCTTCCTAGGTTTTGGCCTTTCTAGGGAGTTTTTCCTAGCCACCGTGCTTCTACACCTGCATTGCTTGCTGTTTGGGGTTTTAGGCTGGGTTTCTGTACAGCACTTTGAGATATCAGCTGATGTACGAAGGGCTATATAAATAAATTTAATTTGATGATGTGGACACCAAGGAACTTGAAGCTCTCAACCTGATCCGTCAATGAGAATGTAGGCATGCTTGGTCCTCCTTTTCATGTAGTCCACAATCATCTACTTTATCTTGATCACATTGAGGGAGAGGTTGTTGTTGTGGCACCACACAGCCAGGTCACTGACCTCCTGCCTACAGACTGTCTCGTTGTTGTCCAGGCCTACCACTGTTGTGTCATCTGCAAACTTATTTTACGAGGTAAGTAGACTGAGAACACATTCTCATTTACAGCAACGACCTGGGGAATAGTTACAGGGGAAAGTAAACTGGGGATTATTAGGTGACCGTGATGGTTTGAGGGCCAGATTGGGAATTTAGCCAGAACACCGGAGTTAACAACCCTACACTTACAATAAGTGCCTTGGGATTTTTAATGACCTCAGAGAGTCAGGACACCTGTTTAACGTCCCATCCGAAAGACAGCACCCTACACAGTGTCCCCAATCACCGCACTGGGGTATTGGGACATGTTGTTTTAGACCAGAGGAAAGAGTGCCTCCTACTGGCCCTCCAACACCACTTCCAGCAGCATCTGGTCTCCCATCCAGGGACTGACCAGGACCAACCCTGCTTAGCTTCAGAAGCAAGCCAGCAGTAGTATGCAGGGTGGTATGCTGCTGGCTAATGATGGTGTTGGAGTTGTGCCTGGCCATGGGGTCATGAGTGAATAGGGAGTACAGGACGGGACTGAGCACGGACCCCTGAGGGGCCCCTGTGTTGAAGATCAGTGTGTTGCACGCACCCCTTAGGGGCCCCTGTGTCCGTCTGGCCCTGCCGTCTTGTGAATGTTTACCTGTTTAAAGGACATACTCACATTGACTATGGAGAGCGTGATCACACAGTCATCCAAAACAGCTGGTGCTCTAATGCATGTTTCAGGGTTATGTGCCTCGAAGCAAGCGTAGAAGTAGTATAGCTCATCTGGTAGGCTCGAGTCACTAGGCAGCCCTCGGCTGTGCTTCCCTTTGTAGTCTGTAATGGTTTGCAAGCCCTGCCACATCCGACGAGCGTCGGAGCCGGTGTAGTACAATTCGATCTTAGTCCTGTATTAACGCTTGGCCTGTTTGGTGGTTCGTCGGAGGGCATAGCGGGATTTCTTATGATCTTCCGGGTTACAGTCCCGCTCCTTGAAAGCAGCAGCTCTAGCATTTAGCTCAGTGCGGATGTTGCCTGTAATCCATGGCGTCTGGTTGCCAATGACAGATGTGGTGTACTCCTCAATGCCACCCCGGAACATATTCCAGTCTGTGCTAGCAAAACAGTCCTTTAGCTTAGCATCTGCTTCATCTGACCACTTTTTTATTGATCGTGTCACTGGTGCTTCCTGCTTTAGGAGGGTAGATTTGCCAAATGGAGGGTGAGGGAGATGCGTCTCTGTGTGTGGAGTAAAGGTGGTCACGCCGCTAGTAATTTTTATCCCTCTGGTTGCACATTTAACATGCTGATAGAAGTTTCGTAAAACAGATTTAAGTTTCCCTGCATTAACGTCCCCGGTCACTAGGAGCGCCGCCTCTGGATGAGCGTTTTCCTGGTTGCTTATGGCGGAATACAGCTCATTGAGTGCGGTCTTAATGCCAGCATCGGTCTGTGGTGGTATGTAGACAGCTATGAAAAATACAGATGCAAACTCTCTAGGTAGATAGTGTGGTCAACAGCTTATCATGAGATACTCTACCTCAGGCAAGCAAAACCTTGAGACTTCCTTAGATATCGTGCAACAGCTGTTGTTTACATATATGCATAGTCCGCCACCGCTTGTCTTACCACGACGCCAGTTCGCTGTCCAGAAGTTATATTCGGTCATAAGAGACGGTATCAGCAGCGTTATGTACAAAAGAAGTAAAAAATGTAGTTACAAATAACGTTAAAAAAAACTAACATAAAAACACAATCTGTTAGGAGGAAGTAAAACATCCACCATCTCTCTGGCACCATCTGATGAATTCAATGGTAATTTGAAAGCACAGAGACACCACAACGAGATCCTGAGGCCCATTGTCGTGCCATTCATCCGACACCATCACCTCATGTTTCAGCATGATAATGAACGGTCCCACGTCACAAGAATCTGTACACAGTTCCTGAAAGCTGAAAATGTCCCAGTTCTTCCATGGCATGCATACTCACCAGACATGCCACCCATTGAGCACTGGATTGACGTGTATAACAGCATGTTCTTGTTCCCGCCAACATCCAGCAACTTCGCACAGCCATTGAAGAGGAGTCGAACAACATTCCACAGACCACAATCAACAGCCTGATCAACTCTATGCGAAGACGGTGTTGCGCTGCATGTGGCAAATGGTGGTCACACCAGATACTAACTAGTTTTCTGATCCACACCCCAACCTTTTTTAAAGATATCTGTGACCAACAGATGCATATCTGTATTCCCTGTCATGTGAAATCCATAGATTAGGGCCTAATGAATGTATTTAAATTGACTGATTTTCTTTTATGAACTGTAACTCAGTAAAATCTTAGAAATTGCTGCATGTTTGGGTAAATGCTATTGTTCAGTATTTTGCTATCCTTGTCATTGATTGACTTCTTATTTGGTTGTGGTCATCTTTATGAAGACAGCATTTGCCTTTTATGGCACTCCACATCCGTATCACTGAGAAACAATTGGATTCCTGTTCTCCTCTCCAGATAAAGAAGCAATGCACCTTATGTTGCCTATTCACTACAACACAGCCATTTACAGGAACTAATGCATACCCACTAGGCACACACTGGTTGAATCAATGTTGTTTCAACATCGTTTCAATGAAATTGAAAAGATCTGATGTGATTTATCAAAAGACCATTTAGTGGAAAAAATGTCATGATTTAGTCTCTCTGTCTAAATGCAGCTTATGTCACTTTAGACACAGGAAAACTTCACATGCTGAGTTTCACATGTGAGTCTGAGGATTATGATAATGATAGTCAGTTGCAGCCATTCAAACATCCGACTTTAATGTCCTTTCCTAGGTGCAATGTTGTCATTCATTCATTTAATGTTGTCATTTAGGAGAGGTCATATACTGTAGATGTTTGCATTTGTGTTTTGTGTATTGTCCTTGCATAGTACGCAAACCCGGAACTGGAGTCCCACACCTCTCAAAAGAATGCAGAACGTCAGCCCCTCTCTGGTTACCCCTGGGTGTTCTGTTCCATTTTGATGAATGGTTGTGATTTGGGATGTCCTCTGAGAGCAATGGGCTGCAGCTCACTAAGAGAAAAGAGCGCTCGCCGTATTCAAACATGGGAATCCACAACAGGGGAAAGGATAAAATGATAAGACCGAGGAACGGGAGCCAGGGTGATGGATAATTATGGAGTTGCCAGAATGCAGCTCTTTTATTGGTGTCAGGGGGACAAACCTTAATCCCTTCTTCCCATGGCATTAATCTGTTGCTTTTGTCTGACCAGTTTAGCCAGCTCTCCACTGTAGGCATCTCTATGTAACATGAATCATTGGATACCAGATGGAATCTGCATTTCTTTAGAACTGTATTAGTTTTCCACTGATATTGTTTTGCAACTGTAGTGTCCCAGGAGGCAGTCAAGTGGATTTATAGCTTTCATCGTTGTTGCAACAACACACATACACACCTGTACACACACACAAATATGACTTATTCCACCATTTCTGACTCTCACCATGCAAAAAAGCAGAAATATGGGGAGTAAAGGATATACAGTATAGAGAGATTTTAACAAATGCAGTCACTCAGCCAGCACGAAGAGCAGTTCCTCCCTCTGAGCTGAGACTCCACCCTCAGGATCTAGGGCCCTCCCTCCCCGTACAGAATGGTTATATTACCCTGCAAATGCAGTGCTTCAAGTTCACAACACTGCAGACAGCGGCAGCAGCCTGCCTGCGCTCAGGGTTCACTACACCATAGACAGGTGTGACTTCATCTGAATGAGGACTGAATGAGAATAACACAAACCAGCCTGTGTAGTTTAACCTGAGCTCTGTGAGGTGTCAGCTGCCTCTCAGCCGTCTGTCCACTCCACTTTCAATCCATTCAGAAGTTTAAAATCTTTGTTGGCAAGTTGAGAGAGCACTGTTCTGTTAGACCTCTTGTATCTGTGATGATACATTAGGCTAGCGTCTGCATTGAAATAGCAGCTATGGAAAGAAGCATGAATTTTGACGAGATTCTTTCTCATATCGGTGGCTTTGGCAAGTTCCAGAAGATCTTGTATGTGTGGATTTGCCTCCCCCAGGTCCTGCTGGCGTTCCACATGCTGATATCGGTCTTCACGGGGGCCGTCCCCCCTCATCTCTGTCGCTCCAACAACACCACCTGGGCCTTGCCCGCCAGCTCAGACGCATTCAACTTCAGCCTGGTTACGGGCCCAGACGATGACCCTGACCTGTCCTGCTCTGCCCCTGGGGGGGTCCCTAGCACCCCGCTAGCCCAGTTGAATCACAGCACCGCCCTGGCCCTTAGCGATGACCACATCACCGGGGTTTGTCAAGGGGGATGGGAATACAGCAAAGAGACCTTCCACAGCACCGTGGCAACCGAGGTGAGTAAGTGGTGGTGCAGTAAAACAGGGCAACCTCTCTGTCTGTCTCTCTGTCAGTCTCTCTGTCAGTCTGTCTGTCAGTCTGTCTGTCTGTCTCTGTCTCTCTGTCAGTCTCTCTGTCAGTCTGTCTGTCTGTCTCTGTCTGTCTGTCTCTCTGTCTCTCTGTCTCTCTGTCAGTCTATCTGTCTCTGTCTGTCTGTCTCTCTGTCAGCCAATCAATCAGTCAGTCTGTCTCTCTGTCTGTCTCTCTGTCTGTCGGGTTCAAACATGATCATTACACTCTGTCCCACATTCTCAGATGAATTCACATGAAGCCTCTGCCGTTTGTTATGTCGAACTCTGTGTGACCACAAACAAGACAACTCAGCAGCACTGAAACTTCAGGACAGGGGTGTGTCACCGTGTGTTGTATTCTTTCTGGAACTACAGGGGTGTGTCACCGTGTGTTGTGTTCTTTCTGGAACTACAGGGGTGTGTCACCGTGTGTTGTATTCTTTCTGGAACTACAGGGGTGTGTCACCGTGTGTTGTATTCTTTCTGGAACTACAGGGGTGTGTCACCGTGTGTTGTATTCTTTCTGGAACTACAGGGGTGTGTCACCGTGTGTTGTATTCTTTCTGGAACTACAGGGGTGTGTCACCGTGTGTTGTATTCTTTCTGGAACTACAGGGGTGTGTCACCGTGTGTTGTATTCTTTCTGGAACTACAGGGGTGTGTCACCGTGTGTTGTATTCTTTCTGGAACTACAGGGGTGTGTCACCGTGTGTTGTATTCTTTCTGGAACTACAGGGGTGTGTCACCGTGTGTCACCGTGTGTGTATGTGTCACCGTGTGTTGTTCTTTCTGGAACTACAGGGGTGTTCTGGAACTACAGGGGTGTGTCACCGTGTGTTGTATTCTTTCTGGAACTACAGGGGTGTGTCACCGTGTGTCACCGTGTGTTCTTTCTGGAACTACAGGGGTGTGTCAACCGTGTGTTGTATTCTTTCTGGAACTACAGGGGTGTGTCACCGTGTGTTGTATTCTTTCTGGAACTACAGGGGTGTGTCACCGTGTGTTGTATTCTTTCTGGAACTACAGGGGTGTGTCACCGTGTGTTGTATTCTTTCTGGAACTACAGGGGTGTGTCACCGTGTGTTGTATTCTTTCTGGAACTACAGGGGTGTGTCACCGTGTGTTGTATTCTTTCTGGAACTACAGGGGTGTGTCACCGTGTGTTGTATTCTTTCTGGAACTACAGGGGTGTGTCACCGTGTGTTGTATTCTTTCTGGAACTACAGGGGTGTGTCACCGTGTGTTGTATTCTTTCTGGAACTACAGGGGTGTGTCACCGTGTGTTGTATTCTTTCTGGAACTACAGGGGTGTGTCACCGTGTGTTGTATTCTTTCTGGAACTACAGGGGTGTGTCACCGTGTGTTGTATTCTTTCTGGAACTACAGGGGTGTGTCACCGTGTGTTGTATTCTTTCTGGAACTACAGGGGTGTGTCAACCGTGTGTTGTATTCTTTCTGGAACTACAGGGGTGTGTCACCGTGTGTTGTATTCTTTCTGGAACTACAGGGGTGTGTCACCGTGTGTTGTATTCTTTCTGGAACTACAGGGGTGTGTCACCGTGTGTTGTATTCTTTCTGGAACTACAGGGGTGTGTCACCGTGTGTTGTATTCTTTCTGGAACTACAGGGGTGTGTCACCGTGTGTTGTATTCTTTCTGGAACTACAGGGGTGTGTCACCGTGTGTTGTATTCTTTCTGGAACTACAGGGGTGTGTCACCGTGTGTTGTATTCTTTCTGGAACTATGTTTAACTCAGTGATTTTACTGTCTGTCTGTCTGTCTGTCTGTCTGTCTGTCTGTCTGTCTGTCTGTCTGTCTCTCTGTCTGTCTGTCTGTCTCTGTCAGTCTCTCTCTCTGTCTGTTTGTCTGTCTGTCGGGTTCAAACATGATCATTACCCTCTGTCCCACATTGTCAGATGAATTCACATGAAGCCTCTGCAGTTTGTTTTGTCGAACAAATTTTTCCCTAGGAGCATGTTTCACTACTATGTAACAGTGTAGTGTTGCCACGTGACAGACCCTCACACAGCGACAGTAGCCATAGTGGAATGGTCCCAGCCAGCAGAACCTGTTATGATTTATAAACACTGGGATCAGACCTTCACTGTGAGGCCCACTGTTGGAGGCTGTCTGTATGATCTATAATAACTCAGATTTTTTGTCACATTCCACCCTGATTGATGTCAGTGCCCTGAAGGATGTTTAGATGGAATCTGTTGAATGGCAAGGTGCTCACAGGCTTCTATTAGAATCTGTTGAATGGCAAGGTGCTCACAGGCTTCTATTGGAATCTGTTGAATGGCAAGGTGCTCACAGGCTACTACTGGAATCTGTTGAATGGCACGGTGCTCACAGGCTTCTATTGGAATCTGTTGAGAAGCAAGGTGCTCACAGGCTTCTATTGCTCAGGGGCAAAGGAGTAGGACACCACAGTCAAAATACAGTTACCGTGTTGTGCGAGTGTGAACCTTCACAGTGTAATAGGCTAGGTATAGTCAATCAAGGACAAAAGCCTGGTAAAAAAGGATATAGTATCATTTGAAATCTGAAATGTTATACCTAGTACATGGTTTATAAAGAATGTAGGTGAAAATACAGATGGGCTTGTTAATATGATGTAGCATTTCATCTCATTTGAACCCTCTGTCCTTGACAGTGGGATCTGGTGTGTGATAATGCCAATCTGAACAACATTGGTTCCTCAATCTACATGTTTGGTCTTCTGGTCGGCGCCGTGCTGTTTGGTTCCTTAGCTGATAAGTAAGTGTAAAACAACCATGCGTCTTCCACCAGTGATACTTATGTATTTTTAATGTAATTTATAATTAGCTTGGCTCAGATAAATTGAAGAGCCTGAGGATCCATGGAACATCTATTGTAGGTAGGTCACAAACTTAATAAAAGGTAATGCTAAACAAATATAAAGAGAGAGGTCAGTCACAGTTTAGGTGAAGTAAAACTAAAATTGAGCTCAATGAACACTTTGCAGCTTTTATTTCTATGTACATTTGCGAGTATATTTTATTTGTGTATCTAGGATTATTCATAGAAAGTACACAGACAAAATGTCTGTACAGACTATTTCAGTACTAGCTGTCTCCTTCATTGATATTTATAGGCGGCAGTGATTTCATTTGAAATGCACTCTTGTTGGCCAAAGTCAAAGGTCAAAAGCATTTGAAGCATTTAACGCGGGGTATTTTAAAGAGTGCATCTAATTTGCAGCACCCCCCGCTCCCTAACAGTCCCACTCCCTAACACTCCCCCCAGCTCCCTAACAGTCCCACTCCCTAACACTCCCCCCACTCCCTAACAGTCCCACTCCCTAACACTCCCCCCCGCTCCCTAACAGTCTAATTCATTCTCAACACACTTAGTGTGAATTCTGTAATGAATGTATTGTAATGTTCTTAAAATTGTATAACTGCCTTAATTTTGCCGGACCCCAGGAAGAGTAGCTGCTACCTCTTTCTTGTTTCAGGTTTGGACGCAGGAACATCATCCTGGTTGGTTTGACTATCCAGTCAACCTTTGGGGTTGGTGCTGCTTTTGCCCCAAATTTCTACATTTATGTCTTTCTGCGCTTTGTGGTTGGAACAACTATTTCAGCTGTCATCATGAACGCATTTGTTTTAGGTTAGTCTCTCTCTCGCTCGCTCCCTCTCACTCTCTCTCTCAAACACACCACACACATACACACACACGAAACATTAATAACACTTTGACTTGTGATCTAAGAAAAAATTCAGATGATAAGGTGTTTTCTACTCTCTATACTGTTCTGTTGTTGCCCCCAGGCACAGAGTGGACAGGATCAAAGCACCGGATGCTAGCTGGGATCATCACAGACTACTTCTTTGGGTTCGGCTACATCACCCTGGCAGGCCTGGCCTACCTCATCAGAGACTGGCGTAAGCTCCAACTGGCCATCTCAGCACCAGGCTTCCTCTTCATCTTCTACATCTGGTGAGTCACTGGCCAGCTGCAGCACGCCTGTAGCCTTAAATACACACGGAATATCACTCACTTTCAATATCTTCCATGAAGGGAAAAGATCATTCAGTTTAGATTCCAGGCTAGCAAGACAACTCACTGAAGGGGAAATTCAAGAGAATGTAGAGGAACTCTCTTTTTTCATCAATAATCAAAACCAGATGGGTCATTGAATGCCATTTGGGAATACCTAAAGTATATCTAAATTGCAAAATTGTGTGCATAGTACCAAATTATTTTATTTTCTTTTTCTAATATTTTAGCAGTAGTATTGGCCTATATCCTGCCTCATGACTAAATGTATCTTCATGTTATTATCTCTTGTTCCCATGGTGCCAAACTTATGCGGAGAGTCATATGTAGTTGTTTATGCTTGTGGGTCAACACCTCTCCTCTACATTCTTAGGGTCCTACCCAAGTCGGCTCGGTGGCTAATGGCCAACCAGAGGAACGAGGAGGCCATGGATCTGATCAGGAAAGCTGCTCTGATGAACGGCAAACCCCTGCAGGAGGACATAGAGATATATCAGGTGTGGTTACGCATGTGCACACACACACACACACACACACACACACACACACATATATACAGTAACTGGACTCAGGAGGACATAGAGATACATCAGGTGTGGTTACGCATGTGCACACACACACACACACACATATATACAGTAACTGGACTCAGGAGGACATTGAGGATCAGGTGGGTTTTTTGTTGTTGTGAAGCTAGTACAGTATCATTAACCTTGTCCCAAGGCTAATTGCTATAGAGAGAAATAGCCGGCTGGTGGACGAGATTAAGCTATCATTGATCATTATGAAATTCCAACAGCCTTGATTAAAGCACTTGCCAAACAACGTTTCTATGTACAGGCAATGTTGAGCGCAATACCGCCAAAACCTGAGCATATTAAAGTGCTTTGCATGCTGTCCTCTATGCTGTGTAGGCATGCGGGACATGCAAATTATATGAGTTGCATTGGTGTGCTTTTTGCATTGATGAGGTCATTCCTTTTCTGAGAAGCATCAGGTGAAATGCTCAGGGCTCATCTACTCTTGTTATTTTTTAGGGGTACAACGATATGGTGAAGATGGAGGAGAGGAAAAAGGACACAGTCATTGACCTGGTCCGTACGCCAAAAATGAGGAGGAATTCATGTATCATGTTTTACCTGTGGTGAGTGTCATTCCCAGTATTCCGTGTGATGTTCGCAGTAGAACTTTGTCAGGACACATCCTGTTGTGGGGCAAACAAGAATTAATCAAATCTACTGTATCAACTACTGTTTCATTGAGATTTCTGTTTCTGCCAAAAATTCATAACGTTCATGTATCATTCACAGTAATGATTCTTTATTAACTATTTTCATTATGGGTTGATTCCCTTGATGTGGTACGCCAATGTAGTTCTCAGAACTGTTTACTGCACAGGCTTCTTAAGGCCTCCTCAGGTCACTATGCTTGCTGTGTAAGCCATTTGAATTGCAGTGTATCACTCACTGAGGCAACACTGAAAGATTATTATTTGAATGGGAATACTTTACGTAGCTTCCCAGGCACTGAGAAGTGAGTGTTAATGTAGAAAACATTGTCAATAGATATCACTACTGTAAAATGTTGCACTATATTCCGTGTCAAATACAGTTTACAAGAGGTATATACTGTAATATTAGTCTGTTAGAAAGTACCTTGATTTTGATTCAATTATCCAGTAGGTGGCTAGAGAGACATTTCTGCTTCCCAGACATCTTTCCACTTTGCATGATAGGCTTATGTCAAACCAGCAGAAGAAAGGAGTCCTTGTTTCACTGCAGTGACAGCGATGTTATTAATCTTTCCCTTTCCTCACCAGTGTTTCCTCCACCATTCCATCTCTGTGTCTGTCCAGGTTTGTCAACGTGCTGGTCTACTATGGCCTGTCCCTGAACATCTCTGACTTTGGGATGAACATCTACCTGACCCAGCTGATCTTTGGCCTGGTGGAGATGCCCGCCAGGACCATCACCCTCTTTACCCTGAACCGCTCCAGGAGGATATCCCAGCTAGCCTTCCTCGCTGTGGGAGGCCTGGCCTGCCTGCTAACCATCTTCATTCCTGATGGTATGGACCATTCCATAGAAAACTCTGCTGTGTGTCAATACGGCTTTAAGACGTTTAAACACATCCTGATCTACATGACGAGTTACAGTATCCTCCTGGCCCTGAAAAGACTTCAGTTGACTTGAATTAAGTTGTTTACCAGTGTAATTAAACCATGGCAGTCCTTGAATGATGTCATAGTTGTGTAGTTTTATAGCCTTGTTTATAAGTACTTAGCTAGTAGTCAATGGAAAGTCTTTGTGGCTTGAAACTTGGCTTATGTTCGAAACTGAAAAACTTATGCAAGCCACATTTAAATGTTATATAACTAGCTCCTTTTGTAATAACCAGAGTTTGTTACTGACTTAACCTCCTGGGTGTAGAGTTGTTATTAACTCCCACCGGGGCCCTCATGGAAGTCATGTCAGCCGTACACTTGAAGACACTACCTTAGGTGGTTACGGTCTCCAGTAGGATCTACACTACCTTAGGAGGTTACGGTCTCCAGTAGGATCTACACTACCTTAGGTGGTTACGGTCTCCAGTAGGATCTACACTACCTTAGGTGGTTACGGTCTCCAGTAGGATCTACACTACCTTAGGAGGTTACGGTCTCCAGTAGGATCTACACTACCTTAGGAGGTTACGGTCTCCAGTAGGATCTACACTACCTTAGGTTATGGTCTCAGTAGGATCTACACTAGGTGGTTACCTTAGGATCTACACTACCTTAGGTTACGGTCTCCAGTAGGATCTACACTACCTTAGGTGGTTACGGTCTCCAGTAGGATCTACACTACCTTAGGAGGTTACGGTCTCCAGGGATCTACACTACCTTAGGAGGTTACGGTCTCCAGTAGGATCTACACTACCTTAGGTTACTCTCAGTAGGATCTACACTACCTTAGGAGGTTACAGTCTCCAGGGATCTACACTAGTAGGATCTACACTACCTTAGGTGGTTACGGTCTCCAGTAGGATCTACACTACCTTAGGTGGTTACGGTCTCCAGTAGGATCTACACTACCTTAGGTGGTTACGGTCTCCAGTAGGATTACACTACCTTAGGAGGTTACTCTCAGTAGGATCTACACTACCTTAGGTGGTTACGGTCTCCAGTAGGATCTACACTACCTTAGGTGGTTACGGTCTCCAGTAGGATCTACACTACCTTAGGTGGTTACGGTCTCCAGTAGGATCTACACTACCTTAGGTGGTTACGGTCTCCAGTAGGATCTACACTACCTTAGGTGGTTACGGTCTCCAGTAGGATCTACACTACCTTAGGTGGTTACGGTCTCCAGTAGGATCTACACTACCTTAGGTGGTTACGGTCTCCAGTCTCTCAGTAGGATCTACACTACCTTAGGAGGTTACACTACCTTAGGTCTCCAGTAGGATCTACACTACCTTAGGTGGTTACCTCCAGTAGGATCTACACTACCTTAGGTTTACGGTCTCCAGTAGGATCTACACTACCTTAGGTCTCCAGTAGGATCT
This sequence comes from Oncorhynchus tshawytscha, assembly GCF_018296145.1. Lineage (NCBI taxonomy): Eukaryota > Metazoa > Chordata > Actinopteri > Salmoniformes > Salmonidae > Oncorhynchus > Oncorhynchus tshawytscha. The sequence goes on from NC_056433.1 coordinate 18,789,164, forward strand.
ACACTACCTTAGGTTACGGTCTCCAGTAGGATCTACACTACCTTAGGTGGTTACGGTCTCCAGTAGGATCTACACTACCTTAGGTGGTTCTACACTACCTTAGGTGGTTACTCTCAGTAGGATCTACACTACCTTAGGTGGTTACGGTCTCCAGTAGGATCTACACTACCTTAGGTGGTTACGGTCTCCAGTAGGATCTACACTACCTTAGGTACGGTCTCCAGTAGGATCTACACTACCTTAGGTGGTTACGGTCTCCAGTAGGATCTACACTACCTTAGGTGGTTACGGTCTCCAGTAGGATCTACACTACCTTAGGTGGTTACGGTCTCCAGTAGGATCTACACTACCTTAGGTGGTTACGGTCTCCAGTAGGATCTACACTACCTTAGGTGGTTACGGTCTCCAGTAGGATCTACACTACCTTAGGTGGTTACGGTCTCCAGTAGGATCTACACTACCTTAGGTGGTTACGTTAGGTGGTTATCTCTCCAGGTAGGAGGATCTACACTACCTTAGGTGGTTACAGTCTCCAGTAGGATCTACACTACCTTAGGTGGTTACGGTCTCCAGTAGGATCTACACTACCTTAGGAGGTTACGGTCTCCAGTAGGATCTACACTACCTTAGGTGGTTACGTTCTCCAGTATGATCTACACTACCTTAGGAGGTTACAGTCTCCAGTAGGATCTACACTACCTTAGGTGGTTACGGTCTCCATTAGGATCTACACTACCTTAGGTGGTTACGGTCTCCAGTAGGATCTACACTACCTTAGGTGGTTACGGAATCCAATAGGATCTACACTACCTTAGGAGGTTACAGTATCCAGTAGGATCTACACTACCTTAGGTGGTTACGGTCTCCAGTAGGAATGCTGGAGAGTGATTCACAGTAATGTAACCTGGAGCTTCAGATGCTATACACAAATAGCCTAGCTATTTACCTGTTTAATCTCTCCCCATCACTTCCCCCCTGTTTAATCTCTAACCCCATCATTTTTCTCCCCCATTCACCCCATCACTTATTCCCCCCCCACACACACACCCCCAACACACACACACATATACACAGATCTCTCCATTATTAGAACTGTCCTGGCTATGGTGGGGAAGTTTGGGATCACCGCCTCCTTATCCATCGTCTACGTCTACTCAGCAGAGGTCTTCCCTACTGTCATAAGGTGAGCGTCTGACTCAAATGGCACCCTATTCCCTATATAGTGCACTAGTTTTAACAAGAGCCCTATGGGCCCTAAAAAAAGTATTCATTTACATAGGTAATGGGGTGCCATTTGGGACACACATTTGGAGTGTTCTGCTGACTAATGTGGACTGCTGATGTCTGGGCTGTTTTCCATCAGGATCATTCAGGAATAGAGCATTAGATCACAACATGAGTCTAACCATCCTTGGAGTTAATCCTCTAACTGACTCTGTCAATATCTCTGTGACCTTAATTTTGTTGTTGAGGGCTGAGAAGGTATGTCATAAGAACGATAACACGCCATTGTTTCATACAGTGAGCGTGTAGAAGGGGCTCCTGGGTAGTCTAGAAGACTCCAAGAGGCAAGTCGCATTCAGATTCTCCTCCTCACAGGCCATGTTCAGAGGGCCATGGATTTACTCTGTGCGTCTGGGTCAAAAGATCACTGCGGAGTTGCCAGGGCTCATCGGGAAGTATCTGTGTTAGTCCTTTGTTCAGCATGGTTGGCTAGACTTGCAGCTAGTTAGCCAAGTTAGCTAAAGCCTTGCAGCGATAGCCTAACCAAATCTTGAGAGTTAGAGACTGACGGGTAGAAAATGAATTTGGTCGGTACTCAACACTATCGACAGGAGCTGAAATACTATGTTCTGCAGTGTTAACTTCATGGTTCGCCTGAAAACAGTTCAGTAGCAAAAACAGAAATCCAGTCGCGCTGAGGAGAGCTTTAGTGAACACAGTCACTTCCACAAGGAAGAGAGGCAAGAATGACTAACTTGGCAGGCAAGTGGCTCATTTTATAAAGGAGAGAGGCTCACCTCATTCACCATTCGACGTGTCTCTCGAACAGACACTGTGTGATTGGTTTCTTCGAGCTTGTGGACATGGCCAGGTGTATCCATAGTGAGACATCAAAACAAGTATTTGAAATAGAACTGTTTCCACTTCAGTCAGCAAAAAGTATTGATATATTAAGCTAAGTTTTGTAATACTTCTTCATTGCATTTTACATGGATAAGTAAATGTTGCGTGTGATCTTTTTCATGTGGACACATCTTTTACCAACCAATGCCAATAACGTGTTTCCTCATTGCAATAGTCGACACTGACTCAATGGGTGTATAAAGGTCTGTTAATTCTTAACCCTAACTTTTGAACTTCTGATAAGGGCTGAAACAACTGTTGCATGAAGTCACAAGAGTATTCTGAATGGCTGCTCAGTTAAATTACCTGTCCTGATTTGTCATAGACTCGTGCTAAAAAACTTTAATGAGCAAGCCTTCCTTCATTACCTGGTCTCTGTAAATTGGTATAATATCAGCAATATTATCTGCATTTTCTTTTTTTATATTTTCAGTGGTATTGTTAACAAGCACGCCCTCATAAAGAAAATATGCATTAAAAACAGGTTCAGCCCCTGGTTCGACCGTGATCTGGTAGAGTTACTCCATCTCAAGAATACCATTTGGCAAAAGGCTCGGCACACAAATATTTAGACTGACTGGCTGTCGTTGGCAAATGAGAAATAAGTGCACGCAGGCTATCCGGAAGGCCAAAGTTAGTTACTTTAATGAGCAGTTCTCTGTGGGTCTAACCTCAAGAACCTCTAACCTCAGCATCCTGGAGTCACCTCTTCACTGTATACGTTGAGACTGGTGTTTTGCGGGTGCTATTTAATGAAGCTGCCAGTTTAGGACTTGTGAGGCATATGTTCCTCAAACTACACACTCTAATGTACTTGTCCTCTTGCTCAGTTGTGCACCGGGTCCTCCCACTCCTCTTCTATTCTGGTTAGCGCCAGTTTGCGCTGTTCTGTGAAGGGAGTAGTACACAGTGTTGTACGAGATCTTCCGTTTCTTGGCAATTTCTCGCATGGAATAGCCTTCCTTTCTCAGAACAAGAACAGACTGACGAGTTTCAGAAAAATGTTATTTGTTTCTGGCCATTTTGAGCCTGTAATCGAACCAACAAATGCTGATGCTCCAGATACTCAACTAGTCTAAAGAAGGCCAGTTGTATTGCTTCTTTAATCAGCACAACAGTTTTTAGCTGTGCTAACATAATTGCGAAAGGGTTTTCTAATGATCAATTAGCCTTTTAAAATCATAAACTTGAATTAGCTAACACAACGTGCCATTGGAACACAGGAGTGATGGTTGCTGATAATGGGCCTCTGTACGCCTACTGTATGTAGATATTCCATAACAAATCTGCCATTTCCAGCTACAATAGTAATTTACAACATTAACTATGTCTACATTGTATTTCTGATCAATTTTATGTTATTTTAATGGACAAAAAATGTGCTTTTCTTTAAAAAACAAGGACATTTCTATCCAAACTTTTGAACGGTAGTGTATATCTCACTTTCAGGAAGTGTCCTGCCCGGTGTCTAACCATTCAAACTATTCATAACATTTCAATCAGATTCTGATGTTTCCCATGATTTGCCTAGTGTACATTTCTCTGACCCAAACAACCACAATAAGAAGAGAGGCAGCAGACTAGCTGAGCAGCTGTTGTTAATTGTTTGGAGATGTGGCGGAACGGGTTTAATGCACATTCTTAATTACAGTGCTGCGACAATGTGGAGTTATTTTGGCTGAACACGTCTCCTCTGTGCTCCACAGGCAGAGTGGAATTGGTATGAGCTCCATGTGTGCCAGGGCAGGGGGAGTCCTGGCTCCCATCATCTACCTGCTGAGGGGTGTCAGTAAGAATGCTCCCATGGTGCTGTTTGGCCTGTGTACTCTGCTAGGTGCAGCCCTCACCCTGCTACTGCCTGAGACAGCCCACCAGCCCCTGGCTGACACCATTGAGGATGTGGAGGGATCCAGCATCAGGTCTGAATCCCATCTCTATCCATTGAAGGGGAAAACAGTGAGAAGATTCTATTACATAGTATTTCATTTGAAACCAGGAGTGAACATCTTAGCTTGGGTTAACAGCCATTTCAACCTTTCTGATTGTACTATAACTGTTATTACAGTGCTGAACTGGGGTTACCTGTAGGTTCATGTAATGTTAATAGTAATCCAAGGATATCCGCTTGTCTCGTCTAGTGAGGAATCAGAGGAAGGGAACATGAAGCCAGCCCTCTATGAGGAATGTCCAACAAGGAACCCAGACATCATCATCTGAAGAACCAGGAGTGGGACAAGGCACCAGTCCACTGATACTTTGAGACCTGTGGTCGTGTCATCTGGAGAACTTCTAATACCATTCCTCCAAGGAACTCAACTGTGCGTTGTAAGATATCTGCTAAGAGTGTTTGAACAAATGTGTAGCTTGTAAAGCTATTTCCTATTTTGTACATAAGACATTGATGTCACTGAACTGACATTTTATACCGTTTTATTTTATATTTAAACATTTTTCTTTTGTTTTGAAAAGATGTACTATATATTGATGTTTTATAGTGACTATCAGTTCACATTTAGATTGATGATGAAGTACATTAGTAACAGTTTATTTATGCATCAAATATCCATTTATCAGATTCTGTAAATACTGTCAAGGACACACCATTGTTTGGTGCCAACAGCCTTGTGCTCTTTTTATCCACATTTCTTTGATGGTGCATCCCTCTTCCTGGACTGGAACTCACTCCCATCCTGTCCCTGTCTGTTATCTAGTAGGTCTTCCTGAATGTCTGTCTTGTCTGACTAGGCACCACTACAGTGCTGTTCATACCTAACAGGTTCACCTTAAGATGTTAGCTCAGTTTCAGCCAACGAATGGCGTCATCATGCATTGTGATTTTGTATAAAGTGACCACACTGTGAACGAGCATAGATGACAACTTATGCAAACTATCACACGTATGCAAGATGAATAGCTAAATATTTTTTTCTATTTGAAGATAGAATTTTGTTTACTTGATGGATTCTGTATTAGACATTCCTAACTCTAAATTTAGAAGTGAATGTGTTTGAAGTTGATGTTGGTCTGTGATCATGATGAGTTTTTTAAAAGTGTGCACTCTCTTGAACAGCAGGCTATAGGACAACTGCTCCACATAATGCTTGTTAGAAAATCATGCTGAAATACTAGCCATCTGCTGGTCCCCATGTAACGGAGCCCATGTAACGGAGCCCATGTAACGGAGCCCATGTAACGGAGCCCATGTAACGGAGTTAAGAACATACCGTTCACTCCACAGCAAACTTGAAATGTCAAGGATGGGAGCTATAGAAGAAGATCATTTTCGGTGGAACGTTGTCAAGGAGGATGGTGACGTGTGTTGCGAAGCAGAGGATCACTGGTTCAAGTCCAGTATGGGGCAGTCAGACACTGGAGGAAGCTAAGCTGTTAGAAGCACACTGACCCCCGAGAACAGGCAGTGTCAGCTCAAAGATGACCCAGTTAAAGGTCTCTATAGGGTCAGCAGATGAGCTGTGGTATCTGTAATCAGCCCTTACACAAGACAGAGATGCCCTTATTCAAGACAAGGATGCCCTTATACAAGACAAAGATGGATGGACTGAATCAAAAACAGTTATGACAGTGTTACTCCAAGTTAGGAAGCCCTCTCTTCAAACATGAAGTTTACATTCTACATTACATTATTAACATTTCAGCTGAAGGCTTTCATTCTGTGTGCTTACAGTCAGTATATAAAGTACATTATAAACTGGGTGGTTCGAGCCCTGAATGGTGATTGTCTGACAGCCGTGGTATATTAGACCTTATACCACGGGTATGACAAAACATTTTTACTGCTCTAATTACGTTGGTAAACAGTTTATACTAGCAATAAGGTACCTTGGGGGTTTGTGATATATGGCCAATATATCACGACTAAGGGCTGTATCCAGGCACTCCTCGTTGCATCGTGCTTATGAACAGCCCTTAGTTGTGAAATATTGGCCATATACCACACCCCCTCGTGCCTTATTGCTGAATTGAACCACAGCAGTAACACCAGAGAGACTGATCCGAGTTTGAGATCTTTCACATCGGGTGGAGAAGAATAGAAGACTGTTGTGATGACATGCTCTCTCTGTGGTACTTTGGGTGGATCTTATTATTTTTATGGCAGTGGATGATTTGACAGGCATCAATTGTTCCCCTGTCATTGTAAGGCTTAGGAGAGCAAAGCCGCACATTCTTGTTTGGGATGAAACACAGGGTTTGCCTTACAGTCATGTAACCAAACGACTGTAATAGGCCTATATGTTTAGTAACAGTAGTCAACAGGAGTCCGATGTGTTGTGTTAGTGATCACTGCCACTCTCTGGATGAAAGTGGTACTTGCTTCTTGTCTGACATCAGCTGCTGTATATACGGTAAGTACTGTAATGGGGCACAAGCATGATGACCACAGAGATTGTGTTACAACATATGCATTTCCTGATTCTGTAGAATCAGTACTTTTATACAAATGTATTACAAAAGCTGCTGTATATACGATAAGTACTGTAATGGGGCACAAGCATGATGACCACAGAGATTGTGTTACAACATATGCATTTCCTGATTCTGTAGAATCAGTACTTTTATACAAATGTATTACAAATTTACAAAATCAAAGTAAAATTGGGAAGTTATCCATGATGTGATAAAAAAATATATATATACTAACACATTTCATTTGTACAATATAGTTCTGCTTAAACAATGTTTGCTATGATGTGTGTCATTTCAAAAAGGCCTATAGTCAATGTTGAGGGGCAGCACAGGGGCTGATAAGATGCCAGTGTTAATAGACTTGTTTTGGGGGATCAACTGCAGGTAGGTGCTGTCTGACAGACTGAGTATCTGACACATATTGCTGTCAATGAGTCGCTGCCCAGGGGACATTAGCAACAACTGGTATTTCAATTAGACTACAACAGAGGATCCCAAGAACAGCTGCAAATACCCACTGACCATCCCCCCATCACACTACAGCCAGAGAGAGCTGTTGTACTGTATTTTGTCTGTGAAAGCTTTGACTAAATATTTAACAGTTGTGGTGGCATTGTCTATGATGTGGAATGTACATTAGGCTTACTGTCATTGTACAGCCCAGATGTGAAAAGATGCATTGTAAAAAATGACAGAGACGCTAGTGTGAAACAAGTGTACAGCTGTAGGCACACATCTCCTTAGAATATCATGCCTGCACTGACATTTGTTCTGGTACTATGCTGAGAATGTATCAACAGTGTCCTGGGCTCATTTGACATTTTTTAAAGGTACATTTACAGTGTGGAATTACAGTGAAGTGAAATTATTAGGAGTATGCACAGGCCTTTTTTCATTCCACTTGGACTATGCAATTACTTGCCAGAGCTCTGTTTCTAGAGTAGAGACCATAGTGCCTATTTCATTGACATTGGCATCAAATTGAAAAACAGACGTTTCATAAGTGTGACTGTATTTCCATATCTGATCTCACTGGTATTTGAATAATCCAGATCTAATTTCCTGAATTCTATGAAGGTATAATGAGAGATAACTAGGGAGCAGTTTGAGTAATACGAACTGGTAGTTGTTGGCAGCAGAGGGCGCCCCAACGCAATGATTATTAGACCGCAGTGTCAACGCGAGAAATCATTGATTGAATTCCAAAATCTTTGATTCAATCGCACTGATGATGATGATGATGATCTTCACAAAACTTTGTCCCACAATACAATGTACACATTTTCCGTGTATTGAGCAGTTATTTTTCTATTAGTCTATCGTCTCAACTATAGAAGTATCTAACATTTGGTATTCGTGTAGGCATGTATGTTAATTGGGCACACACTTTTCTAAAGAACTGATGCAGTTGTCAATTAAAACATCACATTTTTCCATCCCTATCATGTGAAGTAGGCCTACTTCATCCCTCCATCTATTGATGAACATTCATTATGGGCAGCCATGTCTTGACCCAAAATTAATCTAGTGTCATGGAAATACCTCTTAACGCAATAGTCTCGCAACCTCAATAATCTTCTAAATGCCAAGCCTACTGACTTTATGGCTACGGTACCTGTTTACAATCCCCTGTTCCTCACTACTAGTAGCATCCTCCCATTCTATTGGCTGGTGGTGTTGTCAATCACTCCACTGGTCCCGTTAGTTTCATTGTGGCCCTGCAAAGACAACGCCATCATACCCCATACTCAGCAGCTATAGCGAGTGGGGCAGCTCGAATATCACACAGGATTTATGTAGGCTATAAGGTTATTATTGTCACAAAAACATCAAGCGTCTCATCTTCAACTGCAATGGAATACATTCGTCCGGTTAATTAGACGCCTTCGAATCGGTAAGGAACCGTTTGTCCTTCCTATCCTGTTTCTGTGTAATCGCACCTATACCAATGCGAAATTAATTACTTTGATTTTATCTTTATTGGATGGCATAATGGATCTAATTAGTGTGTTCTTATGGATAACGCATTTGCTCTCATGTCTGTAGGCTAGCTGAGATGTTACAAAGCTTATTTTTCATAATATCTTTATAGACTGCCTTTGCCATGAGAACATACAAATTGCATTGGCCAATTACAAGTATCCTGGCCTCGATCCTCGAACGCCGTTATGTCATGTGTAGGCCTATTCATTAGAAATAAAATCTATGTGCTGTGTCTGCAAAAACATTCAACCTTCTTGAGTGCCTTGTCGCATTCAGAGGCTTGGTGAATTTGTTTACCGTGATATAGTAGTGATAACCCTCTCCGTCAACATGCTATCTCATTCATTCTTAAAATATGGCATCATGATGAAGGATTCAATGTAGCAAATGCTCGTACACTTAGAAAAAAAAGGTGCTATCTAGAACCTAAAAGGGTGTTTCGTCTGTCCCCATGGGAGAACATATCCACAGAAGGTTTTACATGGAACTCAAAATAACCCTTTTGGAACACATTTTTCTAAGAGTATTATGTAGGGTAGGCTATATAGATTTTTGTTGATTGGTTTCTATTGATTTCTATTTTATATGGTGGAGGTTTATATTCAACCAGTCAAGAAGCTTGCAATAACTTGGTTGTGAAGACCATGATCATATGCTCCCAATGGATGTTGCCAACTTGTATTCCTTCCTTTGCTATGTGTTCATCACGGCATTTGTTGATGACCCACTTTGTCCATTGCATTAAGTCAGAAATATGAAATCAAATAAATGGTATTTGTCACATGCACCGAATACAACAGGTGTAGTAGACCTTACAGTGAAATGCTTATTTCAGAGCCCTTAACCCACAATGCAGTTTTAAGAAAAATACCTTAAAAAAAGAAATAAAGTAACAAATAATTAAAGAGCAGCAGTAAAATAACAATAGCGAGGCTATATACAGGGAGTACCAGTGCAGAGTCAACGTGCAGGGGCACCGGTTAGTAGAGGTAATTGAGGTAATATATACATGTAGGTAGAGTTATTAAAGTGACATATGTATAGATGATAACAGAGAGTAGCAGCAGCATAAAAGAGGGGGGAAATGCAAGTAGTCTGGGTAGCCATTTCATTAGATGTTCAGGAGTCTTATGGCTTGGGGGTAGAAGCTATTTAGAAGCCTCTTGGACCTAGACTTGGCGCTCCGGTACCGCTTGCTGTGCGGTAGCAGAGAGAACAGTCTATGACTTGGGTGGCTGGAGTCTTTGACAATTTTTAGGGCCTTCTTCTGACACCGCCTGGTATAGAGGTCCTGGATGGCAGGAAGCTTGGCCCCAGTGATGTACAGGGCCGTACGCACTACCCTCTGTAGTGCCTTGTGGTCGGAGGCCGAGCAGTTGCCATACCAGGCAGTGATGCAACCAGTCCGGATGCTCTCGATGGTGCAGCTATAGAACCTTTTGAGGAACAGTCATTCAGAATAACACTGCTATTTGTGTTTATTTCAAATCATCTTAATTACATCAGGTGAGTTGGATAACCTACTCAAATAGATACTCCTGAGAATATGCAGTATTTGAGAATAAACCAACCCATTGTTGTGAAATTGGTTACCACAGTTCCTTTGATAATTAGAGTAAATTGCGCTGGTTGATCTTCACATCCTTCAATACAATACTAGTTATCCTTCCCAAAATCTACTCATGCTGAATGCTCTTATTCCTCTGTGCAGGTCAGAAAAATACTAACTGGTTGTTATTACATTGTCTATTACTTTGTCTATACATTATCATTGTTGCATTATGCTTACTGTCCCAAATAGGAGTACAGAGAGCATGTCTAAGGATTTGTCTTAGGAGACACATGTTTACCGAGTTCCAAACTACCTCTGGAAGCAACATCAGCACAAGAGCTGTTCGTCGAGAGCTTCATGAAATGGGTTTCCAGCCGCACACAAGCCTAAGATCAACATGTGCAATGCCAAGTGTCAGTTGGAGTGGTGTAAAGCTTGCCTATTTTTATTTAACTAGGCAAGTCAGTTAAGAACAAATACTTATTTACAATGACAGCCTACAATGGTTAACTGCCTCGTTCAGGGGCAGAAGGACAGATTTGTACCTTGTCAGCTCGGGGATTCGATCTTGCAACCTTTCAGTTACTAGTCCCACGCTCTAACCACTAGGCTACCCTGCCGCCCCTTTATTGGACTCTGGAGCAGTGGAAACGCATTCTCTGGAGTGAAAAGAATCACGCTCCATCATCTGGCAGTCCGACGGACGAATCTGGGTTAAGCAGATGCCAGGAGAACGATACCTGCCCCAATGCATAGTGACAACTGTAAAGTTTGGTGGCGGAGGAATAATGGTCTGGGGCTGTTTTTCATGGTTTGGGCTAGGACCCTTAGTTCCAGTGAAGCATACAATGACATTCTAGACAATTCTGTGCTTCCAACTTTGGGGAAAGTTTGGGGAAGGCCCTTTCCCGTTTCAGCATGACAATTCCCCCGTGTAAAAAGCGAGATCCTTACAGAAATGGTTTGTTGAGATCGGTGTGGAAGAACTTGACTGGCCTGCACAGAGCCCTGACCTCAACCCCATCGAACAACTTTGGTATGAATCTTTCCTGCAGCAATGTTCCAACATCTAGTGGAAAGCATTCCCAGAAGAGTGGAGGCTGTTATAGCAGGAAAGGGTGGAGCAACTCCATATTAATGCCCATGATTTTGGAATGAGATGTTCGACAAGCAGCTGTCCACATACTTTTGGCCATGTAGTGTATATTTGGTACATTTCCTTTATACCCTGTAGGAAAGTTTGGTTAAAAACAGGTCAGAAATGTTTTCTGTTTTTCTTTTTGTGTATTTTATTGCACAATGCAAGTTTTCTTGATGTAGGTTACTGGTTTGAATAGAGAGTTTTCCGGTACATAGCTGATGCCGGTACTATCTTGTCTCTCTATCGTCTTGGTTTCTTCTTCAAGTTGCTTACTGCTTCACCAACATCCTGCACTTGGGCTTCATGTCATATTTGCTTGCTCTTTATTATTGATGTGAATAACTCTCACAAATAGAAAAGGTGTAATTTGTGATCGTTTTCTTCTCCTATTGCTAAGAATATTAAGACATCGGCCTAGGCTTGTACTGTTATTCCTATTTTCTTTCACAGAAAAGTTACTTGTATTACAATTGCAAAATATGGGCAGTAATGTTGATTTCATGTATCAGGTATGGATGCATAGTATGATTGTTTGGTGTGAGAAGATGTTTGCAAAAAGCTCCTGCAGTTTTTGTAGGATCCACAAAGGTAACCTTGAAAACCACAGAAAGCCCTGGTCATCCTGAAGTATAATCTTCCATAGAAGCCATACAAATACACCAACTCAACATGGTTCACAACGTTACGGGTTACGGTCCATGTACGGTCTTGTTCTAATTGTTTAGTCCTTGAGGAAGTGCATGAATAGTTGCAAGCTTCAAGTTTTAATGGCACGTGCACAAGTACAGTGAAATGCCTTCCTTGCAAGCTCTAAACCCAGCAGTGCAGTAATCAACATCAATGTAGCACTAAGAATAACATAAGGTAGAACAAAAAGACACAAGAAATTAAAATAAGAAGAACAGGAGAAGTAAGTAAGCTATATACAGGGTCAGTTCCAACACCATATTTACAATGTGCAAGGATACTGGAGTGATAGAGGTAGATATGTATAGGGGTAAGGTGACTAGGCATCAGGATATATGATAAACTGAGGGTGATTCTCAATATGCATACTACCGTGCTCCACACTGTCATGCTCCGAGTGCATTCTCCAACCACGTTCTCTTGAGTACGTTCTTGTGAGGACAAGAGTGTGGAGAATGCATAAAACGATACATTTGAGAAGCACTGGCACACCTATTTTATTACCTCACGCTTCACCTCCCCATTCACTGAACCTTCTTCCAGCCAGGATAATGGCAACAATAGACAAAACAAGATATGCACAAAGCAAACATTTCACTTCATAATTATCAGTGAGATATGTGAATCGTAATAATCTAGCTAACCAGTTAGTTAAACAGGCAAAACTGACCTAAAACCAATGTTATGCAATGTACATTTCCCATGGGTAGCTGCTAATTCTTTGTGGCTATCTAGCTAGCCCTATTGACTTACAGCACCCATTCACTGTACCATTTTCCAGTCACTATTTTTTTATTTACAAGGCAAGTCAGTTAAGAACAAATTCTTATTTTCAATGACAGCCTAGGAACAGTGGGTTAACTGCCTTGTTCAGGGGCAGAACAACAGATTTTTACCTTGTCAGCTCTGGGATTTGTTGTTGCAAACTTTCAGTTACTAGTCCAACACTCTAACACTCTAACTAGGCTACCTGCCGCCCTACCTACTGTTACTAGTAGCTTGCCATTTAGCCCTATTGACTTATTACGGGCTTGCTATCTACAGTACGTAGGCATCATGCCAAAATTAACACAACATGTATTTATTAAGGTATCAAGATAAAATAGCCAACATATGAGATGTAAATAGGCAACATTTCATTCCGAAGTCTGAGTTCATTGTCTCTCGCTTCAGCTCAAATAATGTCCACCATTGATTTCAAGAAATGTTGCGTAATTTAGGTAATTTAACCTGTTATTGAAGAGCCATATATTTCTCTGTGCAATTCAACACAATTGATTTATTTATTTTACCTTTATTTAACCAGGCAAGTCAGTTAAGAACAAATTCTTATTTTCAATGACGGCCTAGGAACAGTGGGTTAACTGCCTGTTCAGGGGCAGAACGACTGATTTGTACCTTGTCGGCTCGGGGTTTGAACTTGCAACCTTCTGGTTACTAGTCCAGCGCTCTAACCACTAGGCTACCCTGCCGCCCCAATTCACCACAGCCCAGTCAGAAAGACAGTACTGTGCTCTTCCTCCCAATCAGTCCCATTCCTCTGCTGAAGAGAGAGCTGCCAAACACCCATGTTGCTGCTCACTGTTGATCCTGTGACAGCATGGCATGCTGCTACTCTCTGCTGTCACACTACAGAGAGACAAAACTGCTCTGAAATGCAGTATATCATACTATACAGTAGGAACTTTGGACTGGCTTTTGTCCATCAGGTGCTTTCATTTGAACTGGTATGCTTTGGTTCATAACTCTCCCCAAACATCACCACATTTGTGGGCTTAATCAATCCAGGACTTTGTATAGGCATTTTGAGGGTTGGTTGGATGTAGACTTGTTGGATGTGTATAGTACACTCCAGCTACTTTGTGCTCCAGTTTGACAATCTGGTTAAGTGGGGCCACTGTAGTTACACTCTTCTGTGTGACATCCCCTGTCCCCTCACCCTCTTCTCTGACATCAGAAGCCATTTTGAACTGGCCATGACCAGGAGTGTGTTGTGTTTAGTGCTGATGTAATCACATAGCTCCTGTTCTGAGCCCACTATCAGTCAGATGTGGGGCTCACGCGTGAGTCCTAGCCTCAGAGCTCAGCAGCCACTCTGTGCTCAGCATCAGCCCAATGCTCCATAGTCACACACAACAACGATGCCCTTTGTCACAAATATATTGTGGGGAAATGAAACGTATATGTGTGTGTATTTGAATGTTTTTGTTCAGTTTGTGTGGTTAACACTGACGGACTCAAATTAACTGCTTTTTACAGATGAGTAAATGTTTACCCATGGATGAATGCAAAGTATGACAGCGCCACGAGGGATGTAAACTCAGCAAAAAAAGAATTGTCCTCTCACTGTCAACTGAGTTTATTTTCAGCAAACTTAACATGTGTAAATACTTGTATGAACATAACAAGATTCAACAACTGAGACATAAACTGAACAAGTTCCACACACATGTGACTAACACAAATGGAATAATGTGTCCCTGGGGGGGTCAAAATCAAAAGTTACAGTCAGTATCTGGTGAGGCCACCAGCTGCATTAAGTACTGCAGTGCATCTCCTCCTCATGGACTGCACCAGATGTACCAGTTCTTGCTATGAGATGTTACCCCACTCTTCCACCAAGGCACCTGCAAGTTCTGATCCAACAGATCCCAGATGTGCTCAATGGGATTGAGATCCGGGCTCTTCGCTGGCCATGGCAGAACACTGACATTCCTGTCTTGCAGGAAATCACGCACAGAACGAGCAGTATGGCTGGTGGCATTGTCATGCTGGAGGGTCATGTAAGGATGAGCCTGTAGGAAGGGTACCACATGAGGGAGGAGGATGTCTTCCCTATAAGGCACAGTATTGAGATTGCCTGCAAGGACAACAAGCTCAGTCCGATGATGCTGTGACACACCGCCCCAGACCATGGCGGACCCTCCATCTCCAAGTCGATCCCACTCCAGAGTACAGGCCTCGGTGCAACGCTCATTGCTTCGACGATAAACGCGAATCCGACCATCACCCCTGGTGAGACAAAACCGCCACTCGTCAGTGAAGATCACTTTTTTCCAGTCCTGTCTGGTCCGGCGACGGTGGGTTTGTGCCTATAGGCGATGTTGTTGCCGGTGATGTCTAGTGAGGACCTGCCTTACAACAGGCCTACAAGCCCTCAATCCAGCTTCTCTCAGCCTATTGCGGACAGTCTGAGCACTGATGGAGGGATTGTGCGTTCCTGGTGTAACTCGGGCAGTTGTTGTTGCCATCCTGTACCTGTCCAACAGGTGTGATGTTCAGATGTACCCTTCCTGTGCAGGTGTTGTTACATGTGGTCTGCCACTGAGAGGACGATCAGCTGTCCATCCTGTCTCCCTGTAGCGCTGTCTTAGGCGTCTCACAGTACGGACATTGCAATTTATTGCCCTGGCCACATCTGCAGACCTCATGCCTCCTTGCAGCATGCCTAAGGCACGTTCACGCAGATGAGCAGGGACCCTGGGCATCATTCTTTTGGTGTTTTTCAGAGTCAGTAGAAAGGCCTTTTTAGTGTCCTAAGTTTTCATAACTGTGACCTTAATTGCCTACCATCTGTAAGCTGTTAGTGTCTTAACGACAATTCCACAGGTGCATGTTCATTAATTGTTTATGGTTCATTGAACAAGCATGGGAAACAGTGTTTAAACCCTTTACAATGAAGATCTGTGAAGTTATTTGGATTTTTACAAATTATCTTTGAAAGACAGGTCCTGAAAATGGGACATTTCTTTTTTTTGCTGAGTTTATGTTGACATGTGAAGCTAAGCAATCATATTTTCCCTCCAGGTGAATCACCCAAGCATCTTTGTGTTTGTGCTGTAGCATTTTCACTTTAGTGCTATGAAAGTGAAAGGCCTGTGTGTTCACTTTTATAAATCTCGTAGACTCCACCCCAAAATCACTGCCGCTTGGCCATTGTTGCAGCAATATCATGGGATTAAATGATGTGTGAAACTAATATGCTTGCATGAAAGCCTGTCAAAACAAGGTTGCCTCAGGCCTATAGAGATGGCCATCTTGGGAATATTCCTTCAAAGGAATTCAATTAGCTGCAACTGTTTGTCTAACATCAAGTCCCCAGATCCAGAGGCAGATTGTATCACACACTCTCCTTATCAACACACACATCACTTCTACCTGTGTGTGCGTGGTTGAGAGCATCAGCACAGAAGCAGGGCTTCTCCTACATTTAATCTCGGAACTCCAATGTACCATTGATCTTCAATAAAGGCCAGTATTCAGGAGCTTTGCAGTGTAATGGCACTCTTCTGTGCAAACAGACAAGACTATATTTAAAACTACATTGCTAAATAAGTACATGGATTCTACCAACCACCAACCCACATATTCTTACCAATGCACACGTACTGAGGCAGCAATAGTAGAGTTCTCTTACAGATGTCTGCCATATGCTGCTGTCTGCAGAACATGCTAAATCTCCATACTATGATCTAGGTCACGTGTCAAACTCATTCCACGAGGGCAGTGTCTGCACGTTTTCGCTCCTCCCTTGTACTTGATTGATGAATGAAGGTCACTAATTAGGAAAGAGCTCCCCTCGACTGGTTGTATAGGTCTTAATTGAAAGGAAAAAACAAAAACCTGCAGACACTATGTGTCACAGGTGTAAAGAGGAGTAGGCAGTCGCAGTTTTAGAACTACTGGATTTATTTAAGCACAATAGAACAAAGCGGTACGAAACCCAAACGCTGTTTTGCTCAAAATATATCTACATAAACATAAAGGCACAGGGCGAACCCAAAGTGCGAAATATAAAGTACTCATGAAATAGTAGGAGAAAACAAGTAACATGTACAATGACCAACAAAAAACAAATGGCAGAGAGAGTATATATACAGTGATAGACTGGGGATTGGAACCAGGTGAGTGTAATGATGAAGAGACAAGTCCGGGGTTGATGAGTGAAGGGCATTTGCCAGCAGTAGATTCGGCAGCAGCTAGAAGGTCGGCGATGCCGAACGTGGATTTTCAAGGATACTGTACTATATTGTTGCGCTTCATTCTTTGTTGAATGGCAGGTCGTTTTCTCTCGGTCACTCCCTCCCTCCCTCCATCGATCCCCAAAGATTTTGCATATGAAATAATATTAGTATAACGTGGTGAGATTGGGTGATTGCGTACGTTGTGATATGTATATGACTCGAGGAGGACTCAATGTTTTTTCATAACTTTAAAGGTAGACTCAGCGATATGGCATAGATGCAGGAAGTAAACAGTACAGTGGTTCAATTTGCGTAAGAACTAAGAGTGTTGAAGCGCGAGGCTCAACATCTCGGCTGTTTTGGTCCCGTGGCTACCACGCTGTTAAAGCCTGAAGCGAATCCGTGCACATGCGCAAATTACTGTGTGCGAATGTGTGAGAGCGAAGCGTTGCGTCTCGCTCATCTCAATGTCTTCAGTGCTGCTCGTAGCAACATCATTTCGCCGAGTCTGCCTTTAAACACTGATAAGTGGTGAACATTTGAGTAGTTTAATGCATTTTCCTCGCCAGAATAAAGTATGAATCATGTGCTGGTGCTCTCCCCAATAGGAGAATGAAAAGATTTTACAGAACAAAAGCAACTACTAAGCAACTACTACTGCTGTAATAAAAAGAAATGGTACATTGCATTACAAAGAAGACATTATGCATTTATGAATTTCAGTGAGAATGTTGTTCATGCCACATTTGAGCAGATTTTCAACCAAGATATAGGCTAGTTAACCAGGTACGATTGTGATATAAGCAGATAGCCTTTTAGGCCTACCCATTGGACTGCAGTAATATGAAGCAATACTCTCCCATTTCATCATAAGTTGTGATATACAGTAGTAGTACAGCAGAACTGTATGGCAGACAGCTGCATTGCAGTCAGCTATACAGTGTCTTAGCAGTGCCTGTCTGCCCTCCATACTGTATCACTCCAATAATACTGTACAGTACAGTACTCTTCTACTGTATACTGGTTTACAGTAGAATAGTAAAATGGTATAACAGGTAGCAGTTATACTGTGTCTCTGAGTGTAAACTCTGAGTCTACATATGTTGTCTATATATCCTGTTTATTGTGGCAGCACCACTTCACAGAGTTAAATTCCTGTGCATGCAAATGTATTTGGCTAATAAAGTTGATTCTGAGTGGTGCCTGTCTGCCAGCCATGCTCCCTGCTCCTCTCTGTTGCCTCTCTACAGTGTCATTTTTCTGCTATGCTGATGCAGCTGCTGCTGGCTGGGGGGCTGACAAAGGAGACGTTTGCTCATCCTGGAATCACGAAGGCCTCCTGGCTGGCACACCAGGCCTAGTTCCTCAGTATGCCCCATTCAAATTCCCCCTCATTGCCAGGGGATAAAGCAATATTGACCAAATTATAGAGATTGACCTTTTAGGAAGCCCTGATAAACATCAAAGGGGCCATTGTTAATGAAATTTATTTATCTTTAATTAGTGTAGTGGGAGAGCAGCAACAGAGCTCTATGTAATAGGGGTTTATTTCACACATGCTAGGGGTTTATTTCACACATGCTTCCTCTGCAAGTTATTTTGAAGGAATCTAATTTTCTCATAATTGTGTTGTGTATTCAGTGTTGACATTTGCAAAGGTCCCCTGGTCTAGGTTAATGTGAGGTCTCATTGTAGTAGGATACAGTGAGTCTTCATCCAATATGCCATTCAACTCTAACCTTTCATTCATTGTTATCCATTGCCTCCACTATGTTGGTGAACTCCTGCACTGTACATTTGAGGCATCCTGCCCATACACATCATCCATGGAGCCAGAGCAGATATTTACAGTGAGGATGTTGGTCCATGTTAATCCACCCTGGCTCTGTCAGTCAGATACTGAGTCCCAAATGGCACCACATTCCCTATATAGTGCACTACTGCCCCAATGGCTCTGGTCAAAAGTAGTGCACTATTTAAGGAATAGGGAGGCATTTGGGACACCCACAGAGAGCCTCTGTGTGAAGGCTGTCTGCTCATATACAATCCTGAGCTGTCAACCAAAGCCCTGTCTGTGTAGTGGGGGCTGGCTGAGGAGTGGTGGTCTTTTCTCGTGTTTAGTGACAATACCATATCTGAGATACTGCTGTGTGATTATTATGTCTATGCAAGACATGCAATTATTGCACAGGGTTTACGTTAGATACTGCTGCTATTGAAATGGCATTGTGACTAGTCCCTTGGCCTTTAGAGATAAGCCCTGAAATTAACTTGGTGTGGGTTAGAGATGGTAGATGTAGGCGTATGAGATCGGCCAGGGCTGTGGCTACTCTCCCTCAGGCGGCATATGGCGTGCCCCCGCTTAGTGCCTACCCAGCAGGCTGTGCATGGAGAGCTACTCCCCCTCTGGGGAGCCAGTCTATCAGCCCTAGCTTTGTGCTCTGCTCTCCACTCATCTGGCCCAGTAAAGAGCGACAGTAAGAATGACTGAGCTCGTTGTGCCATGGCAGTCATGTGATCTGTGTGTGGCTGAATGACTCCCCCCGCAGGCCTCAGCCCCAGTGCCATTATGTTTTATTGGAGGGGCTGGGGATGAAAAGAGAGCCAGCTCTGCTCTGCCCCTGGTCCCTGGACTGCAGCTTCACTCACTCAGAGAGCACGGCCTGCTGGGAGCTCGTCGCCATGGCTGCCCAGTGCCCAGACAGACAGAGACGAAGCAAAAGACAGAGGGAGGGAGGGAGGGTAGAATGGAGAGAGAGAGAAAGAGAGAGAGAGACCACAGAGTGGACACAGACATGAGGAATGGCTAAATGACAACCTTCTGCTGGTGTCGGGTGCTGAAAATCACGTTTTACTTCCACACATAGAGCAGTGTATTTTTGGGACTCGCTCTCAGTTTCATCCAGATATACGCCCAAAATAGGATAGCTCAGCATACCTCTCAATTTGAAAAAAAAAGTCATTTTTAGAGTGGTGTCTGGCAGAGGAGAATACTTCTGAATGAGGGTACTTGCTTTTTTTTGTCCCTTTGTCTCAAAATGAGACTTTTAATTGTTTGCAGGTTTTGCCAAAGTTATATCCTTTTACATTTGCATGCCATTTTATCCTTTATATTGTATACCAGCCTATTAATAGCTATCTCAGCCATCTGCCTGCGATTTCTACACTATAACAGGATGGCTCCAATATGTGATGTCATGCATCATCCAGAACAACAGTAGAAAACAATGGGTCAAGGAAAGTCTGAAGGAGGGAGAATGTCAAACTTGATTATTGCTTGTCTCTACTGGCCCATTCTCTGTTTTCTGTCTATCTGTCTGACCAGCCTCAGTCAGAGAGAGGTAATCAACTACTGAAACTACCTCTCATATATCTTACCCACCAATTTCCTCTGGCCTCAGTATCTAAATCAAGATATATTCCATTTAGTCTGATTGTGAGTTTTCATTAGAAAAACCCTGTGTCTACAGTATTTGTAGTACAAAATGGGGGTTGCGATTCAAGTCAATTTCTATGTGCAAGCTACATAATGACTGCCTCAGTTGCCTCGTACCCCTGCATATACACTCAGTACTGGGACCCCGTGCATATATCCAAGTGAATCTTACTCATTGTGTTTTTATTCCTTGTGATATTATTTTTCTATTATTTCTATTGTTTCTCTCTGCATTGTTGGGAAGGGCCTGTGAGCATTTCACTGTTAGTCTACACCGGTTGTTTACCAAGCATGTGACAAGTACGATTTGATTTGACCGCCAGAATATTTAGACTATACAAACTGGAGAATTACACACAAGACCAAACTAGAAGACTAAATATTATCTCATGCTTATTCTTATACGGGTTACAACAAAGTCATAAACAGTTAACAGATTCAGATAGAAATACATGCATTTGATGAACAGCTCTGCTCAGTAGTCGACTTTGTGTGCAATGAGTTATAACAGATTTTGTCTGTGGAAAATCGGATTCTGTCGTAGATAAAGTACATTTAGTCAATTCACCATGTAGCTAACCCCTGTCGCTATGGGCACGATGACTCCACTGTGAAACATTAGTGTCTCCTCGTTTCAAAGTGCTGGCAGGGCATGGAGCATTTGTTGTGTGCTGTTTTAGGTGGAGATTGATTTGTGTGCAAGTTCAGCTGTTTTATTTGCCAGTAGTAGATGTTTAATTAGGATCTTATGCACAACAAATTCATACAAACATATTGTACGAATTGGATTCATAACATATCATTACACGTTTCTTTTTTGGGGGGGTAGGGGGGTGACGTAGTACACAATTGGATGACGTAAGTACAGAGAGAACGGGGACCTAATTTGGCTCGTGAGCACCACTTTCAAAACTACTGGCTGAAATTATACAAACGTTTTGAAGCATCACTTTTAGTTGTGCAGTGGTTCTTCAAACCTTGCCATCTCAGTTTGAATTCATTGTTGCAGCTTTATGTTTTTGGAGTGCTTTTATCAATTATTGCTGTGATTTCTACTGAACGGCTGTAGTGGACTCTGTTATGAAGCCAATATTTACACTTGCTGGATGAAGGATTACTAGATACTTAAGTTGTTGAAAGTCACTCAGTAAATAGGGAAATAATTGCTTAAAGCACACTTTGCCTCATGCATATCGTCTGTAGTTATTCCAAGTATCAGGAGGCAAAGCTCTGTAACACCTGTATGAGGCTCTTGATTGAAGGATACTTGATGAAAAACACTCTCATTCAAGCTATTTTAGGTAATACTATTTCAGCTCAGAACATTGAATGAATTAAGCCCCCCAAATCCATTTACCTGGTACAGGTAATATACAGAGAGAAATGAGGCCATCATACAGACAGATTTTTTTTTATTAAGCCTGGCACCTAGATTGTGTCCCACGCTGCAACCTGTTGTTTACTAATGGACAGATATTGAGGTCACGGTTCAACAGAGCACAGCCTGTCACAACTTCCCAAGGCATTAGCTCTGAGGGCCAGGTCTGGGGCTGGGGCGGAAAATGAAATTGCAAGACCCATTTTTGGAGTGACGCTTACAGTAAATGAAAATTGGCTGGCACACACAGTTGATAGTCATGTTTTATTGAACACTATAAATTAATAATGAAATGTTTTTTTCTCCCCACAGGGCCTCTGTTTTCGCAGTACACAAAGCAATGTGGAGCAAATAAAGATCCTGATACACTGAAACCAGAGGTACGTACCTCAGTGCTGCCTGCCACAATAATTACAGCTCACACAGCAGACGGGCTCACACACACACACACACACACACACACACACACACACACACACACACACACACACACACACACACACACACACACACACACACACACACACACACACACACACACACACACACACACACACACACACACCAGCTGGCCACTGCTGGTTTGGAGTTTGTGCTACAGGCACTCCTGCTGTCCACAGCTACACTGTCTTTCTTTTCTACCTCTACAAGTAGGATGTTACAAAGAGCGCTCATAGCAAATGTGTGTTTGTTGTTTCTCCTGTACAATAAGTGTCTCCCAGCTAGGCAGCAGGGCCCTAGTGCCCCTACAATAGCTCAAATCTCAGGTGACCAAGTCAGGAAGAGAATATTCAGTAGTGTCCCAATTGTGTCACTCTCTCACTGTCTGGGCTGTGTGGGGTGAAAAAGGCATAGGATGTTTTGGCTTGACTTAATGGGATCTCTCTGTCGCTCTCTCTCTTCTCTCGCTCTCCCTCCCACAGTCCTCTCTCACTTTCTCTCTCTGTCTCTCTCTCTCTCCCTTTCTCCATGCTGGAAGCTAAAGCTCTGTGCAGGTCAGCCCAGAAAATCACCCTACCAGTAGGTTCACCTGGTGTCACAGAGTGCACATATATGTGTTCTTACTGTCTTTATACAGTTGAAGTTGGAAGTTTACATACACTTAAGTTGGAGTCATTAAAACTCATTTTTCAACCACTCCACAAATTTCTTGTTAACAAACTATAGTTTTGGCAAGTCGGTTAGGACATCTACTTTGTGCATGACATTATGAGATTGTGATTATTTCACTTATAATTTACTGTATCACAATTCCAGTGGGTCAGAAGTTTACATACACTAAGTTGACTGTGCCTTGGAAACCTTGGAAAATTCCAGAAAATTATGTCATGGCTTTAGAAGTTTCTGATAGGCTAATTCTGTCTCCTATTGATGAACACACTTTGGTGCGAAAAGTGCAAATCAATCCCAGAACAACAGCAAAGGACCTTGTGAAGATGCTGGAGGAAACAGGTACAAAAGTATCTATATCCACAGTAAAACGAGTCCTATATCGACATAACCTGAAAGACCACTCAGCAAGGAAGAAGCCATGGCTCCAAAACCGCCATAAAAAGCCAGACTTGGTTTGCAACTGCACATGGGGACAAAGATCATACTTTTTGGAGAAATGTCCTCTGTTCTGATGACATCATGAGGGAGGAAAATGATGTGGATATATTAAAGTAATATCTCAAGACATCAGTCAGGAAGTTAAAGCTTGGTCGCAAATGGGTCTTCCAAATGGACAATGACCCCAAGCATACTTCAAAAGTTGTGGAAAAATGGCTTAATGAGAACAAAGTCAAGGTATTGGAGTAGCCATCACAAAGCCCAGGCCTCAATTCTATAGAACATTTGTGGGCAGAACTAAAAAAGTGTGTGCTAACAAGGAGGCCTAGAAACCTGACTCAGTTACACCAGCTCTGTCAGGAGGAAAGGGATAAAATTCACCCAATTTATTGTGGGAAGCTTGTGGAAGGCTACATGAAACATTTGACCCAAGTTAAACAATTTAAAGGCAATGCTACCAAATACTAATTGAGTGTATGTAATCTTCTGACCCACTGGGAATGTGATGAAAGAAATAAAAGCTGAAATAAATCATTCTCTCTACTATTATTCTGACATTTCACATTCTTAAAATAAAGTGGTGATCCTAACTGACCTAAAACAGGGAATATTTACTAGGATTAAATGTCAGGAATTGTGAAAAACTAAGTTTTTTGGCTAAGGTGTATGTAAACTTCCGACTTCAACTGTACATGCAACTGTTCTGAGCAGTTATCCATCCAGCTTTCTCACTGTCTTTCTGTTTCTTCTTCACTAGTGACATGTTTTCTATTTGATCATAATCCTTGTCTTTGCATGCTGGGCGGTTCCTGTCACGGAGGACCAGACAGTGACTTCGATGCTAAATTACTTATCAACATCTAACAGCACTCTGTTCTTTCCTCCTGAGGCAAGTCTATGGTTGCATCCCAATTGGCATCCTATAGTGTTCACTACTTTTCATAGTGCACTAAATAGTGACCACAACGAAGTGATTGGCATCCTATAGTGTTCACTAATTTTGATTGTGCACTAAATAGTGACCACAACGAAGTGGCTTTCTTCTGCTTTGCAGTGAGCTCACTTGTTTTGTGAAAGTCAGCATAGAGCAATCAGCATAGTGCTTGAGCCATGCTTTGGCCCTGTCACAAAACCTGCACTCTGCAGTTTCTTCTTCCTGTGTGAAGACTGAGGAGCGCAGCATAGGCAAGCAGGCAGACAAAGGGGATGGATTGTGGTAGGAACCCCGCCGGCCAGTCCGAAGCAACAATACAACAGGCTATAAATAGAAAGGAAGCTTTTTTGGGGGCAACCGGTTTCCACTTGGCAGAGTGGAAACCGGTTGATGCACAAGGGTTTCTTCTTCCAAGAACCAGCTTGAAGCTTCCATGGAGCCAGCTGAGTATTCAACAGGCATAGCATTTGCATACATCATGCAGGCAGATGCACAGCTGTATGCCTCTGTTCTGTTATATACGGTATGTATGCTCTCTCTCATACATCTACAGTAACCATGATCTGGTTGAGCCATGGCAGATGGTTTGTAATGGAGTCGATGAAGCAGAGAGAGTTCTGTGTGGATGTGACTGTAACACTTGTGGTCTGTGTTGAATTTGTGGAGAGAAACAAGGCAACATGGCGGGCCAACCCTGTGACTCAGGCTCTGGAGAGTGTCTACGTCCCAAATAGCACCTTATTTCCTACATAGTGGTCAAAAGGTGTGCACTATGTAGGGAATAGGGTGTCATTTGGGAAACAGATGGTGTGTATGAAGTAGTGGTGCCTGTCTGCCTGGTGAGTCATGACATGCTGGAGTCATCAGCAGCTCTGCAGTGGTGACATCATGGCTGCTGTGGCTGAACGTAGAGAGCTACAAAGTCACTCTCACTGGCACACTGTCAGTGGAACGATAGACAGTGGGAGTTTATGGTGGGTGTCGTGTGTGTATGTGATGGTTAGTGAGAGCTGAAAATGAGTCAGTCATTCCAGTGAGGTTGTTCCATGTGAAGACCTCCCATATTTCCCCCTCGTTTTCTTTTCTTGTGTCTTTTTCATGGTCTCATTTTTTATTTTTTATTTCACCTTTATTTAACTAGGCAAGTCAGTTAAGACCAAATTCTTATTTTCAATGTCGGCCTAGGAACAGTGGGTTAACTGCCTTGTTCAGGGGCAGAACGACAGATTTGTACCTTGTCAACTAATGACGAACCTAACTGAACACTGTTCTTCAGTATGCTTGGTTTTTCATAATTGCATCACTATGTCTTTAGGCCCTTAACGATGAGTATCAATTATCTGTTTTAATTAGTTACTTTCTCACACCCCTTTATTTCACCCTCAATGAATAGCTGTGGTGTGAGCTTGGAACAATGTTTCTGAATTGTCAGAGTAACCCTCAAATGGTTGTTGTTTCACTGTGGTTGACTGTAAATCAGATTAGCCTGAGACACAGCAGGCTGGGCTGTGGTGGTAACTGCTAACCTATTTTAGCTGCACTCCATTATGTTGGCTCATTTGTTGACATTTTATATCCACATTTTTAATTTTTAACCTTTATTTAACTAGACAAGTCAGTTAAGAACAAATTCTTATTTACAATGACGTCGGTGTGCTGACGTTTAAAGCTTATCTCCTTCTAGTTGCATCGCTCTGTCGAGGTGCAGCGGTGTTAAAGAAACATGAGACGTCACTCTGTCTCTCTCTCTCTTTCTCTCTCTCTCTGCGGATGAAAGAGAAGAAAGAGGGAGAAGGAGAGGAGTTTAGCAGAGGCAGCTTAATGATCTCTGACTCATTCAACCTCTTTACTTTTCCTCAGTCTATCCATCTTATTTGGTGGAGGCAGGTCTGCTGGAGGAGCACACACACACACACGCACACACACACACACACATGCATATACACACACACATGCACACGCATACACACACGCATATACACATACACACATACACATACACACGTATACACACAAACACGCACACATGTGCAGGGCATGTGTGTTAGGCTCCAAGGGAACTTGGTTATTTATGCTGTGTGTCTCTGTTTTCTCTGGATTTGTCTGTTTGAAGTTAACATGGTTTAGAGTTTAGGAACGGTCTCTGTTGCTGCACTTAGATGCTGACTGTGATGAGGAGCAGCCCCCACATCTTTGTGTGTGTGCGTGTGCGTGTGTGTGTGTGTGTGTGTGTGTGTGTGTGTGTGTGTGTGAGGGATTTCTGGATTTTTATAAAACTGTTGCCGGGCAAAATGACCCCAAAAATTAAATCCTATTGCCAAATAATGCTTTTTATTAATTAATGGAAATACCAGTCGAAGGAAATAAACTCAGCAAAAAAAGAAACATACCTTTTTCAGGACCTGTCTTTCGAAGATAATTTGTAAAAATCCAAATAACTTCTCAGATCTTCATTGTAGAGGGTTTAAACACTGTTTCCCATGCTTGTTCAATGAACCATAAGCAATGAATGAACACGCACCTGTGGAATGGTCGTTAAGACACTAACTTACAGATGGTAGGCAATTAAGGTCACAGTTATGAAAACGTAAGACACTAAAGAGGCCTTTCTGACTCTGAAAAACACCAAAAGAATGATGCCCAGGGTCCCTGCTCATCTGCGTGAACGTGCCTTAGGCATGCTGCAAGGAGGCATGAGGACTGCAGATGTGGCCAGGGCAATAAATTGCAATGTCCGTACTGTGAGACGCCTAAGTCAGCGCTACAGGGAGACAGGACGGACAGCTGATCGTCCTCACAGTGGCAGACCACGTGTAACAACATCTGCACAGGATCGGTACATCCGAACATCACGCCTGCGGGACAGGTACAGGATGGCAACAACAACTGTACAAGTTACACCAGGAACGCACAATCCCTGGACTGAGGGCTTGTAGGCCTGTTTTTAGGCAGGTCCTCACCAGACATGACCCGCAACAACGTTGTCTATGGGCACAAACCCTCCGTCGCTGGACCAGACAGGACTGGCACTGCCATGTCGTAGTTTTGTCTCACCAGGTGTGATGGTCAGATTCACGTTTATCGTCGAAGGAATGAGCGTTGCACTGAGGCCTGTACTCTGTAGTGGGATCGATTTGGAGGTGGTGGGTCCGCCATGGTCTGGGACGGTGTGTCACAGCATCATCGGACTGAGCTTGTTGTCCTTGCAGGCAATCTCAATGCTGTGCGTTACAGGGAAGACAACCTCCTCTCTCATGTGGTACCCTTCCTGCTGGCTCATCCTGACAAGACCCTCCAGCATAACAATACCACCAGCCATACTGCTCGTTCTGTGTGTGATTTCCTGCAAGACAGAAATGTCAGTGTTCTGCCATGGCCAGTGAAGAGCCCGGATCTCATTCCCATTGAGCACGTCTGGGACCTGTTGGATCGGAGGGTGAGGGCTAGGGCCATTCCCCCCAGAAATGTCCGGGAACTTACAGGTGCCTTGGTGGAAGAGTGGGGTAACATCTCACAGCAAGAACGGGCAATCTGGTGCAGTCCATGAGGAGGAGATGCACTGCAGTACTTAATGCAGCTTGTGGCCACACCAGATACTGACTGTAACTTTTGATTTTGATTCCCCCCCCTCCTTTGTTCAGGGACACATTATTACATTTCTGTTAGTCACATGTCTGTGGAACTTGTTCAGTTTATATCTCAGTTGTTGAATCTTGTTATATTCATACAAATATTTACACATGTTAAGTTTGCTGAAAATAAACACAGTTGCCAGTGAGAGGGCGTTTCTGTTTTTGCTGAGTTTACATTTGACCCTCATGCTATAGGTTAATTTGCATAATTTAGTGGAATTAAATTGGCCTGTGTATGTTTTTGTTAGTCATCATGTATCTGATTTATCCAACACAACTGTCACTCGTGCACAGCATACAGAGACTATTTTGAGCAGGATTTCTCCTGCAGCTCTTCAGCTGGTTGTTTTGGTGCATGATTAAAAATGGCTACTATTTTTATTTTCTCAGCTGGTAATTGAAGCGCGCTTCCCATTCACCATTCAAGTACAGGCAATAGGCTATCAGCGCATCACACACCACTTTGTGAGCTGGAGGCAGTAAGCATTGTTGTTGGAAACCTGCATGCTTTATTTCATATTATAAGGCATGTCTTACCTTGCTTCAAAGCAGGCAAATCATATGTGCATTTTTGTGGGGGACAGTTACATTTCAATAATAAAGTTGTTGTTTCTCAAAATCATTGTCATGTGGTTAATCATAAAATCTAGAAGTTAAAAGTCAACTAATGCGAGAACACCAGCCTCTGCGATATGGACACATTGATACACAGTGATCCATTGGCGGCTAAAGAAATGAGCAGATGGAACTCATAGCCGATAAACCAATGCAGCAGTACACTCTTAGAAAAAAAGTGCTATCCAGAACCTAAAAGGGTTCTTCGGCTGTCCCCACAGGAGAACCCTTTGAAGAACCATTTTTGGTTCCAGGTAGAACCCTTTTTAGTTCCATATGAAACCCTTCACACAGAGAAGATTTTTCAAATAGCATACTGTGAGGAACTTTAGTTTTTATATACAATAATTCGCAAAAGATGTAAAAAAAAAAAACACTTCGTACATTTCCGCAAAGTAGGCCAGGTACTCTATATGTGCTCAGGTGAGCATGCTCCCTCAACATTATCAGGACAGAGAAACCAGACACATGTCCATTGCCCACATGGAGCACTCCACACAAAAGACAATGAAAAAAATGACAAATCTCGTAAATGATGGTTAAACCAAAACTTGTTTCTCACAAGTGTAGCAGGTTTGTAACGGCAGATCTCTGAAGAGGAGTAACGATCGGACCAAGATGCAGCGTGGTAAGTGTTGATTACTATGTCTTTACATGATGATTACTTTAATAAATAAACTGAACACTATACAATACAAAACAATAAATGTGAACATGAACGAAACCGAAACAGTACCGTGTGGCGACAAACACACACACATGGAAACAAACACCCACAAACCAACAGTGAAACCCAGGCTACCTAAGCATGATTCTCAATCAGAGACAACTAACGACACCTGCCTCTGATTGAGAACCATACTAGGCCGAAACAGAAACCAAACATAGAAAAACAAACATAGACTGCCCACCCCAACTCACGCCCTGACCATACTAAATGGTCAGAATGGTCAAAAACCAGGAAAGCTAGAAAACATGAACTAGAGACAGACAGGAGCACGGGAAAAAACACTGGTAGGCTTGACGAAACAAATGAACTGGCAACAGACAAACAGAGAACACAGGTATAAATACACTGGGGATAATGAGGAATATGGGCGACACCTGGGGGGGACAAGCACAAAGACAGGTGAAACCTCCCCTTATTCTTGTCTCAACAGTTTCAATTATACTCGAGACACGTTATCTTCATACATATTTTAGATGCTTTTCACTGACATCCGCAACTCAATAATCAGCTAGGCCTATTGCCACGTGCGCTGCCTAAATTGCAGGTTTCCCAAATAGTCATAGGCCTATGACCTTGCGATTTGATACAATCCACAGCTATCTTTTAAAGTAGCTTATGGTTCTCGATTCCTCTGTGGCTAAGTCAAGTATTAAAAATCATTTTATTAATTTATGTAAAGACAGGAGTAATTATGTAATTTTGGCAAGTGTATTTTTAGTTACTTCCCTATAGGAACCACCGCTACGCGTTTTCTCTCCCGTTCTATTGGTATTCATATATTTTTTATTTCGTTGTCCAGAAGCAAAAGGCACAGTCCTAGTCATATTAGCAACCTATGCTAGTTGTTGCATCTTTAGATTCCCCCTCTTTATAAGTTTCTAACAGGGAACCGCTATCAGGTGCACTGTTTACAACAGTGTTATCCCAGGTGCACTGTTTACAACGGTGTTATCCCAGGTGCACTGTTTACAACGGTGTTATCCCAGGTGCACTGTTTACAACGGTCTTATCCTAGGTGCACTGTTTACAACGGTGTTATCCCAGGTGCACTGTTTACAACGGTCTTATCCTAGGTGCACTGTTTACAACGGTGTTATCCCAGGTGCATTGTTTACAACGGTGTTATACCAGGTGCACTGTTTACAACGGTGTTATCCCAGGTGCACTGTTTACAACGGTCTTATCCTAGGTGCACTGTTTACAACGGCGTTATCCCAGGTGTGCTGTTTACAACGGTGTTATCCCAGGTGTGCTGTTTACAACGGTGTTATCCCAGGTGCGCTGTTTACAACGGTGTTATCCCAGGTGCACTGTTTACAACGGTGTTATCCCAGGTGCGCTGTTTACAACGGTGTTATCCCAGGTGTGCTGTTTACAATGGAGTTATCCCAGGTGCACTGTTTACAACAGTGTTATCCCAAGTGCGCTGTTTACAACGGTGTTATCCCAGGTGTGCTGTTTACAACGGTGTTATCCCAGGTGCACTGTTTACAACGGTGTTATCCCAGGTGTGCTGTTTACAACGGTGTTATCCCAGGTGCGCTGTTTACAACAAGGTGTTATCCCAGGTGCGCTGTTTACAACGGTGTTATCCCAGGTGCGCTGTTTACAACGGTGTTATCCCAGGTGTGCTGTTTACAACGGAGTTATCCCAGGTGCGCTGTTTACAACGGTGTTATCCCAGGTGCACTGTTTACAACGGTGTTATCCCAGGTGTGCTGTTTACAACGGTGTTATCCCAGGTGCACTGTTTACAACGGTGTTATCCCAGGTATGCTGTTTACAACGGAGTTATCCCAGGTGCGCTGTTTACAACGGTGTTATCCCAGGTGTGCTGTTTACAACAGTGTTATCCCAGGTGCACTGTTTACAACGGTGTTATCCCAGGTATGCTGTTTACAACGGAGTTATTCCAGGTGTGCTGTTTACAACGGTGTTATCCCAGGTGCGCTGTTTACAACGGTGTTATCCCAGGTGTGCTGTTTACAACGGAGTTATCCCAGGTGCGCTGTTTACAACGGTGTTATCCCAGGTGCACTGTTTACAACGGTGTTATCCCAGGTGTGCTGTTTACAACGGTGTTATCCCAGGTGCACTGTTTACAACGGTGTTATCCCAGGTATGCTGTTTACAACGGAGTTATCCCTGGTGCGCTGTTTACAACGGTGTTATCCCAGGTGTGCTGTTTACAACGGAGTTATTCCAGGTGTGCTGTTCACAACGGTGTTATCCCAGGTGCGCTGTTTACAACGGTGTTATCCCAGGTGTGCTGTTTACAACGGAGTTATCCCAGGTGCGCTGTTTACAACGGTGTTATCCCAGGTGC
Source organism: Oncorhynchus tshawytscha (assembly GCF_018296145.1). Classification (NCBI taxonomy): domain Eukaryota; kingdom Metazoa; phylum Chordata; class Actinopteri; order Salmoniformes; family Salmonidae; genus Oncorhynchus; species Oncorhynchus tshawytscha. Next base: position 18,820,645 of record NC_056433.1, read on the forward strand.
ACTGTTTACAACGGTGTTATCCCAGGTGCGCTGTTTACAACGGTGTTATCCCAGGTGCGCTGTTTACAACGGTGTTATCCCAGGTGTGCTGTTTACAACGGTGTTATCCCAGGTGTGCTGTTTACAACAGTGTTATCCCAGGTGTGCTGTTTACAACGGTGTTATCCCAGGTGCACTGTTTACAACGGTGTTATCCCAGGTGCGCTGTTTACAACGGTGTTATCCCAGTTGTGCTGTTTACAACAGTGTTATCCCAGGTGTGCTGTTTACAACGGTGTTATCCCAGGTGCGCTGTTTACAACGGTGTTATCCCAGGTGTGCTGTTTACAACAGTGTTATCCCAGGTGTGCTGTTTACAACGGTGTTATCCCAGGTGCGCTGTTTACAACGGTGTTATCCCAGGTGCGCTGTTTACAACGGTGTTATCCCAGGTGTGCTGTTTACAACAGTGTTATCCCAGGTGTGCTGTTTACAACGGTGTTATCCCAGGTGTGCTGTTTACAACGGTGTTATCCCAGGTGCACTGTTTACAACGGTGTTATCCCAGGTGTGCTGTTTACAACGGTGTTATCCCAGGTGTGCTGTTTACAACGGTGTTATCCCAGGTGCACTGTTTACAACGGTGTTATCCCAGGTGTGCTGTTTACAACGGTGTTATCCCAGGTGCACTGTTTACAACGGTGTTATCCCAGGTGTGCTGTTTACAACGGCGTTATCCCAGGTGCGCTGTTTACAACGGCGTTATCCCAGGTGCGCTGTTTACAACGGTGTTTTCCCGCGAATTGCACTTTGGCAAATGTTAACCCTCAATAATTGTGTGACCTCTCTGACTGATGGGGACACGTCACACTATGGGTTGTTAGTTTATATGTATGAGAGGGAGGGCTGTAGGCTTCAGGTGGCCATATTGCCTTACTGAACACAATGTGCTCATTACAAGTGGAGTTGAGCTGACCTGAGCGTCACTCTGTGCAGATTTTATTGGCCAATATGAAAAGGCATTGACGCAAGAATCAGAGACCCCAGAGTCAATGAATGCTGCCTTTTCTTCATTGTTAAGGTTAGACTTACTGCTCCCCCTGTTGAGCGGTGTGACAGGTATGTTGTGAGAGGAGCTGAAAAAGCCTTGAAGTGGCACTCCAGTCTCCTTTTCACCCAATTTAACACCTTTCAACCTTACTTAAAGCTGTAATCCTTAATGGTGAAAGGGCCACTTCCGTTTGCAATATTACAACAGCAAAGAAGTTACTGCAAACAGCGACCACAGTTTTTTCCCCTCGGACATCATTGCACGTGCGATAGAAGAGCAATGTTTGTTCTCTATTGATCCTCTATTGTTCTTCAGCAAGGGGGAGGCCGATGACATCACCGATTCTCATCAGACCAACTCCTTGAACTCCCTACTCCTTGAAGTTGCAGTTGTGTCAAAAAAAATACTATTTTGCTCAAAAATATTTTTTTACTCTTTAGTGTGTGTACTTTACTGTATTTATACTTGGGATATCGCTTTTCAACAGTGAAAGTAAAAAGAATCACTGGAGGACATCTGGACCAGGCCAAATAAAGGCTTCACACATAGATGGGCATATTATGGACTTGGGTGGAAGGTGACAATGGTCTGTTTCACATGACCGTGCTGCGTTGGACACTCCTTTATGGAACATCTGTCGCTGGGATGCAAATTTGCCAAATCTCAACCCAGTCAAGATGGCCGCTGACACAAAGAACCTTTAATTCCCTCTGTATCAGGGGTTGAGACCCATTCAGAATGCTTTTGCTAGTGAACTCAAATTTAACTCAAGTCTGATTCAATAAAAAAAAAATGTTTTGCAAAACATCAGACCAAATCTCTGATATTAATGCTGCAGATGATTCATGTAGCTAGCCATACACTTGATCTACAGTACAGCCTTCCTTCTCTGCAGGGCGGAGGGTGAAATTTGGAATTCATCTAGTGAATGTTGTGGACATGCTGGTCAGTCCCATTAAACAGTGCCCAGACCTAGCATGGTGTAGTGTAGTGCTAGAGTAGGAGGAGCTCTTTGATGTTCTGTTTGCTTCCTCTGCTCCAGGCGGACCCCATGCTGTTCATACGCTTACATAAGCACCACTCCACTTGTTGGGGGTTTGGTTTGTTGACAATGGCGATGTCCTTTTAATTATAATGGAGGGAGACAACTGTTGGGCTCTGGACATATGGCCGCTCTGGGGCCAATATCTTTTAGCTACTAGCCACAGGCGTATAATGAACAGTCCCAGTGGGTTCACTAGCCTACTGTTATGCTGCTGCTGCTGCACCAGTGTTGTGTCAGGTGAAAGTGGAGTGGCACATCTGAACTCTAAACTGATTTAGGGCATTGAGAGAGACAGGTGTTTCAGAGGGAGAGGAGGGAATAGGCATGTGTACTGTACCATAAAGGGGGGAACCCAAATCACTGACCTATTCAGGACACACATGTACATGTCATAAACAAGATGAATGAGATCTGACTGAGGTTGACCCATCATCTAGTGATTGAGGAAACATGAAAGAGGAACCTGCAGCCAGACTTCATCAGGGGGTTCATATCCAGTTCCTCCTCCTTATTCATCATAGAGTTTCTTTATTACCTAATGTTGGCGCCGGGAATAACTCCTTTTATACACAAGAGAAAGAAATGTATATGCCTGTGTCACAAATGCCTCCCTGTTTCTTGTAATACGGCCTATATAGTGCACTACTTTGGACCAGGTTCCATAGGGCTCTGGTCGAAATGATTGCACTATTAAGGTAATAGGGTGCTATTTGGGATGCAAACCTATAAGAATGGCTATTTGGGTGATTGTCGGCAATAGGCTTCCATATAAACGTGCTGGCAGAGCTTGTGTGGCTAAGTGGGTGCAGTGTTGGCACAGAGTGGGCAGGGTGTTGGCACAGAGTGGGCATGGTGTTGGCACAGAGTGGGCATGGTGTTGTCACAGAGTGGGCATGGTATTGGCACAGAGTGGGCAGGGTGTTGGCACAGAGTGGGCATGGTGTTGGCACAGAGTGGGCATGGTGTTGGCCACGTGGCAGTGCTTCAGCCTGGGCTGGGATAGTAGGTCTATGAGGTTGGGTTTTAACTCCCACAGTTGGCCGATCTGGATGGGGAAAGGATATTAAGAGCACTTTTTCTTCTTTTAAATGCACCCTACCCCCTGCTGTCATGAATTTAAGGCTGGAACCTCTCATGTACAATACATCTGTGACAGTAATTTACCAGCTGACATCTAAGCTTTAATTTCGTTTCTGCTATGAAATCATTCTCATTTCGTTAGTTCTCCATTACATGGAATTTCATAAGCTCTCAGTCTCACTCTCTGTTTGTAGTTACTCAGGAAGTTGTCAACACAGCGGTACTGCAACATAAGCAAAAATACTACTGTACTGCGCTGTGGTACTGCATCTCTTTGAGGTATTCATACATTATCTGTTGATTGATCCTAATGGAAACCACCCAGTAAGCAATGCGAAAAGCCTTGAGAAATGTGAGGCGAAAGATCCTTTGAGCCAAATCAGATCAAACCATTCTGAACAACATATTTATCTCTAGTGACTACTGTATGCTCAGGTGCAAAAGAGAGCAAGTGGAGCATTGGCTGTGGGTTGGCAAAATATCTTAATGTACCATCTTTCTCAGGGTGTTAACAGAGTGTTGGTCAGAAATGAAAATGAATGTGGGAACATTCAGAGTAATCCTATTAGAGTAACCGTGTTCCATATAGACCGAGTTAACCAATTGGCGTTGCTGGTTCAGTAGACACTGCCTACCACACCAACTGATGATAGAACAGGCTTCTCCAGTTAACAGAACAGTAATGACGTGGACAGTTCCTGTTCAGTTCTGCACCAGTTCACACCATTGATCATGTATACACTTAGTGTACAAATTAGAAACACCTTCCTAGGGCTGACCCCATTTAGTCAACTGGTCGATTGTTCGGTCGATAGGTTGTTGGTCGAGCAAGATTTTTTACATCGAGCAATCGCAAATATATATACAGTACCAGTCAAAAGTTTGGACACCTACTCATTCAAGGGTTTTTCTTTATTTTGACTATTTTCTACATTGTAGAATAATAGTGAAGACATCAAAACTATAAAATAACACATATGGAATAATTTTGTAACCAAAATTGTTAAACAAATCAAAATATATTTTATCCTTGAGATTCTTCAAAGTAGCCACCCTTTGCCTTGATGACAGCTTAAAACACTCTTGGCAATCTCTCAACCAGCTTCACCTGGAATGCTTTTCCAAAGTCTTGAAGGAGTTCCCACATATGCTGAGCACTTGTTGGCTGCTTTTCCTTCACTCTGCTGTCCAACTTATCCCAAACCATCTCAATTGGGTTGAGGTCGAGTGATTGTGGAGGCCAAGGAATCTGATGCCGCACTCCATCACTCTCCTTGGTCAAATAGCCCTTACACAGCTTGGAGTTGTGTTTTGGGTCATAGTCCTGTTGAAAAACAAATTATAGTCCCGCTAAGCACAAACCAGCTGTAGTAGCATTCTGTGCCTTGAATTCAAAATAAATCACTAACAGTTTCACCAGCAAAACTCCCCCACAACATTACACATCCTCCTCCATGCTTTACGGTGGGAAGTGGGAACCACACATGCGGAGATCATCCGTTTACCTACTCTGCGTCTCAAAGACACAGTGGTTGGATCCAAAAATCTCAAATTTGGACTCATCAGACCGGGGACAGATTTCCAAAAATCGAATGTACATTGCTCATGTTTATCTTGGCCCAAGCAAGTCTCTTCTTCTTATTGGTGTCCTTTAGTAGTGGTTTCTTTGCAGCAATTCGACCATGAAGGCCTGATTTTGTCCTATATTTATTTTTTTATCCCAGCCCCCGTCCCCACAGGAGGCCTTTTGGTAGGCCATCATTGTAAATAAACATTTGTTGTTAACTGACTTGCCTAGTTAAATAAATGTTAAATAAAAATAATGTATACAATAATTCATGGTCTCCTCTGAACAGTTGATGTTGATATGTGTCTGTTACTTGAAATCTGTGAAGCATTTATTTGGGCTGCAATTTCTGAGGCTGGTAACTCTAATGAACTTATCCTCCGCAGCAGAAGTGACTCTGGGTCTTCCTTTCATGTGGCGGTCCTCATGAGAGCCAGTTTCATCATAGCACTTGATGGTTTTTCCGAATGCACTTTGTCACATGCGTCGACTGCAACAGGTGTAGACCTTAGAGTGAAATGCTTACTTACAAGCCCTTAACCAACAATGCAGTTTCAAGAAAAATAAGTGTTAAGTAAATATAGTTAAATAAAATAAAAATAACAAATAATTAAAGAGCAGCAGTAAAATAATACTAGTGAGGCTATATACAGGGGGTACTGGTACAGAGTCAATGTGCGGGGGCACAGGTGCAGCAATCATGTTGTAGCTGCGGCGTCTCCAATCCACTCTGAACATGGGCCTGTATTGTCTAGCTGGCTGCCAGTACAGGGGGTTCACTGTCTGTACCCAGGGATAACTAATGACTGGCGCAATGGGCCACCATGGTAATATGCACACTCCCTCTCTCTATCTCTGTCTATCCTTGATTTCATTGGGATATGATCACATATACCACTGTATTTATGTGTGGGAATACTTGGGAACAGATTTTATCAATTACAATCACTTTGAGCTGATTTCCTGGTGATTTTTATATCTCTCTCGCTTTCTCTCTCTCTACTCACTCTCTCACTCTCTCACTCTCTCTCGCTCTCTTTCTACTCACTCTCTCACGCTCTCACTCTCTCTCTCTCTAACTCTGTTGAGGGCCAGCAGGCGTCCTGAAGCCACCCAGTGTCCCTTGCGCACACACACATACACACACATACACGGCTCACACACTTATCCCTTTCTCTCAAGCCTAGTCATATACTCCTGTATCCTTTTCCCTCTATAGTTGACACTCCCCAGACCTGAAAAGCTCTCCTGGCCAGCAGCAAAATGGCCGATAGTACTCTGTGTGTCGAGGAATGTCAGTAACCTAGCAACGGGTCTGAAGTGACAGATCACTCTGTTGGTCTGTGATGGGTGGCTGTGCATCAGGGATGGCTGGCTATTACAGTGCTCTGCTGCTGCTGCTGGTGGTGTTGGAGCTGGTGATGGTGTTGGTAAGACTTAATGCTGCTATAGCCAGGCTATATCTGGGCCATTCATTCATCCTGATATGAAGTATGCATGTGATGTAGCAGGTCATAGACCATGGCTCCCCAATAGCCGGCCCGTGGGTGATTTTACCCACCTCTTGTTGTTAGACATAAAAATCACCAGGAAATCAGCTCAAAGTGATTGTAATTGAGAAAATGTGTTTCCAAGTATTCCCACACATAAATACAGTGGAATATGTTATCGTATCCCAATGAAATCAACATTTAAAATTATTCTGTTTTTGTTAAATATTATATCTGTTTGGGCTTCTTGCGGTCAATTTGCAGTCTACAAATTATTTATAACTATGTTCCGGCCCCCTGAACATCCGCTCAGGAAAATAATCTGTCCTCCTACATATGGAAGCAGTGAATGGAAGTAGTTAGTTCCTGTTTTCACTGTCTGACTGTGGGGTTTCTATTCTCTAACCATAGCGTTAAGCTAAAACTCTGCACTCTCATCCTCGCCTACAGTCAAAACGTTATTCTCGGCAGCAGAGTAATTGGAAACTTTACACTTGGAAGCCCACATGATGGTTAACCGCATCCTGCTCAAGCAAACTTGTAAAGTTGTGATGCTGCTGTGAGATAGCCTTCACGCTGTTTGTATTTCTGTGTTAACCACCAAGGTAGCTTGCTAGCTTATGGGGGGCAGAGTGTTGCACTTACCTTCAACAACTTGTGCAGTAGTGATGGAAAGTTCTGCTCTTTTTTTACTGACTCAGATCTTTTCGACTTGTTCAGTCAAAATAACAATACTTTCAACTTATTTCGTTCATTTGAGTCAGTAATGCCAGAGCACACAGGACCCGATACCAGCAAACGATGAACTGAAAAGTTTTTAGCTAGACTGGATACAGCTTTTGTCAGAATTTACTTTTCGTAGCAGGTTAGGAGAACTTATGCAGTAGGATAAATATGTTAAGGTTAGGAAAAGGGTTAAGGTTAGTGTAAGGTTTAGCTAAAATACAAATCAAGGGGCCTCCAGAGCTGGGCATAATAAAAGTTAATAAAAGTAAAAATATTTTTCTTATATATACACTGAACAAAAATATAAATGCAACTTGTAAAGAGATGGTCCAATGTTTTAGGTGCTGAAATAAAAGATCCCAGAAATGTTCCATACGCACAAAAAGCTTCTTGCTCTCAAATGTTGTGCACACATTTGTTTACATCCCTGTTCGTGAGCAGTTCTCCTTTGCCAAGATAATCCATCAACTTGACAGGTGTGGCATATCAAGAAGCTGATTAAACAGCATGATCATTACACAAGTGCTCCTTGTGCTGGGGTTAATAAAAGGCCACTAAAATGTGCAGTTTTGTCACACAACACAATGCCACAGATGTGTCAAGTTTTGTGGGAGTGTCCCATTGGAATGCTGACTGCAGGATATTCCACCAGACCTTTTGCCAGATAATTGAATGTTAATTTCTTTACCATAAGCCGCCTCCATCATCGTTTAGAAAAATTTAGCAGTTCATCCAACCTGCCTCACAACCGCAGACCATGTGTAACCACGCCAGCCCAGGACCTCCACATCCAGCTTCTTCGCCTGTGGGATTGTCTGAGACCAGCCACCCGGACAGCTGAAGAAACTGTGGCTTTGCACAAGCGAAGAATTTCCATCTGCGTGCTCATTGTCATCACCAGGGTCTTGACCTGACTGCAGTTTGGCGTCGTAATCGACTTCATTGGGCAAATGCTCACCTTCGATGACCACTGGCAGGCTGGAGAAGTGTGCACTTCACGGATTAATCCCAGTTTCAACTGTACCGGGCAGATGGCAGTCAGTGTGTATGGCGTCGTGTGGGCGTGCGGTTTGCTGAGGTCAACGTTGTGAACAGAGTGGCCCATGGTGGCGTAGGCGTTATGGTATGGGCAAGAATAAGCTACGGACAACAAACACAATTGCATTTTATCAATGGCAATTTGAATGCACAGAGATACCGTGACGAGATCCTGAGGCACATTGTTGTGCCATTCATACGCCTCCATCACCTCATGTTTCAGCTTCCTGGAAGCTGAAAATGTCCCAGTTCTTCCATGGCCTGCATACTGTACTCACCAGACGTGTCACCCATTGAGCATGTTTGGGATGCTCTGGATTGACGTGTACGACAGTGTGTTCCAGTTCCTGCCAAAGTCCAGCAACTTCACACAGCCATTGAAGAGAAGTGGGACAACACTCTACAGGCCACAATCAACAGCATGATCAACTCTATGCGAAGGGGATGTGTCGCACTGCATGAGGAAAATGGTGGTCACACCAGATAATGACTGGTTTCCTGATCCACACCCCTACGTTTTTTTAAGGTAAAGTATCTGTGACCAACAGATGCATATCTGTATTTCCAGTCATGTGAAATTCCTAGATTAGGGCCTATTGCATTTATTTCAATTGAGTGATTTCCTCATATGAACTGTACCTCAGTAAAATCTTTGAAATTGTTGCATGTTGCGTTTATATTTTTGTTCCGTATACATAATTTATCTGCTTGAGGCAACCCCATGCTCTGCTCAAGGCCACTGACATTGGGAGGGATCTTAGATGGGACGGCAGTAGATAACAGCTGTTTTACAGGCTCCTGACCAATTTTGTGTTTTCTACACTGATCTTAACTTGTTTGTACATAATGTCTCCGCCATAATTTCCTATGACTGAAAACAGCTTCTGGACATCAGAACAGTTTGGATGACAGTTTCTACTTCAATGAGTCGACAGCTCTGGATGTTCAGCTTAGTCCGGACCAGGCCCTAATTCTCCGGGATTCAATTCGAGGAAGCGACGGCACAAGAGAGGCAGACAAGCCGGCATCCTGACGAGCAAATAAAACGCCTCTTCCCTCTGTTCTATTGGCAGTCACTAGAGAACAAACTGGACGAGCTCCGTTTGAGACTATCTTATCAATGGGACCTGAAAAACTGCAATATTCTATGTTTCTCGTAGTTGTGGCTGTACAAGGACATGGATAATATACATCTTGCTGGGTTTTCCATGCATCGAAGGGGGTAGGAGTGTGTCTGTTTATGAACAAAAGCTGGTGTGCGATCTCTACTGTTAAGGTTGTCTTTCATTTTTGAATACCTCATGATGACCTGCAGACCATACTATTTACCAAGTTTTCATCTATGTTTTTCACCACAAATCAATGCTCTATACTCCATGCACAGAATCGCATACAACGCTCTCCCTCACCCTCCCTTTGGCAAATCTGACCATAACTCTATCTTCCTTCATTCCTGCTTACAAGTAAAAACTCACACTAGAAGTACCAGTGATGCGCTCAAGTGGTCCAATGAAGCGGATTCTAAGATACAGGACTGTTTCACTAGCACAGACTGGAATATGTTCCTGGTTAACATTTAGGAGTTTACCACATCAGTCACCGGCTTAATAAGTGCATTGACAACGTCATCCCCACACTGTACGTACATATCCCAAACAAAAGCCATGGATTACAGGCAACATCCGGCTCTGGCGCCGGCTCTGGTGCTCGTCAGTTGTGGCAGGGCTTGCAAACTATCATAGATTACAAAGGGAAACCAAGCCACGAGCTGTCCGGTGAGGCAAGCCTACCAAATGAGCTAAATGCCCTCTATGCCCGCTTCGAGGCAAGCAACACTGAACCATGCATGAGAGCACCAGCTGTTCCAGAGACTGTGTAATTTCGCTCTCCGTAGCCAATGTGAGTACGACCATTATACAGGTTAACATTCACAAGGACACAGGACCAGATGGATTACCAGGACATGTACTCAGAGCATTCGCTGACCAGCTGGCAAGTGCCTTCACTGACATTTTCAACCTCTCCCTGACCCAGTCTGTAATACCTACATTTCTCAAGCAGACCACCATAATCCCTGTTCCCAATAATGCCAAGATAACCTGTCTAAATGACTATCGCCCCATAGCATTCACATCTGTAGCCGTGAAAGGCTGGTCAGTGCTCACATCAACACCATCATCCGAGACACAGTGAACCCCTACAATTCGCATACCGCCCCAACAGATCCACAGAGGACTCAATCTCTATTGCACTCCACACTGCCCTCTCCCACCTAGACAAGAAGACCACCTTCATGAGAATGCTGTTCATAGTGCCCTCTAAGTTCATCACTAAGCTCAGGAACCTGGGACTGAACAACTCACTTGACAACTGGATCCTGGACTTCCTGGCGGGCCGTCCCCAGGTGGAGAGGGTAGGCAACAACACATCCGCCATGCTGACCCTCAACACGGGGGCCCCTCGGGGGTGTGTGCTTAGTCCCCTCCTGTACTCCCTATTCACCCACGACTGCATGGCCGCACATGACTCCAACACCATCAAGGTTGTCGACGACATAACGGTGGTAGGCCTGATCACCGACGACGATGATGCAGCCTATATGGGAGGAGATCAGTGACCTGGCATTGTGATGCCATGCCAAAAACTATCTCTCAACATCAGCAAGATGAAGGATCTGATCATGGATCACAGGTAACAGAGGGCCTAGACTATCTGCATTGACCATTTTTGCTCTAACTCTTATGACTCATCACATATGCTGCTGCTACTTATTATTATTATCTATGCTGTTGCCTAGTCACTTTACCCCAACATATACAGTATGTACATATCTACCTCCATTACCTCGTACCCCTGCACATCGACTCGGTACTGGTACCCCGTATATACAGTTGAAGTTGGAAGTTTACATACACCTTAGTCAAATACTCAGTTTTTCAAAATTTCTGACATTTAATCAGAGTAAAAATTCCCTGTCTTAGGTCAGTTAGGATCACCACCTTATTTTAAGAATGTGAAATGTCAGAATAATAGTAGAGAAAATTATTTATTTCAGCTTTTATTTCTTTCATCGCATTTCCAGTGGGTCAGAAGTTTACATACACTCAATTTGCATTGCCTTTAAATTATTTAACTTGAGTCAAACGTTTCAGGTAGCCTTCCACAAGCTTCCCACAATAAGTTGGGTGAATTTTTGACCCATTCCTCCTGACAGAGCTGGTGTAACTGAGTCATGTAGGTAGGCCTACTTGCTCGCACACGCTTTTTCAGTTCTGCCCACAAATTTTCTATAGGATTGAGGTCAGGGCTTTTTGATGGCCACTACAATACCTTGACCTTGTTGTTCTTAAGCCATTTTGACACAACTTTTGAAGTATGCTTGTGGTCATTGTCCATTTGGAAGACCCATTTGCGACCAAGCCTTAACTTCCTGACTGATGTCTTGAGATGCTGCTTCAATATATCCACATAATTTTCCTACCTCATGATGCCATCTATTTTGAGAAGTACACCAGTCCCTCCTGCAGCAAAGCACCCCCAAAACATGATGCTGCCACCGCTGTGCTTCATGGCTGGGATGGTGTTCTTCGGCTTGCAAGCCTCCCCCTTTTTCCTCCGAACATAACGATGGTCGTTATGGCCAAACAGTTTTTGTTTCATCAGACCAGAGGACATTTCTCCAAAAAGTACAATCTTTGTCCCCATGTGCAGTTGCAAACCAGAGTGTGGCTTTTTTATGGCGGTTTTGGAGCAGTGGCTTCTTCCTTGCTGAGCAGCCTTTCAGGTTATGTCGATATAGGACTCGTTTTACTGTGGATATTGATACTTTTGTACCTGTTTCCTCCAGCATCTTCACAAGGTCCTTTGATGTTGTCTGGGATTCATTTGCACTTTTTGCACCAAAGTACGTTCATCTCTAGGATACAGAACGTGTCTCCTTCCTCAGTGGTATGACACCTGCGTGGTCCCATGGTGTTTATACTTGCGTACTATTGTTTGTACAGATGAACGTGGTTCCTTCAGGCATTTGGAAATTGCTCCCAAGGATGAACCAGACTTGTGGAGGTCTTCAATTTTTTTTCTGAGGTCTTGGCTGATTTCCTTTGATTTTCCCATGATGTCAAGCAAAGAGGCACTGATTTGAAAGGTAGGCCTTGAAATACATCCACAGGTACACCTCCAATTGACTCAAATGATATCAATTACCCTATCAGAAGCTTCTAAATCTATGACATCATTTTCTGGAATTTTCCAATCTGTTTCAAGGCACAGTCAATTTAGTGTATATAAACTTCTGACCCACTGGAATTGTTGAAAAATTACTTGTGTCATGCACAAAGTAGATGTCCTAACCGACTTGACAAAACTATAGTTTGTTAACAAGAAATTTGTGGTGTGGTTGAAAAACAAGTTTTAATGACTCCAACCTAAGTGTATGTAAACTTCCGACTTCAACTGTATATATACTCATTGTGTATTTATTCTTTCTATTTTTATTATTATTATTATTTATCTGCATTGTTAGGAAGGGCCTGTGAGCATTTCACTGTTAGTCTACATCTGTTATTTACCAAGCATGTCACAAATAAAATGTGATTTGATTTGAATTAAGCTGCAGCAATGCGATGCTTTCAGAGCGGGGCAGAGAAAAGAAAAAGAAAGAATGAAACAACATTTTTTTTTACTGAAGTTAAAGCATTTCTTTGCTAAAAGACACAGAGACCGCTGATAAGAGTGCCATTGTTGTTGAGGCAGAGAACATGTATGTGTAGCCCATAGTAAGACAGAGGGGGCACTGTTTCACTCACTCCAGTGAGATAGTTTCAGCCACTTGCAAATTGAAGGAAAGTTGACGGGTGCATTGTGCCCTGTTCGGATGCTGGAATTATTTGGGATGAGCATGCAAAGGTAACCTAGTTTTTGTTGTTGATTTGTTTGACAATCTGATGAAAACATCATGACATCAGACTGGCTCCTGCCTGGGGCCTCCGAATAAATAAGTCCTTCCCTGCTTATCGGAGCTGTCATTTGTGACTGAGACTTGTAAAAGCTTGCTCCAAACAATGTACATTTGTTGATTGCTTGGCATACAAATAAGATTTTTTCTTGGTACATTTGAAACTAGGTCTAGTTGTGGCTGCAACCGGACTACATTGTGAACGACTCTTGATGGAATGCCTTACTTGACTGCCATCGGACTGATAAGTACATTATCGTTCACGAACTGCAGAAACGATTCATTTTCAAGTTCGCGTTTGTTGAGCAGAGGCTGTGTATGTTTTGGTTCTACAAAGCTGTGTCCATCGTAACGTTCAATAATTAATTCATTGCATAAATTCTTGCACCATGTTATCAATTATCAGTTCGGAACATGTATTTTTATTCTTTATGCTTCTTGCAGCATGATTTATTTTGCCTGAAAATATGACAGACAGTTATGACAGACAGAGCACGTTTCCGGAGTCACCGGTGGAGCGCCATTAATCCTGCTGAAGAATTCACTGTGGACAGCTGGTAAAACAAACAACTAAAATGAACGATTCACTCATGAAAACGAATCATGACTCCCGAGTCAGTAAAAAGAGTCATTCAAAAAGAACGAGTCACTTCCTTCTGCCTGACACACAAAAGCACAAGATGTTTACTTCCTTATTCCTAAAAAATCAGTTGAAGCTGGAGGATTTTCCCTTTCTTAATGCCATGCCCAATGCTACATTTCCTTTCATTTCAGACCTCTAATATTAAGCCTCCATTTTGTGGTCCTCTGCAGCTCATTTGGTAGAGCATGGCGCTTGCCAGGATTGTGGCTTCGTTTCCCAGGACCACCCATACGTTAAATGTATGCACACATGACTTTGGATAAAAGCATCTGCTAAATGGCATTTATTATGATATTATGATATTATTTTAGTTCAGACGTACGTTTAGACATAGTTTAGGTTTCTGCTACTGTGAGAAAAGAAAGGAAATCACATCTGTGCAGTATACTAAAATAACAGGAGCAGTAGATTTGCATAAGCTGTCTCCGTCCAGTAACCTCAATGTCTTTGTGTGTTGTTCAGCCCACCATGCAGTCAAATAAGATGTATCAACAATGTGCCTGTGTGACCTTGAGTCCTGAGCCTTTTGTCTGATTTTGTGAAAACAGAGGAACTGGGCAAAATGCAACAATGCTTCTTAGCGATGCTTTACTTCCTTGAGTGTACTAACCAGAGGTGGGACCAAGTCATTGTTTTTCAAGTCACAAGTAAGTCTCAAGTCTTAGCACTCAAGTCTCAAGTCAAGACTGTCAAGTATCAAGTCAAGTCTTTAACTTTGAGTTTCGAGTCCTAAACAAGTCATAATGTGCTCTTCACCAAATGTAATACCATTTCATATTTTTAACAAGAGTAATAGTTAGTATATTACATTTACGCAAATCATGAATCCTTTTAAAAATATCTATATATTTATTACTTTCCAAATAAACGTTATATTTCCATGGAAATACATGGGTAGCCATGAGAAAGACCCACCCGACTATCGATGATCGCTATGGGGCGCAATCGGGCAATGTAGGCTTGTACACAATCGCCCAACCATAATCGCCCAACCTTGTTTTAGGAACATCAGGCAGGATTTAGGCTACCAACTGCCTAGTCAGTTGAAGCTCAATCTTGGGTGCAATGATCACGTTCCCGTACTGACTGACTGTGTGGAGGCTCATTGATTTAACATTACGTTAACCTACATGATACACTAGTAAAGTAATAAAATATATAGCTTTCGGCTATATTAGCCACGTTAGCCACCGTTCTTTGTGCAGCTTCAAATGTCGAACAAAGTTGGAAATTGTTGAGGCTCCATCTGTAATTTTCTTCCCGCATGTTTTGCAAATTGCAATCAGTTTTTGTTGATACAGCATCGTCTTTATATCCGAAAATAATAATTTGGGGTATCATCTTTCCAAGGGCTCCATCTGAATTCACCCACCGACGTTCCTCTGCACTGCCACACACAACTTTTTCTCAGCTGGCACAATTTGATTGGCTGCTGTCCGATTCAAACTGTAATCCGTTAAATGAAGAGTTGATGCGCTGCACACCTTTTTAAAGTCATGTGACTCGTGTCCACACCTCTGGTACTAACTGTGCTGCACGGAATTAGACTTTCAACCCTTGCAGGAGATGCTTTGAAGCCCCATAGTGTCTGCACACACATTTCACTCGCACATATGCTAGTGTCATCATCATTTTTTATATTTATATTACCAGGGCCTTGGCAACAGCTTGGATAGGTGGTATAATGCTGTTGATTTATAACTGGCCCTCCCTGGGGGAGCTAGAGGGTGGAGGTCAGAGGTCAGGGGTCACGTCACGGACACAGCTGCATTGTTAACACAAGTTCAGCTGGCAGCATACTTCTGGAGGGCTCCATGACATGGTTTCAAAATGACATGGTCCATTTAGGGGAAGCTTGTATTTATGTCACTGTTTATTTTTTATTTATTCATCCTCTGCTTTTATGCTTGTCACTCGGCCAATCATTTACTCAGCCCTATGTTTTGAAACATCTCTTTGAAATGTAACACAGAACAAATGCATGTAAGTGGTTGATAAACCTACAGTAGCATCCTATGTTATTATGCAATGAGAAAATAGCAGTGGAATAACTACAATAATAGTGGATTGTGTTGTAAATGCATAGTAACACAATGCTGGTACTTGATTCTTAGCCTGATTAAACACCAAGTAACAGTTTCCAATGACTGCAGTCCCAGGGAGAGAAAGCAGGGAAGCCACATTGCTAATCCCTAACCAGAGCGTATTTGGCTGAGCTCATGCAGGCTAACAGCTAAGGGCTCAGGACGGCTGAAGCCTGAGGCTCAGTGGTTAGAGCAGCAGCTCTCCCAGCCAGGCAGGCAGCTCCTCTCCTTTCCCTCTCTGCTCGTTGGGATAGTGCTAGTCAGGTCCCCTCAGTCCCTCCTCCAGCAGCAATCTGAATGTCACAACTGACACTGAATGACCCTGACACAATGGTGCCAGCTAAGGCCCCTCCCATTCACCCGAGTGCAGTGCAGCCTTACCCGGACTGCCCTGGCCTTTGACTGACAGGAGCAGGCAGGGCAGAGGACAGTGGCCTTCCTTGGGAGTTGGAGGAGGGAGGGGGGAGGCTGGCTCAGTGTTTTGATCCTGGCTCAACCAGTGGAAAGAGACTTTAAGGAAGGAATGAGCGAGAGGGGAGAAGGGTTATCCACAGTTTTGACAGCTCACAGTTTCATAATCCCACCCAGAGAGGCAGCCTCCAATGCCCTAAAGCAGCTTGTTGAAATGAACCATAAACGGAGGGGGAAAAACACGCTCTATTCCGGGAGGAAACACATTAACGTCACACAACTTGACTGTCTCACTTATCCTCTGTAATTTATGGCTGTGGCAGAGAGAGGCAAGGCTACAGAGGCTTATCTGCTCTTCTTATCTTCACCCCAGGAAGCAGAGTTAGACACTGAGGAGCTTATTGTGGGGGGGTAGAGTGGCCCCTGCTTGTTTTTTAATTACAGAGCTTGGCGCATCCTCCAGCAGACCGCTTGGTGGGCACGAGTTGGGAAAAAGAGTCATGGAACAAGATAATCCAGCCCAGATACACACACATGTCTCCCATTCCCTTTGAAAGACCTGATATGTGTGATCAAGGCTGCTGAATGCTTGTTTGGATTTAAAGGAGAAATATGTTTTGTATTGAGTATTGGCCTTAAAGAGACTCTGAACAGTGGATTGGTTAGTCTGTGTGTTGCTGATCAAGGTAACAGCAGGATAAGCCTTCTTATTAGGCCTAATCAGTTTCATATCTCACAAGATTCCTGATGGAAATGGGAGCTTCCATGCTGTTTTCCTTTCATTCAGAGTAAGCCATGGAGTGGGCGGGGTACCGACCTCAGTGGTCGGGTGAGGAAAGCGTGGGACACACTTTCCCTCAGGTCTGGAGGGGAGATGAGGGGTCAGATAGGGATGTGGGGGGCAAGATGCTGGGGGGCCAAACAGGCAGGATATAACCCCACCCACTTTGCCAATGCACAGACCCCACTCCACTAGAGGGATATCTTCAACCACCAACTTACCATCCTGAGACAAGGCCGAGTATAGCCCACAAAGATCTCCGCCACGGCACAACCCAAGGGGGGGCGCCAACCCAGACAGGAAGATCATGTCAGTGACTCAACCCACTCAAGTGACGCACCCCTCCTAGGGACGGCATGGAAGAACACCAGTAAGCCAGTGACTCAGCCCCTGTAATAGGGTTAGAGGCAGAGAATCCCAGTGGAGAGAGGGGAACCAGCCAGGCAGAGACAGCAAGGGCGGTTCGTTGCTCCAGTGCCTTTCCGTTCACATTCACACTCCTGGGCAAGACTACACTCAATCATATGACCCACTGAAGAGATGAGTCTTCAATAAAGACTTAAAGGTTGAGACCAAGTCTGCGTCTCTCACATGGGTAGGCAGACCATTCCATAAAAATGGAGCTCTATAGGAGAAAGCCCTGCCTCCAGCTGTTTGCTTAGCTGTTCGCTGTTAGCTGTTCGCCTCTTGAACTGAATATATGAAAATATATTAATTTGAAGACTGTACCTGTAAACCCCCCCGAAAACAATTACAAAATAAGAAAACATTTGATCACAAAAACAAATAGTAAGCCATGGAGAGGGAAAACATCAAATGGTATTTCCCTCACTCTCTTTTTGTGAAGGCTGCTCCTTAGAAAATGGGAGCCAGATTTCTCCTTTTGTGGGCTGCAGGAGAGGAAAGGGGGCTAGTCCGGTCGGGCCAACCCTCTCTTTGGGCTCTGCGACTCCTGGGAGGTTTCGGGGAGGTTTGGATCCCGCCTGCTCCTCCAGCAGTGGTATTGTGCCTGATTGTTTCCTCGGGGCCATGCCAGGTGACCCCTGTAACCCGGCGGCAGTGGGCCAGTCCTTCTTGAACAAGAGCTCTCTCTCCTCACAGAGACACAGCCAGATCAGTCAGACCCGGAAGCAGCACACCATCGCACTCTCTCTCTCTGCCAGCTGATGATGAATAACATCACACCAGACCATCGCATGTGATGGAGGGAGAAGGAAAAGGAGGAGGAATCTGATGCCCCACACAGTCTGATTTGAATCCTAAATCACTACAAGGATCTTTGTCAGACTGTTAGTGCAGTGATTTGGATTAATTCCATGGCTCGCCTTGTAGCTGTTGTGATAATTGTGCTGCTAGCACTTACACATACGCTCACACTGCTCACACAAACACACACTCAGGAGAAAATACCCCTCCTCTGCTCCCCTTTACTCAAACACACTGCTCACCCACACACAACTCCTCTGCTCCCCTTTACTCAAACACACTGCTCACCCACACACAACTCCTCTGCTCCTCTTTACTCAAACACACTGCTCACCCACACACAACTCCTCTGCTCCCCTTTACTCAAACACACTGCTCACCCACACACAACTCCTCTGCTCCCCTTTACTCAAACACACTGCTCACCCACACACAACTCCTCTGCTCCCCTTTACTCAAACACACTGCTCACCCACACACAACTCCTTTGCTTCCCTTTTTTCTTTCTGTCACACATACACGCACACATAAATACTCTGACACGCACACACACGCACACACACACACTGCTTTGAGGGAAATGAGCGGCCCACTGACCTTTCTCCCATCGCATTGTTTCTTGAGATCTCGCATGTGTTCATACTAAGAAGGGTGGTTTTAGATTGCGTGTGTTGGGTGCCGTGTTTGTCTTCTTGTTCATGTTAAGTGTAGGTTGGTGATTGTGTGTGGAAGGAAAGGGCCATAAGCCTCTGAGCGTTAACCTTGAATAGCACAGACAGTCAGGCAGGCCTGCTCGTGATGTGGCTGGCTGTAAGAACACTGAGAGCACAGAGGCGAGGCCGTTCCCCGGCGGACTGAGTCTCTGCATGTGACGCCCAGCACTGATCATTATCCGGCTCCTTTTGTCAAGTGTTTGTCAAGAGCTGTGCTCCGCCTCCTCCTTCTCCTCCCTCTCTCACACTTTGTTAACCTCCCTCTCTCTTTCTCTCTCCCTCTCTCTTTCTCTCTCCCTCTCTCTTTCTCTCTCCCCTTCTCTCAATTCAATTCAATTCAAGGGGCTTTATTGGCATGAGAAACATGTGTTAACATTGCCAAAGCAAGTGAGGTAGACAATATACAAAAGTGAAATAAACAATAAAAATTAACAGTAAACATTACACATACAGAAGTTTCAAAACAATCAAGACATTACAAATGTCATATATATATATACAGTGTTTTAACAATGTACAAATGGTTAAAGTACACAAGGGAAAATAAATAAGCATAAATATGGGTTGTATTTACAGTGGTGTTTGTTCTTCACTGGTTGCCCTTTTCTCGTGGCAACAGGTCACAAATCTTGCTGCTGTGATGGAATTTCACCCAGTAGATATGGGAGTTTTTCAAAATTGGATTTGTTTTCAAATTCTTTGTGGATCTGTGTAATCTGAGGGAACTATGTATCTCCAATATGGTCATACATTGGGCAGGAGGTTAGGAAGTGCAGCTCAGTTTCCACCTCATTTTGTGGGCAGTGAGCACATAGCCTGTCTTCTCTTGAGAGCCATGTCTGCCTACGGTGGCCTTTCTCAATAGGAAGGCTATGCTCACTGAGTCTGTACATAGTCAAAGCTTTCCTTAAGTTTGGGTCAGTCACAGTGGTCAGGTATTCTGCCGCTGTGTACTCTCTGTTTAGGGCCAAATAGCATTCTAATAGATACAAATAGATACTGTATATATATTGAAGAGGGTGGAGCTCAAGCTGCATCCCTGTCTCACCCCCCAGCCCTGAGGAAGAAATTGGTGTATTTTGCCACAGACTAGTACATGTTCCTGGGTCTGGAAACGATTGTTCTCCCCCTCTAGGATGGAGAAGCTGTCTTCATTAAAGTATGGGGATTCTAGTGGGGGGATATAGGTAGCACACATAGGTAGCACACATAGGTAGCACACATAGGTAGCACACATAGGTAGCACACATAGGTAGCACACATAGGTAGCACACAGGAGGACATCTTTCTCTGTTGAGAGCATTTACTTATTTAGGGTTGGACCATTAGGTGTGAGCAGAGCATGCTGTGCATCTGGTGCATGCCTCTTAGGTCGCAGGATGGGGCTTGGGTGGGTGTATTAGTGGGCTTCTCTATTCATCTGTCCCTCTCTTAGACAGGCATTGTCCTCCTCCCCTCCGTATCCTCTCGCCCCACTTAATCATCTTCTATCTCATTATCTCTGTAGACCTGATGCTCTCTCTCTCTCTCTGTCTGGAAGTTTGTTTTAACATTCACTCTGATGAAGGGCATGACACAGAGGCAGAGTCATATTTTACACGCACAGAACTGAAGTGAGAGAACAAAACCAAACGTCTTGATCCTTTGTCTGGCTCTGCAGTGGCGAGAGAGAGACATGACTGGCTGCGTGGGCCACGTCATTGACCTGGCTTGACTTTGAGACACACATTAATGACTAGGTCATTGAGATGAGCTCACCCAAATATCTACAGACCCACAAATATACATAGGAGTGTACAAAACATTAAGAGCACTGCTCTTTCCATGACATACACTGTGATTATAATCCTGACCAGGTGAATCCAGGTGAAAGCTATGATCCCTTATTGATGTCACTTGTTAAATCCACTTCTATCCGTGTAGATGAAAGGGGCGAGACAGGTTAAAGAAGGATTTTAAGCCTTAAGACATTTGAGACATGGATTGTGTATGTGTGCCATTCAGAGGGTGAATCGGCAAGACAAAATATTTAAGTGCCTTTGAACAGGATATGGTAGTATGTGCCAGGCGCACCAGTTTGTGTGAAGTACTGCAACTCTGCTGGGTGTTTCACGCTCAACAGTTTCCTGCGTGTATCAAGAATGATCCACCACCCAAAGAACATCCAGCCAACTTGACACAACTATGGGAAGCATTGGAGTCAACATGGCCCATCATCCCTGTGGAACGCTTTTGACAGCTTGTAGAGTACTTGCCCCAGCGAATTGAGACTGTTCTGAGGGCAGAAGGGGGCTGCAACTCAATATTAGGAAGGTATTCTTAATGTTTTGTACACTCAGTGTATGTCCTGTATAAGCATCCATTTTCTTTCCCTCTCCTCCTCCCTACTCTCTGCTCAGAGATGATGGCTTCATGTAAAGCCTGAGGTGTTCTGTCCAGACAGAGGGTGTCCCAAAATTGTCCAGACCATCCGTGTAAAGAGTGGTGATAAAAGGCTCTCTCCCCCAGGGCATAATGTGACAGTGTATACTAGTGATTCACCCTTGCCACCTCATCACCCCCTATGAAATATACATGCTTCCATCCAGGGCGTTTGGTCCTTCTGCAGCTCTCTTGCGGCTAGCCCGACACAGACTCTGAGGCATGCCAACCTTGAGTTTCCACAACTGCTCCATTAATATTTGACCTGGATCTGTGGATGGATCTGGTTTTATCCCCTTTATCTCCTCTCCTCTTTGTTGAGAGATGGATTACAGAACATATGGTAGAAGTTGACACCTCTTTAACTTGATTTAATCAATTGTCATCCCTTCTGCTTTTTATTTAATTTAAAGCAGCCTTAGATCCTTCAACGTTTTAGATCTTACAATTAAATATATTAATGAATTTGGTCCATATAGATTCTATATGAATGGCCTTTACTTTAACTAGCTTCTGGTCATGTTCTGCTTAATAATTGGTTTTCCATGAAGGACCATTGATCTGATTGGTTGAGCCAATCTGATGAGAAGAAAAGTGATAAGGATATGGGGTTCTATATGCAACACTGTGCTGATGGCTATCAGTTGGTTTCTATATGAAACACTGTGCTGATGATTATCAGTTGGTTTCTATATGAAACACTGTGCTGATGGCTATCAGTTGGTTTCTATATGAAACACTGTGCTGATGGCTATCAGTTGGTTTCTGTATGAAACACTGTGCTGATGGATATCAGTTGGTTTCTATAAGAAACACTGTGCTGATGGCTATCAGTTGGTTTCTATATGAAACACTGTGCTGATGGCTATCAGCTGGTTTCTATAAGAAACACTGTGCTGATGGTTATCAGTTGGTTTCTATATGAAACACTGTGCTGATGGCTATCAGTTGGTTTCTATATGAAACACTGTGCTGATGGCTATCAGTTGGTTTCTATATGAAACACTGTGCTGATGGCTATCAGTTGGTTTCTATATGAAACACTGTGCTGATGGCTATCAGTTGGTTTCTATATGAAACACTGTGCTGATGGCTATCAGTTGGTTTCTATATGAAACACTGTGCTGATGGCTATCAGTTGGTTTCTATATGAAACACAGTGCTGATGGCTATCAGTTGGTTTCTATATGAAACACTGTGCTGATGGCTATCAGTTGGTTTCTATATGAAACACTGTGTTGATGGCTATCAGTTGGTTTCTATATGCAACACTGTGTTGATGGCTATCAGTTGGTTTCTATATGCAACACTGTGTTGATGGCTATCAGTTGGTTTCTATATGAAACACTGTGCTGATGGCTATCAGTTGGTTTCTATATGAAACACAGTGCTGATGGCTATCAGTTGGTTTCTATATGCAACACTGTGTTGATGGCTATCAGTTGGTTTCTATATGAAACACTGTGCTGATGGCTATCAGTTGGTTTCTATATGAAACACAGTGCTGATGGCTATCAGTTGGTTTCTATATGAAACACTGTGCTGATGGCTATCAGTTGGTTTCTATATGAAACACTGTGCTGATGGCTATCAGTTGGTTTCTATATGAAACACTGTGCTGATGGCTATCAGTTGGTTTCTATATGAAACACTGTGCTGATGGCTATCAGTTGGTTTCAGGCTGTTATTCTGCAGCAGAGGAAGGGGAGGAGAGAAGGAGTAAACAACAATACAAGTGCCTACGGCTAGCAGGTGTTTTCTGTTTTCTCAACAGGAGGGAAGGGGGCAAAGAAAGAGATGAAAGAGGTTGGGTTCAAATTAAGGGAGCAGTGATGCTGAGCTCAGTCCCTAGCCTGTGTTGAGGGGTCCGCAGTGAGCAGGCATCGTACTGGGCTGAGGCTCTGTTGTGGCTGTCTGTTTGTCTCCTGCTGTGAGGGCTGTCTCATAGCTGCCTACTGAACGGGAGAATAACAACACTGTGAGTGGTCTTGCAGTACTCTGTGATAGGGATGTAGCTGACTACACACTGTTGTGTGTGCGCGTGCGCGTGCGTGTGTGTGCGTGTGTGTGCGCGCGCGTGTGTGCTTGTGTGTGTGTATGGCGTGCTTGCCATGCTCAACATCTCCAGTCATTTACACAGCAACAACCTGTTCCATTTGGCTCCTTTGGATTCACCTATAATACTGTGCTGTTACCAGAGGCAGCTTTGACTGTATTCAGTTAACAACATCCTGCTTCCACAGATTACTCTGACATTTACCACAACACAAGCCAAGCCCTCTGACCGGATAACAGAGATCAATACAAATGTCGATGTCCAGAAGCCAATCCAATCTCTCTCTGCTGCCCAGCGGCTATGTTATGAGATAGATTATCAAGCAACTTTGAGCATTTTAAGTGATGCTACAAGTTGAAGACGATTAGAGATGCTGTGGAATCCACCACTGACCGTTACAGTTATCTGATTCTTGGCTCTCTTCCTGTCTAGGGCTTGTTGTGGTGGATTACAGTGTTAGCCCACTGAGTCATTGTAGCATTCGCATGTCGTTTAGCGGAGCCAGGGATTCATTGGTTGCCAGGCCACGGTCAGAGGCCAAATACTAGCCGCTGTCTGATATGTTATTTATTATATGAGACTGGATAATGTCACAGAGATTCATTTTTATCTGATCACTGTATCTGTGTGGATTTAGCCTTAATCTACAACTTAAACCAATATGTGTATTGCTCAGTTGTTTAAACTTTAATGGATTGGGAATCCTGATGCTCTCTCTGTCTCTGTCTCTCTCTCTCTCTCTCTCTCTCTCTCTCCCCATTTGCCAAGCATGCGGTCGTCAGTCAGTGATGATGTGGGAAGCAGGTTCTGGACCTTGACCATGCTCAATGGGTGGCCATTGTGTGTCAGCTGTGCTGATTGATGGAAGGAAGGAGGGCTTCCTATAATCTGGGCCTTGTTTTTTCCCTCTGGCCAAAGGGAAGCATACTGGACCACATTCTTTCTCCCATGTGTCTTAAGTGACTGCAGACTGCACTTCCTTCTTCTATCAGAAGAGATGGAATAGACACAACACACCAGGCCAGGAGGCTTGGAAAGAGGGAAAGAGAGATCAGAGAGAGGGAAGAGGGAGAGAGAGAGAGGAGAGAAAAAGAAGGATAGAGAGAGAGACAGACAGAGACCGACAGTGCAAGGGAAACAGGGCTCTTATTGAAATTAGAGGTCGACCGATTATGATTTTACGACACCGATACCGATTATTGGAGGGCCAAAAAAAGCCGATACAGATTAATCGGCCAATTTTTTAAATGTATTTGTAATAACGACAATTACAACCATACTGAATGAACACTTATTTTAACTTAATATAATACATCAATAAAATCAATTTAGCCTCAAATAAATAATTAAACATGTTCAATTTGGTTTAAATAATGCAAAAACAAAGTGTTGGAGAAGAAAGTAAAAGTGCAATATGTGCCATGTAAGAAAGCTAACGTTTAAGGTCCTTGCTCAGAACATGAGAACATATGAAAGCTGGTGGTTCCTTTTAACATGAGCCTTCAATATTCCCAGGTAAGAAGTTTTAGGTTGTAGTTATTATAGGAATTATAGGACTATTTCTCTCTATACCATTTCTAATAATACACAGAAATGTGAGCCTTAGGTCATTAATATGGTCGAATCCGGAAACTATCATCTTGAAAACAAGACGTTTATTCTTTCAGTGAAATACGGAACCGTTCCGTATTTTATCTAACGGGTGGCATCCATCAGTCTAAATATTCCTGTTACATTGCACAACCTTCAATGTTATGTCATAATTACTTAAAATTCTGGCAAATTAGGCGGCCCAAACTGTTGCATATACACTGTGTAACGGTTTTCTAGTGGTGATGAAGGAGAGTCGGACCAAACTGCAGCGTGTCGATTGCGATCCATATTTATTAAACAAAACGTAAACACGACTAAACACTAAACACGACTAAACACTAAACACGACAAAACAATAAACGTAATGAAAACCGAAAACAGCCTATCTAGTGCAAACTAACAGAGAGTACAAGTAAGACACTAAGGACAATCACCCACGACAAACTCAAAGAATATGGCTGCCTAAATATGGTTCCCAATCAGAGACAACGATAAGCACCTGCCTCTGATTGAGAACCACTCCAGACAGCCATAGACCTTGCTAGACAACCCACTAAGCTACAATCCCAATACCACCACCAAAACCCCAAGACAAACACACCACAATTACAAAAACCCCATGCCACACCCTGGCCTGACCAAATACATAAAGATAAACACAAAATACTTGGACCAGGGCGTGACAGAACCCCCTAAGGTGCGGACTCCCGAACGCACCTCAAAACAATAGGGAGGGTCCGGGTGGGCGTCTGTCCATGGTGGCGGCTCCGGCGCGGGACGTGGACCCCACTCCTTTAATGTCTTAGTCCCCTCTCCCTTCGTCCCTGGATAGTCCACCCTCGCCGCCGACCATGGCCTAGTAGTCCCCACCCAGAATCCCACTGGACTGAGGAGCAGATCGGGACTGAAGGACAGCTCGGGACCGAGGCAGCTCGGGACTGAGGGGAAGCTCGGGAGTGAGAGAAAGCTCAGGAGTGAGAGGAAGCTCAGGAGTGAGAGGAAGCTCAGGAGTGAGAGGAAGCTCAGGAGTGAGAGGAAGCTCAGGAGTGAGAGGAAGCTCAGGAGTGAGAGGAAGCTCAGGAGTGAGAGGAAGCTCAGGCAGGTAGATAGATCTACCAGCTCCTGGCTGGCTGGTGGTTTCAGCAGATCCTGGCTGACTGGCAGATCCTGGCTGACTGGCAGATCCTGGCTGACTGGCAGATCTGGAAGAGTCTTGTTGACTGGCAGATCTGGAAGAGTCTGGTTGACTGGCAGATCTGGAAGAGTCTGGTTGACTGGCAGATCTGGAAGAGTCTGGTTGACTGGCAGATCTGGAAGAGTCTGGTTGACTGGCAGATCTGGAAGAGTCTGGTTGACTGGTAGATCTGGCGGTGCTGGGCAGACTGGCGGCGCTGGGCAGACTGGCGGCGCTGGGCAGACTGGCGTTGCTGGGCAGACTGGCGGCGCTGGGCAGACTGGCGGCGCTGGGCAGACTGGCGGCGCTGGGCATACTGGCGGTGCTGGGCAGACTGGCGATGCTGGGCAGACTGACGACGCTGGGCAGACTGACGACGCTGGGCAGACTGGCGACGCTGGGCAGACTGGCGATGCTGGGCAGACTGGCGATGCTGGGCAGACTGACGGCGCTGGGCAGACTGGCGACGCTGGGCAGACTGGGGGCACTGGCGGCGCTGGGCAGACTGGCGGCACTAGCTGCTCCATATAGGCTGACAGCTCTGGCGGCTTCTTACAGACTGACCGCTCTGGCGGCTCCGGGCTGACTGGCAGCTCCTTGCAGACTGGCAGCTCCTTGCAGACTGGCAGCTCCTTACAGACTGGCAGCTCCGTGCAGACTGACAGCTCCGTGCAGACTGACAGCTCCTTGCAGACTGGAAGCTCCATGCAGACTGGCAGCTCCATGCAGACTGGCAGCTCCATGCAAACTGGCTGCTCTATGCAGACTGACAGCTCTGGCTGCTTCATGCAGACTGACATCTCTGGCTGCTCCATGTAGACTGGCTGCTTCATGCAGACTGGCAGCTCGGGCTGCTTCATGTAGACTGACAGCTCTGGCTGCTCCATGCGGACTGACAGCTCTGGCTGCTCCATGTAGACTGACTGCTTCATGCAGACTGGCAGCTCGGGCTGCTTCATGTAGACTGACAGCTCTGGCTGCTCCATGCAGACTGACAGCTCTGACTGTTCCATGCAGACTGACAGCTCTGGCTGCTTCATGCAGACTGGCAGCTCTGGCTGCTCCATGTAGACTGGCTGCTTCATGCAGACTGGCAGCTCGGGCTGCTTCATGTAGACTGACAGCTCTGGCTGCTCCTTGCAGACTGGCAGCTCCATGCAGACTGGCCGCTCTGGCTGCTCCATGCAGACTGACAGCTCTGGCTGCTTCATGCAGACTGGCAGCTCTGGCTGCTCCATGCAGACTGACAGCTCTGGCTGCTCCATGCAGACTGACAGCTCTGGCTGCTCCATGCAGACTGGCTGCTTCATGCAGACTGGCAGCTCTGGCTGCTCCATGCAGACTGACAGCTCTGGCTGCTCCATGTAGACTGGCTGCTTCATGCAGACTGGCAGCTCGGGCTGCTTCATGTAGACTGACAGCTCTGGCTGCTCCATGCGGACTGACAGCTCTGGCTGCTCCATGTAGACTGACTGCTTCATGCAGACTGGCAGCTCGGGCTGCTTCATGTAGACTGACAGCTCTGGCTGCTCCATGCAGACTGACAGCTCTGACTGTTCCATGCAGACTGACAGCTCTGGCTGCTTCATGCAGACTGGCAGCTCTGGCTGCTCCATGTAGACTGGCAGCTCTGGCTGCGCTGAACAGGCGGGAGACTCCGGCAGCGTAGGAGAGGAGAAAGGCTCTGGCTGCGCTAAACAGGCGGGAGGCTCCGGCAGCGCTGTAGAGGAGAAAGGCTCTGGCTGCGCTAAACATGCGGGAGGCTCCGGCAGCGCTGTAGAGGAGGAAGGCTCTGGCTGCGCTAAACAGGCGGGAGACTCTGGCAGCGCTGGAGATGAGGAAGGCTCTGGCTGCGCTAAACAGGCGGGAGGCTCCGGCAGCGCTGTAGAGGAGGAAGGCTCTGGCTGCGCTGAACAGGCGGGAGGCTCCGGCAGCGCTGGAGATGAGGAAAGCTCTAACAGCGCTAGAGAGGCGAGGCGCACTGTAGGCCTGATGCGTGGTGCTGGTACTGGTGGTACTGGACCGAGGACACGCACAGGAAGCCTGGAGCGGGGAGCTGCTACCGGAGGACTGGAGTGTGGAGGTGGCACAGGATGGGCTAGACCGTGAAGGCGTACTGGAGATCTTGAGAGCAGTGTTGGCACAGGATGTGCAAGGCTAGGGATGTGCACAGGAGGCCTGGTGCGTGAGGCTGGCACCAACTTCACCAGCCGACTAACACGCACCTCAGGACGAGTATGGAGCGCTAACCCAGGTGCCATCAAATCCCCAACACGTTCCGTCGGGCGAATTCCATGCAAAAAGCACCAACACAGCAACTCCCTCATTTCTCTCTCCTCCAATTTCCCCATTAACTCCTTCACAGTCTCTGGTTCTGGTCTCCTCCTTGGCTCCTCACGATAAACAGGGAGAGTTGGCTCAGGTCTGACTCCTGACTCTGCCACACTCTCCCTGAGCCCCCCAAGAAATTTTTGGGGCTGATTCTCAGGCTTCCATCCGCTACGCCGTGCTGCCTCCTCATATCTGCGCCTCTCAGCTTTCGCCGCCTCCAGTTCTTCCTTGGGGCGGCGATATTCTCCAGGCTGAGCCCAGGGTCCTTTACCGTCCAGTTCTTCCTCCCATGTCCATTTCTCCAGGTGGTGCAGCCTCTCCCACTGCAGCTGCTGCTGCTCCTGCTGCTGCTGCCTCTGTTGCCTCTCCTGTGGTTCCTGCCTGTTAACACGCTGCTTGGTCCGTTGGTGGTGGGTGATTCTGTAACGGTTTTCTAGTGGTGATGAAGGAGAGTCGGACCAAACTGCAGCGTGTCGATTGCGATCCATATTTATTAAACAAAACGTAAACACGACTAAACACTAAACACGACTAAACACTAAACACGACAAAACAATAAACGTAATGAAAACCGAAAACAGCCTATCTAGTGCAAACTAACAGAGAGTACAAGTAAGACACTAAGGACAATCACCCACGACAAACTCAAAGAATATGGCTGCCTAAATATGGTTCCCAATCAGAGACAACGATAAGCACCTGCCTCTGATTGAGAACCACTCCAGACAGCCATAGACCTTGCTAGACAACCCACTAAGCTACAATCCCAATACCACCACCAAAACCCCAAGACAAACACACCACAATTACAAAAACCCCATGCCACACCCTGGCCTGACCAAATACATAAAGATAAACACAAAATACTTGGACCAGGGCGTGACACACTGACTCTGCATGCAATGAACACAAGAGAAGTGACACAATTTCACCTGGTTAATATTGCCTGCTAACCTGGATTTCGTTTAGCTAAATATGCAGGTTTAAAAATATATACTTCTGTGTATTGATTTTAAGAAAGGCATTGATGTTTATGGTTAGGTACACGTTGGAGAAACGACAGTCCTTTTTCACGAATGCGCACTGCATCGATTATATGCAACGCAGGACACGCTAGATAAACTAGTAATATCATCAACCATGTGTAGTTATAACTAGTGATTATGAATGATTAAGTTTAATGCTAGCTAGCAACTTACCTTGGCTTCTTACTGCATTCGCGTAACAGGCAGGCTCCTCGTGAGGCAGGTGGTTAGAGCGTTGGACTAGTTAACTGTAAGGTTGCAAGATTGAATCCCCGAGCTGACAAGGTAAAAATCTGTCGTTCTGCCCCTGAACAAGGCAGTTAACCCACTGTTCCTAGGCCATCATTTAAAATAAGAATGTGTTCTTAACTGACTTGCCTAGTTAAATAAAGATTAAATAAAGGTGTAAAATAAATAAATAAATACAAAATAAAAATTTAAAATCGGCGTCCAAAATGACCGATTTCCGATTGCTATGAAAACTTGAAATCGGCCCTAATTAATCGGCCATCCCGATTAATCGGTCGACCTCTAATTGAAATCCTGAATATTTTCAAATGACACGTTTGATGGCAGTCGTGGCTATAGCTGAGGACTAGATCAGCAGTCTGTCTCCAAGGGAACACTGCAAGTTACAGTCTGTTTGTCTGTGCTGGTCTACACAGACAGTGTTATTTTCATGTTTATTTTGTAGGCTGGTAATGAGATCACATTAATTGTCACAGGGTGAATAATTCTGTCCTGTGGTAATCTTCCCCAGCACCAGCTAGTTGATAAACTTTCTATGCTTTAATTTTGTGCCAATACCATCACAGCCAAGGCATAAACAGTCTCTACAGAAGGTATTTGAACATGTTTTCTTGTCTGTAGGTGTGTTTACATACCAGTATTTGAAGACCTAGGTTATACCATAAAAGGAGACTATACTTGGTTTAGTAATAGTGTTGGAAGAAACATAGAGATGTCCTACTGGAAATATGTCCTGTCTCTTTATTAACAGACAGAAGCAAAGTCCACACTCCCCCCACCTCCCACCCATAGGACCGGCCGGTCGATGCTGGCAGTGATGTTATCATGGAATAATGGATGAGTGAATACCCCTATGACCGATCCTCCATGGGTCCCCTTCTCCCCGACTAGCTCTCCTTCCCCAACACGAGTGTATATCTAAGTGTATTTTTTTCCCCTGGCCGTGAAAGAGACACAGTGTTTGTGTGAGTCATCCGGAGCTCTGCTGTGTGTGTATGCGCCTGTGTGTGTGTGTGTGTGTGTGTGTGTGTGTGTGTGTGTGTGTGTGTGTGTGTGTGTGTGTGTGTGTGTGTGTGTGTGTGTGTGTGTGTGTGTGTGTGTGTGTGTGTGTGTGTGTGTGCGCGTGCGTTTGTGTGTGTGTGCGCGTGTGTATGTCAGGCTATAAACCTCCTAGTGCTCCTTGAGAGACAGCATTTCTCTAATGAGACAAGGACATGTCATCTGAGGAGAGAGGAGAGCAAACCAAGAACAATGTTAAAGTACACCTCTATTCCATGTATTGTGGCTTGTCATCAGTCCTGTAACCTTCCTTTTCCTTTTCAGACTAGATGTTCAATTGATTTACAAGCAAGTTGATAATCCCTCTTCTTCTTCTCTGTGTTACTCTCTGTGTAGAATATAGATAATGGGCTGTGTACAATGCAAGGATAAAGAAGCAACGAAACTCACGGACGACCGAGACACCAGCATCTCCCAGAGTGCCACAGGCTTCCGCTATGGCGCCGATCCCACGCCGCAGCACCAGCACTATCCCAGCTTCGGGGTCACCGCCATCCCCAACTTCAACAACTTCCAGGCGCCTGTCGGCCAGGGAATGACCGTCTTCGGAGGGGTCAACACCTCCTCCCACACCGGGACCCTACGCACCCGTGGCGGAACAGGTAGGGGTGTCCATACGTTCCCCGTTAGCCCTTCTCCTGACTTCCCTGGACCCGCTTCACCTCACAGCCCAGTCACGGCCCCTCGGCCCTGTGTTTGAACGTCCGGCCGGCGCTTGCACAGCCCTTTGTAGGGTGGGTTCATTGTTTACATAGAGAATATTCCCAGTCAGGATATCCTTTATGTTTCACTGAGCCTCTGCTGCTACAAGAGGAGCTACAGCGTTTCCACTTAATTAACACAGCTTCCATCAAAGTGTGGATTATTTCTGTCCCAAAATGATCCAAATCCACTGTCAGTTGCAGGGGACAAGGGGGTTTAACTTTGGTACAAACTGTCCCTCTCTCCTCTCTCTCTCTCTCTCTCTCTCTTTCTCTCTCTCTAAACCACTTTCATGACAAAATAGTGGTACTGCCTTGTCTGTCTAACAGGCACCATTTTGCCTTTCAGGCTCATAGATGAGGTGCCGTTTGTGACATTCTATCGGGAATCATTTGATCTGTTTGCACTTAGTCAACAGTCTGAACGGAAATTCACAGCTAGTACTGTATGTACCGTGACCTTAAATTACTGAATTGAATGGGCCTCACTCACATGCCAATCCTCAGATTACTGTAGTAAATATATAATAAATAATAAACCATGCATAACCAAAGCCTGGTTGTTGTATTCTGGCTTGCTAGGTGTTTCTTGTAAGTGGAGGAGATGTGGAGGCATTTCTTCAGAAGTCATGCAGTCTGTTTGTATCTTGTGACAGGTAGATGCATCAGAGGTGTGGCATGCAAAATCCCCCTGTGTGCATCCCCTCGCTCTCTCTCTCTCTCTCTCTCTTTCTCTCTCTCTCTTTCTCTCTCTCCCTCTCTCTCTCTCTCTCTCTCTCTCTCTCTCTCTTTCTCTCTCTCCCTCTCTCTCTCTCTCTCTTACTCTCTCTCTCTTACTCTCTCCCTCTTACTCTCTCTCTCCCTCTTACTCTCTCTCTCTTACTCTCTCCCTCTTACTCTCTCTCTGTTCTGTGTCATGTGAAAGGCAGCAGCTTGTTCTCTTCTCACTGCTACTATCCCCAAGGGCCTTGCTCTTAAAGCACAGACTATTCATTTCCGCCGTACACTCAACACTGTCCCAACACTCAAAAGACTGTCTAGGCTTCCACCCCCACCATATTGCTGTGGTGCATCAAGTCCTTTCAGATCAGGGAAAGGAGATGAATAAAGAAAGCTCTTTAGACTTGTGGAGACTTATGCTGAGAGATTCAGCAGACTGCCTGTGTAGATGGAGCAGGCTCAGCCCCTCTCTCTTTGGACTCCCTCTCAGCCTGTCTTTCCCAGAACCCCTCTCAGCCTGTCTCCCTGGACCCTCTTTCAGACAGTCTCCCTAGATCCTCTCTCAGCCTGTCTCCCTAGACCCTCTCTCATCCTGTCTCCTAAGATCCTCTCTCAGCCTGTCTCCCTGGACCCTCTTTCAGACAGTCTCCCTAGATCCTCTCTCAGCCTGTCTCCTTGGACACTCTCAGCCTGTCTCCCTAGATTCTCTCTCAGCCTGTCTCCCTGGACACTCTCAGCCTGTCTCCCTAGATCCTCTCTCAGCCTGTCTCCCTAGATCCTCTCTCAGCTTGTCTCCTTGGACACTCTCAGCCTGTCTCCCTAGATTCTCTCTCAGCCTGTCTCCCTGGACATCTAGGTAGTTGGTAATAATAATAATCTTCTATTACATGTGGTATGTAGTGTATGTGCTACCTACCTGCCTGCTGAAAGATTATATGAAGGACCTTTTTCCATTCATAATTGCTGCAGTGTTTGTATGCTATCTTTCAGGTGAAAGATGTCCAATACTGTATGAAGGCTTATTTCCAGCTATTTATACTGTCACCAATTTAATGGATGATTTCACATTCAATTCACTACAGCTTAGTATATCCACTGCATCCAGAAATGGCTGCAGACTCTAGTATAAAAACTACCATGCACCCAACTTCCCTTCCAGGGTCAGTCAGTTCAATGTTAGTCTCTCAGACTCTAAGGTTCATTTGCTGCACTTCCTAATCGCTTGAGTGCTGACGCTGTGTGTTTTCTCTCGGCAGGAGTCACCCTCTTTGTGGCACTTTATGACTATGAGGCGCGGACAGAGGACGACCTCAGCTTCAGGAAAGGGGAGAGGTTTCAGATTATCAACAGCACGTAAGTACAGTATAGTACAGCCACTTATCACACATCACACCTACTGCACTGAGAGTGGGAAAATGTCTATATTCTAGATGTAAATATCATATTAGAATCACTCTGGTAGCCTGGCTGCCTAGGTTTATCACTTTGACCGGGGAAGGTGTTGGAATGACTGTAAAATAAGTTTTATTTCCATTTTCAAGACATCAGCATTTAAATTGTATGGAACAGGCAGGGGTCTTTAGTTTGAGGTGGGGGAGGGGGATGTGGAATGGTTTTGTGTTGTTCTTCAGTCTGCTTTAGTCTGGTGTAGACTTTCTCTTTGAACGGTCTGACACAAAGTGCAGCCACTCTGTTACGCCTCTGTCAGCACAACTGTCTCAGACCAGCCCATGAACATGCTGCTCTGAAACCTCATGGATGGGTTCTTCCTTCTCAGCAGGCTTTAGTGACACACTGAAAAATGTCATTTGATATATTCTCTCAGAAGTATGACTGTCTGTGTCTGTTTAGGTTTGTGATTTCCCAGCTCCTCCTCCACTGTCCCCATGTTTATGTTCACCCATGTAGTTTTTCAACCTAAAGCCCAGGCAGCACAGGGGATGCTCACCAGTCTCCATACCCATCCATACTGCTTTAGCAGCTGACATCCTGTCCTTTCTCCCATGTGGAAGGGCTGCTCCTCATACCCCAGTAGCACACGTTTAACCACCACCACCCACTGCCCACCCATCTAGAGCAAAGGCAGGAAGACATCATCATTAGGACCCTCTCTATGCTATCTTCCCCTCCTTCTCTCCTCCCTTCATCTTCTCCTCCTGGCCAGTGGCCAGTCAGAGCTGCAGCCTCAGCCCTCCATCATCCACCCTCCGTCCGCCCACGCCTCCCTCACTTCTAACTTCCCTCCCTGGCAGCATCCAGGCACTGTTCTAGCTTGGCACACTGGCCCCTGCTGGAGAGAAGAGTAACTGCACCCAGCCCAGGCCCAGTCTCTCCCTCTCAGGCCAGGCTGCCTGGCAAACAGACAGTACATGGTAGATGCCTGTTCAGGCAGGGAATCACGTGAGCAGCCATGGGACTCCTGTGAGCAGCCATGGGACTCCTGTGAGCAGCCATGGGACTCCTGTGAGCAGCCATGGGACTCCTGTGAGCAGCCATGGGACTCCTGTGAGCAGCCATGGGACTCCTCTGAGCAGCCATGGGACTCCTGTGAGCAGCCATGGGACTCCTGTGAGCAGCCATGGGACTCCTGTGAGCAGCCATGGGACTCCTGTGAGCAGCCATGGGACTCCTCTGAGCAGCCATGGGACTCCTCTGAGCAGCCATGGGACTCCTGTGAGCAGCCATGGGACTCCTGTGAGCAGCCATGGGACTCCTGTGAGCAGCCATGGGACTCCTCTGAGCAGCCATGGGACTCCTCTGAGCAGCCATGGGACTCCTGTGGCTACTGAGCACAGGGTCTGTTGTGTTGTATTATGGTGGCATCTTCTCAATGAATCGCTGAGCTTGGTGAATGCAAACAACAGGTTACAGGGAAGCATCCCAAACAATAAGACTCAAGTGTTTATAATGTTTGATTCTGATTGCTTAGAATAGTTTCCTATAACATGATTGCTGTAACAAGATGACACGTGTATACGTCTTCATCATGCAATTGCACATTTAGCACATTTTTTCACAGTCTGTTTTTGTACAACTACCTCAGAAATATGCAGGAAATACCACAGATGTTTTGTTTAATGATTACTCTGTCATTAGCAGTGACCACAGGGAAAGAAGTTAGTTGAAGCATAACAATATTTCTGGAGATGGGAGAAGGCTGGTTCTTTGTTTGTTTACCCATGTTGTTGTTTTCTGTCTTTGCGGCGCAGCCGACTTGGTTTAAAGAGCGTTTGTTTAAGAAGACAGAAGTGGTGAATGGACTGGGGTCCATCCCGTCCCTCCCTGTCTCTCTCTCTCTTTCACTCTTTCGCCTGCTCTCTCTGCCTTTCTCGCTCCTCCTTTCCTCCCAGCAGTCCATCATTCCTCTCAGCTGTTGGCGTTAGCGTGTTAGCTTGAACACACTAGCCCTCCAGATGTAACCTCCATTGTCCTCTCAGAACAAATGAAACCCGTCATGTTTTTATTCAGGACAAATGAAAGACTGCTACTAGGGATGTAGTAGTAGGTGGTTCTGTGTGTGGGGGAGACTATGTTTGAGGGACCAGTGTTTGTGTGTGTGTGTGTGTGTGTGTGTGTGTGTGTGTGTGTGTGTGTGTGTGTGTGTGTGTGTGTGTGTGTGTGTGTGTGTGTGTGTGTGTGTGCGCGGGCTAGCAAATAATGGACCACTCCTTAAGGCATCACCTATGTCTCCTGTGCTTTCCATGTGTGTTTTTGATGGTGTTGAGGAGGAGTCAGGTGGAAGAGGAAAACAGGGAGGAGGCTGGGGAGGAGAGGATAAATGAATGAGTGGTGGGGTACTGTGGAATACATTGAGAGGAATACAGGGAGATTAAGAATGTAATGCAGTCTGGTGCTGAAAAGAAGAAGGGACTATACTGTGTTTGAGAGACAGCAGGGATAACAGTTAAGTGTGTCAGGAAGTGGAGATATAAAAAGAAAGATGTAATGAAATGTGCGAGGGAGAGAGGGATGTAAACGAGGCCAGTGTGTTGGGAGGACAGGAGAGTGAGCGTGATGGAGAGACGGTTGTTAGAGGGAGAGAAAGAGGACAGGAGAGAGGCGGTAATGGCTGCATGGGCATGCAAGCTGTGGTCGTTAAGAGCTCTCCCTCCCTCCTTTCAACCCCTGCTTGTATTCAGACAGTGCTGCCAACACATGCTGCCTCCCTACAGTATAGGATTCCATATGAACAAGGCATGTACTACTACCCAATGTATTCACGTCAAATGCATTATTGATCACAGTGGTTCATTTGTTATTTCTATAGCCAATCTCCTAATACATAGTGTACATGAAACCATCTGATCCCACGTGGGTTCCTTTGGTTAGCAGGGGTTAAACCCTTTAAGCCTCACCCCTACCATGACTGACTAGTATTGCAAATGTGTATTGATCAATACTGTAGGGAATATCATGTAATGATGCTTTTCCTCTGCTCTCTCTCTCTCTCCATCTATCGCTCTCCCTCCCTTTCTCTGCCCCCCTTCTCTCTCTCTCTCTCAGTGAAGGGGACTGGTGGGATGCTCGTTCCCTCACCACCGGTGGAAATGGTTACATCCCCAGTAATTACGTGGCTCCAGTGGACTCCATCCAGGCTGAGGAGTGAGGAGCAATCTGTCATACTGGGTTTCATTGGGACACTTTCTGACAGAGCTGAATACATGGCACACCAGACACCAGGTCACAAAGTGACACTTCTCCTGTCACGTCACTCACACACACACACTCACACACACGTGCACACGCACACACATACACACTCTCTGTCTCTCTAACCCTCTCTCTTCTCACTCTCTTTCGCTCTCTCTCCTCTGTTTTCTATCTGAGACAACAGGGAGAGAGGAAGATGTCAGAAGTTTAGACAAGCGCAGATAGGCTCTCTATATCTCAGTGCCTGAAGTTAACAATCAAGACAAGGCTCTGAGGAGAAATGTAAACATACTGGGATTTGTACAGTATGTCTCTGCAGAGCTGGCACTTTCACCGGCTCATTAAAAACACTTTTATTAGACACTATAAAAGAGAGGAGAGTTGTGTGAATTGTTAAATGCTGTGTTTTCAGATATTTGAAATGTCAGAGACAGTGTGAGAGTTTTTCCCGAGTGTGTGTGTGTGTGTGTGTGTGTGTGTGTGTGTGTGTGTGTGTGTGTGTGTGTGTGTGTGTGTGTGTGTGTGTGTGTATATATATATATATATATATATATATACCTTGGTGTCAGACAGTGCTACAGGCCCCTTCCCCCACCTCACTCTCCATCAGACTCTGGTGAATAATGATGTCATTATTCTATTGGTGCACCACAAGGTACACTATAGCATGATGGACAGCCAGGGTTTGTATGGGGGTGGTTCAATCCACCAACACTGACTTATTACTGTAAGAGACATGTCATGCTCCCTCTCTACATGTATTTAGCCAGTGTTCAGCCTCTAGTCTCAGAGACCACGGCCACATGGGGATTTATTGGCAGTGTTGCAGTGAGAGTTTTAACTGGCCCTGTGACTGGTGTCACAATCAACGTGTCTCTGATCACTGTGTATCAGATGATCATTTTTAAACTCAAAGACCCTTTACACACATAGTCTATACCAAACCAAGATGGATGGTTTATGATTGTGCCTCCCTCACTCGTTGTTATCCACTCTTCATAGCTGGTACTTTGGGAAACTAGGCCGGAAGGATGCAGAGAGGCAGCTGCTGTTCACTGGTAACCCCCGTGGCACCTATCTCATCAGAGAGAGCGAAACTACAAAAGGTAACCACCAACTCATCTAAGTGAAGTACCCAACTGTCATACTTGAGTAAAAGTAAAGATACCTTAATAGAAAATGACTCAAGTAAAAAGGAAAGTCACCCAGTAAAAGTCTAAAAGTATTTGGTTTTAAGTATACTTAAGTATTACAAGTAAAAGTATAAATTATTTTAAATGACTTCTGTTAGGCAATCCAAATAGCACAATTTTCTTGTTTTTTTAAATGTATTTAGGGATAGGGGTAGTCAACGGCACACTCCGACATAATTTACAAATGAAGCATGTGTGTTTAGTGAGTCCGCTGCATCAGAGGCAGTAGGGAGGACCAGGGATGTTCTCTTGATAAGTGTGTGAATTGAACCATTTTCCTGTCCTGTTAAGCATTCAAAATGTAACAAGTACTTTTGGGTGTCAGGGAAAATATATGGAGTAAAAAGTACATCATTTTCTTTAGGAATGTAGTGAAGTAAAAGTAAAAATTGTAAAATATATAAATAGTAAAGTAAAATACAGATACCCCAAATGAAGTAGTTACTTTAAAGTATTTTACTTCAGTCCTTTACACCACTGCCTGTGTGGTAGGACAGCTGTCTAACAGAATGTTTGATATACTGTTCATTTATCCAACTGAGCAGCTGACTATTCTATAAAATCTCATTCTGTATCTGTTAATACTATCAATCATTTCCCATGACCCTCAGTGCTAATGCATGAGGTAAGTGATTGTTTCCCAGTGACACTCTACTCCCCATCTGTGTGTCCTACAGGTGCCTTCTCCCTGTCCATACGAGACTGGGATGACGTGAAGGGGGACCACGTGAAGCATTATAAGATCCGTAAGCTGGACAGCGGCGGTTACTACATCACCACCAGGGCTCAGTTTGAGACCCTACAGCAGCTGGTACAGCACTACTCAGGTAAGAGTCAGAACAGGTCCAAGTTACACCATTCATACACCATTCGTTAGACATATATGACTGAAATGCATACGATAGCCATATTGCCTCAAAAATGGCTAGTTTATCACCGGTTTCAGTGCAGGCCTGGAGTTGCAGTAACAGTGAGCTGAACAAAGCAGTCAGTTATACCATTCATACACCATTATTAGAATGTTTATTAGACATGTATGAGTGGCGTAGCTATGATGACCTGTTAGAGTTGCAGTAACAGTGAGCTGAACAAAACAGTCAGTTATACCATTCATACACCATTATTAGAATGTTTATTAGACATGTATGAGTGGCGTAGCTATGATACTCAGCTTAGCACTTTCTAAACTTTCAGAAAACTGTTGAGGATGCAACAGATAAGTGATTAAAGAATTGATGAAGTGACACATTTTGAAATCAATTATTTTACAACTATTGAGACACTTGTGACACTAGCGCCACTTATTGTTGTTTGAAAAGGGGACCCTGCAAGGGTGAAGTAGCCTACTCAATCGCTGTAGTCTTAGTGTGAGTTACTAGGCCAATTGGTTCACTCTAATAGGCATGTTAGTCCCCGTCGTACAGACCATGTTCTCAGCAGACGCCGAGGACTGTTCAATGCCATTCCATTGATGATGACATACTGCATTCATGAGCACGTGTTGGTGTCAGACATATCTCTCTCTCTCGCTCTCTCTCTCTCTCTCTCTCTCTCTCACTCTCTCTCTCTCTCTCTCTCTCTCTCTGTCTCTCTCTCGCTCTCTGTCTCTCTCTCTCTCTCTCTCTCTCTCGCTCTCTCTCTCTCTCTCTCTCTCTCTCTCTCTCTCTGTTGCTCTCTGTCTCTCTCTCTCTCTCTCTCTCTCTCTCTCTCTCTCTCTGTCTCTCTCTCTCTGTCTCTCCCTCTCTGTCTCTCTCTTTTGCTGTCTTCCTATCCCTCTCTTTCACTCTCTCACTCTCTGTCTTTTCCTCACCCAATCTCTCTCACTTTACTCTCTCCCTTTCTCTCTTTATGCATCTCTCTACCTCTATGTATTTGTATATCTCTCTCCATGAGAATGGTGATGTGCTCCAGTTATCACATTGACATATCGATTCTTAGTCCACTGGAAATGAACCGTATGGATTGTGTGTGTATGTTTGTGTCACAGTGCATTAACCTTGTCTTTCCATGCCCTCTATTGCCACCCCAGGGAGCATATAGTGTGAAGTCCAAACACACCTCTTCAAATGACCTTGACCACTGTTGTTTTCTTCCAGGGCTTGTGCTTCTTCTGTTGCCTTTTGCTTTCTCACGATCTCTCACTTGGGTTTTTATCGAGGTTTAATTTCTATATTGTCAACGCATCTTTCCCACGGCAGCCAAACAGCAATCACATAGGCCAAAACACCACCAGGCCAAACTACAGTCTTAGAATCTAAGGTGCTATCTAGTGCCTAAAATGGTTATTAAGCTTTGAACCCTTTGAAGACCCTTTTTTGGTTCCAGGTAGAACCTGTTTGGGTTCCATGAAGAACCCTTTCCACAGAGGGTTCTACATGGAACCCAAAAGGTTTCTACCTGAAACCAAAAACAGTTCTACTTGGAACCAAAAAGGGTTCTCCTATGAGGACAGCCGAATAACCATTTTAGGTTCTAGATAGCACCTTAGATTCTAAGAGTGTAGTTTATAAAATGAAATCCTTATCTCAGAAATACCACTTTATCTTAATAGCCAACAAGGACAAATAACTGTTTTGATACCTAATGTGTGCATGCAGTGTGTCCAACGCCAGCCTCTCCCATTTGCTGTATTGACATGTTTTATGATAGTGAGACTGAGACATAAAGTACAGTATTGATGCCGGGTCACAGCAGCAGGCCCCGATGGGCTTTAATGGCTGCAGCACAGTCAGACAGCACTCCCATTGGAGAGACACAAGCCTTTATCTCCCCTTTACTACCCTGAGCAAACAGCCTGGTCCTTATCTCCGGGGGGGGCCCTTGCATGTCAGGGGAATCAAAGTGGAGGGACAGCGGCGGAAGCACCACCCACACGCCTCGCTTTCAATCGATGGCGGGCAAACACATCTACTTTCTCTGCGGAAAGAAGTAACGCAAATGTTCATGTCAGGGATGAGATAACGGGTTTTCATCATCACACACTAATAGACATACA
This sequence comes from Oncorhynchus tshawytscha, assembly GCF_018296145.1. NCBI lineage: Eukaryota > Metazoa > Chordata > Actinopteri > Salmoniformes > Salmonidae > Oncorhynchus > Oncorhynchus tshawytscha. Next base: position 18,861,583 of record NC_056433.1, read on the forward strand.
GCTACCAGCCACAATGGCTTCTGCTGTCCCTGTCTCAAATCTAGACTACAGTACCCTCCTTTACTCCCTAGTTTGCATGAACATTAAAATGTCCTAGTTGTGGTGCACCGTGTTGTGCATTAACTATGTGGTCTCTATGTGTTTAACCATCATTACAACTAGGACGTTTTAATATTCATTTGGAGTGATTGACAGGCTGGCTATCTCCAAGCAATTACATTCATTATAATAAAGTGTTGGGAGTCACACATGCCATTAACCAGAGTAGAACCATAAATGTGGCCATCTATAGCGGGCTGTTGCAGTCATATCTGACCTTTGCTAATCACTTCATTCTAGCTTTGACTAAGAGCAACCACTACACAAAACAGGCTGCAACCTAAACAACACTGACCCTTCAATTCTTGACTGAATTCCTTACTGAATGCCTTACTGAATTCCTTACTGAATTCCTTGCTGAATTCCTTACTGAAGTTCTTGCTGAATTCCTTACTGAATTCCTTACTGAATTTCTTACATTCAAAGGAATATAGGGAAGCTGGTAAAAATGTCACTTTCTGTGTGTCATCAACAGAGGCGACAGAATCCTAATGCGGTACTGTACGATACTTAAAGGGAGGGTGGATGGAACAGCACTCAGTGTGATTTGATGAACAGTAGCTAAGAGGGCGTTAGACAGATTGAGGCTTGACTTTATGGCCTGTGGACAGACACTGTCTGGGACATTTAGTGGGACAGATTGACTGGCTGCTGTGTGGCTTACCGCTGGATGCACCTGAAACTGTGCTGCTATAAGAGTTCACCTTAACTGACTGCTACTACTTCTTTCTATCTCTCTCTATCCTCTCTCTCTCTCTCTCTCTCTCTCTCTCTCTCTCTATCCTCTTTCTCTTTATCCTCTCTCTCTCGCTCTCTCTCTCTATCATCTCTCTCTCTTTATCCTTTCTCTCTCTCTCTCTCTATCCTCTTTCTCTCTATCCTCTCTATCCTCTCTCTCTCTCTCTCTATCATCTCTCTCTCTCAATCCTCACTCTCTTTATCCTTTCTCTCTCTCTCTCTCTCTCTCTATCCTCTTTCTCTTTATCCTCTCTCTCTCTCTCTCTCTCTCTCTCTCTCTCTCTCTCTCTCTCTCTCTCTCTATCATCTCTCTCTCTCAATCCTCACTCTTTATCCTCTCTCTCTCTCTCTCTATCCTTTCTCTCTCTCTCTCTCTATCCTCTCTCTCTCTCTCTCTATCCTTTCTCTCTCTATCCTTTCTCTCTCTCTCTCTCTCTCTCTCTCTCTCTCTCTCTCTCTCTATCCTCTCTCTCTCTATCCTTTCTCTCTCTCTCTCTCTATCCTCTCTCTCTCTCTCTATCCTCTTTCTCTTTATCCTCTCTCTCTCTCTCTCTCTCTCTCTCTCTCTCTATCCTTTCTCTCTCTCTCTCTCTATCCTCTCTCTCTTTCTCTCTATCATCTCTCTCTCTCAATTCTCACTCTCTTTATCCTTTCTCTCTCTCTCTCTCTATCCTCTCTCTCTCTCTCTATCCTCTTTCTCTTTATCCTCTCTCTCTCTCGCTCTCTCTCTCTATCATCTCTCTCTTTATCTTTTCTCTCTCTCTCTCTCTATCCTCTTTCTCTTTATCCTCTCTCTCTCTTTATCCTCTCTCTCTCTCTATCATCTCTCTCTCTCAATCCTCACTCTCTTTATCCTTTCTCTCTCTCTCTCTCTCTACCCTCTTTCTCTTTATCCTCTCTCTCTCTCTCTCTCTATCCTCTCTCTCTCTCAAATCCTCACTCTCTTTATCCTTTCTCTTCCCTCTCTCTCTCTCTCTCTCTCTCTCTATCTCTATCTCTCTCTTCTCTCTTCTCTCTCTTCTCTTTCTCTCTCTCTTCTCTCTCTCTCTTCTCTCTTCTCTCTCTCTTCTCTCTCTCTCTTCTCTCTTCTCTCTCTCTTCTCTCTCTTCTCTCTCACTCTCTCTCTCTCTCTCTCTCTCTCTCTCTCTTCAAAGTGCTTTGCTAACTGCTTTCTTTCAACCCCCCTCTCTTCCCTATCTCACTCTCTCTCTCTCTCTGTGTCTCTGTATGCGTGCGTGTGTGTGTGTTGTGGGTATGCGTGTGTGTATGTGTGTGCACGCTCATCATGCCTGTCTGCAGAGCGGGCAGCGGGGCTGTGTTGTCGCTTGGTAGTGCCCTGCCACAAAGGGATGCCCCGCCTCACCGACCTGTCCGTCAAAACCAAAGACGTGTGGGAGATCCCACGGGAGTCACTGCAGCTCATCAAGCGTCTGGGGAATGGGCAGTTTGGGGAGGTCTGGATGGGTACGGGCAGACTCGCCTCCGTAAACGTCTGACCACAGGCTACATGAAAGGAGGCCACACTGACTGAGAAAGCAGAGACATCAGACAGAGAACAGATCCAGTCTCCTCACAACCTCTCTCTCTTAGAGAAAAGGGGAACGTCAGAAACGTCTTTACTGTTAAATGAGATCATCATTACTTGGTCTCTCCTAAGGGACACTTTTAGTTTGTGATCCATGTAAAACACGAACAATGATTTCAACAAACTGTCAATGTCTACAAACTCTGCTCTCTCAATTCAATATGGCTGCCTTCCATCTGTCTGTTTGCATGTTCCTCTCCCTGGTAGTTAACTCTGTGTGCCTTGCCTTCCATGTTCCCTCCCCTGTAGAGAGTGCGGATGGTTTGTGCTTTAATTTAACCGGTGTGTGTGTGAACTACACCCCTGATACTGTGGGCCTGACTCACGATTCCTGGGAAATCGCCAGAGACTCACTTGAGTTCGAAGTAAAGCTGGGGGCGGGATGTTTTGCTGAGGTGTGGTGTGGTAAGAACAAAATTGTTCCATCATTTTCTTTTCATTTCTAGTAAGGGGTGTCCGGGAGGAAAATTTGATAACTTATATATATTTATTTTCTAAGTATAGAATCACCTGAGGACATTTTCAGTCTATAAATCACAAAATGAAACTTTTGTGCAGGTGGTTCAGTTTTGTATTGTAATGGTTAATGAAAATGTAAGTTATCGTTCTTTTTTTCAGGATACCCTACATTTTTGCAAATATTATTTTATCATGCTTCATTTGAGGGCTTAAAGGCTTAAATCAGTTGTCTAAAAGTAACTTTTTAAACATACAATCCTACTATTATTTTAATGTATCTTGTGTAGAACTGGCTAAATGAACTACTTTTGAGTCCAGAGTTTTAGATCAGGGGTGTGTCCTGTTGTAATGTTTGGACATTCTGTTTATGGGTTTGGGGTTTTGGTTGGGGCTAGTCCCGGCTGATAGCTTAGCCCCACACCCTGCTGCCAGTGACACCCGGGATCCCATTACCTCAGAACCCAGCGGGTGACCTCAGCACAGTCACTGCACAGTACCAGGTCCCAAAAAGACTGACCCAGCAGTCATAGCTGTGTCACTTATCAACACCGCTCTCCAGGATTTATTCAAATTCTTAAATTAAAATCCCCAAACTCACCGCAGTAGAAAAGCATGTGGATCCCAAATGTCACACACTGACTCGAGGTCTGTCTTGCCTTTAGGTCACAGTTAATATTTTGACATTATTTACTGTGACAGCCCGCATCCCAAATGGCATCCTATTCCTTATATAGTGCCCTACCTTTGGGCACTGGGCAAAAGTAGTACAGGAATAGGATGCTATTTGGGACGCAGACACAGAACAAGCTAAATTACCTCGTAAGAAGAAGACCCTGATTCAATGGTTCAATGTTTCACAGTGTATTTACTGACACAAAGGCCTGAAGCTGTAGGTACACTATTGTAGAGAACAGTGGCATGCTCACACTGTGCTACAGTACAGTAACTTGCACGACAGCAGAGAGGGCCTTACTTACAGGGCTATTGCTTTTGTTAATTATCCTACAACGGATGATCCTTTCCCGTGTTGGTATATTGTGGGATTTAAAACCTTGCCAGATCTCTCTCATGGCTTTTGAAAGCCATTAGAAATGAAGGGTCACTATAAATGTCATACACATTGATTTGTCCCTCAGGACAACCTTTGTGCGTGTGAATTAAAGGCAAGCAGATGTCAATGTCCATTTCTGAGTTGTGTGCTGCGTTGTTGTATTTCAAAGCAAGACTTGTCTGTTTATTGAGTTTTTAGATATGTACATACTATATTGTACACAGTATTACTTATTGAATTCACAACAAAATGGTCTCAAGTCTTGCTTTGTGACATGATGTACTGTATACATCAATGAACAGTTTTCCAGATCCAGATTGAGCCTAGTCCTGGACTAAGAAGCATGCTCAATGGATAATCTCCACCGAAATAATCTAGTCCAAGACTAGGATTAAACTGTCTAGGAAACTGGCCCCAGAAGTTGTGAGATGTGACGGCTGTACTTCTACTTTGTTATTGGTGGGTAACAGGAACGTGGAACGGCACCACTAAGGTGGCGGTGAAGACTCTGAAGCCGGGCACCATGTCTCCTGAGTCCTTCCTGGAAGAAGCTCAGATCATGAAGAAGCTCCGGCATGACAAGCTGGTGCAGCTCTACGCTGTGGTGTCTGAGGAACCCATCTACATCGTCACTGAGTACATGGGCAAAGGTATTGTCAATCACACACCCATGAATGGACGCATGCACACATAGACAGACACACACACACCCACACACAGTTCATGTTGAAACACACACAATGCAATACCTTTGTCCACGTACTCTGCAACGATGCTATGGAGAAAACGGACCCTAGAACTCAATATTTCTTTAAAGAATAATCCAACATTGACACTGTGGTGAGCCAGCACCTTCAGTGACACGCTGTAGGCCTAGCTAGATAGACTATGTAACCATCTGCCTTGTTGCAAGCCCTGTGTGTTTTTTCAGTGCAACAATAATTGAAGCCTATAGTTAACTATGGCACAGTTGGCCAACAAGCTGACATTTACGAGCACCACAAGAAAGAGCTTCAGATCCCTCAATTAAGTATAGAAATAAATGGGCTGAAAACATTGTTTCTTTGACAAGCTGGGAAGGAATCCCACATGTAGGTCAGACTGTTAACTGACGTTCAGAAGACTTGTTTCAATAAAGATCTTCTATTTCAAATGCATGTTCTGACAACAGAACATGTTCTCCTGTTGTTTAGGAAGCCTCCTGGATTTCTTGAAGGATGGGGAGGGACGAGGACTGAAGCTGCCCAATCTGGTTGACATGGCAGCCCAAGTAAGCCCCGATAAAGATGTCACTCACTCAGCTCTGTGTTTATATAACTGAACTCTGTGTGACCACAAACAAGACAACTCAGCAGCACTGAAACTTCAGGACAGGGGTATGTCACCGTGTGTTGTATTCTTTCTGGAACTACAGGGGTGTGTCACCGTGTGTTGTATTCTTTCTGGAACTACAGGGGTGTGTCACCGTGTGTTGTATTCTTTCTGGAACTACAGGGGTGTGTCACCGTGTGTTGTATTCTTTCTGGAACTACAGGGGTGTGTCACCGTGTGTTGTATTCTTTCTGGAACTACAGGGGTGTGTCACCGTGTGTTGTATTCTTTCTGGAACTACAGGGGTGTGTCACCGTGTGTTGTATTCTTTCTGGAACTACAGGGGTGTGTCACCGTGTGTTGTATTCTTTCTGGAACTACAGGGGTGTGTCACCGTGTGTTGTATTCTTTCTGGAACTACAGGGGTGTGTCACCGTGTGTTGTATTCTTTCTGGAACTACAGGGGTGTGTCACCGTGTGTTGTATTCTTTCTGGAACTACAGGGGTGTGTCACCGTGTGTTGTATTCTTTCTGGAACTACAGGGGTGTGTCACCGTGTGTTGTATTCTTTCTGGAACTACAGGGGTGTGTCACCGTGTGTTGTATTCTTTCTGGAACTACGTTTAACTCAGTGATTTTATTTTGTCTGTCTGTCTGTCTGTCTGTCTGTCTGTCTGTCTGTCTGTCTGTCTGTCTGTCTGTCTGTCTGTCTGTCTGTCTGTCTGTCTGTCTGTCTGTCTGTCTGTCTGTCTGTCTGTCTGTCTGTCTGTCTGTCTGTCTGTCTGTCTGTCTGTCTGTCTGTCTGTCTGTCTGTCTGTTTGTTCCAGGTGGCAGCAGGCATGGCGTACATCGAGAGGATGAACTACATTCACAGAGATCTGCGCTCGGCTAACATCCTGGTCGGGGACAACCTGGTGTGTAAGATCGCCGACTTCGGATTGGCCAGGCTGATTGAGGACAATGAGTACACAGCACGGCAAGGTGAGGACACACACACACACACACACACACTAATGATTGCCTTAGTTCATGAAGAGAGTTCTTCCAACACAATACTGTGTGCATCATCACACCTTGACAGGATGTCAATGGCTCACTGTCTGGCTATACCACTGTACTACAGAGACACTGAGAGACACTCCCATCTCTGGAGAGAATGGATACCTGTAGCCATATGTAGCTAAGTTACATTCTGTCATCTACACATCCCCCTCTGTTGTCTCCCAGGTGCTAAATTCCCTATTAAGTGGACAGCACCGGAGGCTGCGCTGTTTGGGAAGTTCACCATCAAGTCAGATGTGTGGTCGTTCGGCATCCTGCTCACTGAGCTGGTCACCAAGGGACGGGTACCCTACCCAGGTGAGGAGGATCAAGGGACAGATGACCAGAGAATCAATGGTTCTGTCTCCAATGGCACCATAAGGCTCTGGTCACCATGTAGGGTAGCAACCCAATGGTTCCGTCTCCAATGGCACCATAGGGCTCTGGTCACCATGTAGGGTAGCAACCCAATGGTTCCGTCTCCAATGGCACCATAGGGCTCTGGTCACCATGTAGGGTAGCAACCCAATGGTTCCGTCTCCAATGGCACCATAGGGCTCTGGTCACCATGTAGGGTAGCAACCCAATGGCACCATAGGGCTCTGGTCACTATGTCACTATGGGGTAGCAACCCAATGGCACCATAGGGCTCTGGTCACTATGTAGGGTAGCAACCCAATGGCACCATAGGGCTCTGGTCACTATGTAGGGTAGCACCACCCAATGGCACCATAGGGCTCTGGTCACTATGTAGGGTAGTAACCCAATGGCACCATAGGGCTCTGGTCACTATGTAGGGTAGAATCCCAATGGCACCATAGGGCTCTGGTCACTATGTAGGGTAGCAACCTAATGGTTCCATCTCCAATGGCACCATAGGGCTCTGGTCACTATGTAGGGTAGCAACCCAATGGCACCATAGGGCTCTGGTCACTATGTAGGGTAGCAACCCAATGGGACCATAGGGCTCTGGTCACTATGTAGGGTAGCAACCCAATGGCACCATAGGGCTCTGGTCACTATGTAGGGTAGCAACCCAATGGCACCATAGGGCTCTGGTCACTATGTAGGGTAGAGGGTGCCGTTTTTGGGCTTAACCCATGTGATATAATGTTCACATCCTGACAGAATCAGAGATGTATAACTGTTAATCCAGGGTCTGCCTCTGGGCTGCTGCTAGCCCATGTGATATAATGTTCACATCCTGACAGAGCTCAAGACGATGTGTGTTGTGTTTGTTTTGATTAAGTTACTATTATGTATAAGCCTCACTTGTATTAAGAATAGGTAGAGGACTATGGTGCAATTATAAAGCACAACAACAGCGGCAGGGTAGCCTAGTGGTTAGAGCGTTGGACTATTAACCGGAAGGTTGCAAGTTCAAACCCCCAAACTGACAAGGTACAAATCTGTCATTCTGCCCCTGAACAGGCAGTTAACCCACTGTTCCTAGGCTGTCATTGAAAATAAGAATTTGTTCTTAACTGACTTGCCTGGTTAAGAAAAAAATATATATATATAACAACCTAGCTCCTGCTGTTTATGCTAAAGAAAAGAAGAGGTCTAACCACGGCTGAGTAACTTTGTTTTCCTGCCAGAATCAGAGATTTATAACTGTTAATCCAGGGTCTGCCTCTGGGCCGCTGCTAGCCCATGTGAGAGGACTGGTCAGGGGCAAGGAGTTGACTGAGATCAGCGCGAGGGAGGAACACATGTTTGTCTAGATGGGCCACTTCACTGAGCTGGTGTGGGAGGGAGGGAGCGAGGGAGGGAGGGAGGGAGAATGGGCACGAGTGGAGGGCTTGCACGCTATGGAGGCCAAGCTGGAGCTGAGGGAATAATAGCATCATCCTAACAGATATCGTAGCAGCTTTCGAGGCCCTTTCTCTGGACTCTTCTTGTTGATGCAGAGGCTACATCTCTTAGCTAGTCAAAAGTGGATAGTAGGCCATTCAAACATCCCCAGGTTGTAAAACTTGTAACCCCTGTGTTACATAAATGCTTTTCCAGGTCCAGATATTGCCTTAAGGTCAGCATCTCTGAGGTTTATAGCTCAATGTCTCTGTCATTAAGGTCATTCATTAGAGGTCAAAACTGATGTATTTCATTGAACTGTCTTATCAGTTACTTTATAAACCTCTGCTGTAGTTAACTGATCTCTATCTCTTTTCCTGTGTGTGTCTGTGTGTGTGTCTGTGTGTCTGTGTTTGTCCGGCGCGCGTGTGTGTAGGGATGAACAACCGGGAGGTGCTAGAGCAGGTGGAGCGAGGCTACAGGATGCCCTGTCCCCAGGACTGCCCCATCTCCCTCCACGAGCTCATGGTGCAGTGTTGGAAGAAGGACGCCGAGGAGAGGCCCACCTTCGAGTACCTGCAGGCCTTCCTGGAGGACTACTTCACGGCCACGGAGCCGCAGTACCAGCCAGGGGACAACCTCTAAACGCTGGGCTGGGAACAGGACTGGACTGAACCGTAGCTCTCTGGAGCCCCACCAGGGACCAGGGACCTGTACATCTTCCTCAACTTAACAGAGCATCTTGTCTCAACTCTCCTCACTCTCTGTGGCTGACCCTGTAACTCAACAGGCTGGATACCAGAGGTTTTGTGTGAGGGAAAGTGGGGTTTGATCTAGCTGGGGCTGGGTTAAATAGGTTGGGCGTGTATGGGTTATGAAGGAGGGAGGGAGAGGGGAAGGGAGGGAGATTTGGGTGTGGTTGGGTTTGTGATGATGCAATGAAATGCCTGTATTCAATGTAAATATGAACAGCTTGTTTGCTTAACTTTTGGGCTTTATTTTGTTGGTTTGTTTGTTTGACATATTTCTCCAGCACAATAATGATGATGACGATGAGAATAAAGAAATTATGACCATTTCAAAAGTGCACCATGAGACCAATATCTCAAGTTATCTGGTCTCTTCCAATCCAGATTCTCTTCCAATCCAGATTCTCTTCCAATCCAGATTCTACAGGACATTCCTTTCTTTGCAAAGTCATCTGTTTTACCGACTAGGCTAGCATGACAAAGTAGTCCGTTTTTCTAGCAATGCTTCTTATGAAGTAAGTTTGATATGATTCATCAATGTGAGATAGCTTTGTCCTCCTCATAATAATAGATGTTGGGCTAATGCTGTAACAAAGTTATTTTACAAATAATGTATGTTACATTTTGTAATTGCAGCCAAACGTGTAAGAATTATACTTTTGAACATATCTCTTCTCGCTTACCAGATTTTAAGAAAAGTAAATAACGGGGGAAAATCTATCTTTCCAGGTATTATTTAGTGTGTACTGGAAGGGCATACCGTTTATTTAAGAAGAGAAAGATGTATGTCGACATTTAATGGTCATATTTGAACTTGTATGCAGAGTTCCATTTTAACAGCCATTCCAAGGCATCCATCTCATGGACCATGTTTCCTCCATGATGTGTAGCCATGTACTGGGAAGTCTTAGTGGGTAATGTCTCTTCCTCCCTCTGTGAACAGTGACATGTCCCCCATCCACCTCATGTCCCACCCTATAGGTCTGTCTGTATGCAGTACAGCACCGCCAGTAGGATCCGTTCTCAGCTCATTTCTGGACCACTTCCTTTGGATTACTTTACCTTTATGTTTAAACTGACATGGATATTTTAAGTCTTGTGTCTTTTGTTTCAGAGTATGTTTTATTGAACCTTAATTGCTAGATCTTTGAGGAATGGGTTGTACTGTATCTTCAAGGGGAATGTTGAAAGACACTGGTGAAACGTCCAGCTGTAAAGCTTGACCTTGTTTTGTCTCAATGTAGTATTTGTTCTTATCTTAAGACGGTTAAAGTGATAATCGGGATCTGTTTAAGATTGAACCCCATCGTTGTTTTACAGTTTTACAACTTAATGGTTTTAAAAATGTCAGTAATCCTCAGAGTTTATTTCTTCCATTTTCCATTTTTTTACATTTCTGTTTTGTTAATTCAGTGGTTTGGCATTTGAAATTCAAAAAGAACAATAAACATTTTACACTCTTTCCAAGACACTTATTTTATTTTTATGGAATTGCTGCTTCTATACGTTGTGTCTGTTGTGTGTGTCTGGACATTGTAATCCACTAGGCCTGTCCATCTCTGCCTTCATGACCACCTGGTGTTGCTACAGGGTGAAAAGGAAGAGTTTTGAAGAAGACTCTCTAGCCCTGTTTATAACTGCCGTTAACATGCATTCAGGTATAAACAGGGCTTCTCTCCATCTCTCTCACTCGCTCTCTTTTTGTCTCACTCTCTCATGCTAGCATAGGAACAGACAGACTGGACCTTTGACAGCTGTGGTTCTCCAGCCCCAATAGCTGTATGATAAGGAGAGGGCCAGCAGCCAGCAGGTCTCTCCAGACCCATAGCTGTATGATAAGGAGAGGGCCAGCAGCCAGCAGGTCTCTCCAGACCCATAGCTGTAGCCCCATGATAAGGAGAGGGCCAGCAGGTCTCTCCAGACCCATAGCTGTATGATAAGGAGAGGGCCAGCAGCCAGACCCATAGTCTCTCTCAGCCCCATAGCTGTATGATAAGGAGAGGGCCAGCAGCAGCAGGTCTCTCCAGACCCATAGCTGTATGATAAGGAGAGGGCCAGCAGCCAGTCTCTCCAGACCCAGCCAGCAGGTCTCTCCAGACCCATGTATGATAAGGAGAGGGCCAGCAGGTCTCTCCAGACCCATAGCTGTATGATAAGGAGAGGGCCAGCAGCCAGCAAGTCTCTCCAGACCCATAGCTGTATGATAAGGAGAGGGCCAGCAGCCAGCAGGTCTCTCCAGACCCATAGCTGTATGATAAGGAGCAGGGCCAGCAGCCAGCAGGGCCAGCTGTAGCCAGCAGGTCTCTCCAGACCCATAGCTGTATGATAAGGAGAGGGCCAGCAGCCAGCTAGTCTCTCCAGACCCATAGCTGTATGATAAGGAGAGGGCCAGCAGCCAGCTGTAGTCTCTCTCAGCCCCCATAGCTGTATGATAAGGAGAGGGCCAGCAGGTCTCTCCAGACCCATAGCTGTATGATAAGGAGAGGGCCAGCAGGTCTCTCCAGACCCAGCTGTATGATAAGGAGAGGGCCAGCCAGCAAGTCCAGACCCATAGCTGTATGATAAGGAGAGGGCCAGCAGCCAGCAGGTCTCTCCAGACCCATAGCTGTATGATAAGGAGAGGGCCAGCAGCCAGTCTCTCCAGACCCATCTGTAGACCAGCAGCCAGCTAGTCTCTCCAGACCCATAGCTGTATGATAAGGAGAGGGCCAGCAGGTCTCTCCAGACCCATAGCTGTATGATAAGGAGAGGGCCAGCAGCCAGCTGGTCACCTGAGGAGGTACTAAATGACTGGTACATGACCTCAGGGCAGGCCTGCAGCGGGTTGAGGCACCAGTGCCAGGTAGATACAGGGGAGCACTATGGCCAGACACACATACACACATAGTCTGCAGCTCAGGCAATCAGTAGTGACACACCTCTCACCTCATCATGTAGCTCATCAACTCCATTGGTAAAGGTTGCTTAGGGACAGCTCAGCTATGACAGGCTCACACATCAGAGTCAAATACACAGCTTTCTAGCTCAGTGTTGAGTCATATAATCACTACCAGCAGCATCAGTCCTGTTGTTTGTTCTCCGTTATTTGATTTCTGAATCAATGTTTATGGGACGAGTCGTGATGGCTGATAAGCTGCAGGACATGTGTCTGTTATCAGGCGAGAGTCACTGCACAATCTCTGTAATAGAAAAAGCATTATGTTAGCAGGTAAGTGTGGAACATTATTCACTTTTTTTCTCTCCAGGTTCTACAGTAATCTTGAACAAGACCAGTCTGATAGTGAGTGTTATTTTTCTGTTAAGACCACAAGAGGGAGTCTTTTCCGTGTGTGGGTGTGTCACTGGCGGGGTGTACTGAGCTCAGAGACATAAGAGGAAGCGAGTCACCTTACTCAGCTGTCTACCCCCAAAAAATGGTGTGTGTGGGGGGGGGGGGGTTCAATTAAAGTCAATGAACTAAGTAGATCAGACCCAACTGCTATTGCATAGGGGACTATGGGAGACATTCAGACACACCCAGTTAAGTAGACCGGACCAGGCTATTTCTTTTCAATGGTAAACAGCCTGAGTGAAATATCTTAATTTACTCACCAACAGCTGCCACGATTGGTAACTTCATTGATGAATCATGGTGACTTGTAATACATCTGCTTGGATACATCACAATAACAATATTTCAATCAATACTTCATTTGTTATAAAGGACATTATAGGGATCTTATTCAAGCGCAAATGATACCATTTTAGTTATCATGGTCTGGATCTCACAGATCAATATAAACCCTACAGAGGTCTGTCCTACGCTGTGCAGCTCTGTCTGTCCACCTCTGCTTCAGGTGACGTGACACCTGTAGATGAGGCCTCCTTCCTGTATGTAGATTTGCCCAGAGAGAGAGGGAAAGAGATAGGGAAGCTTTATATGACCTGCAGCTGGTTCACTTGGTCCTCATCATCACCTAAAACTACTGGACTGGACTGGCAACACTGTGGATCTCTACTCTACCAGCAGGCCTGCCCCTCTGTGTAAGTAACCTGTACTAACACTTTATTGTTAAATTATGCACTTACATTGATGGGATTATTGTAGACAAGTGCATGTTTTTTGGGGGGGGTTGTAAGTGTGTTTTTATTGATAAAATATTGGAATCTAAATTCTCAGTAGTGTTATGTTTACCATACAGTTCTCCATTTGTTTTATCCATTTTTAAAGTGATGGGAATGGTACAGCAAGAAAATTCTAGCACTTAGTCATGCAGTTGGCAGTATCATGATATATAATTATATATATATATATATGTGTATAGGCTACAATAGATCTGTGCTTAAAGTCTATGACATTCCACGAAGTGTTCTGCTAAAAAAAAATATAGATTTCCAATGATTTGACTTTGCTATATGGGCATCTGGCTATAAAATGGAAAGTGATGATAGTGCTATAAGGTGGAATTGCCTTTTCTGTTTCCCAGTTCCAAGAAAACCACATATGTATGATAACAGCACAAATTCACCCTCATCTGCATGTCTCCTGGTCAATGTCAATACATTACCACAGAGTCATTTAGGCACTTATATAAGCCCTTCAAGGTCATAGGTACACAAGGGTCGTCATGTTGTACTCGCCTGTTCTGTAGAGACTTGTCAGATGAGATAATTGCATGTTTCAGGCAGTAAAATATCCTTTGCTGTTGTTGACATAGCTATCGTGTTAGTCATCATCAGTTTTATCTAGAAGAAAAAGAAACGCACATCTATTAAGGCGAGGTGCTGGCTAGCGGAGTAGAAAACTTGAAAATTAAAGAGAGCCGCACACTCTAGGAGCTCAGATGCAAACATTTAATTACCAACGTTTCAACAGCCAAGCTGTCTTCATCAGGGTATAATCACAAACACTGTGGGATGACTCGTTAATGTAGTGTCAAAAGACACAGGTGTCTGTAATCATGGCCAAGAGTGGCCTAATATCATTGGTTAATTATCAAATATTAAAATGGCATACAAAGAACAGCATACAAACAACAAATGGATAGCATACTGGGTAAGTAAATTCATTTGACTACAAAAGCTTACAAACAATTACAATGGCAAAGTCACAATAATTACAAGAATGGCTTCAGATCAAAGTCTACGTTGAGACCGAAGGGCGCAAGGGTCTTTAAGTTAAAGTTCCAGGCAGCCTCTCTTTTTAACAATAAATTATCAAGGTCACCCCCTCTCCTAGGGAGGGTGATATGTTGTATGCCAATATAACACAGAGACGAAATCGAGTGGCCTGCCTCCAAGAAGTGGGCCGCAACTGGGTAAGTAAAGTTTTTGCACCCAATGGTGCTACGATGCTCTGAGATACGTACTTTTAATTCGCGCTTTGTTTTACCCACAATTTTTACCACAAGGACAAGTTATAAGAAAAATAACTGCCTTAGTGGAGCACGTAATAACACCTTTGATTGGGATCGATTTCCCACGAGAGCGGTATTGAAGCTATGGAACATTTTCTTCTGCAACGTGACCCTAATGAACTACCTTCCAGTGCCTGCATTATAACATTGGCTGAAATAGTACTCACACATAACTATTTCATGTTTCTAAATTATTTCTTTATTCAGACAAAGGGTACTGCTATGGGATCCCCCATGGCTCCTAACTATGCTAATTTATATGTGGGTTACATGGAGAAACAGTTTATTTTCCAACCTCTCAAAAATGTTTTCTTGCCTAACATCATTATTTGGAAACGGTATATTGATGATATTTGTGTTCTGTGGAGGGGTGATGCAAAACAGCTCCAGGCATTCCATGTTTTTCTTAACTCCTGTTCTGATCATTTGAGATTTACTATGCAATCTGATTCACGTCAAATCAGTTTTCTTGATCTTCTGATCTTGTGTGAAGATAATGTTCTATACACGGATCTTTACAGGAAGCCTACTGATCGTAACAGTTTGTTGAGGGCTGATAGTTGTCACCCACTTCCCTTGAAAAATAGTTTGCCCTACAGCCAATTCTGTCGAATCAAAAGAATTTGCAAAAAACAATCAGATTTCAACAGAAACATGGCTGAGATGCAAAGAAAGTTCAAGGAGAGGGGCTACAAGAATGATCAGATTAATATTACCAATGAGAAAATTCAAAACAAAATGAGACATTACCGTTTAAGGTCAGTCTCGCAAAAATATGCATTCTTGTGTTCTAACTACCCACTGTTCAAAGCGTTCTGAACAAATTAAGGGAATTGTTCATATTGGCACATTATAAAATCCGATGATAGTCTCGGTAATGTGTTTTCGGACCTTCCCTTGGTCGTATTCTCGGTAATGTGTTTTCGGACCTTCCCTTAGTCGTATTCTCGCGGGGCAGAAATCTCAGAGACCAATTGGTACACTCTGGTTTACCACCCCAAGATATTCCTGAACAACGTCTATTTGCGCCCCTACTGGATGGAAATTACAAATGTAATGGCTGTGCTCAATGCAATGGCACTTATAAATGTAGATCCTTCAAACACCCACAAACAGGGAAATCGATCCCAATCAAAGGTGTTATTACGTGCTCCACTAAGGCAGTTATTTATCTTATAACTTGTCCTTGTGGTAAAAATGATGTGGGTAAAACAAAGCACGAATTAAAATACATATCTCTGAGCCTCGTAGCACCAATAGGTGTAAGAACGTTACTTACCCAGTTGCGGCCCACTTCTTGGAGGCAGGCCACTCGATTTCGTCTCTGTGTTATATTGGCATCGAACATGTCACCCTCCCTAGGAGAGGGGATGACCTTGATAATTTATTGTTAAAAAGAGAGGCTTCCTGGATCTTTAACTTAAAGACCCTTGCTCCCTTCGGTCTCAACGTAGATTTTGATCTGAAGCCATTCTTGTGATTATTGTGACTTTGCCATTGTAATTGTTTGTAAACTTGTGTAGTCAAATGAATCTATGATCGTATGCTATCCATTTGTTGTTTGTATGCTGTTCTTTGTATGACATTTTAATATTTGATAATTAACCAATGATATTAGGCCACTCTTGGCCATGATTACAGACACCTGTGTCTTTTGACACTACATTAACGAGTCATCCCGCAGTGTTTGTGATTATACCCTGATGAAGACAGCTTGGCTGTTGAAACGTTGGTAATTAAATGTTTGCATCTAGAGTGTGCGGCTCTCTTTAATTTTCAAGTCCTCATCAGTTTCACAATATTTCACAGTATATGACATTGAATCAAATGCTGTCCGTACGTTCATCCTTGCCTTGAGATGTATGGAATCTTTTCAAATGTGATCATGAAGTCTGCCGAATCTGATTGAGTGCTTCCTTTTCTAATTGAAATTTACCCTTAACATCTCGTCAACAAATAGCCAACCCCAATCATAATATATCCATAAAGGCCTAGTAAAAACCAAAGTTTTTGGGGGGGAGAAATAAGTAACCCTTCTCGGTCCTTCTCCACATATTGTTTATTACACTGTGCTCATCTCTGTATCAATAATGTCTTCCCATCCAGCTAACATTAATGGGTTTATTGCAGGCATTACCTTATCTGCTATTGCCTGGTGCTGAGGAGGAGGACGGAAACATGGAGGGGGACAGTGGCTTCATCACTGTTCAGAAGGTCTACTACCCTTTGCTGTGCATTCTGGGGATCCCAGGTGTGTGAATCTTCTATCTTGTTTGTGCTGTTTTCTAAATCTATTTGTGTCTGTGTGATGTTCCAAACTTGTTTTCATTAATTATTGTGAGAGCAATTGAAAAGGAAATGTCACAACTCAAAACGGATGCCATTCTATTTCTTGTTCCTCAGCCAATCTCTTCACTTTCTACATGATCTGCTTCCGGAAGTGTGGAATGTCTGACACGGCCATCATCTACCTGAGCTGCTTGGCCATCGTGGACACCTTCTACCTGGTGTGGGTCATCCTGCTGGACCTGACGCTCACCTTCTGGCAGCTGCAGCCTTTCTGGCACTCCCACCCGGCCTGCGGCATCATGGGCTTCCTGCAGTACGGCTCCTTGTACAGCTCCTCCTGGATCGTGGTGGTGTTTACCATCGAACGCTACCTGGTCCTCAGCAGCATGTCCGCCAAGCAGCACTTCTCCCAGGCCAAGGTTACTAGGCTGACCTGTGTGTCTATCATCCTGGTCTCCCACCTGGCCTCCGTGCCCATGGGCTGGATCAACGTGGTGACGCCGAAGAATTTCACCAGAGAGGGGAAGAATGTGACTGTGCCCTGGTGTCACTACAGGGGCCATATCTATTCTACTGTCCTGGTGTGGGTCACTACGTTCCTCTCCGGTGGCATCCCCATCATCCTGGTCATCATCTTCAACTCGCTGATCGGCCACCACCTGACCCGTGCCAGAAAGATGTTTACCAAGGAGGAGCGGAGGGTCATGCGGGGGGGGGGCACCAAGGGCATGGTGCGGAGGACCATCTTCCTGCTGGGCACAGTGTCTGTGTCCTTCGTGGTGCTCAGCCTGCCACGCTTCGTCACCTACTGCATCCTGCGCACCAAGTACAACCACGACTGGTTTGACCGGAACGACTACCGCATTCCCATCAACTTGATTAGTGACCTGGCCAACATGCTGCAGAACCTCAACTCCACCACCAACTTCCTGCTCTACTGCATGGTGAGCCGGGGCTTCCGCCAGGAGCTGATCCACACACTCACCTGCAAGTCCAAGGCCCGAGAGCTGGGCTCCTTTCTCACCCAGACCACAATGAAGGTGTTCTCTCTGGTGGACCATAAAACACCGCCGACCAGAGACCCCATCACTGTAGTCCTCACCAACCTCAAACAGACCCAGTAGAGAGGAGGAGAATGGAGGGAGAAAGGACAATGATGTGTATAAACCCTGGATGACTGACAGGAGGCACTGTATTGAAGCCACTGCACAGCCATCTTGGAACTTCTCCTCCATTGTAAAAAAAGCTTTAGAAATGCAATGTCTACATTCGTTTTTGACACGTTTATCGTATTACCGACACCTTAATGAAAATTTTTTAATTATGTTATGTGAGCTAAACATAAAAATATATTTCTTTAAATTCCTTTAAGTAGTTTTTTAGAGAGTACTAATGTTACCGTCCCCACTACAACAATTAAAAATACCTAAATACATATAATTTTGTCCTTGAACCATTGAATTGAAATACTGTAGAATTCCATTCATTCCTATGGATGACTGCTCCTACTGGGGAGGGACAATATGGCCGATGGCCAACCAGTGACTTCAAAGCCTTTCAATGGCCAATACATAGTATTAGCAGTCCAGGGTTTATATAGCTCGATAGGAAAGGAGGGGGGAACGCAGGACGTGGTGACTGGACAACGATATGAACAACTTTTACAATGACTGGTTTTCGTTACTGGATACCCATTTCTATAGTTGTTGGTTTGAATGTTTGAATTTTATTGTATGTTTGTAGGATCGTTCTGTGTTGTTATAAACTATGTTTGAATAGTGTTTGTTGGCCTACATGGACTTTTTTCAATGAAAACTCAACTTGTAAAACAACATTTGAATTTATACTGTCGTGGAAATTCTTACGCAGGGACACTCCAAGTCAATCTTAAATGAATCATTGTTTATTGTCAGTGCACTGGAGAGGTTCCAACCAACTCAATGCACCATAGTACACGTCATTCAGGAGCTCTGCCATAGGCAGACCCAGCAGTTGTCTTACATACGGCTATACACAGACAAGTTATATTTGCATGATTTAGCATAATTAATTCATCTTTACCGTTTTGTTTCATTCATGTGACAGACCAATACCTCACGAGGCTTCTTCTCTCTAAGCTAGACCTTGAAACTGAGATATATTTAGTTTGTTCTCAAAACAAGGTCTGGGCGAACTGCCAAATTGCAGCTACTGATAGTGAGGATTTGTACAGTCAGCCACTTGCAAGAACACATAAATTGGTTTATAGAACAGCACATGAATAGAACACAGAAATAAGTTGTAAGTAAAGCTCAAATGTTAAAATTCTCATTACAATACCAAACCGTGTAGGCTATTTTATATCCTCACGTGTGGATGTTAAAGGCTTGTTCACTTTAATGGACGGTATACTTTCCATTAACCAAGTGCCTTCATATCTGTGGGTATGTTTTAACTATCTCATTCCATTCTCATGTATCAGTTCAAACTACAAGGTTCATCATGACTGGTCGCAGAATTCCTGCTCTGTTTGGAGAACAACCTGATTGGCGGACGTGAACTGCATGATCCGCATTATTTGCATAAATTGTGCAAAGGAACTTCTCTGCTTTGCATGAGCTGATCTCTTCTTCAAACATAAATAGAGGGAATGTTTGCTGTTTGCCTCATAGCAGAATTGCATGTAGAGGGAGCCAGGGAATACACAGCTCTGACACAGATAGGTGTGTAAAGGTGAGTGGGGCTCAGGTTTAACTGTTAAACGTAACCGTAAATGGCACACTTTTCTGTAAGTTTGAACTTATTTTCATTGTTTGAAGTCGGGAGAATTTAGTAGAAGACTTGTTTTTTTATTACTCATTCACAGACACCATGCAGGAAGGTTTACAGTAGTTGCTTGAAAGAATGAAAAAGTTCACTTTCTAGGAGCATCGCTTTGACTGGTTATAATCGAATGTATTATAGTGACTCTTTATCACCAAAGGACTGCTTTGAGTTCTGTATAGCGAAATGGGAAGTGTTTTACATCGATCTAGAATGATAGCTATAGATCACTGCTATCTGTTTCACTCTAAAACAGTTTGTGTCACTTGTGAATACAAGGTTTCTGAAAAGCGTTGCCAGGAGTGTCACGTCATGCTGCTATCCACATAGTTCATATTCTATTCCTTTAATACTACATTTATTCCTGTAATACCATGTTTATTCCTGTAATACCACATTTATTCCTGTAATACATGTCTATTCCTGTAATACCATGCTTATTCCTGTAATACCACATTTATTCCTGTAATACTACGTTTATTCCTGTAATATCACATTTGTTTCAATTTCACAAGAAGTCTATCCCTCCTGAGAGAAGAATGGACTCTATCAAGGTATGGAATTGTCAACTACACTAAAGGAAACACTACAGGAAACACTACTACACTTAACAGACAGAAAAGTTAACCTTACACTTCACTAAACTCACTCCTAGTTATAATAAATAATTATGTCCCTTACTTCTTCTAAATGGCTTAAGCTGAATAACAACCTCTCTTTTTATTTTTGTCAGATTCCTGTTGTCACAGAAGCATTCCTTTGGAGACAGATGAGTCTATGACATTATCAACCGTGGACCTACTGTGACCTGTGGGCCAAAGGAAGAGGGCTGGTTCCCCTGAGGTGACTGTCAATGATGTAGGCCAGGTGAACGACCCCAAGGACCCCTGGAGAAGCCCAGTGGAGGACCCTCAGGGTCAGCCTCCACCCCCGCCCAGAGCCCCTTCCCTGCCTGGGCCACATCAGCAAGACATGTCCCCCCACACCCCTGATCGCCTGATGAAAGGCCCCTACCCTGACAATCTCAGGTTACACCCCTACAGAGAAAAGGCTCAGTGGACTGAGGATGAGGACTTCTCTTTATCTGGGCTTCTCCAGCGGGAAGTGGAGGGCTTCGCTGGTCCTCCTAGCTGGCCACGACCTTGGGACTGTTGCCTTAAAAGGAGCAGAACACGTAGAAGCCCCTCTTCCTCTCACATCTGACTTAAACAACATCCACTACTGTGTCCCTCCAAGTCACCAAGCACACATGCCTCCTCAGTGTAAGTAACACGATGTACTGTATATGACTACAGTATTCATAGAATGAGACAGAACAGATATACAGTCGTGGTCAAAAGTTTTGAGAATGACACAATTATTAATTTTCACAAAGTCTGCTGCCTCAGTTTGTATGATGGAAATTTGCATATACTCCAGAATGTTATGAAGAGTGATCAGATGAATTGCAATTAATTGCAAAGTCCCTCTTTGCCATTCAGCCCTGCCACAAAAGGACCAGCTGACATCATGTCAGTGATTCTCTCGTTAATACAGGTGTGAGTGTTTAATTTTTATTTTTCATTTTTTTATTTAACCTTTATTTAACCAGGTAGGCAAGTTGAGAACAAGTTCTCATTTACAATTGCGACCTGGCCAAGATAAAGCAAAGCAGTTCGACACATACAACAACACAGAGTTACACGTGGAGTAAAACAAACATACAGTCAAAAATACAGTATAAAAATAAGTCTATATACGATGTGAGCAAATGAGGTGAGATAAGGGAGGTAAAGGCAAAAAAAGGCCATGGTGGCGAAGTAAACACAATATAGCAAGTAAAACACTGGAATGGTAGATTTGCAGTGGAAGAATGTGCAAAGTAGAAATAAAAATAATTGGGTGCAAAAGAGCAAAATAAATAAATAAATGCAGTAGAGGAAGAGGTAGTTGTTCGGGCTAAATTATAGATGGGCTATGTCCAGGTGCAGTAATCTGTGAGCTGCTCTGACAGCTGGTGCTTAAAGTTAGTGAGGGAGATAAGTGTTTCCAATTTCAGAGATTTTTGTATTTCGTTCCAGTCATTGGCAGCAGAAAACTGGAAGGAGAGGCGGCCAAAGGAAGAATTGGTTTTGGGGGTGAACAGAGAGATATACCTGCTGGAGCGCGTACTTCAGGTGGGTGCTGCCATGGTGACCAGCGAGCTGAGATAAGGGGAGACTTTACCTAGCAGGGTCTTGTAGATGACCTGGAGCCAGTGGGTTTCGCGACGAGTATGAAGCGAGGGCAAGCCAACGAGAGCGTACAGGTTGCAGTGGTGGGTAGGAGCTTTGGTGACAAAACGGATGGCACTGTGATAGACTGCATCCAATTTATTGAGTAGGGTATTGGAGGCTATTTTGTAAATGACATCGTCGAAGTCAAGGATCAGTAGGATGGTCAGTTTTACGAGGGTATGTTTGGCAGCATGAGTGAAGGGTGCTTTGTTGCGAAATAGGAAGCCAATTCTAGATTTAACTTTGGATTGGAGATGTTTGATGTGAGTCTGGAAGGAGAGTTTACAGTCTAACCAGACACCTAGGTATTTGTAGTTGGCCACATATTCTAAGTCAGAACCGTCCAGAGTAGTGATGCTGGACTGGCGGGCAGGTGCAGGCAGCGATCGGTTGAAGAGCATGCATTTAGTCTTACTTGTATTTAAGAGCAGTTGGAGACCACAGAAGGAGAGTTGTATGGCATTGAAGCTCGTCTGGTGGGTTGTTAACACAGTGTTAACACAGGGCCTCCCGGGTGACTCAGTGGTTAAGGGCGCTGTACCACAGTGCCAGCTGTGCCATCAGAGACTCTGGGTTCGCGCCCAAGCTCTGTCGTAACCGGCCGCGACCGGGAGGTCCGTGGGGCAACGCACAATTGGCCTAGCGTCGTCTGGGTTAGGGAGGGCTTGGCTGGTAGGGAAGTCCTTGTCTCATCACGCACCAGCGACTCCTGTGGCGGGCCGGGCGAAGTGCGCGCTAACCAAGGTTGCCAGGTGCACAGTGTTTCCTCTGACACATTGGTGCGGCTGGCTTCGGGGTTGGATAAGCGCTGTGTTAAGAAGGCTTGGTTGGGTTGTGTATCGGAGGACGCATGACTTTCAACCTTCTCTCCCGAGCCCGTACCGGAGTTGTAGCGATGAGACAAGATAGTAGCTACTAAAACAATTGGATACCACGAAATTGGGGAGAAAAAGGGGTAAAATTCAACAAAAAACAAGAAAAAAGAAAAGAAAAAATGCAGTGTCCAAAGAAGGGCCAGAAGTATACAGAATGGTGTCGTCTGCGTAGAGGTGGATCAGAGACTCACCAGCAGCAAAAGCGACATCATTGGTGTATACAGAGAAGAAAGTCGGCCCAAGAATTGAACCCTGTGGCATCCCCATAGAGACTGCCAGAGGCCCGGACAACAGGCCCTCCGATTTGACACACTGAACTCTGAACTATCAGAGAAGTAGTTGGTGAACCAGGCGAGGCAATAATTTGAGGAACCAAGGCTATCGAGTCTGCCGATGAGGATGTGGTGATTGACAGATTGACAGGTCAATGAATATGGCTGCACAGTATAGTTTCTTATCGATGGCGGTTAAGATATCGTTTAGGACCTTGAGCGTGGCTGAGGTGCACCCATATGACCAGCTCTGAAACCAGATTGCATAGCGGAGAAGGTGTGGTGGGATTCAAAATGGTCGGTAATCTGTTTGTTGACTTGGCTTTCGAAGACATTAGAAAGGCAGGGTAGGATAGATATAGGTCTGTAGCAGTTTGGGTCTAGAGTGTCTCCCCCTTTGAAGAGGGGGATGACCGCAGCTGCTTTCCAATCTTTGGGAATTTTAGACGACACAAAAGAGAGGTTGAACAGGCTAGTAATAGGGGTTACAACAATTTCAGCAGATAATTTTAGAAAGAAAGGGTCCAGATTGTCTAGCCCGGCTGATTTGTAGGGGTCCAGATTTTGCAGCTCTTTCAGAACATCAGATGACTGTATTTGGGAGAAGGAGAAATGGGGAAGGCTTGGGCGATTTGCTGTGGGGGGTACAGTGCAGTTGACCGGGGTAGGGGTAGCCTGGTGGAAAGCATGGCCAGTCGTAGAAAAATGCTTATTGAAATGTTCAATTATAGTGGATTTATCGGTGGTGACAGAGTTTCCTATCCTCAGTGCAGTGGGCAGCTGGGAGGAGGTGTTCTTATTCTCCATGGAGTGTTGACAACGACAAGGCTGGAGATCACTCTGTCATGCTGATTGAGTTCTAATAACAGACTGGAAGCTTCAAAAGGAGGATGGTGCTTGGAATCATTGCTCTTCCTATGTCAACCATGGTTCCCTGCAAGGAAACACATGCCGTCATCATTGCTTTGCACAAAAAAAGGCTTCACAGGCAAGGATATTGCTGCCAGTAAGATTGCACCTAAATCAACCATTTACTGGATTATCAAGAACTTCAAGGAGAGCGGTTCAATTGTTGTGAAGAAGGCTTCAGGGCGCCCAAGAAAGTCCAGCAAGCGCAAGGACCGTCTCCTAAAGTTGATTCAGCTGCGGGACCGGGCACCAGCAGTACAGAGCTTGCTCAGGAATAGCAGCAGGCAGGTGTGAGTGCATCTGCACGCACAGTGAGGCGAAGACTTTTGGAGGATGGCCTGGTATCAAGAAGGGCAGCAAAGAAGCCACTTCTCGCCAGGAACAACATCAGGGGCAGGCTGATAGTCTGCAAAAGGTACAAGGATTGGACTGCTGAGGACTGGGGTAAAGTCATTTTCTCTGAAGAATCCCCTTTCCGATTGTTTGGGGCATCCGGAAAAAAGCTTGTCCGGAGAAGACAAGGTGAGCGCTATCATCAGTCCTGTATCATGCCAACAGTAAAGTCCCTCAGCCAAGGGAGTGGGCTCACTCACAATCTTTCCTAAGAACACAGCCATGAATAAAGAATGGTACCAACTCCCAACCATCCAGGAACAGTTTGGTGACGAACAATGCCCTTTCCAGCATGATGGAGCACCTTGCCATAAGGCAAAAGTGATAACTAAGTGGCTCGGGGAACAAAACATCTATATTTTGGGTCCATGGCCAGGAAACTCCCCAGACCTTAATCCCATTGAGAACTTGTGGTCAATCCTCAATAGGCGGGTGGACAAACAAAATCCCACAAATTCTGACAAACTCCAAGCATTGATTACACAAGAATGGGCTGCCATCAGTCAGGATGTGGCCCAGAAGTTAATTGACAGCATGCCAGGGCGGATTGCAGAGGTCTTGAAAAAGAAGGGTCAACACTGCAAATATTGACTCTTTGCATCAACTTCATGTAATTGTCAATAAAAGCCTTTGACACTTATGAAATTCTTGTAATTCTACTTCAGTATTCCATAGTAACATCTGACAAAAATATCTAAAGACACTGAAGCAGCAAACTTTGTGAAAATGAATATTTGTGTCATTCTCACATCTTTTGGCCACGACTGTAGATACATACATGAAATACATTATTCTGAATGTCTATGACAGTAGCTGGGTTGTTCCACAACTAGAGTTCCTCTTGCATTCCTTTGATATTTTAAGTAGCCTGTTAAAAGCCTGTTATATTAAATTAAGTATAATAAATCAGATTGTTTATATGAATAAACAATGTTACTTTATTTGGCCCTTTACTGTTACTTTAATTGGCATTTGTCTTAATTTGACTTCTTGAGATGGAAAACCTTGTTTTTTAAAAATCTAGTGTGTTATGAACGTGTGCTCTTTATGACAGAATATAAACATTTATGCATGGAACGACCCAGCTATATAACATTTGCTGGTAAGTTGGTGAAGTTTTTGTTTATGTTGTTGTATATATTACTGTCTGAGATTTAGCCTGGACGATCCACATTCTATAATTCACATAGGCTGTGTTTACACATGCAGCCTAATTCTGATCTTCTGCCCAATTATTGGCAAAGAGCTGTAAACACAGCTGAAGTAATGACTTTGATTTGGAGACCATCCAAGACAGGATGTTTATAGGATCATTATAACAATTTTCACGCTATGGAACCTCAGAAGGACCCTCACCAGTGCCCACTGTCCTGGGACACTAAACATTCCTACGCTGGTCTAACATCAGATTGTATTATTAGCCTATATATTAGCGTTGTTATAGTCAACTAGCAAATGTTTCTTAACTTTTTGGTGTTTTGTGGGGCTCCAAACCCTGCTGCTGGGCATTAGAATATTAATTAAACTCTTCTACACTTTTCCCTCTGTAGGACTCCCACAGCTCAAACAGACTATATGGACAAGAAGATCTAAAAGCCTCCAGCCTAAATCTTACTTAGTGTGTCGCCCCTCCCAGACAGGTGATGAGGGAGGTCAGTGTGGTGCCCTCCTACCCGGGGACCCCTGGCCAACCAGGTGGGGGATGAACAGCTACACAGGAACTGAGGAAGACCATCAGTCTATCTGAGGAGTGCAGTAATTATGTATCAATGTCCATCCCTCAGCAAAACCAAGATCATTCATTTTTAGACATTAAAGATGATTGTTCATTAAACAGTGGACTTTCGGTGAATCAGAAGTGATTGAGTCACCCTAAGAATTCAATATTAGGACTTAAAACCACAAATATGTACAGTAAATATTTGCCTGAGCACAATTAGCTTCCATGTGGTACAATGCTTTGTTTGATCGCAGGAAATGTGTTCATTACATATTCTGTGGACACAGCCAGTGAGTTCTTTACCTTTGTGAAGTGTCTGACAGATCAGGGCTTTAAACCAGCTGTACGTTTTCCATTTGATTTCATTCACCCACTCTTTGAAATTTCTATTCAAACATACTTCCTCTCTCTGGCAGACTGACATCTTTGATAGCACGGTTAGAAGAATGGACATCAACAAGTGGATGGACAGCTATTTAAAGGATGTAAGTCTAAGCTGTCAGCATTTTTAGGACATCATTTGGACCTATCCAATTACGAAACTATACATAAAACAACTGAACTGACTAGGAGGTGCCGTGTTGCAGAAGTCAGTGCTGATCATCGTGGTCATCAGTCCCAAGTACAAGGCAGACGTGGAAAGAGATGGAGAGGATGAGCATGGTCTCCACACAAAGTTCAGGTAGACACTTACATGTGCCTGTACGAATATATTCACTATTATTCTACAATATAGAAAATAGTACAAATAAAGAAAAATCCTTGAATGAGTAGGTGTTCTAAAACGTTTGACCAGTAGTGTATACCCAAGTCATCTATACAGTGTGTATAGTTTCTGTATAGTATACATTTAATTTACCATGAAAAGAAATCATAACATTTCTCATGTCAGATCCAGAATGAGTTCATCCAACAGCGCTGCCTTCATTTAAAACTGGTACCGGTATTGTTTCCCACCTCTACGAAGGTGAGTGGATAACCAGATTTCCCATTCACTGGGTTAGGCTATACTGTTGTTATGTTCTCCAGAGTGTAATGCTCATCCCATCACTGTCTTCCAGAGACATGTTCATACTGTTGTTATATTCTCCAGAGTGTAATGATTCAGCCTATCCTATGTTTCTCCTACAGAGATATGTTCCTGCCTGGCTTCAGAGCACCAGGATACACCACTGGCCCCAGGATACCCAAGACCTACTTCTCCGTCTGCTATTAGAGGAACGCTACATTGGCCCCCCTCTGGGGAAAGAGCTGACCCTCTCCGTACGACACCTCTGACATCTCTGAGAACTGCTGAAGACACATTATGTTGTGGTGCTTCATAGATTTCAATGTTTATATGGAAATTTAGTCAATGCTTTTTTTTTTTTTTTACTAAACTGAAATGGTGTGGGAGTAGTGGTGTATCTCAGCACTACTCTCAAATAGCCACAAGGTAGCAGTATTTACTTTCTGGTGTTTCAAGTCCTAGACATTTGCTTGCTAAGGTGATAACGGGTTACTCCTGACATTGTGTGGCGACTGTGGTCCTAATAATATGTGATCTGAAGATGTATTCTATTAATAAATTAAAGTAATAAGAGCTTGTTGACTGTGAGGTTGTTGATTTGCCATGCTAAACATTTTTACATTCAAATCAAATCAAATCAAATTTTATTTGTCACATACACATGGTTAGCAGATGTTAATGCGAGTGTAGCGAAATGCTTGTGCTTCTAGTTCCGACAATGCAGTAATAACGAACAAGTAATCTAACTAACAATTCCAAAAAAACTACTGTCTTATACACAGTGTAAGGGGATAAAGAATATGTACATAAGGATATATGAATGAGTGATGGTACAGAGCAGCATAGGCAAGATACAGTAGATGATATTGAGTACAGTACATACATATGAGATGAGTATGTAAACCAAGTGGCATAGTTAAAGTGGCTAGTGATACATGTATTACATCGTAGCCTACACTACATAGTTACTACGGTATTACCCAGTACAACGTCAAGGTCTCACATTTTTGTGGGTAATACCAGATAAGTAGAACATGGTGTACAGGTGGATTTAGTGGCCTAAAGGTTAGCATGTATGATATTTGTTTACGATATTTGTGCGTCTGTAACTATCCGTAATAATGGTAGCATCCACATGAATGTGGAAATGTTTAGAAACATATTCTATTCTCATTTACAATAAAAGTCACTCCAAAATGACACTACATTATTTGCCATTAATTTCTATTGGGCAAAACATAATCTGTACAAAAAGTGGTGTAATTTCTTAGCGGTTCACCCGATATGGATGACAATACCCTCAAATTAACAGTCTGTACTTTAACCTCAGTCATTGTATCATTTCAAATCCAAAGTGCTGGAGTACAGAGCCAAAACAACAAAACATCTGTCACTGTCCCAATACTTGCGGAGGGCACTGTACTATAATTGCGGAGGGCACTGTACTATAATTGCGGAGGGCACTGTACTAAAATTTCTGCTATTCTCAAAAGAAAGCCAGACATATATTCTATCAGCCTAATGCATTTGTTAACCATGAGAGCTTAGTATAAACTCAGGCTTTTCCTGCACCCATAGCACTTGCACCACACTAGACCAAGCCTTATCTGACCAACCCAAAGCAACCAAAGGGGTTGGGGAAGGGGGAGATGGGATTGTCTCCTGCAGGTGGCTTGGTGTGTGAAACTGAGCCTGTCAACTTATCAGTGACCACATTTACATGTCCACAGTATTCCGGATAGCAGCTCATATCCCACTTAAGGTCTTATTTGGGATGATCTGTTTACATGCACCTTTGATATCCTGCTCATGAGAATCCCTGTATCCATTAATAAACACAATATTCCTCATTTAAGTTCTATGGGTTAAATGGAATAGAAACTGAAATATTGCACTGAATGTAGGCCTATAACCTCTCACATGTAGAGTAATATAACATTAACTCCTGCAGAATAATACAACAAATGTTAATTTTGTTTCAGGTACAGGAATGGAGAAACATTATTTCTTTCTATCAGCATCTCTTCAGAAGATGGACGTGGAGGTCCTGGGCTGGTGTGGTTGCACGTGGTCTGCGGTTGTGAGGCCGGTTGGACATACTGCCAAATTCTCTCTAAAACAACGTTGGAGGCAGCTTATGGTAGAGATATTAACATTCAATTCTCTGGCAACAGCTCTGCAGGACATTCCAGCAGTTAGCATGACAATTCCTACTTTTAGAAGTGATTTGTTTGACAATCAGATGAAAACATCATCACGCAACACCCATTATATGTGAAACTGAGCCTGCGCGGACTGCAAAAACAACAGTAAACGGCATAAGATGTTTTCATGCCACAGTATCCCGTCTTAGATCAGCATACTCCAGGCATCATATCCGGGGATCTCATAACCAGGCTACAAGCTTTTTTCGGGTTATTGTTAACGGGATGTGATGTTTATATGCGTCAACTCAAAAACAGAATACTTGAGTATCCCGAATAATAACGGGATATTAGTGTGCATGTAAACTAGGTCAGTGAGGTGACTGCTTGATTAACATGGGCAAACTGGTCTGTGCCTCCAGAAAACAAGACGAAATTCTCCAACCATCAACAAGGAGAAAAGTCCCTTCAGAAAACTATTGCTTTCATTCCTACAGAGCTGTGTGTGAACTGGTGTATGTGAATACTTACCTGAACATCTCTAGTGTAGTGCGTTCTGGGCTATCCCAGATTGTGATGCATAGACATACCTTTCAGCAGAAGAATGCTATTAAACGGACTCACCTCATTTTCACCTGCACTGATTGGTTTCCAGAGAAAGGGCTGAAGCCCACTCAAGGTCAGAGCACACTCCGTGTGACAGATGCTCCCACTCCATCCAGATGAAATGTTAATGAAATATTCTTCATCATCAGGGAGCCATTGAGTGTGACTGTGTCCCCAGTGTGAGCCAGGGTTTATGGGCCTTTCAGTTTATTATGGAAATCTAGATGGAATTATATTAAAGGTCAACTCCACCACTTTTCAAGCTAATTTTCATTATCTCCAGCACAACGCCAGTGTCAACATATGTGAAATCGGCACATTTCTACATTTGAAGAAAAAAATATGAAGTTGAAATAGTTCTACCTACTGACATCATCAAAAGTTAAAACATGTTTAAAAACAATGATTTTCATACACTATGAGATTCAGGGTAACATGTGGAGCAAGAAAATACCCTCCCTTGGATAGAAACTCATTGCAGGTTTTGAGAACCACAGTGTTCTCGCTTTTAATCCTACCCTGGGATGTCACAGAGACCCTTCTTCTCATCGTTTTAACCACGGATCATAGAAACACGCTGTTTTCAAATATGTAAACACTGGTTTGGTGCTGGAGAGAATGAATATGAGGTTGAAAAATTGTGGCATTGCCCTTTAACCAATGTGAAGTTTAAAAAATCTGACAGGAAAGTAGAAAGAAAGTACCAAAAATATAACTGTAATTATAAAAAGGCCTTATTCTTTAAGCAGTCGTGGCAAATAGTGTTGTGTGCCACAATTTTGTGTGGACTGACTGAAAGGCCTTGAGGAGTGTAGAACCATGTTATGATCTGTTTGTAGTCTTCCATATGGACTTATGGTATGTACATCATTTAGGGGGACAGTAACACAATTTGCATAAATTTGGATGTAGGAATTATAGGGACGAAATTTGACACATTTATCAAAATATGGTCATGTTCTGTAGTAAGGAACTTCTAGAAGTGCTCAAAGTACACCACTGGAAGTGTGTGAGCCAATTACAGCAAGGCAAACTTTACAGTAATCCAGTCTTGCAAAAAGGTCTCGCCCATAGAGAATGATAGAGGCCTCTAGTGGCCAAAAGGCCACTTTAGCCATAGACATTAAAACCAGTAGATAGCGCTGACGTCATCCATATATTCCTATGGAAAACTCTGGATGGCGCATGAAGCCAGAGGTATTTTAATTTGAAGCACGCCATATTGCTCAATGGGGCTTAATTGCACCAAAGAATCGCTAAGGATCATGGTGAAAGTGGCCGTAACTAACAAAGGATCATGGTCGATATAGTTGTTTTCATCCTGCCTGAGTAATGGCGTGTATACATGCTAGTCGGAACTAGGAAACTCAAAAATGTCCAACTTGCTGATTTGTTGAACACATAACTACAACCAGTTAGCAAATTGAACATGTCTGAGTTTCCTAATTCGGACTAGCACGTGAAAGCAGCAAGAGTCAACCCTAGATGACATTGGTGTCAATACCGGCATCCCCATAGATATTGGCCAGCCCCTCCAGCTCCACTTGACAGCCTTGTCGACTCCATGCTCTCATCTAGATAGCACAACCGCTAAGGTGCACATGCAAACAGTGTGCATGAGGGCGCACACTGGTGGAAAAAGTACCCAATTGTAATAGCTGAGTAAAAGTAAAGATAGCTTAATGGAAAGTGAAAGTCACCCAGTAAAATACTACTTGAGTAAAAGTCTAAAAGTTTGGTTTTAAATATACTTAAGTATCAAAAGTAAAAGTATAAATCATTTCTAGTTCCTTATATGAAGCAAACCAGGTGGCATCATTTTCTTTTTTTTCTGGATAGCCAGGAGCTCCAACACTCAGACATCATTTACAAACTAAGCATGTGTTTAGTGAGTCTGCCAGATCAGAGGCAGTAGGGAGGACCAGGGATGATCTTTTGATAAGTGTGTGAATTAGGCCATTTTCCTGTCCTGCTAAGCGTTCTAAATGTAACGAGTACTTTTGAGTGTCAGGGAAAATGTATGGAGTAAAAAGTACATCATTTTCTTTAGGAATGAGGTGAAGTAAAAGTAAAAGTTGTCAAAAATATAAATAGTAAAGTAAAGTACAGATACCCCCAAAAACTACTTAAGTAGTACTTTCAAGTATTTTTACTTAAGTACTTTACACCACTGAGGGCGCGAGCCTCCTCGTAGCCTGCCGGCTTGTGATTGTTCTGTGTTAGCACGTGGTCCTGTTTGACGACAAATGCAGTACTCAGAATGGATCACTATTTAATTAAATAACCTCGATTTGTAGCAAACTTGAAAATAATTCACTGTGGGGATCAAACTTGATCATAATAAACAAATTGTGTTTGGCCGTTCTGGCGATGGTAATTTACCTAGGCTTTCTAGGGCAGACCAGGGCTTTTGGCATCGCTATGGTTGCTACGCAGTAGCCGATCAGCAGAGCTTGTGACTTCACCCTCCAGACCGGACACTTGGGGCCTGGTATTAGTATGGGCCACACCATTGAGGGCTTCCACCATTTTAATGTAGTCAAATGGGTGGGACTTCCAAATTCATTGGCTGATCCCTCCTGGTGACCCTGTTGGAGTCATATCCAATTGGGTCAACAGGAGCGATCATCCAATCGTGAAGAAGAAAATGTACTACTTTAAAATGGAGATTGCCTAAATGGCGATGCCTAGGCTGTCATAGATGCTATAATGGTACAGATACAAATATGAGTCCTCAATCTATCTCTATGTTCTAGCCAGTCTGGCAGAACGCAAACATCCTTCTGGATTCGGCAACTTGAGCCTGCGG
The DNA here is from genome assembly GCF_018296145.1 of Oncorhynchus tshawytscha. NCBI lineage: Eukaryota > Metazoa > Chordata > Actinopteri > Salmoniformes > Salmonidae > Oncorhynchus > Oncorhynchus tshawytscha. The sequence goes on from NC_056433.1 coordinate 18,893,889, forward strand.
GTGGTGTTTGTTTTTTTTGTTCAATACGTGCAAGTTATTTTCTGTAAATGTTTAATTGCGAAAGTGGTTACAGTCGAAATCAGGCCATTTCAAGTACATTTTGTAATCGTGTATCATTAAAATGCGCAATTTCTATGTTTAGTTTATCTTTTAGATCAGTGGAGCAGTATAATTATTGCAGGGTGTTAACAGTCAATATTCACAAAATGTCCCCAAAAAAGTAATATAATATTTTTTAGGAATAATAGGATTTGGCCTGTCATACCCATGTCCCGCCCAAAGATTTTTCAACCAATTAAAAAGCTCACTTTCACATGCTCGCTTGTAAATGGACCAATGGAAAACGCGGTGGTCCTACGAACACAATTTGGGACTGGATCTTGACTCCTCTGACTGGCGGGTGTTGTTGGAAATGCGGCAGTAGCTATCAGTAGATGCAAACACTAGGGGAGGACTGGCGTTGCTTGGGTTTAGTGAAGAGTGTTGTGATCATATTACAGAGGAGAGTAAACCTTGTCCGCTGTGCCACATTGGAAGCCACTAACTGCCACATAGAATTGTATTTGCAGGCAAAGCTAAATACTTGCACTAACATCTGCCTCAGCAGGAGAGTATAACTCAACGATTCCCAGTTTTTCAGAATGGATATGCCGTAGCACCTGGACTCCACGAGTGGGAACAAAGTGGTTTATGTTTAGCTGGCGAGCTAGTTTGTTAGATAGCTATGGCACGTCTCAGGGATAGCGGCTACTAGTTTCAGCATTCTAAATTCTGAGACGAGTGTAGTAACTATGTCAATAGTAACTGATTCACGGGGCACCTCCATTAACTACAGCGTGGTCTCAAAAGCTGCAACTCGGATTACTCACCATAGTTCTTATCTTGCAAGCTAGCTGGAAAATGGGGAAACTCCGCGCTCCGCCTCGATAAAAAAACTATTTGGTTTATTGCTATGTGTAACTAAAAAGGATTGTTTGGATCATTCGTCGGTTGTTACATTGTGCAAAACAGTTTATTCTCCTCCTGCTCCTAGATGATGCCACAGTGTGTGCCCCATGCGCGCTCCGCATAGTTCATTGGATCTAGCACAGCAGTCATGTTTGCCGTCCGTATCGTCACCGCTGACTACTACCTTACAAGTCCTCTCAAAGACTTGGACGTCATTTATAACGAATTCAGAGAAAGTGACGTGAAGAAAGTACCAGTGGTTCGGATTTTCGGGGCAACTCCAATAGGTATGTTCATATGGTTTTTAATCAATGACTGGTCATTTGCAGCATGGTACAGTACCGCCACGGGCTGCACGGATGTAACACATTTGCAACGTCACAAAACCAACCCTATTCAAACATGAAATTAGTTGTAATAAGGAGACGGACGCTGCCACATGAAAGATGTTTAGTGAGGTGACACATCGTAATAAACCATGCACCACCCGCAGCTGTTTGCAGCATGCGCGCGATACATGGTTGCTTTGTTTTCTATCTCGAGCTCCACAGGGCGGTGGACAGACCTCTACATCAGCATTCGGCACATAACCCACTTTACTATACCGTTAATAAAATATATTATGCAGTATATTATGCAGTCTCTTTTCTGTTCCCAACAACCTGTGGAGTGGTGCCACAGCAACGTTGGAATCACAGCATGACAAAGTTGTCACAATGGAGGTGTGACTGATTTAACTGGCTGCAGTAGTCATGTCTAGATGGGATACAGCTTTTGGCAAGTTGACGCCAAAAGTAGATTTTTTTGTTGTATTTTAGCTAAACCTTTTCCTAACCTTAAACTAATTATCTTAACCTTCTGCATAAATTCTAAACCTGCGACGAAAAGTCTATTTTGACAAGCTGCATTCCTAGAGAAAATAGTGCAGTTTTAACAAAGAGCTTGCTGCAAATCTACATATTTTCCATGGGGTGGAATGTATACATGATATCTGAGTGAGGGTGACTAAGAAAATCAATGGATGCAACAGGGATCAATCAAATGTAAATCTGGGAGGTTGTTTTTGTCAGGTGAATGCCTTAATACAGTAATTCGACCATGGTTGCTTCATGTTTAGGTAGCAGGCTGCTAGACTAATTTACCAATCTAAAGAATGTTAGCTGACATGGGCTAATTAATTGACTGTCAGTGACTGACATAAGAAAGAAACTGTCTTTGGAAATGGACCTGCAACCCTACAAAAAGGGGGCCCTGGGCCGCATGCCCATCCCTATTCTAGACAAATCCACTGGCTGCAGCACTTACTGTGGTTGATTTCAAGCCGACTATGGAGCATGCCACCTGCTTTGCTTTCTAGTATTGGTTGTGTATCGTAATCGCAGACCACACAAGGAAATATTTTCAGTAATAATTCCCTTCATTCACTGCACAGCAGCATAACCTACTCTGTTTTTGGTCCTTCTTTTTGTATTTACTGTAGGCTGTGTGGATATTCACAACAGGCTTTGATGTAGGACTGGCATCTGAGAGAATAAATGGGATTGTGGGTCAGGGTGTCCATCTAATGTGGTCAGCTAGCCCCAGACCTTTGCATGTGGTCACATCTGCATTGTAAAGGTGGCAGCTCTAACCGCTTATCACACACTTATCATATCATCTCTCAGACATGTCCCAGTCCACCTCACTGACCAGTTTCCTCACAGCTTTATAGTGTAACAAGTTGCAGTGGTTTTGGTTCACCAATGCCACGTAGACCGCTGTTGCCACTGATTCCCTTGTCAGTGATTTATGTTGAGTGTTTCATAATCTGTTGAATAATGTTGCTTTCGACCCTCCAGACTATTAGTCAACATGAGGTCACACGGAGGCAAGCACAGACCCCTCATTTCACACACCATCTTGTAGCTTTGTATTCGTCTGCAATGTTCTTGAGTCATTGTTACCTCCAGGTGTTGTGAGGCTATGGGTGTTAATAACAATACAAGGCATTTGTTTCTGGATGTATGGCTGTAGTTTTGGCAGAGTGCATTGTTTTACAGTATCTCCAGCAGCTCCACTCTGTTGATGCTGCTTGTGTGGCAAGTCTAAGTCTCTGTGTTGGCTCTGTATTTTCTGTGTGAAATTGCATCACCATCTGGAATACATTGACTTAAAGCACAACTTCTTTTTATTTTTCCATTTCGAATGTCCGCTGAAAAATCTGGGAAAAGGGTCACACAGACACCCATGAAGAGAATCCATTCTTTAGTCCCTTGTATACATGATGAGTCAGGCTTGAACTATAATAAGTTGGCAGTCTCTTTTAACATTTCTACCTACACCCATTCTCATTCTGTGGGAGTTGCTGGACTAAAAAGGAAGAATTGGCTAATCAGCTCAGTGTGTCCTCTCCTGACCCACAGAAGCCGGGAGGGAGACACCAGTCTTCCCTCTGTCACTGGACACCTCACCTAACCTGGTTACTCTTCATTGGCCAGCCCCTGAGGCCCTGCCCTGTTACAGCCGTGGTGTTCTAGTGGTGTGGTGTTCTAGTGGTGTGGTGTTCTATCGGTCTAGCTGCCTGTCTACATCCACGAGGGACCAATATCTCTATGATGGAATGCTAGAGAGACAGATGTTGTTCTTTCATGGTTTCAGTTTTTCCCAATGCACACCATCTTTGCTTATTCAGGCCAAATGATAGTGGTTGTGCACAATGTGCAGTGGTAATCAGTAATTCATTGCATATGTAATAGGCCAGCAGCAGCCAGCTTGATTGTGAATGAGCAGCAGTGGCAGACTTGATTGAAGTATCCATGCATGGTAAATACTGAGTGTCTCCCACACTGCTGGGAGTTGCAGTCTTTGAGCTCTGACAGCATTAATCCTGCTTGATGTGTAGAAAGACTAGATTCAGCAGGCATTCCTCACTGCCTGGGAGAGGCAGGAAGCCAGGCAGGCACTCTGTTTTTGTTTTTCTCTGCTGAATATGTGCATGCAAACATTGGTGTGTGCTGGGGAGACCTGCATGAAAAATTCACCTGAATGAGAGGACAAGCAGCGAACCGCAGAGTGGGATAAAACAGAGGACCTCTCTCCAACCCTCTACCCCCTGCCCTTCCTTCCTCCCCCTTTCCTCTCATGGGGGAAACTCTAATGCCATCTAAAGGAATTCCTCCCGGATCCATTAAGAGGATAATGGGGGATTCGAAGACTTGGCAGTTCATTAGTCAGAAAGTCATTGTCTCCTGAATGGTTTACCTCCCTATTATGTTTATTGGATTATTTAGCATTCTGAAGCTGTAGCCCAGTAGGTTTATGATTCTTATTAGACTTTGACGATGATACGACTAGCTACTTATTTCTCATGTTTTGTAGGCTAATGGTTGTCTTTTGTGGGCTTAGTCCCTTTACCCTCGCTTGAATCCATTCCCTTCATCTCGTTTTGATGACAAAAATAGCTGCCAGAGAGCAGCAGAGCCAGAGAGCAGCATGAACCCTGGCCCCTGATAATCCTGAGGCGTGTGATGTTAAGAAACTGAGGCTCTGGATCTTTAAAGTGTGGCCCCAGACCAGTGAAGACACACGCATGTTCAGGTTTCATTAACCATTAATAAAGGCCTGTCGTTCCTTTGTTTGTCATCCATGCCTTCTCTTTGGGCCTTCCCTGCATAGTACGTCAAGATGGTCCAATCAGTGGCCCTTTGCCTTTGATCTATAGGAGACATTAATGGCACCTCGTTGTGTCTCTTTATGTGGGCGTGAAGAAGCGTCTCCGTGCTGTGTCTCTGTCATAGGGGCCTCACATCAACCCAGGAATTCCACGAGTGCTAGATCCGGGTTCAAAGGGTTCAGCGGGCACAGTGATGGACTGTCTGCTGCATTGAGAGCTTAGCGAACAAATATCCCTCATCCTTGCAACAGGGATCAATCAAATGGAAATCTGGGAGATTGTTTTTGTCAGGCGAATGCCTTAATACCGGAGGATTACTTTTATATTAAAGCTGAATGGGCCCCACCCCTTTCTCTGGGTGGTGATGATGACCTACTGTTGCTCCTAGCCTGGTTACTGGAGAGGTAGGTCTATGTCACAGTCAGCTTGCAGCCTATACTGTAGCCTTTAACTCATAGCTGAGTTAGACATGAATTAGACATATAGCCTGCAACATGAAGCTGAATGGAGTACCTTTAGTCTGGCCTGCGGCTGAACTGTTATACATTTGGTCTGTACTGTAGCCAAGGCTATGTGGCTTTTTTTTATAGGTTAACCCATAGCGGAGTTATAGGCTACGTGCTCACTCTTTAGCCTCAAACCTGCGGCTGAACTCTTAGGCCTACCTTTAGTCTGGCCTGCGGCTGAACTGTGTGAGGTGTGTCTTTGTCCTGTCTAATGGGATGTTTTTCTGAGCCCTCTCTGGCGCTGTCACTGGCTCCCCCTCCCCTCTCTTTGTCTCTCCTGAGGTTTCTCTGTACAGTACACAGATGCCCTTGCTGCAGCACCGGGGCCTGGGTGATTGATGGCTTTAATAGCTCCCTCCGGTTCTACGGTGGCTATTTGAATGCGTCGCCTCACCCACCTCCGAGGGTAGGAATGTGCTGCAGCAGCACTAGTCATTGTCCCGTCCATCATTTTTTGTCGCCCAGGTTGATTTAGGTGACACCCTGGTCTTTTTACTGTAGTGCTGTACCCACCAAGCCCTTCAGACTTTTCCTCAGATGTCTCTTCTCCCATCTGAGACCTATCACAGCCTCACTGCGTAGCCCATATCTCATATTTAACCTTTACAGTCAGTTGACCAACGGATTACAGGGGGAATTAGAGTCATATAACACAGCCAGGTGATGTATTTCGCATGGTTCCAGGCTGAATGTTGTGGATCTGGTAAAAGAAGAAGAGTGAGATGGAACCTTGGTGTGCTGGCCACATTTGTATTTTCTTTAGCAGCTAACAATAAAAGCAGCAGAATTGCAGGCTGTATAACTGTGTGATGGATGGCAGATTCATTAGCACGGGGGAATGGAATGTGACAGTCAGCCTGGTCTGCTCTCTGGGCTGCTCGCCTCAAGGTGGGCTGGGTTGGGCTAAACCTTATGACTTTGCTGCAGACAGGTGTGTGTGTGTGTGTGTGTGTGCAGGACTATTATTTGCTGTCTAGTTGATTTGCGTTGCATTGGCCATGTCAAGGTCACTCCACCAGAGGGAGGCCAGGATCTACCTGTCCCTATGATCTTTGGCCCCCATGGCTGGGAACCTGTGTCCCAAATGGCACCCTATTCCCTTTTATAGTGCACTACTTTTGACCAGGGAACCTATATAGAGAATAGGGTGCCATTTGGGGTGTATAGACAAGCCACCTCTTCTCTCTGGTACTGGCACTAGGCTTGGTACTGGCACTAGGCTTGGTACTGGCACTAGGCTTGGTACTGGCACTAGTGCTGGTACTGGCACTAGCGCTTGTACTGGCACTAGCGCTGGTACTGGCACTAGCGCTGGTACTGGCACTAGCGCTGGTACTGGCACTAGCGCTGGTACTGGCACTAGGCTGGTACTGGCACTAGGCTGGTACTGGCACTAGGCTGGTACTGGCACTAGGCTTGGTACTGGCACTAGGCTTGGGGCTGGCACTAGGCTTGGGGCTGGTACTGGCACTAGGCTTGGGGCTGGTACTGGCACTAGGCTTGGGGCTGGCACTGGCTTGGGGCTGGTACTGGCACTAGGCTTGGGGCTGGCACTAGGCTTGGGGCTGGTACTGGCACTAGGCTTGGGGCTGGTACTGGCACTAGGCTTGGGGCTGGCACTAGGCTTGGTACTGGTACTGGCACTAGGCTGGTACTGGTACTGGCACTAGGCTTGGTACTGGTACTGGCACTAGGCTTGGGGCTGGCACTAGGCTTGGTACTGGCACTAGGCTTGGTACTGGCACTAGGCTTGGTACTGGCACTAGTGCTGGTACTGGCACTAGCGCTTGTACTGGCACTAGCGCTTGTACTGGCACTAGCGCTGGTACTGGCACTAGCACTGGTACTGGCACTAGTGCTGGCACTGGCACTAGGCTGGTACTGGCACTAGGCTGGTACTGGCACTAGGCTTGGGGCTGGCACTAGGCTTGGGGCTGGCACTAGGCTTGGGGCTGGCACTAGGCTTGGTACTGGCACTAGGCTTGGTACTGGCACTAGGCTTGGTACTGGCACTAGCGCTGGTACTGGCACTAGCGCTGGTACTGGCACTAGCGCTGTACTGGCACTAGCGCTGGTACTGGCACTAGGCTGGTACTGGCACTAGCGCTGGCACTGGCACTAGGCTGGTACTGGCACTAGGCTGGTACTGGCACTAGGCTTGGGGCTGGCACTAGGCTTGGGGCTGGTACTGGCACTAGGCTTGGGGCTGGCACTAGGCTTGGGGCTGGTACTGGCACTAGGCTTGGGGCTGGTACTGGCACTAGGCTTGGGGCTGGCACTAGGCTTGGTACTGGTACTGGCACTAGGCTGGTACTGGTACTGGCACTAGGCTTGGTACTGGTACTGGCACTAGGCTGGTACTGGCACTAGGCTGGTACTGGCACTAGGCTTGGGGCTGGCACTAGGCTTGGTACTGGCACTAGGCTTGGTACTGGTACTGGCACTAGGCTGGTACTGGTACTAGGCTGGTGCAACACACTTGCACGATGGGCATCCACTTCACAAAATTCATTACCAAAATATCTGGAGGTGGAACATCTATTACATTTACTTTGAGTACCAGTCCTAATGGCCTTTCTAGGTTTATCCGTTCAGTTAAAAGCAGCAGACACACCATGCCTTGATGATTCACCCGGTCAGCTCTCATCTGTGTTAGTCGCCCACCTTCTGAGAGACAACCGCTGGATGGCCAATTGTCTGAGTTAGCAGCTCTTTCCGGCACCGTTTGATCTGGCTGGGTCTAATCAATAGGAGAGCTGCTGTGTTAATAACACACAGACAGGGTGGAGGTGGCCAGCCGGCTTTACTGCTTGCTGATGGTCAATACGTCTGCTGTCTGCTGACTGCAAATCACACTGACTGACTGGGCCCAGACAGACCTCCAGGCTGAGGGGAGTTTGAGGTAACAGACTGACTGACATACGGGCTATACTTGCAGTCTGAGGGGAAGTAACCATAGAAATAGAATGATCTATAATTCAATCTAATTCTATGGAGGAAACAGACAGCCAAGCCTCAGTCTCTACTATCAGTAATCCAGCACATGGTATATAGCTGCCATGGGACTTTTAAACGCCTGCCCCAACCACATTTAAAGGAAGGACCAGGGCATGTGGGGATATCAGTGGGCTGTTGTCAGCCAGGCCTATAGCAGTATCCTGTCACTGCTGCCTGCCAGTGAGGTCATGCAATTAGGCTAGTTCTTGAGTGAAGCTGGACTGGACTCGCGTTGGTCGCCAGTGACCGGCCTGGAAATGCTTCCTTTTTGATGTACTGTATGAAAGAACGCCTGTTCTTCTCGTTTGATGTGGAGTGCTCAGTAGTGGAGGTGCTGCCCGCCTGCCAACGGTTGTGTTGGCATGGTAGCCTAAGTGGATTTATGTTCTTTGAATGGAGGGAGTCCCTAAAAAAAACAGGCATCAACTGTGTGGTCCCACTCTGGCCCAGGGAGCCTAGTGTTGGCACATAGATTTGGGTTGCTGCTGAGGGTTCCAACCTTTTGCCCTCTCCTCCTGGCTCTTTGTCCCTACAGTAGATAACTGGTGTGAGAGGCCCTGCCAATTCAGGCTGTGTTAGGACTTTCTAGCTTTCTGTTCCTATGGCCATCTCTCACTATTTTTACAACTTATTTAAAAGAATGAAGGAATTTGTCAGAGAGGGCCAGAACTGGGAACAAAGGAATGTTTTGAACCTGTCAGGCACATAATTTCTTAACATCTGGATGTTAATAAAGCAGATGGAGGTATCTGTTAATGGGTCATCTCTCATGGACAGATGAAACTGCAAGAATCTGTCACGGCTCATGTAGTTATGTGATTACGAGCAGTTCGAGAGGTGTGTTCAGTTAGCTTGAATGTTTGCTTCATTGCAGAACAGTTTGTACTCAACAACACGTTTCCCCAAAATGTTATTGTACGTTCTTGAACCGACTTTGAGGTATGTTTGGTGGGTGTGGCTTGAAGCAATGAGTGACGTATTTAAAGGGCAGTGGCAATGCTGACAGCGTTCCCCAACTCACAACCCAACCCCGCCCCGTTTTTCAACTGGCCGTTCAGTACAGCACCTTTTCCGTTCAATTGGAACGTTCCAGAACGTAAAAACGTACTGAACGCAGCCCTGGTTTGGGTTTTTGTCATTGATTTTTTTGGGCGAATCAGGATTGGGCGAAGGCGGTGCTTAATAAACTGAGGTGATTTTCAAGTCGTGTGGCTCATTAACTGTTTCCACTAGATTCTACAACAACAAAGTCAAAATTGGCTATATTGTAAAAATGCATAACTTCCTTTTAGAGCATGATAAACATGGGTGAAATTAGATGAAGGGAGGGTTTTGGCCGAGAGTTTCTGTTTGCAAGGGAGGCCACTTCGCTTCCTTCCTTTGCAAAGGTCATCAAAATGTAATAACTGCATTCCCCCTTAGAAGTAAAACAGTGAGAATTTTACTTCTGGGGAAAGAAGAGTAGGCCTGCAGTTCTGTTTTTAAGCTCTAACTATGACAGGAAAGCCCTGGGTTTTGAACACTCCATTCTACACTCCCCCTTGTAAGAACCTGCGTCTGTCTGCTTCTGAAGACCCAAACGGAATGTTTTGATGCATTTATTCCACAGTTCCACTGTGCACAGTGTGTATGAAAGCAGGCTTATTCAAAGAGGGGGAATTCTAGCTGGCTCTAAAAATAGCCCGGCTTGTTTTTTAAATGCAGCCAAGCTTGCTGCTTTCTCTTCTGTTGTGTCAGTGCTGGAGGAGAACAGTGAGGGGTCCTACTTAAAACACAGACTCTGGGGTCGACCAGAACATACTAGTCTTCTGCTGCCTGTCCCATTTTGGAAGCATCTGGGGTTTTTTCTTGAAGGGAAATGTCTTAAGCTGTTCCCCATTTCCCCTTTGTTGTGTTAGCTATTTTATTTTCCCTCACAGCAATACTTCAGCTGCAATTTGGCTTGTCTTTGCTCTGTGTGTTTTGAGAGGGGGAGACTGAACGTGTCTCTCACTCGTCTAATGCACCAATCGTGCCTCCCCTAAGCCGTGTGATGTATGGCTGGGAGGGAGACATGCCATGAATATCACATTTCGACGGGCAGACCTGTTAAGGGAACATCTCCTTTTGTCTTGATCAGACCTGTTTAGGGAACATCTCCTTTTGTCATGATCAGGCCGTTTGGACACAGTCACTGCTTTCCTGGAAACCAGAACTCTTAGGTTCTGCCTGCCGGCTCCATCCAGAGTCCTCCGATTGGATTTCCATGGCTGCTGTCGACTGTTTGAGTACTCACATCATTTTCTTCTGAGTACTCGAATGGGGGGGGGTTGGAATATTTTTTTGAACAAGGCTGGAAAAAATATGTGCACATTTATCTATAGGACAATGCCAGCAGTGCACAACAATACCTCATTTATCATAGCCATTACAGATAACAAATCATAATGCCCCATATACATATACACTACCGTTCAAAAGTTTGGGGTCACTTAGAAATGTCCTTGTTTTTGAAAGAAAAGCTTTTGTCCATTTAAAATAACATCAAATTGATCAGTGTAGGGATTGTTAATGTTGTGAATTACTATTGTAGCTGCAAACGGCTGATTTTTAAATATATATCTTATTTTATTTTTAGTGTAATCTCTACATAGAGGCCCATATTCAGCAACCATCACTCCTGTGTTCCAATGGCACGTTGTGTTAGCCTTTAAAATGGTAAACTTGGATTAGCGAACTGATCATTAGAAAACCCTTTTGAAATTGTTAGCACAGCTGAAAACTGTTGTTCTGATTAAAGAAGCAATAAAACTGGCCTTTAGACCAGTTTAGTATCTGAAGCATCAGCATTTGTGAATTCGATTACAGGCTCAAAATGTCCAGAAACAAACTTTCTTCAGAAACTCATCAATCTATTCTTGTTCTGAGAAATTAAGGCAATTCCATGTGAGAAATTGCCAAGAAACTGAAGATCTCGTACAACGCTGTGTACTACTCCCTTCACAGAACAGCTCAAACTGTTGTCCAAGTGTGATCATTTGAAACGGGGCTCAATTTGGTGAGTTGAAAGACAATCTTTCAGGGTTACAGACCAAAATCTGTCTTTTTGATATGCAGATGTTTAACTTAGTTTATTTAGCCTTTTCTTTGGAATTTTCAAAATGAAAGAACAATTCCACATCGAACTTTGCGTGGGGATGAATTACGGCCACTACATCTGTTTGGGGAGAAGGCCTATGCTGATGATTCTGATGAAAATATGCTCTTTGTCTAAATCACATTTGGTCTAGCTAGCACTTTACGCTGGAGACACAACAGCATGATTTTATTCCGTCTCTTTCATTGTAAAGGTGGACTCCGCAAAATGACGTTGCCACGAGCAGCACCACAGATATTGTGATGAGCGAGATACAAGTGTTCACTGTCACACAGTATCTGCACATGTGCATGGGTTCGATTCACTTTGTTACAGCAACGGGTCCTAAACAGTGGAGAAGTTTAGCCTCACGGTTTAATGCTCTTAGTTGTTGAGGAAATTGACCCACTATGCTGTTAGCACATCACGTCATATCGCTGAGTCTACCATTTAATATGACATGGTAATATATTTATAATACACTGCTCAAAAAAATAAAGGGAACACTAAAATAACACATCCTAGATCTGAATGAATGAAATATTCTTATTAAATACTTTTTTCTTTACATAGTTGAATGTGCTGACAACAAAATCACACAAATGATCAATGGAAATCAAATTTATCAACCCATGGAGGTCTGGATTTGGAGTCACACTCAAAATTAAAGTGGAAAACCACACTACAGGCTGATCCAACTTTGATGTAATGTCCTTAAAACAAGTCAAAATGAGGCTCAGTAGTGTGTGTGGCCTCCACGTGCCTGTATGACCTCCCTACAATGCCTGGGCATGCTCCTGATGAGGTGGCGGATGGTCTCCTGAGGGATCTCCTCCCAGACCTGGACTAAAGCATCTGCCAACTCCTGGACAGTCTGGTGCAACGTGGCGTTGGTGGATGGAGCGAGACATGATTTCCCAGATGTGCTCAATTGGATTCAGGTCTGGGGAACGGGCTTGCCAGTCCATAGCATCAATGCCTTCCTCTTGCAGGAACTGCTGACACACTCCAGCCACATGAGGTCTAGCATTGTCTTGCATTAGGAGGAACCCAGGGCCAACCGCACCAGCATATGGTCTCACAAGGGGTCTGAGGATCTCATCTCGGTACCTAATGGCAGTCAGGCTACCTCTGGCGAGCACATGGTGGGCTGTGCGGCCCCCCCAAAGAAATGCCACCCCACACCGTGACTGACCCACCGCCAAACCGGTCATGCTGGAGGATGTTGCAGGCAGCAGAACATTCTCCACGGCTTTCATCTGTGAAGAGCACAGGGCGCCAGTGGCGAATTTGCCAATCTTGGTGTTCTCTGGCAAATGCCAAACGTCCTGCACGGTGTTTGGCTGTAAGCACAAGGACATCGGGCCCTCATACCACCCTCATGGAGTCTGTTTCTGACCATTTGAGCAGACACATGCACATTTGTGGCCTGCTGGAGGTCATTTTGCAGGGCTCTGGCAGTGCTCCTCCTTGCACAAAGGCGGAGGTAGCGGTCCTGCTGCTGGGTTGTTGCCCTCCTACGGCCTCCACGTCTCCTGATGTACTGCCTGTCTCCTGGTAGTGCCTCCATGCTCTGGACACTACGCTGACAGACACAGCAAACATTCTTGCCACAGCTCGCATTGATGTGCCATCCTGGATGAGCTGCACTACCTGAGCCACTTGTGTGGGTTGTAGACTCCGTCTCATGCTACCACTAGAGTGAAAACACCGCCAGCATTCAAAAGTGACCAAAACATCAGCCAGGAAGCATAGGAACTGAAAAGTGGTCTTTGGTCACCACCTGCAGAACCACTCCTTTATTGGGGGTGTCTTGCTAATTGCCTATAATTTCCACCTGTTGTCTATTCCATTTGCACAACAGCATGTGAAATGTATTGTCAATCAGTGTTGCTTCCTAAGTGGACAGTTTGATTTCACAGAAGTGTGATTGACTTGGAGTTACATTGTGTTTAAGTGTTCCCTTTATTTTTTTGAGCAGTGTATATCATTTCATATTTCAGTTCAAATTAAGATGCAGAATCATCCATCTCCCTTTTGTTCTGTGGACTGTTGTCAAACAAGCTTATCCATTTCTCATTTATTTAGCGTTTCACAGTCACTCCAGTCAAGACTGCTTGGCAGTTTCTGAGTAAATTAATATTTACATCTCCAATCCAAACACTAACTGTGACTGTCCGTAATTGACTGGATTGGAATATTTGACTGCCTGTTTGTGCAGAAGCGTAGTGTACTACTGTGAAAGGAAGTTGATTCTGTGCAGCCTCCTGTGTCCCTGTCCGCTGGCTTTTTCTTACAGTATACTGTGTTCCTTTTCACCTGCAGTACAGTGTCGTGGCCATGCACACTGCATGATTGTACCTCCACTGTGTGTGTCTGTGTGTTTTCAATGCTAGTCTACACGGTGCTGTCAGACTGGGAACAGCAGACACTGAGGATTCCCCACCCGCTGGTCACAGTCTTGTGGCTCTCTCACCCACTTTTCCACTCTTTGCTCTCCCTCTCCCCACGCTCACTCTCTTCTGTTCCTTTGTTCTCCTCTACCTACACTTCCTGCGGATCCAATTTCTTTCAATTCATAATTTTTTCACTTTTTCTCTCACTTTTACCCAGAGCACTCCTCCTTTCTCTCATCCCTTTTTTCTGTGTCAGAGGTGACCTGTCCCTGCAGGTGTCATGTCACACTGTTCCTTGCTGTGTCCTGTTTAGGGGGGACATGACCCCAGTCAAAATGTGACTTGTTCAGTGATGTGTGTGTGGGACAGAAGCTGCCCTCCCTGGCCTCTGCCCTCTCTGACCCTGTCAAGTTCATTCCCCTCTCACCCTGATACCCTTCCCTCATCACCCTGAGCCAATCACATACCTGAGCTCCAACACAGTGGCAAACATTAGTGAAGAATCGGAGCGAAATTAGTGCCTGGGACCTGACTGGATAGGTCCATTTATGTCTGGCTCAGTGTTGACATAGTAGCATAATGCACTTCACTGGATTAAGGGTTTACTATTCAAGGTCCTAAGAGGTCCCAGGTCTGTGTGGGGTGTGTGACCATTCAGTGATGTGGTAGAGCTCTGTGCTTAGGGGCCCTGCTTCCATTATGCTCTTATTGAGTTAAAGCCCCTTCTTCCTCTCCGTCTTCACCAACTCCTCTACCTCCTGCTTGGTGTCCTCCTTCCCCCTTCCACCACGACATGCCTTTTCTCCTCCTCCAACTCCTGCTTTTCCTCCCTTTATCCACCCACTATACCTCCTCCTGTTCTCCTCCCCTGCTATGTAGAGACTTCCTCTAGTTGCCGTCATGTCTTCAGTGGATTGTGTCCAGGCCTCCTGCTCGGCTGTGCTGCTCTCTGATGATCCTCATTGTTAAGTGGACTGCTCAGGTCTCTAGTCAAACAGACGCGGCTTTGTGTCTGGACGATGTGGGAAGAAAGCAGCCCTGGTCGGTCGGGTTCTTCAGCTTCACCCTGCTAATTATACTTCCTCCTACTGTAACAAGAGGCAGGGAGGAGGGCTCTAAGGGACACTGGTATTAGTGCTTGTGCCACATATAAACATACTGTAGGTGAGAGGACTGGACCACACAATAACAGACAAAAAGAGAAGGCGGCACGGCCAAACTACTGAAACAATAGCCTGGTTCAGTCTCTTTGTCCTAGGAGGACTGTGGTTCTGTTCAGTCTAGAGGTCGACCGATTATGATTTTTCAACGCCGATAACGATTATTGGAGGACCAAAAAAGCCAATAGCGATTAATCGGCCGATTTTAAAATAAGAATTATAGGACTATATCCCTCTATTTCCCTCTAAATACAATTTGTATTTCATTAACCTTTGACTATTGGATGTTCTTATAGGCGCTTTAGTATTGCCAGTGTAACAGTATAGCTTCCGTCCCTCTCCTCGCTCCTCCCTGGGCTCGAACCAGCAACACAACAGCCACCACATCGAAGTGTTACCCATGCAGCGCAAGGGAAACAACCACCCCAAGGCTCAGAGCGAGTGAAGTTAGAGCGCGCTAAAAGCGTTTCAAACTAGCCAGCCATTTCACTTCGGTCACACCAGCCTCATCTCGGGAGTTGATAGGTTTGAAGTCATAAACAGCGCAATGCCTGACGCACAACGAAGAGCTGCTGGCAAAACGCACGAAAGTGCTGTTTGAATGAATGTTTACGCGCCTGCTTCTGCCTTCCACCGCTCAGTCAGATACTTGTATGCTCAGTCATATATGCAACACAGGACACGCTAGATATGCAACACAGGACACGCTAGATAATATCTAGTAATATCATCAACCATGTGTAGTTAACTAGTGATTATGATTGATTGTTTTTTATAAGATAAGTTTAATGCTAGCTAGCAACTTACCTTGGCTTACTGCATTCGCGTAACAGGTCTCCTTGTGGGGTGCAACGAGAGAGAGGCAGGTCGTTATTGCGTTGGACTAGTTAACTAAGGTTGCAAGATTGGATCCCCCGAGCTGACAATGTGAAAATCTGTCTTTCTGCCCCGGAACGAGGCAGTTAACCCACGGTTCCTAGGCCGTCATTGAAAATAAGAATGTGTTCTTAAGTGACTTGCCTAGTTATATAAAGGTGTAAAAAAATAAAATAACAAATCGGCAAATCGGCGCCCAAAATTACCGATATCCGATTGTTGGTCCTAAAAGTCTTTTGGTCCTAGGAGGGCGGGGGTTCTGCTCAGTCTTTTGGTCCTAGGAGGGCCGGGGTTAATCCTAGGAGGCCATTCCGATTAATCGGTCGACCTCTAGTTCAGTATGTTGGTCCTAGGAGGACCGGGGTTCTGCTCAGTCTTTTGGTCCTAGGAGGGCCGGGGTTCTGCTCAGTCTTTTGGTCCTAGGAGGGCCGGGGTTCTGCTCAGTATGTTGGTCCTAGGAGGACCGGGGTTCTGTTCAGTATGTTGGTCCTAGGAGGACCGGGGTTCTGTTCAGTATGTTGGTCCTAGGAGGACCGGGGTTCTGCTCAGTATGTTGGTCCTAGGAGGACTGTGGTTCAGTGTTGGTCCTAGGAGGACCGGGGTTCTGTTCAGTATGTTGGTCCTAGGAGGACCGGGGTTCTGCTCAGTCTTTTGGTCCTAGGAGGACTGTGGTTCAGTGTTGGTCCTAGGAGGACTGGGGTTCTGTGGACTGGCATGTGTGTCACTGTGAGGGTCACCCACTGCAGTGGTAAGCGGGCTGGACTGGATCCCCTCTGTCATTGTCTGTCTCTTTTCCTCTAGCCATCGCACAGCTACTGCTTGCTCTGCCACATTGCTACACTCTCCATGGAATGTTAGTCTGGAAAACTTAACCCGAAACAGTGACTAGGATCTGGTTTCAATGATGGACTCTTTTGGCAACTTCGATAAAATGCCATTTGGGGTGGGTCCTCTTCAGACAACTCTCCCAACAAATCACAAGTCGGACATGCCAGAACGTTACGATTCAAGTTTACAGACAAAACCGTTGCAGTGGTTTTAGTGAAGGGAGTTGATGCAAACTTGCCGCTTGTGAAACGCACTCATTAAAAAGAACCTCTGTGAGCTCCATCTCGCGAGCTACTAGTTAGTGTTTTAGTCAAGCGGATAAAGTAGTGACATAGACAGTGACAGTTTCTTTATGACATAAGAGTATCATTGAAACCAGAGCCTAGTCTCACTGTTGCTTGTTGAGGTGGTTGGACATGTAGACTTTGATTGATGTAGCATGTTTGTGTGTCTGTTGGTGTGAGCACAGCTAGAACTGGCAGGGCATCGATCGACAGGCTGCCGTCGCACTAATCATGCAGGTCTGGCAGATACGCGCACACAAGGTACTCAAACATGCTCCTCTCACGCATACACACACACACACACACACACGTATCACATGCACACACACCTAGACACTGTGCAGCTGTGCAGCGCTGACCCTGGATAAATAAGCAGCCATACAGGCCTGTTGCTACAGTAATAGTGTTCCAGCCTATAGACCTAGGACCTTGCTTCTTCCCAGGCATAGTATTCCCTTCCTGCTCGTCTTTATTCTGTCCCCCCGGGGGGGTCGTGTGTGTGTGTGCCCCTGCTGTGACACTCCAGAGGGAATGGAGGCCCACCCGTGCCGTTAATCAGCCGTCCCGGAATCGTTAGTGCCGCCACACACCGTCACTGGATGAATGAACTGGGGCCTGTCATCGCCACTCATATCCCACAGCGGAGATGGATGTGCGCAGAGGGGGGGCCACTGCTGCCTGCCCGCCCAGCCGCCCACATCACACCTTCAGCTGGGATGGATTCTCACAACATAGGCCTATACCCATGAGCCCTGGAGAAGGATGTGTTCATGTGACGTAGTGCTTAGTCGTCATTCAGAAAGACAAAGAAAAAACATACAAAAAAACAACAACGATGCTTTTGTATTCTGCATTTTTTTGTGCTGTGGGTTGGTGTGAGGTTATGTGGCTGCCAGACCATCTGTTGAGTCTCTTGCCTGCTCAAATATCTGGCACTCGTTCGCAGGACAATCTGGTCTGTTTGTTCCTCACCACACTGAAGTGCCAGGGATTTCTTTAGTGAACCCAGCAGGAGACCGCTTGGTCCAGTCTGGAGCTTCACAAACACTTTTTTTAGGTGTTTTATGCTTCAGTAAGGGCTGTCTGGGTCTGGCTTATGCTTTAGACAGGACTGTAGGTTATGGCTGTCTGTTATGCTTCAGTCAAAACTATGGTTAGGGCTGTCAGTCAAAACTGTCTGGGTTATGCTTCAGTCAGGGCTGTAGGTTAGGGCTGTCTGGGTTATGCTTCAGTCAGGACTGTCAGGGCTGTCAGGGGACTGTAGGTTAGGGCTGTCTGGGTTATGCTTCAGTCAGGACTGTAGGTTAGGGCTGTTTGGGTTATGCTTCAGTCAGGACTGTAGGTTAGGGCTGTTTGGGTTATGCTTCAGTCAGGACTGTAGGTTAGGGCTGTCTGGGTTATGCTTCAGTCAAGACTAGGTTTGCTTCAGTCAAGACCAGACAGCCCTAACCTAGTCTTGACTGAAGCATAACCAGACAGCCCTAACCCAGTCTGGGTTATGCTTCAGTCAAGACTGTAGGTTAGGGCTGTCTGGGTTATGCTTCAGTCAAGACTGTAGGTTAGGGCTGTCTGGGTTATGCTTCAGTCAAGACTGTAGGTTAGGGCTGTCTGGGTTATGCTTCAGTCAAGACTAGGTTAGGGCTGTCTGGGTTATGCTTCAGTCAAGACTGTAGGTTAGGGCTGTCTGGGTTATGCTTCAGTCAAGACTGTAGGTTAGGGCTGTCTGGCTTATGCTTTAGACAGGACTGTAGGTTATGGCTGTCTGGGTTAGTCTTAGGAAGCCCCTTGCAGAGTATAGAGTTTTAGGGTGTTGTCTGTTTACCTCAGGACTGTATTGTAAGGACTGTCTGGGACTGTCTGGTACATAGGAATGACTGGGAGTACTGTACATAGGAATGACTGGGAGTACTGTACATAGGAATGACTGGGAGTACTGTACATAGGAATGACTGGGAGTACTGTACATAGGAATGACTGGGAGTACTGTACATAGGAATGACTGGGAGTACTGTACATAGGAATGACTGGGAGTTTTATATAGGGGGGTTGACCACCTGTAACTGACATTTCCTGCAGTGTAGAACAGAAAGTCACCTAGTATGAAAAATAAACATTTTACAAGGTGGCGCAGCGACCATTTTACAGTCTTTAGGGAGAACCCTGGTGATTTCACGTTTCAGATTCTGGTTTGTTTGCTCCAGTCTGTGCTCAAGAGTCAGGCGTTCTGCCAGGACAGGCCTTGGCTGTGGAGAAGGGGAGGGGACGCCCAGCTAAGACCACACAGTCACTGGGTAGACTCTGTTGTCTGCTCCAGGATTTGCCCTGGGACCACCACGATCTCCACCAGCATAGTTACCTCAGCCAGGAAGGCCTACGGCTCCTAGCCAAGACACAATGGAACCTGTGACTCACTGGGGGTGGTAGGGAATGAAAGCATTTCCTTGCGATCAGCCTCTCATGCTACTTTATATTGGACGCCTGGAGACACACGGCTGAAGACACTTGTGTTCAGGATCAGATGTGGATACAGTCAGCGGTGAAATAAGCCTGGTTAATCCACAGTAGAGGAGTTGTTCAGGAAGGAACGAGTTACAGAAAAGAGTGGTTAGTGAGTGAACAGCCTTTCCTGGACATGCTGCTTCTACCACTGTAATTTCAGACAGGACTGGAGATGTTTCTGTGTTCGTCTGAGTCAGATCTGGAGACGTGGCCAACAGTGGAAAACAGAACAGGGGAGAGAGCAGACCAGGCAGCTGCAGCAGTGTACTACTCTGCCAAAGGGAATATGGAATGAGAGAGAGCTCTCCTCTGGTGCCCATAAAGAAACAGGCCTCCTCTCATGCCTTTGTTATGTGTTCTAGCAACAGAAAATAACCCACTTGCATATGCACTTTGAAGGATGGGGGATTGAAGGGATGTGGGTGTATTATCGCTATGGCCAAATTGCAGTTTTTGTGTGTGTGTGTGTGTGTGTGATGGAGGTGGTGTGAGGGTTATGGGGAAGACTGGTGGCAGAGGGAGGCTAATGAATAGCACCCTACCACACCCTTTGGCAGCTCCCCCTGCTCTGCAGTCTCTGTCTGCTCTGCAGTCTCTGTCTGCTCTGCTGTCTCTGTCTGCTCTGCTGTCTCTGTCTGCTCTGCTGTCTCTGTCTGCTCTGCTGTCTCTGTCTGCTCTGCTGTCTCTGTCTGCTCTGCTGTCTCTGTCTGCTCTGCTGTCTCTGTCTGCTCTGCTGTCTCTGTCTGCTCTGCTGTCTCTGTCTGTTCTGCTGTCTCTGTCTGTTCTGCTGTCTGTCACTGTCTGGTCTGCTTTAAATAATGCAAAAACAATGTGTTGGAGAAGAAAGTAAAAGTGCAATATGTGCTATGTAAGAAAGCTAACGTTTCAGTTCCTTGCTCAGAACATGAGAACATATGAAAGCTGGTGGTTCCTTTTAACATGAGTCTTCAATATTCCCAGGTAAGGAGTTTTAGGTTGTAGTTATTATAGAAATTATGACTTTCAATCTATACCATTTGTATTTCATATACCTTTGACTATTGGATGTTCTTATAGGCACTTTAGTGTTGCCAGTGTAACAGTATAGCTTCCGTCCCTCTCCTCGCTCCTCCCTGGGTTCGAACCAGCAACACATCAACAACCGCCACCCTCGACCCTCAAAGCAGCGTTACTCATGCAGGGCAAGGGGAACAACTACTAGAAGGCTCAGAGCGAGTGACGTTTGAAACGCTATTAGCGCGCACCCCGCCAACTAGCTAGCCATTTCACATCGGTTACACCAGCCTAATCTCGGGAGTTGATAGGCTTGAAGTCATAAACAGCTCAATGCTTGAAGCATTGCGAAGAGCTGCTGGCAAAACCCACAAAAGTGCTGTTTGAATGAATGCTTCCGAGCCTGCTGGTGCCTACCATCGCTCAGTCAGACTGCTCTATCAAATCATAGACTTAATTATAACATAATAACACACAGAAATACAAGCCTTAGTTTCCGGATTCCGTTTCTAGGCCATCATTGAAAATAAGAATTGCGTACTTTAACTGACTTGCCTAGTTAAATAAAGGTGTACAAAATAAATAAATAAATTGGCCAAATTGGTGTCCAAAAATACAGATAAACTTGAAATCAGCCCTATTCCGATTAATCGGTCGACCTCTAGTCTGTCTGGCTCTGCAGTCACTGTCTGGCTCTGCAGTCACTGTCTGGCTCTGCAGTCACTGTCTGGCTCTGCAGTCACTGTCTGGCTCTGCAGTCACTGTCTGGCTCTGCAGTCACTGTCTGGCTCTGCAGTCAGTCACTGTCTGGCTCTGCAGTCACTGTCTGGCTCTCTGCAGTCTCTGTCTGGCTCTCTGCAGTCTCTGTCTGGCTCTCTGCAGTCTCTGTCTGGCTCTCTGCAGTCTCTGTCTGGCTCTCTGCAGTCGCTGTCTGGCTCTCTGCAGTCGCTGTCTGGCTCTCTGCAGTCGCTGTCTGGCTCTCTGCAGTCGCTGTCTGGCTCTCTGCAGTCTGGCTCTCTGCAGTCTGGCTCTCTGCAGTCGCTGTCTGGCTCTCTGCAGTCGCTGTCTGGCTCTCTGCAGTCGCTGTCTGGCTCTCTGCAGTCGCTGTCTGGCTCTCTGCAGTCGCTGTCTGGCTCTGCAGTCGCTGTCTGGCTCTCTGCAGTCTCTGTCTGGCTCTCTGCAGTCTCTGTCTGGCTCTCTGCAGTCTCTGTCTGGCTCTCTGCAGTCTCTGTCTGGCTCTCTGCAGTCTCTGTCTGGCTCTCTGCAGTCTCTGTCTGGCTCTCTGCAGTCGCTGTCTGGCTCTCTGCAGTCGCTGTCTGGCTCTCTGCAGTCGCTGTCTGGCTCTGCAGTCGCTGTCTGGCTCTCTGCAGTCGCTGTCTGGCTCTGCAGTCGCTGTCTGGCTCTGCAGTCGCTGTCTGGCTCTGCAGTCGCTGTCTGGCTCTCTGCCGTCGCTGTCTGGCTCTCTGCAGTCGCTGTCTGGCTCTCTGCAGTCTCTGTCTGGCTCTCTGCAGTCTCTGTCTGGCTCTCTGCAGTCTCTGTCTGGCTCTCTGCAGTCTCTGTCTGGCTCTCTGCAGTCTCTGTCTGGCTCTCTGCAGTCTCTGTCTGGCTCTCTGCAGTCGCTGTCTGGCTCTCTGCAGTCGCTGTCTGGCTCTCTGCCGTCGCTGTCTGGCTCTCTGTCTGGCTCTCTGCCGTCTCTGTCTCTGCCGTCTCTGTCTGGCTCTCTGCCGTCTCTGTCTGGCTCTCTGCCGTCTCTCTCTGCCGTCTCTGCCGTCTCTCTCTGCCGTCTCTGCCGTCTCTCTCTGCCGTCTCTCTCTGCCGTCTGCCGTCTCTGTCCTGCTCTGCACAGCTCATCAACAGACTCCACGCAGCCAGTCAAGGCCAAAAATAGTAGCACCCCGCCTTGACGTCTGTGCCTCTTCTCCTCCCTGAGACACACACACACACACACAGAGTGCAATTAAAGTCTCTCCACAGCATGGCAGACACACTGTTTACTCCCTCTACAGGGTGGTCATGCCCCCAAACACCACCACTTCAGAAATGGCTGTACTGGCAGTATTACAATAGTCTCACCCAGGACTAGCATAAAGTAGGGTCTGCTAGAAGACAGAGCGCTCTATACTATGCTTCTTAAGACGTTTATAAAGCAGGAGCATACATTTCTCCCACACTTTGTTTAGGCTGATCACTGCTTTTCCCTCTTTTCCTCTTTTCCTCTCCCCCCTTCACTGCAGTCTGTTTCCTCCCTCCTCAGTCTCTGTTTCCTCCCTCCTCAGTCTCTGTTTCCTCCCTCCTCAGTCTCTGTTTCCTCCCTCCTCAGTCTCTGTTTCCTCCCTCCTCAGTCTCTGTTTCCTCCCTCCTCAGTCTCTGTTTCCTCCCTCCTCAGTCTCTGTTTCCTCCCTCCTCAGTCTCTGTTTCCTCCCTCCTCGGCCTCGCCCTGTTTTACTCTGTGTATAGTGGTGTAGGATGGCGTCTTTGAAGTAAACCCACAGAACTGAACCATCACGTGAGATGGGCAACACACACACACACACACACACCCTCCCTCATGCAATATGCACGATGTAGATATGCATGATGTAGATATGCATGCTGTTGACAAGAGACAGGTACAGCACATTGAGATTCTCTTTTTCAATATATTGCCATGCTAGAATTGTAATCCTGAGAAGTGTGCTGCAGAGAGTAAATGTCTGAGGAGAATGTAGAATGGCCATGCGTCTACACGAGGAACTACGAGGCACCCGTCCACAGTTAAAGTCATTAGAAGGCTGGGGGAAGGAAGGTAAATGATGGTGCAGATGTGGCTAAGCAAGCAGAAGTTTTTATTGATCGTCTCGACCTCTTCGTGCAGCAGTGGCACACTATTAGTTTGTTCCTGCCATCCATCCCTTCTGTCATAGCGTACCGGGCTACGGACAGATGTCTGGATAAGCCAGGCTGTTCAGTCAGTCGTTCAGGCCACTGATGGGTTGGGCTGTGGTGCTCTCTCTTCTGCAGGTGCTCTGGCAGGGACGGAGCTGTGACTATGAAGCACCATAATGGTTAGGGGATAGATTTTCTGATGCCAGGTGCTCTGCCCCCCTCGCTCGCCCTTTTTCCCCCTCCGGGCCCACTCTAGGTCTCATCTTTTAGGCTCTGTGCCAGCTCTGTGTGTAAGAGACTGTCGAATCCCTCTGTGTAAGAGACTGTCGAATCCCTCTGTGTGTAAGAGACTGTCAAATCCCTCTGTGTGTAAGAGACTGTATGTGTGCATCACCTCACCCCTGTGTGTTGTTTGCTTCACTTTGTATGAGGACCCCCCCCCAGTTCATCCTGTGTAAGGTGCCCTGCCCTGCCGCCAGTGCCCTGGCATTGAGACAGACCATGCTGGAGGCTCTTCACAGGTATTGTAGTACCAGTGTTAGGGTTCATTAACCTCTCGTCCACACTCCTATCCTCATCCTCCCTACAGTGTCAGGGTTCATTAACCTCTCGTCCACACTCCTATCCTCATCCTCCCTACAGTGTTAGGGTTCATTAACCTCTCGTCCACACTCCTATCCTCCCTACAGTATTAGGGTTCATTAATCTGTCGTCCCCACTCCTATCCTCCCTACAGTGTTAAGGTTCATTAACCTCTCGTCCACACTCCTATCATCAAATCAAATTTATTCATATAGCCCTTCGTACATCAGCTGATATCTCAAAGTGCTGTACAACAACCCAGCCTAAAACCCCAAACAGCAAGCAATGCTGGTGTAGAAGCACGGTGGCTAGGAAGAAGCCTGGTTCCTCTCTAGGTTATGTGGGGTGGCCAGTCCTCTTCTGGCTGTGCCGGGTGGAGATTATAACAGAACATGGCCAAGATGTTCAAATGTTCATAAATGACCAGCATGGTCGAACAATAATAAGGCAGAACAGTTGAAACTGGAGCAGCAGCACGGCCAGGTGGACTGGGGACAGCAAGGAGTCATCATGTCAGGTAGTCCTGGGGCATGGTCCTAGGGCTCAGGTCCTCAGAGAGAGAGAAAGAGAGAATTAGAGAAAGCACACTTAAATTCACACAGGACACCGAATAGGACAGGAGAAGTACTCCAGATATAACAAACTGACCCTAGCCCCCCGACACAAACTACTGCAGTATAAATACTGGAGGCTGAGACAGGAGGGGTCAGGAGACACTGTGGCCCCATCCGAGGACACCCCCAGACAGGGCCAAACAGGAAGGATATAACCCCACCCACTTTGCCAAAGCACAGCCCCCACACCACTAGAGGGAGATCTTCAACCACCAACTTACCATCCTGAGACAAGGCTGAGTATAGCCCACAAAGATTTCCGCCATGGCACAACCCAAGGGGGGGCGCCAACCCAGACAGGATGACCACATCAGTGAATCAACCCACTCAGGTGACGCACCCCTTCCAGGGATGGCATGAGAGAGCCCCAGTAAGCCAGTGACTCAGCCCCTGTAATAGGGTTAGAGGCAGAGAATCCCAGTGGAAAGAGGGGAACCGGCCAGGCAGAGACAGCAAGGGCGGTTTGTTGCTCCAGAGCCTTTCCGTTCACCTTCCCACTCCTGGGCCAGACTACACTCAATCAAATGACCCACTGAAGAGATGAGTCTTCAGTAAAGACTGAAGTATCCTCCCTACAATGTTAGGGTTCATTAACCTGTCGTCCCCACTCCTATCCTCCCTACAATGTTAGGGTTCATTAACCTGTCGTCCCCACTCCTATCCTCCCTACAGTGTTAGGGATTGGGTTAATGACCAGGCATCTATTGTATGTCTCTGTCTGGCTCTCATCTATTGTATATCTACTATATGTCCTCAACATGGGTTCAGTCTGTGTTAATGAGCCTCCCCTCCACTGTGCTCAGTTCTGTTCTCCCAGTCTCAAAGCATTAGAAAATGTTGTCCTTATTCTCTTACTGTAAGACCCAGTTGACCTTTGGTCCCAGTCCTGACTCCCTTCCCCTGCGTTGTCCATATTGACTACTCCGGTTAAGCCTAGTGCATACTGGCCCAGAGGCAATAGCAGAGGGGATGTTTTCCCCTACATTACTCCTTGCTCCCCCTGGACCCCTCACTCTCTCCCCAGCTACGTTCATCTGTGAGAGGGGGGTTCTGTACAGTCGTGGCCAGTTTTGAGAATGACACAACTATTAATTTTCAAAGTCTGCTGCCTCAGTTTGTATGATGGCAATTTGCATATACTCCAGAATGTTATGAAGAGTGATCAGATGAATTGCAATTAGTTGCAAAGTCCCTCTGCCATGCAAATGAACCGAATCCCCCCAAAACATTTCCACTGCATTTCAGCCCTGCCACAAAAGGACCAGCTGACATCATGTCAGTGATTCTCTCGTTAACACAGGTGTGAGTGTTGACGAGGACAAGGCTGGAGATCACTCTGTCATGCTGATTGAGTTCGAATAACAGACTGGAAGCTTCAAAAGGAGGGTGGGGCTTGGAATCATTATTCTTCCTCTGTCAATCATGGTTACTTGCAAGGAAACACGTGCCGTCATCATTGCTTTGCACAAAAAAGTGCTTCACAGGCAAGGATATTGCTGCCAGTAAGATGGAACCTAAATCAACCATTTATCGGATCATCAAGAACTTCAAGGAGAGCGGTTCAATTGTTGTGAAGAAGGCTTCAGGGCCCCCAAGAAAGTCCAGCAAGCGCCAGGACCGTCTCCTAAAGTTGATTCAGCTGCGGGATCAGGGCACCACCAGTACAGAGCTTGCTCAGGAATGGCAACAGGCAGGTGTGAGTGCATCTGCACGCACAGTGAGGCGAAGACTTTTGGAGGATGGCCTGGTGTCAAGAAGTGCAGCAAAGAAGCCACTTCTCTCCAGGAAAATCATCAGGGACAGACTGATATTCTGCCAAATGTACAGGGATTGGACTGCTGAGGACTGGAGTAAAGTTATTTTCTCTGATGAATCCACTTTCCGATTGTTTGGGGCATCCGTGAAAAAGCTTGTCCGGAGAAGAGGTGAGCGCGCTACCATCAGTCCTGTGTCATGTCAACAGTAAAGCATCCTGAGGCCATTCATGTGTGGGGTTGCTTCTCAGCCAAGGGAGTGGGCTCACTCACAATTTTGCCTCAGAACGCAGCTATAAATAAAGAATGGTACCAACACATCCTCCAAGAGCAACTTCTCCCAACCATCCAGGAACAATTTGGTGACGAACGATGCCTTTTCCAGCATGATGGAACACCTTGCCATAAGGTAAAAGTGATAACTAAGTGGCTCGGAACAACACATCAATATTTTGGGTCCATGGCCAGGAAACTCCCCAGACCTTAATCCCATTGAGAACTTGTGGTAAATCCTCAAGAGGTGGGTGGACAAACAAAATCCCACAAATTCTGACAAATTCCAAGCATTGATTATGCAAGAATGGGCTGCCATCAGTCAGGATGTGGCTCAGAAGTTAATTGACAGCATGCCAGGGCGGATTGCAAAGGTCTTGAATAAGAAGGGTCAACACTGCAAATATTGGCTATCTGCATCAACTTCATGTCAATTAAAGTCTTTGACACTTATGAAATGCTTGTAATTATGCACTGCTCAAAAAAATAAAGGGAACACTTAAATAACACAATGTAACTCCAAGTCAATCACACTTCTGTTAAATCAAACTGTCCACTTAGGAAGCAACACTGATTGACAATAAATTTCACATGCTGTTGTGCAAATGGAATAGACAACAGAAGGAAATTATAGGCAATTAGCAAGACACCCCCAATAAAGGAGTGGTTCTGCAGGTGGCAACCACAGACCACTTTTCAGTTCCTATGCTTCCTGGCTGATGTTTTGGTCACTTTTGAATGCTGGCGGTGCTTTCACTCTAGTGGTAGCATGAGACGGAGTCTACAACCCACACAAGTGGCTCAGGTAGCGCAGCTCATCCAGGATGGCACATCAATGCGAGCTGTGGCAAAAAGGTTTGCTGTGTCTGTCAGCGTAGTGTCCAGAGCATGGAGGCACTACCAGGAGACAGGCAGTACATCAGGAGATGAGGAGGCCGTAGGAGGGCAACAACCCAGCAGCAGGACCGCTACCTCCGCCTTTGTGCAAGGAGGAGCAGGAGGAGCGCTGCCAGAGCCCTGCAAAATGACCTCCAGCAGGCCACAAATGTGCATGTGTCTGTGTAAACGGTCAGAAACAGACTTCGTGAGGGAGGTATGAGGGCCCGACGTCCACAGGTGGGGGTTTTGCTTACAGCCCAACACTGTGCAGGACGTTTTTAATTTGCCAAGGAACACCAAGATTGGCAAATTCGCCACTGGCGCCCTGTACTCTTCACAGATGAAAGCAGGTTCACACTGAGCACATGTGACAGACGTGACGTCTGGAGACGCCGTGGTGAATGTTCTGCTGCCTGCAACATCCTCCAGCATGACCGGTTTGGCGGTGGGTCAGTCATGGTGTGGGGTGGCATTTCTTTGGGGGGGCCGCACAGCCCTCCATGTGCTCGCCAGAGGTAGCCTGACTGCCATTAGGTACCGAGATGAGATCCTCAGACCCCTTGTGAGACCATATGCTGGTGCGGTTGGACCTGGGTTCCTCCTAATGCAAGACAATGCTAGACCTCATGTGGCTGGAGTGTGTCAGCAGTTCCTGCAAGAGGAAGGCATTGGTGCTATGGACTGGCCCGCCCGTTCCCCAGACCTGAATCCAATTGAGCACATCTGGGACATCATGTCTCGCTCCATCCACCGATGCCACGTTGCACCACAGACTGTCCAGGAGTTGGCGGATGCTTTAGTCCAGGTCTGGGAGGAGATCCCTCAGGAGACCATCCGCCACCTCATCAGGAGCATGCCCAGGTGTTGTAGGGAGGTCATACAGGCACGTGGAGGCCACACACACTACTGAGCCTCATTTTGACTTGTTTTAAGGACATTACATCAAAGTTGGATCAGCCTGTAGTGTGGTTTTCCACTTTAATTTTGAGTGTGACTCCAATTCCAGACCTCCATGGGTTGATACATTTGATTTTCATTGATCATTTTTGTGTGATTTTGTTGTCAGCACATTCAACTATGTAAAGAAAAAAGTATTTAAGAATATTTCATTCATTCAGATCTAGGATGTGTTATTTTAGTGTTCCCTTTTGAGCAGTATTCCATAGTAACATCTGCTGCCTCAGTGTCTTTAGATATTTTTGTCAGACTTTGAACATGTATATTTGTGTCATTCTCAAAACTTTTGGCCACGACGTTACAGCTCCACACTCCTGCTCTGTGTGACCCAGGGCTTCCTGCAATCAATTTGGTCTATTCCAGAGAGGGAATGAATCTGTATTTGTCAAGATGGAGGATCTGAGTTGCTGGTTATACGCACGCACAGGCCAATTTCCATACGGATTAGCTCTGCTCCTTGCAATGAGAGTGATTCTTAAAGAGCTGTCTGGTTGGAGTGATCCACAGGTCTGTCTGCATAATAGCAGCTAGCAGGCAACAACATGCCACTCTGACTGTACCACTTCAGTACAGTACTGACACTAGAGCTGCTGCCATAATGCTGTGTCATTCAACTCTGATGCAGATCTGGAGGGGAGGGATAAGGGATGAGATGGGGAGGGATGAGATGGGGAGGGGTAAGGGATGAGATGGGGAGGGGTAAGGGATGAGATGGGGAGGGATAAGGGATGAGATGGGGAGGGATAAGGGATGAGATGGGGAGGGATAAGGGATGAGATGGGGAGGGATAAGGGATGAGATGGGGAGGGATAAGGGATGAGATGGGGAGGGAGGGGTAAGGGATGAGATGGGGAAGGAGGGGTAAGGGATGAGATGGGTAAGGGATGAGATGGGGAGGGGTAAGGGATGAGGGGATGAGAGGGAGGGATGGGGAATGGGGACTATGACAGAGGAGGGAGGGATAAATGGGAAATTTGAGAGAGGGAGGGATGGGGAATGGAGGGAGGGAGATATGGATAAGGAATGGGAGGGAGGGAGGGGGAATGGGAGGGAGGGAGGGAGGGATGGATAAGGAATGGGAGGGAGGGAGGGATGGATAAGGAATGGGAGGGAGGGATGGATGGATAAGGAATGGGAGGGAGGGAGGGATGGATGGATGGATGAAGGAATGGGGGAGGGAGGGAGGATAAGGAATGGGAGGGAGGGAGGGATGGATAAGGAATGGGAGGGAGGAGGGAGGGAGGATAAGAATGGGAGGGAGGGAGGGAGGGAATGGGATGGATAGGGAATGGGGAATGGAAGGGATGGATGGGAGGGAGGGAGGGATGGATGGATAAGGAATGGGAGGGAGGGAGGGATGGATAGGGAATGGGAGGAAGGGATGGATGGGAGGGTTTAAATGAGAGGGAGGGAGGGATAGGACATGAGATAGAGGGAGTAATGAATAAGAAATATGAGAGGGATAGGGAATGGGAGGGATGGATAGGGAATGGGAGGGAGGGATGGATAGGGAATGCGAGGGAGGGATAGGAAATGAGAGAGGGAGGAATGAATAAGAAATATGAGAGGGATAGGGAATGGGAGGGAGGGATGGATAGGGAATGGGAGGGAGGGATGGATAGGGAATGGGAGGGAGGGATGGATAGGGAATGGGTGGGAGGGATGGATAGGGAATGGGATGGATGGATGGGAGGGTGGTTTAGGGAATGGGAGGGATGGATAGGGAATGCAAGGGAGGGATGGATGGGAGGGTGGTTTAGGGAATGGAAGAGAGGGATAGGAAATGAGAGAGAGGGAGGAATGAATAAAAAATATGAGAGGGATAGGGAATGGGAGGGAAGGATGGATAGGGAATGGGAGGGAGGGATGGATAGGGAATGAGAGAGAGGGAGGGATAGGGAATGAGAGGGAGGGAGGGAGGAATGAATAGGAATGAGATGAGAGGGAGAGAGAATGAGAGAGGGGGTGGGGAGAGAGAGAGGGATGGGGAGAGCGAGGGAGAGATTGTGATCAAGAGCTAGGGAATGAGATGGGGAGGGATATGGGGATGAGAGGGGGGAGGGATAGGGGATGAGAGGGGGAGGGAGCTAGATAAGGGACAGGGGATGACTAGAGAGAGATGGATATGGATGCTTGGAGAAAGGGGGATAGGGAATGGATTGAGAGAGGGAGTAGTTTGACAGAGTGTGATTTTCGGGCCCTGCCTGCAGTATCGCCACAGTCTCTGGTCTGTTCCTCCCTCCCATTCACAAATCAGGGAGTCTCACTCGATTGGTCAGGAGCTGATGAGTGTTTGGGGACTACATTATACTCAGACAGGAAGAGAGAGAACAGGAGGGAGAGAACAGCCCTAGGGCCTAGACCTCAGTCATTCACAACTCCCTCTCTCATGTCCTCAATCTATCCCTACTTCTTTATCCTTCTCCTTTTCTCTTCTTCCCTAGACCTCAGTCACTACTCTCTCTGTCTCTCTCTGTGTGTGTGAGTGAGAGAGTGTGTGAGAGAACAGGCCAGCTGTGTGGAAAGAATCACTTGTTTATATCTTCCCACTGTCTGTCAGGGGCTTGTGCTGCTCACTGGCCTACGTTACCTAGCAACTGCAGTAGCAGCCTCACAAACAGCGTTGTCTGTGTGTCTCGACTGTTTTGCTAGCAAGGCACATGCATCCCTCAGAGAGCTCTCTGCCTGCCAGGGTGGTGTCCTTTGTGCTGCTGGCTGCCTTGTGTGGCTCTCTGGGTAATGTCACAGTCAAAGGAGTGGATCTATTTTCCTTTTTGCCACACACACATGCATGCACTCTCACACACATACACAGACACAAAACAGAAACACCACACACACACCTCCTCCTCCTTGCCACACATGCTCCCAAATGTACCTACCTTACAGTTCCTTTTGTTTGCCCTCTGCTCCCCCGGCGGGCTCTACACCAGTCTACCTGTCAGTCTGTCAGTCCTTAGAGAGGCCCTCTGTGTGCCGTGTGCGCTGTCTGTTTCTTTGTGGTTGTGAAAGGGATTGGATGTCAGATGGGGCTGCTCTCTGTAGATGTGAAGAGTTATTTTTGTCTAGTCTGGTGGGTTTGTTGATGCCTGTGTGTTGAAATCAGTTCACATGCTGTGTTTGCTACAGTTATCTACAGGGTACTCTCTGGAGAGCTGCTCTGTCTTGGTTGATGCTGTTTGCCCACACTGATGTTTAGTGGTGGCTTGCATTCTATCTCCTCCCCTCTGCAGAAATTCAAAATGTCAACAATTAGGCCCAGTAGACTGCAACATTGCACTGCATGACATCTGGTCTGTGAGTCCTACCATCTCTCATGACATCTGGTCTGAGTCCTACCATCTCTCATGACATCTGGTCTGTGAGTCCTACCATCTCTCATGACATCTGGTCTGTGAGTCCTACCATCTCTCATGACATCTGGTCTGTGAGTCCTACCATCTCTCATGACATCTGGTCTGTGAGTTCTACCATCTCTCATGACATCTGGTCTGTGAGTTCTACCATCTCTCATGACATCTGGTCTGTGAGTTCTACCATCTCTCATGACATCTGGTCTGTGAGTTCTACCATCTCTCATGACATCTGGTCTGTGAGTCCTACCATCTCTCATGACATCTGGTCTGTGAGTCCTACCATCTCTCATGACATCTGGTTTGTGAGTTCTACCATCTCTCATGACATCTGGTCTGTGAGTTCTACCATCTCTCATGACATCTGGTCTGTGAGTCCTACCATCTCTCATGGCATCTGGTCTGTGAGTCCTACCATCTCTCATGGCATCTGGTCTATGGGTCCTACCATCTGTCATAACATCTGGTCTGTGAGTCCTACCATCTCTCATGACATCTGGTCTGTCAGTTTTACCATCTCTCATGACATCTGGTCTGTCAGCCACATGGTCCCTATGTGGTTGGTGTTGTATTACAGTCTTATATTAAGCCTGGAATAGTCACATGCACCCCCCCTCATCCCCACCAGCTAGCCTGGTGATGAGGTTAGGCCCGGAATAGTCAGGTGCATCACCCTTCCTCCCCAAGCTAGCCTGGTGATGAGGTTAGGCCCGGAATAGTCTACACCTGAGCTGGACCATCAGTCAGTAAGGTCTAGATGGCTTGGCTTCCGTTTAGTGATGTCACACACATTTTTTTTTAAACACGCTACACGACTTCAGGATGCCCTCATCCCATATCAGTCACACACACCCCCCACCCCATCATGGAGAGACTTGTCCGCCCCCTCTCCACTCAGTTATTTAGCTAATGGTCTGCTTTGCGCTGTGTGGTGGCGTGCACTCATGAATCAAGGCTCCTTTACATGCCTGAGCAAGGCTGGCTGGCTGGAGGTATTTGTCTTCCCGTCGTTGGAAAGTGTGTAAGTCAGAGTTGTTTTCCTGGACTGGGTGAATTTCCTCCTCCCTAAGCAGAGGCCAATCCATCTCCATTGTGTGCAAGTCTAGTTTTAAGTCTCTTAGTAAGTGCAGTCATGTCACTTGACTGACTGCATCACAGACTGTAAATACAGTGCCTTGCGAAAGTATTTGGCCCCCTTGAACTTTGCGACCTTTTGCCACATTTCAGGCTTCAAACATAAAGATATAAAACTGTATTTTTTTGTGAAGAATCAACAAGTGGGACACAATCATGAAGTGGAACAACATTTATTGGATATTTCAAACTTTTTTAACAAAACAAAAACTGAAAAATTGGGCGTGCAAAATTATTCAGCCCCCTTAAGTTAATACTTTGTAGCGCCACCTTTTGCTGCGATTACAGCTGTAAGTCGCTTGGGGTATGTCTCTATCAGTTTTGCACATCGAGAGACTGAAATTTTTTCCCATTCCTCCTTGCAAAACAGCTCGAGCTCAGTGAGGTTGGATGGAGAGCATTTGTGAACAGCAGTTTTCAGTTCTTTCCACAGATTCTCGATTGGATTCAGGTCTGGACTTTGACTTGGCCATTCTAACACCTGGATATGTTTATTTTTGAACCATTCCATTGTAGATTTTGCTTTATGTTTTGGATCATTGTCTTGTTGGAAGACAAATCTCCGTCCCAGTCTCAGGTCTTTTGCAGACTCCATCAGGTTTTCTTCCAGAATGGTCCTGTATTTGGCTCCATCCATCTTCCCATCAATTTTAACCATCTTCCCTGTCCCTGCTGAAGAAAAGCAGGCCCAAACCATGATGCTGCCACCACCATGTTTGACAGTGGGGATGGTGTGTTCAGGGTGATGAGCTGTGTTGCTTTTACGCCAAACATAACGTTTTGCATTGTTGCCAAAAAGTTCAACTTTGGTTTCATCTGACTAGAGCACCTTCTTCCACATGTTTGGTGTGTCTCCCAGGTGGCTTGTGGCAAACAACACTTTTTATGGATATCTTTAAGAAATGGTTTTCTTCTTGCCACTCTTCCATAAAGGCCAGATTTGTGCAATATACGACTGATTGTTGTCCTATGGACAGAGTCTCCCACCTCAGCTGTAGATCTCTGCAGTTCATACAGAGTGATCATGGGCCTCTTGGCTGCATCTCTGATCAGTCTTCTCATTGTATGAGCTGAAAGTTTAGAGGGACGACCAGGTCTTGGTAGATTTGCAGTGGTCTGATACTCCTTCCATTTCAATATTATCGCTTGCACAGTGCTCCTTGGGATGTTTAAAGCTTGGGAAATCTTTTTGTATCCAAATCCGGCTTTAAACTTCTTCACAACAGTATCTCGGACCTGCCTGGTGTGTTCCTTGTTCTTCATGATGCTCTCTGCGCTTTTAACGGACCTCTGAGACTATCACAGTGCAGGTGCATTTATACGGAGACTTGATTACACACAGGTGGATTGTATTTATCATCATTAGTCATTTAGGTCAACATTGGATCATTCAGAGATCCTCACTGAACTTCTGGAGAGAGTTTGCTGCACTGAAAGTAAAGGGGCTGAATAATTTTGCACGCCCAATTTTTCAGTTTTTGATTTGTTAAAAAAGTTTGAAATATCCAATAAATGTCGTTCCACTTCATGATTGTGTCCCACTTGTTGTTGATTCTTCACAAAAAAATACAGTTTTATATCTTTATGTTTGAAGCCTGAAATGTGGCAAAAGGTCGCAAAGTTCAAGGGGGCCGAATACTTTCGCAAGGCACTGTATATGTTTAAAGTGGGCATGCTTGCTTTTTGGTAAATTAACTTTAAGAGTCTGGCTACTACTTTAATTCGTTTTATATCACTGTATAATGCTGAGTTGCTTTGTCTTTTGACTCTGTGCCAGTTTCACAATTGTTACTATGGGTTGATGTAACCAATTGAGTTTGGTACCACAGCTTCCCGTCTCACATGAAAACAAACTCCTGTCTAAAATACTCCCTCTCAACCAGGCTTGTCCTCTTTCTGTCCTGTCTCTCAGGTCAGAAGACCTGTCTCCACCTCCATGGCATCTTCCCCTACCTCTATGTGCCGTACGATGGCTATGGGCAGCAGGTGGAGAGCTACCTGCGTCAGGTGGCCTTCAGCATCGACAGGGCCCTCAACGTGTCCATGGGAAACCCCTCCTCCAACACGCAGCACGTCTTCAAGGTGGCACTGGTCTCCGGCATGTAAGTACCTGCTCCCTCTTTTAGACATCACCGTTCTTTAGTAGGGTCACTCACTACATAGCAGAGGCTTTTCTCGATTCCTCCCATCCTCTTTCCACATTGGAGGAGATGGCCCAATGTTCCTCCCCTAAGCCATTCTCCTCCCTATGGGTTTTGAGTGGGAGGCGAAGAGGGAAGACATGAGAAATCAAGAAAAGACTAATTGAGAAAGTGCCAGAGTTTAGTCTAGAGGCTGACAGCGTCAATGTTAGAAGGTGAATAGGTCAAGTCCATAATCGGGTATGGTGATGTTTTCCCAAGATATTTGTCTGACAGTGGTCACTCCCTCTCTCCACAGGCCTTTTTATGGATACCATGCCAAAGAGAAGACGTTTATGAAGATCTATCTGTACAATCCTCAGATGGTCAAAAGGTGAGGAGGGTGTTCTACTGGTTTTGCCTTAGCTGGTGCTTCTCACTGGTCTGTGTTTTGGTTTGACCTGTAATGGCCTGTCTTAGTATTGATCCTGTGTTTCTCTTGTTGGAGAGTGGTATTCTCTCTCTCTGACTGCTCATGACTGATGCTGACTATGCTGATATTGATTGCTAGGCTTATATAGTACAGACCACTTGGTGTGAGTGTGAGTGAGAGAGTCCTAAAAACGAGGTTCAAAGTTCAGTAGCACCCCTGAACCCACAGGTTCAGAGACATTAGGAGAGGGGGACTGAGAGAGAGAGAGAGAGAGAGGGGGACTTATGCTGAGGGAGACAAGCTGATTCTGAGGGTGCAGAGAGAGGGAGACAGGGACTGATTCTGAAGGTGGAGAGGGAGGGAGACAGGGACTGATTCTGAGGGTGGAGAGAGAGGGAGACAGGGACTGATTCTGAGGGTGGAGAGAGAGGAAGACAGGGACTGATTCTGAGGGTGGAGAGAGAGGGAGACAGGGACTGATTCTGAGGGTGGAGAGAGAGGGAGACAGGGACTGATTCTGAGGGTGGAGAGAGAGGGAGACAGGGACTGATTCTGAGGGTAGAGAGAGAGGGAGACAGGGACTGATTCTGAGGGTGGAGAGAGGGAGACAGGGACTGATTCTGAGGGTGGAGAGAGAGGGAGACTAACTGCCACACTGTCTGCTCCTCAGCCTGACTGAGTGTTCATGAGCCGATGTCTGGAGCCCCTGTCTCGTTTCAGATCAGTCACTCGGGGGTGAACTGTCACTGTGGCCTACGTTATTATTATTAATATAGGACAGACAAAGACTGGGGCTGGGGCTGATGACGTGGCAAATGTCAGCGTGGTAGGCACAGCTTGTCCCGTGAATTAATCCTAAAACTAGGGATTTGCTGATAACTGCGAAAACAAACATTCTGGACAATATAGAGAACCTTGAACTATTTATTGATCAGCATTTTGATATGCTCGAAAAACAATCCGATACATCGAAGTGAACAAGGGAAGACCTTTCCTCGAGCTCTGCGAGCGAAACTGAAGGGAAGCTGCCATTTTAAAATTCCAAATTTAACATTGGAGGGGAGTGTTTTTATAACTATGTCTCCAGAAGAGCATTGCTTACAAGCACGAGAGAGCAGTAAAAAAAACTGGATATATTGCCTGGGCAACTGGGGGAGGTTGAGGCCTTAAAAACAGGAATTGATTACAGTAATAAAATGATGGAAGATAGACGAGCGGAAAATAAGATATTGAAAACTACTGTGGACTCTATGGAGAGGCTACGGTATAATAATCAATCAATGAAAGCCGAATGACTTGATCTAAAGTGCAGAAGTGTGAAGAATAATATTGTTATAATGGGAATAAAGGAGAATGAAAATGGAAACTCGGTCAACAGAGGAAAAACTCCAGGTTTTTTATAAAACGTAATCTCAAGATACAATTGATTTTCAAAGGGCTCGCCGTTTCGGTGGCAGAGGGGAGGGAAAGCCCTGTCCGATAGTAGCTATGCTAATTTACTACAAATGAAGATTACCTTGCTACAACAGGGTAGGGAGGTGAAGAACACCCCGTTCTCTATTAATGAACAGTTTCCCCATGAAATAATGGAGAGACGACGTTCCCTGTGAGTTCATCTAGTGGTTGTGAGCAGAGAAGCAGAAAGTTCATCTAGTGGTTGTGAGCAGAGAAGCAGAAAGTTCATCTAGTGGTTGTGAGCAGAGAAGCAGAAAGTTCATCTAGTGGTTGTGAGCAGAGAAGCAGAAAGTTCATCTAGTGGTTGTGAGCAGAGAAGCAGAAAGTTCATCTAGTGGTTGTGAGCAGAGAAGCAGAAAGTTCATCTAGTGGTTGTGAGCAGAGAAGCAGAACGTTCATCTAGTGGTTGTGAGCAGAGAAGCAGAAAGTTCATCTAGTGGTTGTGAGCAGAGAAGCAGAAAGTTCATCTAGTGGTTGTGAGCAGAGAAGCAGAAAGTTCATCTAGTGGTTGTGAGCAGAGAAGCAGAAAGTTCATCTAGTGGTTGTGAGCAGAGAAGCAGAAAGTTCATCTCGTGGTTGTGAGCAGAGAAGTTCATCTAGTGGTTGTGAGCAGAGAAGAAAAGTTCATCTAGTGGTTGTGAAGAGAAGCAGAAAGTTCATCTAGTGGTTGTGAGCAGAGAAGCAGAACGTTCATCTAGTGGTTGTGAGCAGAGAAGCAGAACGTTCATCTAGTGGTTGTGAGCAGAGAAGCAGAAAGTTCATCTAGTGGTTGTGAGCAGAGAAGCAGAAAGTTCATCTAGTGGTTGTGAGCAGAGAAGCAGAAAGTTCATCTAGTGGTTGTGAGCAGAGAAGCAGAAAGTTCATCTAGTGGTTGTGAGCAGAGAAGCAGAAAGTTCATCTAGTGGTTGTGAGCAGAGAAGCAGAAAGTTCATCTAGTGGTTGTGAGCAGAGAAGCAGAAAGTTCATCTAGTGGTTGTGAGCAGAGAAGCAGAAAGTTCATCTAGTGGTTGTGAGCAGAGAAGCAGAAAGTTCATCTAGTGGTTGTGAGCAGAGAAGCAGAAAGTTCATCTAGTGGTTGTGAGCAGAGAAGCAGAAAGTTCATCTAGTGGTTGTGAGCAGAGAAGCAGAAAGTTCATCTAGTGGTTGTGAGCAGAGAAGCAGTGGTTCTACGGAAACAATCAACTGTTCAAGAACTTGAAGATTACAACGTGGCTGTGAGTGATCGCTACCTCCTGCGGAAGTAGTTCCGATACACATTTGCCCCCGCATCACACATTACAATTATGGATGTATTTGTATTATTATTTTAAAAAATGTATGCATGATTTACATTTTTTTTTAATGCAGTACAGAACCGTAGACTATGTGGACTTAAAATAAGGTTGGACTTTTGGGAATGCGAAACGGGTAAGATGGACTTATCCTTTTTTTATTTAGGCAATATCGAACTTTGGACGATATGGACTCAAAATCAGGTTTTGATTTAGGGGAAGGCGAAGATGGGTAAGGCTTTACATAAAAAATTTAAAAAATACCAACTTTATTTTTTCGATGGTATGGCCTAATTGTAGCGATGGGTGTATATTATGACTTAAAAGCGGTTAGATAGTGCGACCCTTTTTGGAGGATGTGAATCGGAACAAATAGAATTGAAGATAAAATGTAATAAATATGAACTGATCTAATGTAGGGCTGGGATAAAGCATTACAGAATTCAAAACCTGTCTAGGTTATCTACTGGAGTGAGCCTATACAATCCTAAAGTAATTGGTGTCATTGTCCTTTTACATTTAAAAAATACTTCTCAATATTAAAAATGTGAAGGACCTATTATTGTTCCAATACACACCGGAAAACAGATTGGGTATTGTCAACAGTGTTGTTGTCTCTATTGGTGTGCGGCTGACTGGGTAACACGGGGTTAAACTGATTAAAGTTAACGGTAGAGCCGTCACATTTAACTGGCTTATGGAAGCACTTCTCTAAGAGAGAAGGGTATTTCATATTTTTACATGAGCTATTTATGCTACCCTTATATTCTTGATTCTAATGATATAGGCCTCTATCCTCTACACATATATATATATATATCTAAAACAGCTGAGGTGATCGAGCAATGACCCTGGAATAAAAACAAAATGTGTGGATGGAGAGGGGGTTGGTTTTACAGGTTGACTCGCTTTGGCTTGTCAGTACTGCATGCCGTCTTTGCTGTCGTGCCATGGCTGTGTCAGGGTCGATTGTGAGTTTAACTTATGTGTCCCTTTATGGGTAGTGTGATGCTTAAGACACATCCTGACAGCCAGTAAAAATATGTTTCTTTTTCATTATTCCTTTTTGTTGGAATAAAACAGTATATACACTGCTCAAAAAAACAAAGGAACACTAAAATAACACATCCTAGATCTGAATGAATGAAATATTCTTATTAAATACTTTTTTCTTTACATAGTTGAATGTGCTGACAACAAAATCACACCAAATTTATCAATGGAAATCAAATTTATCAACCCATGGAGGTCTGGAATTGGAGTCACACTCAAAATTAAAGTGGAAAACCACACTACAGGCTGATCCAACTTTGATGTAATGTCCTTAAAACAAGTCAAAATGAGGCTCAGTAGTGTGTGTGGCCTCCACGTGCCTGTATGACCTCCCTACAACGCCTGGGCATGCTCCTGATGAGGTGGCGGATGGTCTCCTGAGGGACCTCCCAGACCTGGTCTAAAGCATCTGCCAACTCCTGGACAGTTTGTGGTGCAACGTGGCGTTGGTGGATGGAGCGAGACATGATGTCCCAGATGTGCTCAATTGGATTCAGGTCTGGGGAACGGACGGGCCAGTCCAAAGCATCAATGCCTTCCTCTTGCAGGAACTGCTGACACACTCCAGCCACATGAGGTCTAGCATTGTCTTGCATTAGGAGGAACCCAGGGCCAACCGCACCAGCATATGGTCTCACAAGGGGTCTGAGGATCTCATCTCGGTACCTAATGGCAGTCAGGCTACCTCTGGCGAGCACATGGAGGGCTGTGCGGCCCCCCAAAGAAATGCCACCCCACACCATGACTGACCCACCGCCAAACCGGTCATGCTGGAGGATGTTGCAGGCAGCAGAACGTTCTCCACGGCGTCTCCAGACTCTGTCACGTCTGTCACGTGCTCAGTGTGAACCTGCTTTCATCTGTGAAGAGCACAGGGCGCCAGTGGCGAATTTGCCAATCTTGGTGTTCTCTGGCAAATGCCAAACGTCCTGCACGGTGTTGGGCTGTAAGCACAACCCCCACCTGTGGACGTCGGGCCCTCATACCATCCTCATGGAGTCTGTTTCTGACCGTTTGAGCAGACACATGCACATTTGTGGCCTGCTGGAGGTCATTTTGCAGGGCTCTGGCAGTGCTCCTCCTTCTCCTCCTTGCACAAAGGCGGAGGTAGCGGTCTTGCTGCTGGGTTGTTGCCCTCCTACGGCCTCCTCCACGTCTCCTGATGTACTGGACTGTCTCCTGGTAGCGCCTCCATGCTCTGGACACTACACTGACAGACACAGCAAACCTTTTTGCCAGAGCTCGCATTGATGTGCCATCCTGGATGAGCTGCACTACCTGAGCCACTTGTGTGGGTTGTATACTCCGTCTCATGCTACCACTAGAGTGAAAGCACCACCAGCATTCAAAAGTGACCAAAACATCAGCCAGGAAGCATAGGAACTGATAAGTGGTCTGTGGTTACCA
The DNA here is from genome assembly GCF_018296145.1 of Oncorhynchus tshawytscha. Lineage (NCBI taxonomy): Eukaryota > Metazoa > Chordata > Actinopteri > Salmoniformes > Salmonidae > Oncorhynchus > Oncorhynchus tshawytscha. Next base: position 18,934,293 of record NC_056433.1, read on the forward strand.
CCTGCAGAACCTCTCCTTTATTGGGGGTGTCTTGCTAATTGCCTATAATTTCCACCTGTTGTCTATTCCATTTGCACAACAGCATGTGAAATTTATTGTCAATCAGTGTTGCTTCCTAAGTGGACAGTTTGATTTCACAGAAGTGTGATTGACTTGGAGTTACATTTAGTTGTTTAAGTGTTCCCTTCATTTTTTTGAGCAGTGTAATAATTACTACCCGAAACGTGTCTCTCTGCCGATAGGCAGTGTGCATGTAATGGACATAAAGAACTGGTCTTGCAATATTTATAGGTCTTTTTCTCTTAATTTTTCTTGTTTTTTCTCCCCAAACAATTGGATCCAATGAACTGAGCAGGCTGGGCTGACATGCTTATAGCCTTTGCTAGGGCTTTCCTAATATGAGCATGAATCTATAATATTGTGCTGTTATTATTTTTATTAATATTTTTATTAATAAAATCTATTATTATAGTTTATTTGTCTGACTGTTTTCCATGTTATTTGGTAGGTTCCCTCTCTTAAAAAGCACCCTCATTGATATGCAATAGACCTATGGGGCTTTGAATGTGTAAGTGAAGGGTGCCAGTAGTTAATTATTTTATCATGGGACTGCTCATATTTCCCTTGGCCGATGCCAATTGGCGGCCAAGGTTTTGCCTTTGTGCATCATGAGGGAGATGGTCTGATGGTCTTAGTGACAACAGACCTCCTAGATATGGGGGGAGGTTATAGTGGGTGGAATATTAGGAAAATTGGAGGTTTACACAATTGCATCTGCAGTATTCTTAACCGTGCAAATATTATGGTACAGCTATATGGACACTGAATCATCATAGTGGTTTTTGATGGTAAGTTTACATACACTGGTTGTGGAAAGTATAATTGATCAATCATTATGGTAAGTGGGGAACTAAGTAAAGCCAGTTACAATTGTAATGGCTTAGCAGATTGTTAAAAAAAGATATACATTTTTACCTGGCTAAAATAGAAAGAAAATAGAAAGAATATAATATAATCTATTGTTTACATGAAACTCACTACAAATATAGACGAGGTTGGGTAGAAAAGGGACAGAGGGAGAAATATATTTTTGTCATGGGCAAAGAAACTCAAAAGGGGTGATTATATTAATGAACAACAATTTTGATCCGACTGTCCAAACTGATCCTCAAGGAAGATGAATCCTTTTAAATATATTATTGGACCAAAAACAGATTTGACTAATTCATCTATATGGGCCAAATAATGATGAGCCACACTTCTTCTAAAGTATATATAGTCATCTATTGAGCTCACTAGCAATTAACTGATCTATTATTATGGTGGGAGATTATAATACGGTTTTTAAACACCGTAAAGGAAATCACACTACAAACTAGCACCCTCATGCACTTAAGGAGATCATGGATACATTAGAAGTAGTGGATATATGGAGGCTGAAAAACCCTGACCTAGTGAGATATACATGGAAGAGGCTAAATCAAGATAGCCATCTAGACTACTTCCTGGTCTTATTCTTTCTAGCATCAAGAGTTAAAGTATTAATAGGATAACGAATGCGATCGGACCACCATCTAATTGGCCTCCACATAACTCTTACAGCATTTCCACATTGACGGGGATATTGGAAATTCAATCAAAGCCTACCGGATGACAATTCGTTCTTAACGAAGACGAAGTCATTTGAAATTGACATTTTTCTACACAATGTAGATACAGCAGATTCACTTATTGTATGGGACACATTTAGAGGTTATTCAATACAATACTCATCATTAAAACAAGCAGTTTAGGTCAGAAGAGATGAATGAATAGAGGAAATAGCAGGTCATGGAAACTACTATAGGGGCACAAAATACAGGAAAAACCAAAAGAATGATCAAGTGGAATTTATTACAAAAATAAAGCATATTGTATGGAAAATGCACTACATATTTCATGAATCTTCAACATAGAAATGCTACCCCAAAAAAATTGCATAAACTCGTTACAAATGACAGTCCAGCCTCTCTCAGCCTATTGCGGACAGTCAGCACTGATGGAGGGATTGTGTGTTCCTGGTGTAACTCGGGCAGTTGTTGTTGCCATCCTGTACCTGTCCCACAGGTGTGATGTACGTAGGTAGGTGCAGGTGTTTTAACACGTGGTCTGTCACTGCGAGGATGATCAGCTGTCCGTCCTGTCTCCCTGTAGCGCTGTCTTAGGCGTCTCACAGTACAGACATGGTCATTTATTGCCCTTGCCATATCTGCAGTCCTCATGCTTTCTTGCGGCATGCCTAAGGCACGTTCGCGCAGATGAGCAGGGACCCTGGGCATCTTTCTTTTGGTGTTTTTCAGAGTCAGTAGAAATGCCTCTTTAGTGTCCTAAGTTTTCATAACTGTGACCTTAATTGCCTACCTAAGCTGTTAGTGTCTTAACGACAATTCCACAGGTGCATGTTCATTAATTGTTTATGGTTCATTGAACAAGCATGGGAAACAGTGTTTAAACCCTCTACAATGAAGATCTGTGAAGTTATTTGGATTTTTTGAATTGTCCTGAAAAGCGATTTAATATACGACAATTACTTGAAAGAATTGCACATTATGAAACATCAAAGCAGATTTCAAAAGGCATTCGAAAAAGTATGACTAGAATTAAAATATGTGTGTGTGTGTATATATAGATAGATAGATATATTGTGGCAGAACAGGGGGTTTGGTCAAGACGTTTACACAGATCAGACATGGACAGAGTAGTATTAGCTCGGTTTCAAGGGTGTTTATTTAAATTATAAATCAAAAGAAAAGGATAGGTCTCCCCCGTCTTCTGGGCTCAGGGTCTTGCTGTATCCTGTCGGGCACAAAAACTGAACTCCCTCCTTTTAGCTCGGGCACCGTCTCCAACTACGGAAGTCACCTTTCTTTCCCCAGTCCTTTCCTGTGTGCTGCCCTTCTGGCAGCTTTATGGGACTCGTAAAGCTGGTGAGCAATCAGCCCTCGATTACCCACCAACCACAATCAGCCCTGGATTACCCACCAACCACAATCAGCCCTGGATTACCCACCAACCACAATCAGCCCTGGATTACCCACCAACCACAATCAGCCCTGGATTACCCACCAACCACAATCAGCCCTGGATTACCCACCAACCACAATCAGCCCTGGATTACCCACCAACCACAATCAGCCCTGGATTACCCACCAACCACAATCAGCCATGGATTACCCACCAACCACAATCAGCCCTCGATTACCCACCAACCACAATCAGCCCTTGATTACCCACCAACCACAATCAGCCCTGGATTACCCACCAACCACAATCAGCCCTGGATTACCCACCAACCACAATCAGCCCTGGAT